>NC_136625.1:1898154-2524821 GCF_933228915.1 Telmatherina bonti | reverse complement strand
AGGACCAGGATCCCTTTCCAGGACCAGGATCCTTTTCCAGGAGTTGGATCCTTTTCCAGGACCAGGATCCTTTTCCAGGACCAGGATCCTGTTCCAGGACCAGGATCCTTTTCCAGAACCAGGATCCTGTTCCATTACCAGGATCCTTTTCCAGAACCAGGATCCTTTTACAGGACCAGGATCCTGTTCCAGGACCAGGATCCTTTTCCAGAAACTGGATACTGTTCCTGAACCAGGATCCTGTTCCAGGACCAGGATCCTTTTCCAGAAACAGGATCCTGTTTGAGGACCAGGATCCCTTTCCAGGAGCAGGATCCTTTTCCAGGACCAGGATTCTGTTCCAGGACCAGTATCCTTTTCCAGGACCAGGATCCTTTTACAGGACCAGGATCCTTTTCCAGAAACAGGATCCTGTTTGAGGACCAGGATCCCTTTGCAGGAGTAGGATCCTTTTCCAGGACCAGGATCCTGTTCCAGGACCAGGATCATTTTCCAGGAGTAGGATCCTTTTCCAGGACCAGGATCCTGTGCCAGGACCAGGATCCTTTTCCAGGACCAGGATCCTGTTCCAGGACCAGGATCCTTTTCCAGGACCAGGATCCTTTTCCAGAACCAGGATCCCTTTCCAGGACCAGGATCCTTTTCCAGGAGTTGGATCCTTTTCCAGGACCAAGATCCTTTTCAAGAACCAGGATCCTTTTACAGGACCAGGATCCTTTTCCAGAACCAGGATCCTGTTCCATTACCAGGATCATTTTACAGGAGCAGGATCCCTTTCCAGGACCAGGATCCTTTTCCAGGAGTTGGATCCTTTTCCAGGACCAGGATCCTTTTCCAGGACCAGGATCCTGTTCCAGGACCAGGATCCTTTTCCAGAACCAGGATCCTGTTCCATTACCAGGATCCTTTTCCAGAACCAGGATCCTTTTCCAGGACCAGGATCCTGTTCCAGGACCAGGATCCTTTTCCAGAAACTGGATACTGTTCCTGATCCAGGATCCTGTTCCAGGACCAGGATCCTTTTCCAGAAACAGGATCCTGTTTGAGGACCAGGATCCCTTTCCAGGAGCAGGATCCTTTTCCAGGACCAGGATTCTGTTCCAGGACCAGTATCCTTTTCCAGGACCAGGATCCTTTTACAGGACCAGGATCCTTTTCCAGAAACAGGATCCTGTTTGAGGACCAGGATCCCTTTGCAGGAGTAGGATCCTTTTCCAGGACCAGGATCATTTTCCAGGAGTAGGATCCTTTTCCAGGACCAGGATCCTGTGCCAGGACCAGGATCCTTTTCCAGGACCAGGATCCCTTTCCAGGACCAGGATCCTTTTCCAGGAGTTGGATCCTTTTCCAGGACCAAGATCCTTTTCAAGAACCAGGATCCTTTTACAGGACCAGGATCCTTTTCCAGAACCAGGATCCTGTTCCATTACCAGGATCATTTTACAGGAGCAGGATCCTTTTCCAGGACCAGGATCATTTTCCACAATCTGGATACTGTTCCTGAACCAGGATCCTGTTCCAGGACCAGGATCCTGTTCCAGGACCAGGATCATTTTCCAGGAGTAGGATCCTTTTCCAGGACCAGGATCCTGTTCCAGGACCAGGATCCTTTTCCAGGACCAGGATCCTGTTCCAGGATCAGGATCCTTTTCCAGAACCAGGATCCTTTTCCAGGACCAGGATCCTTTTACAGGACCAGGATCCTTTTACAGGAGTTGGATCCTTTTCCAGGACCAGGATCCTTTTCCAGGACCAGCATCCTTTTCCAGGACCAGGATCCTTTTCCAGGAGCAGGATCCTTTTCCAGGACCAGGATCCTTTTCCAGGACCAGGATCCTTTTCCAGAACCAGGATCCTGTTCCAGGACCAGGATCCTTTTCCAGGAGTTGGATCCTTTTCCAGGACCAGGATCCTTTTCCAGGACCAGGATCCTGTTCCAGGACCAGGATCCTTTTCCAGAACCAGGATCCTGTTCCATTACCAGGATCCTTTTCCAGAACCAGGATCCTTTTCCAGGACCAGGATCCTGTTCCAGGACCAGGATCCTTTTCCAGAAACTGGATACTGTTCCTGAACCAGGATCCTGTTCCAGGACCAGGATCCTTTTCCAGAAACAGGATCCTGTTTGAGGACCAGGATCCCTTTCCAGGAGCAGGATCCTTTTCCAGGACCAGGATTCTGTTCTAGGACCAGTATCCTTTTCCAGGACCAGGATCCTTTTACAGGACCAGGATCCTTTTCCAGAAACAGGATCCTGTTTGAGGACCAGGATCCCTTTGCAGGAGTAGGATCCTTTTCCAGGACCAGGATCCTGTTCCAGGACCAGGATCATTTTCCAGGAGTAGGATCCTTTTCCAGGACCAGGATCCTGTGCCAGGACCAGGATCCTTTTCCAGGACCAGGATCCTGTTCCAGGACCAGGATCCTTTTCCAGGACCAGGATCCTTTTCCAGAACCAGGATCCCTTTCCAGGACCAGGATCCTTTTCCAGGAGTTGGATCCTTTTCCAGGACCAAGATCCTTTTCAAGAACCAGGATCCTTTTACAGGACCAGGATCCTTTTCCAGAACCAGGATCCTGTTCCATTACCAGGATCATTTTACAGGAGCAGGATCCTTTTCCAGGACCAGGATCATTTTCCACAATCTGGATACTGTTCCTGAACCAGGATCCTGTTCCAGGACCAGGATCCTGTTCCAGGACCAGGATCATTTTCCAGGAGTAGGATCCTTTTCCAGGACCAGGATCCTGTTCCAGGACCAGGATCCTTTTCCAGGACCAGGATCCTGTTCCAGGATCAGGATCCTTTTCCAGAACCAGGATCCTTTTCCAGGACCAGGATCCTTTTACAGGACCAGGATCCTTTTACAGGAGTTGGATCCTTTTCCAGGACCAGGATCCTTTTCCAGGACCAGGATCCTTTTCCAGGACCAGCATCCTTTTCCAGGACGAGGATCCTTTTCCAGGAGTAGGATCCTTTTCCAGGAGCAGGATCCTTTTCCAGGACCAGGATCCTTTTCCAGAACCAGGATCCTGTTCCAGGACCAGGATCCTTTTCCAGGAGTTGGATCCTTTTCCAGGACCAGGATCCTTTTCCAGGACCAGGATCCTTTCACAGGACCAGGATCCTTTTCCAGAACCAGGATCCTGTTCCATTACCAGGATCCTTTTACAGGACCAGGATCCTTTTCCAGGACCAGGATCCTTTTCCAGGACCAGGATCCTGTTCCAGGACCAGGATCCTTTTCCAGAACCAGGATCCTGTTCCATTACCAGGATCCTTTTCCAGAACCAGGATCCTTTTCCAGGACCAGGATCCTGTTCCAGGACCAGGATCCTGTTCCAGGACCAGGATCCTTTTCCAGGACCAGGATCCTTTTCCAGAACCAGGATCCCTTTCCAGGACCAGGATCCTTTTCCAGGAGTTGGATCCTTTTCCAGGACCAAGATCCTTTTCCAGGACCAGGATCCTTTTACAGGACCAGGATCCTGTTCCAGGACCAGGATCCTTTTCCAGGACCAGGATCCTGTTCCAGGAGCAGGATCCTTTTCCAGGACCAGGATCCTTTTCCACAATCTGGATACTGTTCCTGAACCAGGATCCTGTTCCAGGACCAGGATCCTTTTCCAGAAACAGGATCCTGTTTGAGGACCAGGATCCCTTTCCAGGAGTAGGATCCTTTTCCAGAACCAGGATCCTGTTCCATTACCAGGATCATTTTACAGGAGCAGGATCCTTTTCCAGGACCAGGATCCTTTTCCACAATCTGGATACTGTTCCTGAACCAGGATCCTGTTCCAGGACCAGGATCCTTTTCCAGAAAAAGGATCCTGTTTGAGGACCAGGATCCCTTTCCAGGAGTAGGATCCTTTTCCAGGACCAGGATCCTGTTCCAGGACCAGGATCATTTTCCAGGAGTAGGATCCTTTTCCAGGACCAGGATCCTTTTCCAGGACCAGGATCCTGTTCCAGGATCAGGATCCTTTTCCAGAACCAGGATCCTTTTCCAGGACCAGGATCCTTTGACAGGACCAGGATCCTTTTACAGGAGTTGGATCCTTTTCCAGGACCAGGATCCTTTTCCAGGACCAGGATCCTTTTCCAGGACCAGGATCCTTTTCCAGGAGTAGGATCCTTTTCCAGGACCAGGATCCTTTTCCAGGACCAGGATCCTTTTCCAGAACCAGGATCCTGTTCCAGGACCAGGATCCTTTTCCAGGAGTTGGATCCTTTTCCAGGACCAGGATCCTTTTCCAGGACCAGGATCCTTTCACAGGACCAGGATCCTTTTCCAGAACCAGGATCCTGTTCCAATACCAGGATCCTTTTACAGGAGCAGGATCCCTTTCCAGGACCAGGATCCTTTTCCAGGACCAGGATCCTGTTCCAGGACCAGGATCCTTTTCCAGAACCAGGATCCTGTTCCATTACCAGGATCCTGTTCCAGGACCAGGATCCTTTTCCAGGACCAGGATCCTTTTCCAGGACCAGGATCCTTTTCCAGGACCAGGATCCTGTTCCAGGACCAGGATCCTTTTCCAGGACCAGGATCCTTTTCCAGGACCAGGATCCTTTTCCAGGACCAGGATCCCTTTCCAGGACCAGGATCCTTTTCCAGGAGTTGGATCCTTTTCCAGGACCAGGATCCTTTTCCAGGACCAGGATCCTGTTCCAGGACCAGGATCCTTTTCCAGAACCAGGATCCTGTTCCATTACCAGGATCCTTTTCCAGAACCAGGATCCTTTTCCAGGACCAGGATCCTGTTCCAGGACCAGGATCCTTTTCCAGAAACTGGATACTGTTCCTGAACCAGGATCCTGTTCCAGGACCAGGATCCTTTTCCAGAAACAGGATCCTGTTTGAGGACCAGGATCCCTTTCCAGGAGCAGGATCCTTTTCCAGGACCAGGATTCTGTTCCAGGACCAGTATCCTTTTCCAGGACCAGGATCCCTTTACAGGACCAGGATCCTTTTCCAGGACCAGGATCCTGTTCCAGGACCAGGATCATTTTCCAGGAGTAGGATCCTTTTCCAGGACCAGGATCCTGTGCCAGGACCAGGATCCTTTTCCAGGACCAGGATCCTGTTCCAGGACCAGGATCCTTTTCCAGGACCAGGATCCTTTTCCAGAACCAGGATCCCTTTCCAGGACCAGGATCCTTTTCCAGGAGTTGGATCCTTTTCCAGGACCAAGATCCTTTTCAAGAACCAGGATCCTTTTACAGGACCAGGATCCTTTTCCAGAACCAGGATCCTGTTCCATTACCAGGATCATTTTACAGGAGCAGGATCCCTTTCCAGGACCAGGATCCTTTTCCAGGAGTTGGATCCTTTTCCAGGACCAGGATCCTTTTCCAGGACCAGGATCCTGTTCCAGGACCAGGATCCTTTTCCAGAACCAGGATCCTGTTCCATTACCAGGATCCTTTTCCAGAACCAGGATCCTTTTCCAGGACCAGGATCCTGTTCCAGGACCAGGATCCTTTTCCAGAAACTGGATACTGTTCCTGAACCAGGATCCTGTTCCAGGACCAGGATCCTTTTCCAGAAACAGGATCCTGTTTGAGGACCAGGATCCCTTTCCAGGAGCAGGATCCTTTTCCAGGACCAGGATTCTGTTCCAGGACCAGTATCCTTTTCCAGGACCAGGATCCTTTTACAGGACCAGGATCCTTTTCCAGAAACAGGATCCTGTTTGAGGACCAGGATCCCTTTGCAGGAGTAGGATCCTTTTCCAGGACCAGGATCCTGTTCCAGGACCAGGATCATTTTCCAGGAGTAGGATCCTTTTCCAGGACCAGGATCCTGTGCCAGGACCAGGATCCTTTTCCAGGACCAGGATCCCTTTCCAGAACCAGGATCCTTTTCCAGGAGTTGGATCCTTTTCCAGGACCAAGATCCTTTTCAAGAACCAGGATCCTTTTACAGGACCAGGATCCTTTTCCAGAACCAGGATCCTGTTCCATTACCAGGATCATTTTACAGGAGCAGGATCCTTTTCCAGGACCAGGATCATTTTCCACAATCTGGATACTGTTCCTGAACCAGGATCCTGTTCCAGGACCAGGATCCTGTTCCAGGACCAGGATCATTTTCCAGGAGTAGGATCCTTTTCCAGGACCAGGATCCTGTTCCAGGACCAGGATCCTTTTCCAGGACCAGGATCCTGTTCCAGGATCAGGATCCTTTTCCAGAACCAGGATCCTTTTCCAGGACCAGGATCCTTTTACAGGAGCAGGATCCTTTTACAGGAGTTGGATCCTTTTCCAGGACCAGGATCCTTTTCCAGGACCAGGATCCTTTTCCAGGACCAGCATCCTTTTCCAGGACCAGGATCCTTTTCCAGGAGTAGGATCCTTTTCCAGGACCAGGATACTTTTCCATGACCAGGATCCTTTTCCAGAACCAGGATCCTGTTCCAGGACCAGGATCCTTTTCCAGGAGTTGGATCCTTTTCCAGGACCAGGATCCTTTCACAGGACCAGGATCCATTTCCAGAACCAGGATCCTGTTCCATTACCAGGATCCTTTTCCAGGAGCAGGATCCTTTTCCAGGACCAGGATCCTGTTCCAGGACCAGGATCCTTTTCCAGAACCAGGATCCTTTTCCAGGACCAGCATCCTTTTCCAGGACCAGGATCCTTTTCCAGGAGTAGGATCCTTTTCCAGGACCAGGATCCTTTTCCAGGACCAGGATCCTTTTCCAGAACCAGGATCCTGTTCCAGGACCAGGATCCTTTTCCATGAGTTGGATCCTTTTCCAGGACCAGGATCCTTTTCCAGAACCAGGATCCTTTTCCAGGACCAGGATTCTGTTCCAGGACCAGTATCCTTTTCCAGGACCAGGATCCTTTTACAGGACCAGGATCCTTTTCCAGAAACAGGATCCTGTTTGAGGACCAGGATCCCTTTGCAGGAGTAGGATCCTTTTCCAGAACCAGGATCCTGTTCCATTACCAGGATCCTTTTCCAGGAGCAGGATCCTTTTCCAGGACCAGGATCCTGTTCCAGGACCAGGATCCTTTTCCAGAACCAGGATCCTTTTCCAGGACCAGCATCCTTTTCCAGGACCAGGATCCTTTTCCAGGAGTAGGATCCTTTTCCAGGACCAGGATCCTTTTCCAGGACCAGGATCCTTTTCCAGAACCAGGATCCTGTTCCAGGACCAGGATCCTTTTCCAGGAGTTGGATCCTTTTCCAGGACCAGGATCCTTTTCCAGGACCAGGATCCTTTCACAGGAGCAGGATCCTTTTCCAGGACCAGGATCCTTTTCCAGGACCAGGATCCTTTTACAGGACCAGGATCCTTTTCCAGAACCAGGATCCTGTTCCATTACCAGGATCCTTTTCCAGAACCAGGATCCTTTTCCAGGACCAGGATCCTGTTCCAGGACCAGGATCCTGTTCCAGGACCAGGATCCTTTTCCAGGACCAGGATCCTTTTCCAGAACCAGGATCCCTTTCCAGGACCAGGATCCTTTTCCAGGAGTTGGATCCTTTTCCAGGACCAAGATCCTTTTCCATGACCAGGATCCTTTTACAGGACCAGGATCCTGTTCCAGGACCAGGATCCTTTTCCAGGACCAGGATCCTGTTCCAGGAGCACGATCCTTTTCCAGGACCAGGATCCTTTTCCACAATCTGGATACTGTTCCTGAACCAGGATCCTGTTCCAGGACCAGGATCCTTTTCCACAATCTGGATACTGTTCCTGAACCAGGATCCTGTTCCAGGACCAGGATCCTTTTCCAGAAACAGGATCCTGTTTGAGGACCAGGATCCCTTTCCAGGAGTAGGATCCTTTTCCAGAACCAGGATCCTGTTCCATTACCAGGATCATTTTACAGGAGCAGGATCCTTTTCCAGGACCAGGATCCTTTTCCACAATCTGGATACTGTTCCTGAACCAGGATCCTGTTCCAGGACCAGGATCCTTTTCCAGAAAAAGGATCCTGTTTGAGGACCAGGATCCTTTTCCAGGAGTAGGATCCTTTTCCAGGACCAGGATCCTGTTCCAGGACCAGGATCATTTTCCAGGAGTAGGATCCTTTTCCAGGACCAGGATCCTTTTCCAGGACCAGGATCCTTTTCCAGGACCAGGATCCTGTTCCAGGATCAGGATCCTTTTCCAGAACCAGGATCCTTTTCCAGGACCAGGATCCTTTGATAGGACCAGGATCCTTTTACAGGAGTTGGATCCTTTTCCAGGACCAGGATCCTTTTCCCGACCAGGATCCTTTTCCAGGACCAGGATCCTTTTCCAGGACCAGGATCCTGTTCCAGGACCAGGATCCTTTTCCAGGACCAGGATCCTGTTCCAGGATCAGGATCCTTTTCCAGAACCAGGATCCTTTTCCAGGACCAGGATTCTGTTCCAGGACCAGGATCCTTTTCCAGAAACAGGATCCTGTTTGAGGACCAGGATCCCTTTGCAGGAGTAGGATCCTTTTCCAGAACCAGGATCCTGTTCCATTACCAGGATCCTTTTCCAGGAGCAGGATCCTTTTCCAGGACCAGGATCCTGTTCCAGGACCAGGATCCTTTTCCAGAACCAGGATCCTTTTCCAGGACCAGCATCCTTTTCCAGGACCAGGATCCTTTTCCAGGAGTAGGATCCTTTTCCAGGACCAGGATCCTTTTCCAGGACCAGGATCCTTTTCCAGAACCAGGATCCTGTTCCAGGACCAGGATCCTTTTCCAGGAGTTGGATCCTTTTCCAGGACCAGGATCCTTTTCCAGGACCAGGATCCTTTCACAGGAGCAGGATCCTTTTCCAGGACCAGGATCCTTTTCCAGGACCAGGATCCTGTTCCAGGACCAGGATCCTTTTCTAGAACCAGGATCCTGTTCCATTACCAGGATCCTTTTCCAGGACCAGGATCCTGTTCCAGGACCAGGATCCTGTTCCAGGACCAGGATCCTTTTCCAGGACCAGGATCCTTTTCCAGAACCAGGATCCCTTTCCAGGACCAGGATCCTTTTCCAGGAGTTGGATCCTTTTCCAGGACGAAGATCCTTTTCCAGGACCAGGATCCTTTTACAGGACCAGGATCCTGTTCCAGGACCAGGATCCTTTTCCAGGACCAGGATCCTGTTCCAGGAGCAGGATCCTTTTCCAGGACCAGGATCCTTTTCCACAATCTGGATACTGTTCCTGAACCAGGATCCTGTTCCAGGACCAGGATCCTTTTCCAGAAACAGGATCCTGTTTGAGGACCAGGATCCCTTTCCAGGAGTAGGATCCTTTTCCAGGACCAGGATCCTGTTCCAGGACCAGGATCATTTTCCAGGAGTAGGATCCTTTTCCAGGACCAGGATCCTGTTCCAGGACCAGGATCCTTTTCCAGGACCAGGATCCTGTTCCAGGATCAGGATCCTTTTCCAGAACCAGGATCCTTTTCCAGGACCAGGATCCTTTTACAGGACCAGGATCCTTTTACAGGAGTAGGATCCTTTTCCAGGACCAGGATCCTTTTCCAGGACCAGGATCCTGTTCCAGGACCAGGATCCTTTTCCAGGAGTTGGATCCTTTTCCAGGACCAGGATCCTTTTCCAGGACCAGGATCCTTTCACAGGACCAGGATCCTTTTCCAGAACCAGGATCCTGTTCCATTACCAGGATCCTTTTACAGGAGCAGGATCCTTTTCCAGGACCAGGATCCTTTTCCAGGAGTTGGATCCTTTTCCAGGACCAGGATCCTTTTCCAGGACCAGGATCCTTTTCCAGGACCAGGATCCTTTTACAGGAGCAGGATCCTTTTCCAGGACCAGGATCCTTTTCCAGGACCAGGATCCTGTTCCAGGACCAGGATCCTTTTCCAGAACCAGGATCCTGTTCCATTACCAGGATCCTTTTCCAGAACCAGGATCCTTTTCCAGGACCAGGATCCTGTTCCAGGAGCAGGATCCTTTTCCAGGACCAGGATCCTTTTCCACAATCTGGATACTGTTCCTGAACCAGGATCCTGTTCCAGGACCAGGATCCTTTTCCAGAAACAGGATCATGTTTGAGGACCAGGATCCCTTTCCAGGAGTAGGATCCTTTTCCAGAACCAGGATCCTGTTCCATTACCAGGATCATTTTACAGGAGCAGGATCCTTTTCCAGGACCAGGATCCTTTTCCACAATCTGGATACTGTTCCTGAACCAGGATCCTGTTCCAGGACCAGGATCCTTTTCCAGAAAAAGGATCCTGTTTGAGGACCAGGATCCCTTTCCAGGAGTAGGATCCTTTTCCAGGACCAGGATCCTGTTCCAGGACCAGGATCATTTTCCAGGAGTAGGATCCTTTTCCAGGACCAGGATCCTTTTCCAGGACCAGGATCCTGTTCCAGGATCAGGATCCTTTTCCAGAACCAGGATCCTTTTCCAGGACCAGGATCCTTTGATAGGACCAGGATCCTTTTACAGGAGTTGGATCCTTTTCCAGGACCAGGATCCTTTTCCCGACCAGGATCCTTTTCCAGGACCAGGATCCTTTTCCAGGACCAGGATCCTGTTCCAGGACCAGGATCCTTTTCCAGGACCAGGATCCTGTTCCAGGATCAGGATCCTTTTCCAGAACCAGGATCCTTTTCCAGGACCAGGATCCTTTTACAGGACCAGGATCCTTTTACAGGAGTTGGATCCTTTTCCAGGACCAGGATCCTTTTCCAGGACCAGCATCCTTTTCCAGGACCAGGATCCTTTTCCAGGAGTAGGATCCTTTTCCAGGACCAGGATCCTTTTCCAGGACCAGGATCCTGTTCCAGGACCAGGATCCTTTTCCAGGAGTTGGATCCTTTTCCAGGACCAGGATCCTTTTCCAGGACCAGGATCCTTTCACAGGACCAGGATCCTTTTCCAGAACCAGGATCCTGTTCCATTACCAGGATCCTTTTACAGGAGCAGGATCCTTTTCCAGGACCAGGATCCTTTTCCAGGACCAGGATCCTTTTCCAGGACCAGGATCCTTTTCCAGGACCAGGATCCTTTTACAGGAGCAGGATCCTTTTCCAGGACCAGGATCCTTTTCCAGGACCAGGATCCTGTTCCAGGACCAGGATCCTTTTCCAGAACCAGGATCCTGTTCCATTACCAGGATCCTTTTCCAGAACCAGGATCCTTTTCCAGGACCAGGATCCTGTTCCAGGACCAGGATCCTTTTCCAGAAACTGGATACTGTTCCTGAACCAGGATCCTGTTCCAGGACCAGGATCCTTTTCCAGAAACAGGATCCTGTTTGAGGACCAGGATCCCTTTCCAGGAGCAGGATCCTTTTCCAGGACCAGGATTCTGTTCCAGGACCAGGATCCTTTTCCAGGACCAGGATCCTTTTACAGGACCAGGATCCTTTTCCAGAAACAGGATCCTGTTTGAGGACCAGGATCCCTTTGCAGGAGTAGGATCCTTTTCCAGGACCAGGATCCTGTTCCAGGACCAGGATCATTTTCCAGGAGTAGGATCCTTTTCCAGGACCAGGATCCTTTTCCAGAACCAGGATCCTTTTCCAGGAGTTGGATCCTTTTCCAGGACCAAGATCCTTTTCAAGAACCAGGATCCTGTTCCATTACCAGGATCATTTTACAGGAGCAGGATCCTTTTCCAGGACCAGGATCATTTTCCACAATCTGGATACTGTTCCTGAACCAGGATCCTGTTCCAGGACCAGGATCCTGTTCCAGGACCGGGATCCTTTTCCAGGACCAGGATCATTTTCCACAATCTGGATACTGTTCCTGAACCAGGATCCTGTTCCAGGACCAGGATCCTGTTCCAGGACCAGGATCCTTTTCCAGGAGTAGGATCCTTTTCCAGGACCAGGATCCTGTGCCAGGACCAGGATCCTTTTCCAGGACCAGGATCCTGTTCCAGGACCAGGATCCTTTTCCAGGACCAGGATCCTTTTCCAGAACCAGGATCCCTTTCCAGGACCAGGATCCTTTTCCAGGAGTTGGATCCTTTTCCAGGACCAAGATCCTTTTCAAGAACCAGGATCCTGTTCCATTACCAGGATCATTTTACAGGAGCAGGATCCTTTTCCAGGACCAGGATCATTTTCCACAATCTGGATACTGTTCCTGAACCAGGATCCTGTTCCAGGACCAGGATCGTGTTCCAGGACCAGGATCATTTTCCAGGAGTAGGATCCTTTTCCAGGACCGGGATCCTTTTCCAGGACCAGGATCATTTTCCACAATCTGGATACTGTTCCTGAACCAGGATCCTTTTCCAGGACCAGGATCCTGTTCCAGGACCAGGATCATTTTCCAGGACCAGGATCCTGTTCCAGGACCAGGATCCTTTTCCAGGACCAGGATCCTGTTCCAGGATCAGGATCCTTTTCCAGAACCAGGATCCTTTTCCAGGACCAGGATCCTTTTACAGGACCAGGATCCTTTTACAGGAGTTGGATCCTTTTCCAGGACCAGGATCCTGTTCCAGGACCAGGATCCTTTTCCAGGACCAGCATCCTTTTCCAGGACCAGGATCCTTTTCCAGGAGTAGGATCCTTTTCCAGGACCAGGATCCTTTTCCAGGACCAGGATCCTTTTCCAGAACCAGGATCCTGTTCCAGGACCAGGATCCTTTTCCAGGAGTTGGATCCTTTTCCAGGACCAGGATCCTTTTCCAGGACCAGGATCCTTTCACAGGACCAGGATCCATTTCCAGAACCAGGATCCTGTTCCATTACCAGGATCCTTTTCCAGGAGCAGGATCCTTTTCCAGGACCAGGATCCTGTTCCAGGACCAGGATCCTTTTCCAGAACCAGGATCCTTTTCCAGGACCAGCATCCTTTTCCAGGACCAGGATCCTTTTCCAGGAGTAGGATCCTTTTCCAGGACCAGGATCCTTTTCCAGGACCAGGATCCTTTTCCAGAACCAGGATCCTGTTCCAGGACCAGGATCCTTTTCCAGGAGTTGGATCCTTTTCCAGGACCAGGATCCTTTTCCAGGACCAGGATCCTTTCACAGGACCAGGATCCTTTTTCAGAACCAGGATCCTGTTCCATTACCAGGATCCTTTTACAGGAGCAGGATCCTTTTCCAGGACCAGGATCCTTTTCCAGGACCAGGATCCTGTTCCAGGACCAGGATCCTTTTCCAGAACCAGGATCCTGTTCCATTACCAGGATCCTTGTCCAGAACCAGGATCCTTTTCCAGGACCAGGATCCTGTTCCAGGACCAGGATCCTGTTCCAGGACCAGGATCCTTTTCCAGGACCAGGATCCTTTTCCAGAACCAGGATCCCTTTCCAGGACCAGGATCCTTTTCCAGGAGTTGGATCCTTTTCCAGGACCAAGATCCTTTTCCAGGACCAGGATCCTTTTACAGGACCAGGATCCTGTTCCAGGACCAGGATCCTTTTCCAGGACCAGGATCCTGTTCCAGGAGCAGGATCCTTTTCCAGGACCAGGATCCTTTTCCACAATCTGGATACTGTTCCTGAACCAGGATCCTGTTCCAGGACCAGGATCCTTTTCCAGAAACAGGATCCTGTTTGAGGACCAGGATCCCTTTCCAGGAGTAGGATCCTTTTCCAGGACCAGGATCCTGTTCCAGGACCAGGATCATTTTCCAGGAGTAGGATCCCTTTCCAGGACCAGGATCCTGTTCCAGGACCAGGATCCTTTTCCAGGACCAGGATCCTGTTCCAGGATCAGGATCCTTTTCCAGAACCAGGATCCTTTTCCAGGACCAGGATCCTTTTACAGGACCAGGATCCTTTTACAGGAGTTGGATCCTTTTCCAGGACCAGGATCCTTTTCCAGGACCAGCATCCTTTTCCAGGACCAGGATCCTTTTCCAGGAGTAGGATCCTTTTCCAGGACCAGGATCCTTTTCCAGGACCAGGATCCTGTTCCAGGACCAGGATCCTTTTCCAGGAGTTGGATCCTTTTCCAGGACCAGGATCCTTTTCCAGGACCAGGATCCTTTCACAGGACCAGGATCCTTTTCCAGAACCAGGATCCTGTTCCATTACCAGGATCCTTTTACAGGAGCAGGATCCTTTTCCAGGACCAGGATCCTTTTCCAGGAGTTGGATCCTTTTCCAGGACCAGGATCCTTTTCCAGGACCAGGATCCTTTTCCAGGACCAGGATCCTTTTACAGGAGCAGGATCCTTTTCCAGGACCAGGATCCTTTTCCAGGACCAGGATCCTGTTCCAGGACCAGGATCCTTTTCCAGAACCAGGATCCTGTTCCATTACCAGGATCCTTTTCCAGAACCAGGATCCTTTTCCAGGACCAGGATCCTGTTCCAGGACCAGGATCCTTTTCCAGAATCTGGATACTGTTCCTGAACCAGGATCCTGTTCCAGGACCAGGATCCTTTTCCAGGAGCAGAATCCTTTTCCAGGACCAGGATTCTTTTCCAGGACCAGGATCCTTTTCCAGGACCAGGATCCTTTTACAGGACCAGGATCCTTTTCCAGAACCAGGATCCTTTTCCAGGAGTAGGATCCGTTTCCAGGACCAGGATCCTGTTCCAGGACCAGGATCCTTTTCCAGGACCAGGATCCTTTTCCAGGAGTTGGATCCTTTTCCAGGACCAGGATCCTTTTCCAGAACCAGGATCCTGGTCCAGGACCAGGATCCTTTTCCAGGAGTTGGATCCTTTTCCAGGACGAGGATCCTTTTCCAGGACCAGGATCCTGTTCCAGGACCAGGATCCTTTTCCAGAACCAGGATCCTGTTCCATTACCAGGATCCTGTTCCAGAACCAGGATCCTTTTCCAGGACCAGGATCCTTTTCCAGAATCTGGATACTGTTCCTGAACCAGGATCCTGTTCCAGGACCAGGATCCTTTTCCAGAAACAGGATCCTGTTTGAGGACCAGGATCCCTTTCCAGGAGCAGGATCCTTTTCCAGGACCAGGATTCTGTTCCAGGACCAGGATCCTTTTCCAGGACCAGGATCCTTTTCCAGAACCAGGATCCTTTTCCAGGAGTTGGATCCTTTTCCAGGACCAGGATCCTGTTCCAGGACCAGGATCCTTTTCCAGGACCAGGATCCTTTTCCAGGACCAGGATCCTTTTCCAGGAGTTGGATCCTTTTCCAGGACCAGGATCATTTTCCAGGACCAGGATCCTTTTCCAGAACCAGGATCCTGTTCCAGGACCAGGATCCTTTTCCATGAGTTGGATCCTTTTCCAGGACGAGGATCCTTTTCCAGGACCAGGATCCTTTTACAGGACCAGGATCCATTTACAGGAGCAGGATCCTTTTCCAGGACGAGGGTCCTTTTCCAGGACCAGGATCCTTTTCCAGGACCAGGATCCTGTTCCAGGACCAGGATCCTTTTCCAGAACCAGGATCATGTTCCATTACCAGGATCCTTTTCCAGGACCAGGATCCTTTTCCAGAAACAGGATCCTGTTTGAGGACCAGGATCCCTTTCCAGGAGCAGGATCCTTTTCCAGGACCAGGATCCTGTTCCAGGACCAGGATCCTTTTCCAGGACCAGGATCCTTTTACAGGACCAGGATCCTTTTCCAGAACCAGGATCCTTTTCCAGGAGTAGGATCCTTATCCAGGACCAGGATCCTTTTCCAGAACCAGGATCCTGTTCCAGGACCAGGATCCTTTTCCAGGAGTGGGATCCTTTCCCAGGACCAGGATCCTTTTCCAGGACCAGGATCCTTTTCCAGGAGTTGGATCCTTTTCCATTACCAGGATCCTTTTCCAGAACCAGGATCCTTTTCCAGGACCAGGATCCTGTTCCAGAACCAGGATCATGTTTGAGGACCAGGATCCCTTTCCAGAACCAGGATCCTGTTCCAGGACCAGGATCCTTTTCCAGAAACAGGATCGTGTTTGAGGACCAGGATCCCTTTCCAGGAGCAGGATCCTGTTCCAGGACAAGGATCCTGTTCAAGAACCAGGATTCTTTGCCAGGACCAGGATCCTTTTCCAGGAGTTGGATCCTTTTCAGGAGTTGGATCCTTTTCGAGGACCAGGATCCTTTTCCAGAACCAGGATCCTGTTTCATTACCAGGATCCTTTTCCAGAACCAGGATCCTTTTCCAGGACCAGGATCCTTTTCCAGAACCAGGATCATGTTCCAGGACCAGGATACTTTTCCAGAAACAGGATCCTGTTCCAGGACCAGGATCCTTTTACAGGAGCAGGATCCTTTTCCAGGACCAGGATCCTTTTCCAGAACCAGGATCCTGTTCCATTACCAGGATCCTTTTCCAGAAGCAGGATCCTTTTCCAGGACCAGGATCCTGTTCCAGAACCAGGATCATGTTTTCGGACCAGGATCTTTTTCCAGAACCAGGATCCTGTTCCAGGACCAGGATCCTTTTCCACAATCTGGATACTGTTCCTGAACCAGGATCCTGTTCCAGGACCAGGATCCTTTTCCAGAAACAGGATCCGGTTTGAGGACCAGGATCCCTTTCCAGGAGTAGGATCCTTTTCCAGGACCAGGATCCTGTTCCAGGACCAGGATCCTTTTCCAGGACCAGGATCCTCTTACAGGACCAGGATCCTTTTCCAGAACCAGGATCCTGTTCCAGGACCAGGATCCTGTTCCAGGACCAGGATCCTTTTCCAGAAACAGGATCCTGTTTGAGGACCAGGATCCCTTTCCAGGAGTTGGATCCTTTTCAAGGACCAGGATCCTGTTCCAGGACCAGGATCATTTTCCAGGAGTAGGATCCTTTTCCAGGAAAAGGATCCTGTTCCAGGACCAGGATCCTTTTCCAGGACCAGGATCCTGTTCCAGGACCAGGATCCTTTCCCAGAAACAGGATCCTGTTTGAGGACCAGGATCCCTTTCCAGGAGTAGGATCCTTTTCCAGGACTAGGATCATTTTCAAGGAGTAGGATCCTTTTCCAGAACCAGGATCCTGTTCCAGGACCAGGATCCTTTTCCAGGAGTAGGATCCTTTTCCAGGAGTTGGATCCTGTTCCAGGACCAGGATCCTTTTACAGGACCAGGATCCTTTTACAGGACCAGGATCCTTTTACAGGAGCAGGATCCTTTTCCAGGACCACGATCCTTTTCCAGGACCAGGATCCTTTTCCAGGACCAGGATCCTGTTCCAGGACCAGGATCCCTTTCCAGGAGCAGGACACTTTTCCAGGACCAGGATTCTGTTCCAGGACCAGGATCCTTTTCCAGGACCAGGATCCTTTTACAGGACCAGGATCCTTTTCCAGAACCAGGATCCTTTTCCAGGAGTAGGATCCTTTTCCAGGACCAGGATCCTGTTCCAGGACCAGGATCCTTTTCCAGGACCAGGATCCTTTTCCAGGAGTTGGATCCTTTTCCAGGACCAGGATCCTTTTCCAGGACCAGGATCCTTTTCCAGGAGTTGGATCCTTTTCCAGGACCAGGATCCTCTTCCAGGACCAGGATCCTTTTCCAGGACCAGGATCCTTTTACAGGAGCAGGATCCTTTTCCAGGACGAGGATCCTTTTCCAGGACCAGGATCCTGTTCCAGGACCTGGATCCTTTTCCAGAACCAGGATCCTGTTCCATTACCAGGATCCTTTTCCAGAACCAGGATCCTGTTCCAGGACCAGGATCCTTTTCAAGGACCAGGATCCTTTTCCAGGACCAGGATCCTGTTCCAGAACCAGGATCATGTTCTCGGACCAGGATCCTTTTCCAGAACCAGGATCCTGTTCCAGGACCAGGATCCTTTTCCACAATCTGGATACTGTTCCTGAACCAGGATCCTGTTCCAGGACCAGGATCCTTTTCCAGAAACAGGATCCTGTTTGAGGACCAGGATCCCTTTCCAGGAGTAGGATCCTTTTCCAGGACCAGGATCCTGTTCCAGGACCAGGATCCTTTTCCAGGACCAGGATCCTCTTACAGGACCAGGATCCTTTTCCAGAACCAGGATCCTGTTCCAGGACCAGGATCCTTTTCCACAATCTGGATACTGTTCCTGAACCAGGATCCTGTTCCAGGACCAGGATCCTTTTCCAGAAACAGGATCCTGTTTGAGGACCAGGATCCCTTTCCAGGAGTAGGATCCTTTTCCAGGACCAGGATCCTGTTCCAGGACCAGGATCCTTTTCCAGGACCAGGATCCTCTTACAGGACCAGGATCCCTTTCCAGGACCAGGATCCTTTTCCAGGACCAGGATCCTGTTCCAGGACCAGGATCCTTTTCCAGGACCAGGATCCTTTTCCAGAACCAGGATCCTTTTCCAGAAACAGGATCCTGAGTGGTCAGTACCAGAGGATCAGTACCAGAGGGGTCAGGACCAGAGGGTCTGGACCAGAAGGGTCAGTACCAGAAGATCAGGGCCAGAGGGGTCAGGACCAGAGGATCAGGACCAAAGGGGTCAGGACCAGAGGATCAGGGCCAGAGGGGTCAGGACCAGAGGGTCTGGACCAGAAGGGTCAGTACCAGAAGATCAGGGCCAGAGGGGTCAGGACCAGAGGATCAGGACCAAAGGGGTCAGGGCCAGAGGGGTCAGGGCCAGAGGGGTCAGTAGCAGAGGGTCAGGACTAGAGAGGATCAGGGCCAGAGGGTCAGGAAAAGAGGGTCAGGACCAGGGGGTCAGGACAAGAGGGTCAGGACCAGAGGGGTCAGGACCAGATGATCAGTACCAGAGGGATCAGGACCAGAGGGGTCAGGACCAGAGGGGTCAGGACCAGAGTGGTCAGGACCAGATGATCAGTACCAGAGGGGTCAGGACCAGAGGGGTCAGGACCAGAGTGGTCAGGACCAGATGATCAGTACCAGAGGGATCAGGACCAGAGGGGTCAGGACCAGATGATCAGTACCAGAGGGATCAGGACCAGAGGGGTCAGGACCAGAGGGGTCAGGACCAGAGGGTCAGGACCAGAGTTGGCAGTACCAGAGGATCAGTACAAGAGGGGTCAGTACCAGAGTGGTCAGGACCAGATGATCAGTACCAGAGGGATCAGGACCAGAGGGGTCAGGACCAGATGATCAGTACCAGAGGGATCAGGACCAGAGGGGTCAGGACCAGAGGGGTCAGGACCAGAGGGTCAGGACCAGAGGGGTCAGTACCAGAGGATCAGTACCAGAGGGGTCAGGACCAGAGGGTCTGGACCAGAAGGGTCAGTACCAGAAGATCAGGGCCAGAGGGGTCAGGACCAGAGGATCAGGACCAAAGGGGTCAGGACCAGAGGATCAGGGCCAGAGGGGTCAGGACCAGAGGGTCTGGACCAGAAGGGTCAGTACCAGAAGATCAGGGCCAGAGGGGTCAGGACCAGAGGATCAGGACCAAAGGGGTCAGGGCCAGAGGGGTCAGTAGCAGAGGGTCAGGACTAGAGAGGATCAGGGCCAGAGGGGTCAGGAAAAGAGGGTCAGGACCAGGGGGTCAGGACCAGAGGGTCAGGACTAGAGAGGATCAGGGCCAGAGGGGTCAGGAAAAGAGGGTCAGGACCAGGGGGTCAGGACCAGAGAATCAGTACCAGAGGAAAAAGACCAGAGGGGTCAGTACCACAAGGTCAGTACCAGAGGATCAGTACCAGAGGATCAGTACTAGAGAGGGTCAGGACCAAAGTGGTCAGTACCAGAGGGGTCAGTACCAGAGCGTCAGGACGAGAGAGGATCAGGACCAGAGGGGTCAGTACCAGAGGGTCAGGACGAGAGTGGTCAGTGCCAGATGGTCAGGACCACAGGGGTCAGTACCAGAGGGGTCAGTACCAGAGTGGTCAGTACCAGATGATCTGGACCAGACTGTCAGTACCAGAGGATCAGTACAAGAGGGGTCAGTACCAGATGATCAGGACCAGAGGATCAGGACCAAAGGGGTCAGGACCAGAGGATCAGGGCCAGAGGGGTCAGGACCAGAGGGTCTGGACCAGAAGGGTCAGTACCAGAAGATCAGGGCCAGAGGGGTCAGGACCAGAGGATCAGGACCAAAGGGGTCAGGGCCAGAGGGGTCAGTAGCAGAGGGTCAGGACTAGAGAGGATCAGGGCCAGAGGGGTCAGGAAAAGAGGGTCAGGACCAGGGGGTCAGGACCAGAGGGTCAGGACTAGAGAGGATCAGGGCCAGAGGGGTCAGGAAAAGAGGGTCAGGACCAGGGGGTCAGGACCAGAGAATCAGTACCAGAGGAAAAAGACCAGAGGGGTCAGTACCACAAGGTCAGTACCAGAGGATCAGTACCAGAGGATCAGTACTAGAGAGGGTCAGGACCAAAGTGGTCAGTACCAGAGGGGTCAGTACCAGAGCGTCAGGACGAGAGAGGATCAGGACCAGAGGGGTCAGTACCAGAGGGTCAGGACGAGAGTGGTCAGTGCCAGATGGTCAGGACCACAGGGGTCAGTACCAGAGGGGTCAGTACCAGAGTGGTCAGTACCAGATGATCTGGACCAGACTGTCAGTACCAGAGGATCAGTACAAGAGGGGTCAGTACCAGATGATCAGGACCAGAGGATCAGTACCAGAGGGGTCAGGACCAGAGGGTCTGGACCAGAAGGGTCAGTACCAGAAGATCAGGGCCAGAGGGGTCAGGACCAGAGGATCAGGACAAAAGGGGTCAGTACCAGAGGATCAGGGCCAGAGGGGTCACGACCAGAGGGTCTGGACCAGAGGGGTCAGGACCAGAGAATCAGTACCAGAGGAAAAAGACCAGAGGGGTCAAGACCAGAGGGGTTAGGACCAGAGGGTCAGTACCAGAGGACCAGGACCAGAGGGGTCAACCAAGACGGGTCAGTACCAGAGGGTCAGGACTAGAGTGGTCAGGACCAGAGGGGTCAGGACCAGAGGGTGAGGACCAGAGTGGTCAGGACCAAAGTGGTCAGGACCAGAGTTGGCAGTACCAGAGGATCAGTACAAGAGGGGTCAGTACCAGATGATCAGGACAAGAGGGTCAGGACCAGAGGGTCAGGACCAGAGGGGTCTGGACCAGAGGGTCAGGACTAGAGAGGGTCAGGAGCAGAGTGGTCAGTACCAGAGGATCAGGGCCAGAGGGGTCAGCACCAGAGGGTCTGGACCAGAAGGGTCAGTACCAGAAGATCAGGGCCAGAGGGGTCAGGACCAGAGGATCAGGACCAGAGGGGTCAGGATCAGAGGATCAGGACCAGAGGGTCTGGACCAGAAGGGTCAGTACCAGAAGATCAGGGCCAGAGGGGTCAGGACCAGAGGATCAGGACCAGAGGGGTCAGGATCAGAGGATCAGGACCAGAGGGTCTGGACCAGAAGGGTCAGGACCAGAGGGGTCAGGAACAGAGGATCAGGACCAAAAGGGTCAGGACCAGAGGGGTCAGGACCAGAGGATCAGGACCAGAGTGGTCAGTACCAGAGGGGTCAGTACCAGAGGATCTGGTTCAGAGGGGTCAGTACCAGAGGGGTCAGGAATAGAAAGGGTCAGTACCAGAATATCAGGACCAGAGGGGTCAGTACCAGAAGATCAGGACCAGAGGGGTCAGTGCCAGAGCATCAGGACCAGAGGGGTCAGTGCCAGAGCATCAGGACCAGAGGGGTCAGTACCAGAAGATCAGGACCAGAGGGGTCACTGCCAGAGCATCAGGACCAGAGGGGTCGGTACCAGAGGGGTCAGTACCAGAGCATCAGGAACAGAGGGGTCAGGACCAGAGGGGTCAGTACCAGAGGATCAGGACTAGAGGGTTCAGGACCAAAGGGATCAGGACCAGAGGAGTCAGTACCAGAGGATCAGGACTAGAGGGTTCAGGACCAAAGGCGTCAGTACCAGAGGATCAGGACCACAGGGGTCAGTACCAGAGCATCAGGACCAGAGGGTTCAGGACCAGAGGGGTCAGTACCAGAGGATAAGGACCACAGGATTCAGTACCAGAGGTTCAGGACTAGAGAGGGTCAGGACCAGAGGGTCAGGACCAGTGGGTCAGTACCAGAGGGATCAGGACTAGCGAGGGTCAGGACTAGAGGGTCAGGACCAGTGGGTCAGTACCAGATTGGTCAAGACCAGAGGATCAGGACCAGAGGGGTCAATACCAGAGGGGTCAGGACCAGAGTGGTCAGTGCAAGAGCATCAGGACCAGAGGGGTCGGGACCAGAGGGGTCAGTACCAGAGCATCAGGACCAGAGGGGTCAGGACCAGAGGGTCAGGACTAGAGGGTCAGGAGCAGAGTGGTCAGTACCAGAGGATCAGTACCAGAGGGGTCAGGACCAGAGGGTCTGGACCAGAAGGGTCAGTACCAGAAGATCAAGGCCAGAGTGGTCAGGACCAGAGGATCAGGACCAAAGGGGTCAGTACCAGAGGATCAGGGCCAGAGGGGTCAGTAGCAGAGGGTCAGGACTAGAGAGTCAGGACCAGAGTGCCAGGACCAGAGGGGTCAGGACCAGAGAATCAGTACCAGAGGAAAAAGACCAGAGGGGTTAGGACCAGAGTGGTCAGGACCAGAGTTGGCAGTACCAGAGGATCAGTACAAGAGGGGTCAGTACCAGAGTGGTCAGTACCAGATGATCAGGACCAGAGGGTCAGGACCAGAGGGGTCAGGACCAGAGGGTCTGGACCAGAGGGGTCAGTACCAGAAGATCAGGGCCAGAGGGGTCAGGACCAGAGGATCAGGACCAAAGGGGTCAGTACCAGAGGATCAGGGCCAGAGGGGTCAGCACCAGAGGGTCTGGACCAGAAGGGTCAGTACCAGAAGATCAGGGCCAGAGGGGTCAGGACCAGAGGATCAGGACCAAAGGGGTCAGTACCAGAGGATCAGGACCAGAGGGGTCAGGACCAGAGAATCAGTACCAGAGGAAAAAGACCAGAGGGGTCAGGACCAGAGGGGTTAGGACCAGAGGGTCAGGACCAGATTGTCAGTACCAGAGGATCAGTACCAGAGGGTCAGGACTAGAGGGTCAGGACCAGAGTGCCAGGACCAGAGGGGTCAGGACCAGAGAATCAGTAACAGAGGAAAAAGACCAGAGGGGTTAGGACCAGAGGGTCAGGACCAGAGTGTCAGTACCAGAGGATCAGGACTAGAGAGGGTCTGGACCAGAAGGGTCAGGACCAGAGGGGTCAGGAACAGAGGATCAGGACCAAAAGGGTCAGGACCAGAGGGGTCAGGACCAGAGGATCAGGACCACAGTGGTCACTACCAGAGGGGTCAGTACCAGAGGATCTGGTTCAGAGGGGTCAGTACCAGAGGGGTCAGGAATAGAAAGGGTCAGTACCAGAATATCAGGACCAGAGGGGTCAGTACCAGAAGATCAGGACCAGAGGGGTCAGTGCCAGAGCATCAGGACCAAAGGGGTCAGTGCCAGAGCATCAGGACCAGAGGGGTCAGTACCAGAAGATCAGGACCAGAGGGGTCACTGCCAGAGCATCAGGACCAGAGGGGTCAGGACCAGAGGGGTCAGTACCAGAGGATCAGGACTAGAGGGTTCAGGACCAAAGGGATCAGGACCAGAGGAGTCAGTACCAGAGGATTAGGACTAGAGAGGGTCAGGACCAGAGGGTCAGGACCAGTGGGTCAGTACCAGAGGATAAGGACTAGAGGGTTCAGGACCAAAGGCGTCAGTACCAGAGGATCAGGACCACAGGGGTCAGTACCAGAGCATCAGGACCAGAGGGTTCAGGACCAGAGGGGTCAGTACCAGAGGATAAGGACCACAGGATTCAGTACCAGAGGTTCAGGACCAGAGGGTCAGGACCAGTGGGTCAGTACCAGATTGGTCAAGACCAGAGGATCAGGACCAGAGGGGTCAATACCAGAGGGGTCAGGACCAGAGTGGTCAGTGCAAGAGCATCAGGACCAGAGGGGTCGGGACCAGAGGGGTCAGTACCAGAGCATCAGGACCAGAGGCGTCAGTACCAGAGGATCAGGACTAGAGGGTCAGGAGCAGAGTGGTCAGTACCAGAGGATCAGTACCAGAGGGGTCAGGACCAGAGGGTCTGGACCAGAAGGGTCAGTACCAGAAGATCAAGGCCAGAGTGGTCAGGACCAGAGGATCAGGACCAAAGGGGTCAGTACCAGAGGTTCAGGGCCAGAGGGGTCAGTAGCAGAGGGTCAGGACTAGAGAGTCAGGACCAGAGTGCCAGGACCAGAGGGGTCAGGACCAGAGAATCAGTACCAGAGGAAAAAGACCAGAGGGGTTAGGACCAGAGTGGTCAGGACCAGAGTTGGCAGTACCAGAGGATCAGTACAAGAGGGGTCAGTACCAGAGTGGTCAGTACCAGATGATCAGGACCAGAGGGTCAGGACCAGAGGGGTCAGGACCAGAGGGTCTGGACCAGAGGGGTCAGTACCAGAAGATCAGGGCCAGAGGGGTCAGGACCAGAGGATCAGGACCAAAGGGGTCAGTACCAGAGGATCAGGGCCAGAGGGGTCAGCACCAGAGGGTCTGGACCAGAAGGGTCAGTACCAGAAGATCAGGGCCAGAGGGGTCAGGACCAGAGGATCAGGACCAAAGGGGTCAGTACCAGAGGATCAGGACCAGAGGGGTCAGGACCAGAGAATCAGTACCAGAGGAAAAAGACCAGAGGGGTCAGGACCAGAGAATCAGTACCAGAGGAAAAAGACCAGAGGGGTCAGGACCAGAGAATCAGTACCAGAGGAAAAAGACCAGAGGGGTCAGGACCAGAGGGGTTAGGACCAGAGGGTCAGGACCAGATTGTCAGTACCAGAGGATCAGTACCAGAGGGTCAGGACTAGAGGGTCAGGACCAGAGTGCCAGGACCAGAGGGGTCAGGACCAGAGAATCAGTAACAGAGGAAAAAGACCAGAGGGGTTAGGACCAGAGGGTCAGGACCAGAGTGTCAGTACCAGAGGATCAGGACTAGAGAGGGTCAGGACCAGAGGGGTCAGTACCAGAGGGTCAGGACGAGAGAGGATAAGGACCAGAGGGGTCAGTACCAGAAGATCAGGGCCAGAGGGGTCAGGACCAGAGGATCAGTACCGGAGGGGTCAGGACCAGAGGGTCTGGACCAGAAGGGTCAGTACCAGAAGATCAGGGCCAGAGGGGTCAGGACCAGAGGATCAGGACCAAAGGGGTCAGTAACAGAGGAGCAGGACTAGAGAGGGTCAGGAGCAGAGTGGTCAGTACCAGAGGATCAGGGCCAGAGGGGTCAGTAGCAGACGGTCAGGACTAGAGAGGATCAGAGCCAGAGGGGTCAGGAAAAGAGGGTCAGGACCAGAGGATCAGGACCAGAGGGTCAGGACTAGAGGGTCAGGACCAGAGTGCCAGGACCAGAGGGGTCAAGAACAGAGGGGTTAGGACCAGAGGGTCAGTACCAGAGGACCAGGACCAGAGGGGTCAGGACCAGACGGGTCAGTACCAGAGGGTCAGGACTAGAGTGGTCAGGACCAGAGGGGTCAGGACCAGAGTGGTCAGGACCAGACGGGTCAGTACCAGAGGGTCAGGACCAGAGGGGTCAGGACCAGAGTGGTCAGGACCAGAGTGGTCAGGACCAGAGTTGGCAGTACCAGAGGATCAGTACAAGAGGGGTCAGTACCAGAGTGGTCAGTACCAGATGATCAGGACCAGAGGGTCAGGACCAGAGGGGTCAGGACCAGACGGTCAGGACTAGAGAGGGTCAGGAGCAGAGTGGTCAGTACCAGAGGATCAGTACCAGAGGGGTCAGGACCAGAGGGTCTGGACCAGAGGGGTCAGTACCAGAAGATCAGGGCCAGAGGGGTCAGGACCAGAGGATCAGGACCAAAGGGTTCAGTACCAGAGGATCAGGGCCAGAGGGGTCAGCACCAGAGGGTCTGGACAAGAAGGGTCAGTACCAGAAGATCAGGGCCAGAGGGGTCAGGACCAGAGGATCAGGACCAAAGGGGTCAGTACCAGAGGATCAGGACCAGAGGGGTCAGGACCAGAGAATCAGTACCAGAGGAAAAAGACCAGAGGGGTCAGGACCAGAGGGGTTAGGACCAGAGGGTCAGGACCAGATTGTCAGTACCAGAGGATCAGTACCAGAGGGTCAGGACTAGAGGGTCAGGACCAGAGTGCCAGGACCAGAGGGGTCAGGACCAGAGAATCAGTAACAGAGGAAAAAGACCAGAGGGGTTAGGACCAGAGGGTCAGGACCAGAGTGTCAGTACCAGAGGATCAGGACTAGAGAGGGTCAGGACCAAAGTGGTCAGTACCAGAGGGGTCAGTACCAGAGCGTCAGGACGAGAGCGGATAAGGACCAGAGGGTCTGGACCAGAGGGTCAGGACCAGTGGGTCAGGACCAGAGTGGTCAAGACCAGAGGGTCAGGACCAGAGGGGTCAGTACCAGAGGGTAAGGACCAGAGGGGACAGGACCAGAGGATCAGGGCCAGAGGGGTCAGTAGCAGAGGGTCAGGACTAGAGAGGATCAGGGCCAGAGGGGTCAGGAAAAGAGGGTCAGGACCAGAGGATCAGGACCAGAGGGGTCAGGACCAGAGAATCAGTACCAGAGGAAAAAGACCAGAGGGGTCAGGACCAGAGGGGTTAGGACCAGAGGGTCAGGACCAGATTGTCAGTACCAGAGGATCAGTACCAGAGGGTCAGGACTAGAGGGTTAGGACCAGAGTGCCAGGACCAGAGGGGTCAGGACCAGAGAATCAGTAACAGAGGAAAAAGACCAGAGGGGTTAGGACCAGAGGGTCAGGACCAGAGTGTCAGTACCAGAGGATCAGGACTAGAGAGGGTCAGGACCAAAGTGGTCAGTACCAGAGGGGTCAGTACCAGAGCGTCAGGACGAGAGCGGATAAGGACCAGAGGGTCTGGACCAGAGGGTCAGGACCAGTGGGTCAGTACCAGAGTGGTCAAGACCAGAGGGTCAGGACCAGAGGGGTCAGTACCAGAGGATCAGGACCAGAGGATCAGTACCAGAGGGGTCACTACCAGAGGACCAGTACCAGAGGGGTCAGGACCAGAGGAGTCAGGACCAGAGTGGTCAGTGCCAGAGGGGTCAGTACCAGAGTGGTCAGTACCAGATGTTCTGGACCAGACTGTCAGGACCAGAGGGGTCAGGACCAGAGGGTCAGTACCAGAGTGGTCAGTACCAGATGATCAGGACCAGAGGGTCAGGACCAGAGGGGTCAGTACCAGAGCGTCAGGACGAGAGAGGATAAGGACCAGAGGGGTCAGTACCAGAAGATCAGGGCCAGAGGGGTCAGGACCAGAGGATCAGTACCGGAGGGGTCAGGACCAGAGGGTCTGGACCAGAAGGGTCAGTACCAGAAGATCAGGGCCAGAGGGGTCAGGACCAGAGGATCAGGACCAAAGGGGTCAGTAACAGAGGATCAGGACTAGAGAGGGTCAGGAGCAGAGTGGTCAGTACCAGAGGATCAGGGCCAGAGGGGTCAGTAGCAGACGGTCAGGACTAGAGAGGATCAGAGCCAGAGGGGTCAGGAAAAGAGGGTCAGGACCAGAGGATCAGGACCAGAGGGTCAGGACTAGAGGGTCAGGACCAGAGTGCCAGGACCAGAGGGGTCAAGAACAGAGGGGTTAGGACCAGAGGGTCAGTACCAGAGGACCAGGACCAGAGGGGTCAGGACCAGACGGGTCAGTACCAGAGGGTCAGGACTAGAGTGGTCAGGACCAGAGGGGTCAGGACCAGAGGGGTCAGGACCAGAGGGGTCAGGACCAGAGTGGTCAGGACCAGAGTTGGCAGTACCAGAGGATCAGTACAAGAGGGGTCAGTACCAGAGTGGTCAGTACCAGATGATCACGACCAGAGGGTCAGGACCAGAGGGGTCAGGACCAGAGGGTCAGGACTAGAGAGGGTCAGGAGCAGAGTGGTCAGTACCAGAGGATCAGTACCAGAGGGGTCAGGACCAGAGGGTCTGGACCAGAGGGGTCAGTACCAGAAGATCAGGGCCAGAGGGGTCAGGACCAGAGGATCAGGACCAAAGGGGTCAATACCAGAGGATCAGGGCCAGAGGGGTCAGCACCAGAGGGTCTGGACCAGAAGGGTCAGTACCAGAAGATCAGGGCCAGAGGGGTCAGGACCAGAGGATCAGGACCAGAGGGGTCAGGACCAGAGAATCAGTACCAGAGGAAAAAGACCAGAGGGGTCAGGACCAGAGGGGTTAGGACCAGAGGGTCAGGACCAGATTGTCAGTACCAGAGGATCAGTACCAGAGGGTCAGGACTAGAGGGTCAGGACCAGAGTGCCAGGACCAGAGGGGTCAGGACCAGAGAATCAGTAACAGAGGAAAAAGACCAGAGGGGTTAGGACCAGAGGGTCAGGACCAGAGTGTCAGTACCAGAGGATCAGGACTAGAGAGGGTCAGGACCAAAGTGGTCAGTACCAGATGGGTCAATACCAGAGCGTCAGGACGAGAGCGGATAAGGACCAGAGGGTCTGGACCAGA
Organism: Telmatherina bonti; assembly: GCF_933228915.1. NCBI lineage: Eukaryota > Metazoa > Chordata > Actinopteri > Atheriniformes > Telmatherinidae > Telmatherina > Telmatherina bonti. Next base: position 2,496,622 of record NC_136625.1, on the reverse strand, counting down.
GGGTCAGGACCAGTGGGTCAGTACCAGAGTGGTCAAGACCAGAGGGTCAGGACCAGAGGGGTCAGTACCAGAGGATCAGGACCAGAGGATCAGTACCAGAGGGGTCACTACCAGAGGACAAGTACCAGAGGGGTCAGGACCAGAGGAGTCAGGACCAGAGTGGTCAGTGCCAGAGGGGTCAGTACCAGAGTGGTCAGTACCAGATGTTCTGGACCAGACTGTCAGGACCAGAGGGGTCAGGACCAGAGGGTCAGTACCAGAGTGGTCAGTACCAGATGATCAGGACCAGAGGGTCAGGACCAGAGGGGTCAGTACCAGAGCGTCAGGACGAGAGAGGATAAGGACCAGAGGGGTCAGTACCAGAAGATCAGGGCCAGAGGGGTCAGGACCAGAGGATCAGTACCAGAGGGGTCAGGACCAGAGGGTCTGGACCAGAAGGGTCAGTACCAGAAGATCAGGGCCAGAGGGGTCAGGACCAGAGGATCAGGACCAAAGGGGTCAGTAACAGAGGATCAGGACTAGAGAGGGTCAGGAGCAGAGTGGTCAGTACCAGAGGATCAGGGCCAGAGGGGTCAGTAGCAGACGGTCAGGACTAGAGAGGATCAGAGCCAGAGGGGTCAGGAAAAGAGGGTCAGGACCAGAGGATCAGGACCAGAGGGTCAGGACTAGAGGGTCAGGACCAGAGTGCCAGGACCAGAGGGGTCAAGAACAGAGGGGTTAGGACCAGAGGGTCAGTACCAGAGGACCAGGACCAGAGGGGTCAGGACCAGACGGGTCAGTACCAGAGGGTCAGGACTAGAGTGGTCAGGACCAGAGGGGTCAGGACCAGAGGGGTCAGGACCAGAGGGTCAGGACCAGAGTGGTCAGGACCAGAGTGGTCAGGACCAGAGTTGGCAGTACCAGAGGATCAGTGCAAGAGGGGTCAGTACCAGAGTGGTCAGTACCAGATGATCAGGACCAGAGGGTCAGGACCAGAGGGTCAGGACTAGAGAGGGTCAGGAGCAGAGTGGTCAGTACCAGAGGATCAGTACCAGAGGGGTCAGGACCAGAGGGTCTGGACCAGAGGGGTCAGTACCAGAAGATCAGGGCCAGAGGGGTCAGGACCAGAGGATCAGGACCAAAGGGGTCAGTACCAGAGGATCAGGGCCAGAGGGGTCAGCACCAGAGGATCTGGACCAGAAGGGTCAGTACCAGAAGATCAGGGCCAGAGGGGTCAGGACCAGAGGATCAGGACCAAAGGGGTCAGTACCAGAGGATCAGGGCCAGAGGGGTCAGTAGCAGAGGGTCAGGACTAGAGAGGATCAGGGCCAGAGGGGTCAGGAAAAGAGGGTCAGGACCAGAGGATCAGGACCAGAGGGTCAGGACTAGACGGTCAGGACCAGAGTGCCAGGACCAGAGGGGTCAGGACCAGAGAATCAGTACCAGAGGAAAAAGACCAGAGGGGTCAGGACCAGAGGGGTTAGGACCAGAGTGTCAGTACCAGATGATCAGTACCAGAGGATCACGACTAGAGAGGGTCAGGACCAAAGTGGTCAGTACCAGAGGGGTCAGTACCAGAGCGTCAGGACGAGAGAGGATAAGGACCAGAGGGGTCAGTACCAGAGGGTCAGGACTAGAGGGGTCAGGACCAGAGGATCAGTACCAGAGGGGTCAGGACCAGAGGGGTCAGGACTAGAAGGGTCAGTACCAGAGGGGTCAGGACCACAGGGTCAGGACCAGAGTGGTAAGGACTAGAGTGGTCAGTACCAGAGGATCAGTACAAGAGGGGTCAGGACCAGAGGGGTCAGGATCAGAGGATCAGGACCAGAGGGTCTGGACCAGAAGGATCAGGACCAGAGTGGTCAGGACCAAAGTGGCAGTACCAGAGGATCAGGATCAGACGGTCAGGACAAGAGGGGTCAGTACCAGAGGGTCAGGACCAGAGTGGTAAGGACCAGAGTTGGCAGTACCAGAGGATCAGGATCAGAGGATCAGGACCAGAGGGGTCAGTACCAGAAGATCAGGACCAGAGGATCAGGACCAGAGGGGTCAATACCAGAGGATCAGTACCAGAGGATCAGGACCAGAGTGGTAAGTACAAGAGTATCAGTACCAGAGGGGTCAGGATCAGAGGATCAGGACCAGAGGGTCTGGACCAGAAGGGTCAGGACCAGAGGGTCAGGAACAGAGGATCAGGACCAGAAGGGTCAGGACCAGAGGAGTCAGGACCAGAGTGGTCAGTGCCAGAGGGGTCAGTACCAGAGTGGTCAGTACCAGATGTTCTGGACCAGACTGTCAGGACCAGAGGGGTCAGGACCAGAGGGTCAGTACCAGAGTGGTCAGTACCAGATGATCAGGACCAGAGGGTCAGGATGAGAGAGGATAAGGACCAGAGGGGTCAGTACCAGAAGATCAGGGCCAGAGGGGTCAGGACCAGAGGATCAGTACCGGAGGGGTCAGTACCAGAGGGTCACGACTAGAGAGGGTCAGGACCAAAGTGGTCAGTACCAGAGGGGTCAGTACCAGAGCGTCAGGACGAGAGAGGATAAGGACCAGAGGGGTCCGTACCAGAGGGTCAGGACTAGAGGGGTCAGGACCAGAGGATCAGTACCAGAGGGGTCAGGACCAGAGGGGTCAGGACTAGAAGGGTCAGTACCAGAGGGGTCAGGACCACAGGGTCAGGACCAGAGTGGTAAGGACTAGAGTGGTCAGTACCAGAGGATCAGTACAAGAGGGGTCAGGACCAGAGGGGTCAGGATCAGAGGATCAGGACCAGAGGGTCTGGACCAGAAGGATCAGGACCAGAGTGGTCAGGACCAAAGTGGCAGTACCAGAGGATCAGGATCAGACGGTCAGGACAAGAGGGGTCAGTACCAGAGGGTCAGGACCAGAGTGGTAAGGACCAGAGTTGGCAGTACCAGAGGATCAGGATATGAGGATCAGGACCAGAGGGGTCAGTACCAGAAGATCAGGACCAGAGGATCAGGACCAGAGGGGTCAATACCAGAGGATCAGTACCAGAGGATCAGGACCAGAGTGGTAAGTACAAGAGTATCAGTACCAGAGGGGTCAGGATCAGAGGATCAGGACCAGAGGGTCTGGACCAGAAGGGTCAGGACCAGAGGGTCAGGAACAGAGGATCAGGACCAGAAGGGTCAGGACCAGAGGAGTCAGGACCAGAGTGGTCAGTGCCAGAGGGGTCAGTACCAGAGTGGTCAGTACCAGATGTTCTGGACCAGACTGTCAGGACCAGAGGGGTCAGGACCAGAGGGTCAGTACCAGAGTGGTCAGTACCAGATGATCAGGACCAGAGGGTCAGGATGAGAGAGGATAAGGACCAGAGGGGTCAGTACCAGAAGATCAGGGCCAGAGGGGTCAGGACCAGAGGATCAGTACCGGAGGGGTCAGGACCAGAGGGTCTGGACCAGAAGGGTCAGTACCAGAAGATCAGGGCCAGAGGGGTCAGGACCAGAGGATCAGGACCAAAGGGGTCAGTAACAGAGGATCAGGACTAGAGAGGGTCAGGAGCAGAGTGGTCAGTACCAGAGGATCAGGGCCAGAGGGGTCAGTAGCAGACGGTCAGGACTAGAGAGGATCAGAGCCAGAGGGGTCAGGAAAAGAGGGTCAGGACCAGAGGATCAGGACCAGAGGGTCAGGACTAGAGGGTCAGGACCAGAGTGCCAGGACCAGAGGGGTCAAGAACAGAGGGGTTAGGACCAGAGGGTCAGTACCAGAGGACCAGGACCAGAGGGGTCAGGACCAGACGGGTCAGTACCAGAGGGTCAGGACTAGAGTGGTCAGGACCAGAGGGGTCAGGACCAGAGTGGTCAGGACCAGAGTTGGCAGTACCAGAGGATCAGTACAAGAGGGGTCAGTACCAGAGTGGTCAGTACCAGATGATCAGGACCAGAGGGTAAGGACCAGAGGGGTCAGGACCAGAGGGTCAGGACTAGAGAGGGTCAGGAGCAGAGTGGTCAGTACCAGAGGATCAGTACCAGAGGGGTCAGGACCAGAGGGTCTGGACCAGAGGGGTCAGTACCAGAAGATCAGGGCCAGAGGGGTCAGGACCAGAGGATCAGGACCAAAGGGGTCAATACCAGAGGATCAGGGCCAGAGGGGTCAGCACCAGAGGGTCTGGACCAGAAGGGTCAGTACCAGAAGATCAGGGCCAGAGGGGTCAGGACCAGAGGATCAGGACCAAAGGGGTCAGTACCAGAGGATCAGGACCAGAGGGGTCAGGACCAGAGAATCAGTACCAGAGGAAAAAGACCAGAGGGGTCAGGACCAGAGGGGTTAGGACCAGAGGGTCAGGACCAGATTGTCAGTACCAGAGGATCAGTACCAGAGGGTCAGGACTAGAGGGTCAGGACCAGAGTGCCAGGACCAGAGGGGTCAGGACCAGAGAATCAGTAACAGAGGAAAAAGACCAGAGGGGTTAGGACCAGAGGGTCAGGACCAGAGTGTCAGTACCAGAGGATCAGGACTAGAGAGGGTCAGGACCAAAGTGGTCAGTACCAGAGGGGTCAGTACCAGAGCGTCAGGACGAGAGCGGATAAGGACCAGAGGGTCTGGACCAGAGGGTCAGGACCAGTGGGTCAGTACCAGAGTGGTCAAGACCAGAGGGTCAGGACCAGAGGGGTCAGTACCAGAGGATCAGGACCAGAGGATCAGTACCAGAGGGGTCACTACCAGAGGACAAGTACCAGAGGGGTCAGGACCAGAGGAGTCAGGACCAGAGTGGTCAGTGCCAGAGGGGTCAGTACCAGAGTGGTCAGTACCAGATGTTCTGGACCAGACTGTCAGGACCAGAGGGGTCAGGACCAGAGGGTCAGTACCAGAGTGGTCAGTACCAGATGATCAGGACCAGAGGGTCAGGACCAGAGGGGTCAGTACCAGAGCGTCAGGACGAGAGAGGATAAGGACCAGAGGGGTCAGTACCAGAAGATCAGGGCCAGAGGGGTCAGGACCAGAGGATCAGTACCAGAGGGGTCAGGACAAGAGGGTCTGGACCAGAAGGGTCAGTACCAGAAGATCAGGGCCAGAGGGGTCAGGACCAGAGGATCAGGACCAAAGGGGTCAGTAACAGAGGATCAGGACTAGAGAGGGTCAGGAGCAGAGTGGTCAGTACCAGAGGATCAGGGCCAGAGGGGTCAGTAGCAGACGGTCAGGACTAGAGAGGATCAGAGCCAGAGGGGTCAGGAAAAGAGGGTCAGGACCAGAGGATCAGGACCAGAGGGTCAGGACTAGAGGGTCAGGACCAGAGTGCCAGGACCAGAGGGGTCAATAACAGAGGGGTTAGGACCAGAGGGTCAGTACCAGAGGACCAGGACCAGAGGGGTCAGGACCAGACGGGTCAGTACCAGAGGGTCAGGACTAGAGTGGTCAGGACCAGAGGGGTCAGGACCAGAGGGGTCAGGACCAGAGGGTCAGGACCAGAGTGGTCAGGACCAGAGTGGTCAGGACCAGAGTTGGCAGTACCAGAGGATCAGTGCAAGAGGGGTCAGTACCAGAGTGGTCAGTACCAGATGATCAGGACCAGAGGGTCAGGACCAGAGGGGTCAGGACCAGAGGGTCAGGACTAGAGAGGGTCAGGAGCAGAGTGGTCAGTACCAGAGGATCAGTACCAGAGGGGTCAGGACCAGAGGGTCTGGACCAGAGGGGTCAGTACCAGAAGATCAGGGCCAGAGGGGTCAGGACCATAGGATCAGGACCAAAGGGGTCAGTACCAGAGGATCAGGGCCAGAGGGGTCAGCACCAGAGGATCTGGACCAGAAGGGTCAGTACCAGAAGATCAGGGCCAGAGGGGTCAGGACCAGAGGATCAGGACCAAAGGGGTCAGTACCAGAGGATCAGGGCCAGAGGGGTCAGTAGCAGAGGGTCAGGACTAGAGAGGATCAGGGCCAGAGGGGTCAGGAAAAGAGGGTCAGGACCAGAGGATCAGGACCAGAGGGTCAGGACTAGACGGTCAGGACCAGAGTGCCAGGACCAGAGGGGTCAGGACCAGAGAATCAGTACCAGAGGAAAAAGACCAGAGGGGTCAGGACCAGAGGGGTTAGGACCAGAGGGTCAGGACCAGAGTGTCAGTACCAGATGATCAGTACCAGAGGATCACGACTAGAGAGGGTCAGGACCAAAGTGGTCAGTACCAGAGGGGTCAGTACCAGAGCGTCAGGACGAGAGAGGATAAGGACCAGAGGGGTCAGTACCAGAGGGTCAGGACTAGAGGGGTCAGGACCAGAGGATCAGTACCAGAGGGGTCAGGACCAGAGGGGTCAGGACTAGAAGGGTCAGTACCAGAGGGGTCAGGACCACAGGGTCAGGACCAGAGTGGTAAGGACTAGAGTGGTCAGTACCAGAGGATCAGTACAAGAGGGGTCAGGACCAGAGGGGTCAGGATCAGAGGATCAGGACCAGAGGGTCTGGACCAGAAGGATCAGGACCAGAGTGGTCAGGACCAGAGTTGGCAGTACCAGAGGATCAGGATCAGAGGGTCAGGACAAGAGGGGTCATTACCAGAGGGTCAGGACCAGAGTGGTAAGGACCAGAGTTGGCAGTACCAGAGGATCAGGATCAGAGGATCAGGACCAGAGGGGTCAGTACCAGAAGATCAGGACCAGAGGATCAGGACCAGAGGGGTCAATACCAGAGGATCAGTACCAGAGGATCAGGACCAGAGTGGTAAGTACAAGAGGATCAGTACCAGAGGGGTCAGGATCAGAGGATCAGGACCAGAGGGTCTGGACCAGAAGGGTCAGGACCAGAGGGTCAGGAACAGAGGATCAGGACCAGAAGGGTCAGGACCAGAGGGGTCAGTACCAGAGGATCAGGACCATAGTGGTCAGTACCAGAGGGGTCAGTACCAGAGGATCTGGTTCAGAGTGGTCAGGACCAGAGGGGTCAGTACCAGCGGGGTCAGTACCAGAGGATCAGGACCAGAAGGGTCTTTACGAGAAGATCAGGACCAGAGGGGTCAGTGCCAGAGCATCAGGACCAGAGGGGTCAGGACCAGAGGGGTCAGTGCAAGAGGATCAGTACCAGCGGGATCAGTACCAGAGGATCAGGACCAGAAGGGTCATTACGAGAAGATCAGGACCAGAGGGTTCAGTGCCAGAGCATCAGGACCAGAGGGGTCAGGACCAGAGGGGTCAGTGCAAGAGGATCAGGACCAGTGGGGTCAGGACCAGAGGGGTCAGTACCAGAGCATCAGGACCAGAGGGGTCAGGACCAGAGCATGAGGACTAGAGGGGTCAGGACCAGAGGGTCAGGACCAGAGGATCAGGACCAGAGGATTAGGACCAGAGGATCAGGACCAGAGTGGTCAACACCAGAGGGTCAGGACCAGAGGGGTCAGGACCAGTGGGGTCAGGACCAGAGGATCAGGACGTGAGGGGTCTGTACCAGAGGAACAGGATTAGAGGATCAGGACCAGAGGGGTCAGTACAAGAGGATCAGGACCAGAGGGTTCAGTGCCAGAGCATCAGGACCAGAGGGGTCAGTACCAGAGGGGTCAGTACCAGAGCATCAGGAACAGAGGGGTCAGGACCAGAGGGTCAGGACCAGAGGAGTCAGGACCAGAGGGGTCAGTACCAGAGGATCAGGACTAGAGGGTTCAGGACCAAAGGGATCAGGACCAGAGGAGTCAGTACCAGAGGATCAGGACTAGAGGGGTCACTACCAGAGGACAAGTACCAGAGGGGTCAGGACCAGAGGAGTCAGGACAAGAGTGGTCAGTGCCAGAGGGGTCAGTACCAGAGTGGTCAGTACCAGATGTTCTGGACCAGACTGTCAGGACCAGAGGGGTCAGGACCAGAGGGTCAGTACCAGAGTGGTCAGTACCAGATGATCAGGACCAGAGGGTCAGGACCAGAGGGGTCAGTACCAGAGCGTCAGGACGAGAGAGGATAAGGACCAGAGGGGTCAGTACCAGAAGATCAGGGCCAGAGGGGTCAGGACCAGAGGATCAGTACCAGAGGGGTCAGGACCAGAGGGTCTGGACCAGAAGGGTCAGTACCAGAAGATCAGGGCCAGAGGGGTCAGGACCAGAGGATCAGGACCAAAGGGGTAAGTAACAGAGGATCAGGACTAGAGAGGGTCAGGAGCAGAGTGGTCAGTACCAGAGGATCAGGGCCAGAGGGGTCAGTAGCAGACGGTCAGGACTAGAGAGGATCAGAGCCAGAGGGGTCAGGAAAAGAGGTTCAGGACCAGAGGATCAGGACCAGAGGGTCAGGACTAGAGGGTCAGGACCAGAGTGCCAGGACCAGAGGGGTCAAGAACAGAGGGGTTAGGACCAGAGGGTCAGTACCAGAGGACCAGGACCAGTGGGGTCAGGACCAGAGGATCAGGACGTGAGGGGTCTGTACCAGAGGAACAGGATTAGAGGATCAGGACCAGAGGGGTCAGTACAAGAGGATCAGGACCAGAGGGTTCAGTGCCAGAGCATCAGGACCAGAGGGGTCAGTACCAGAGGGGTCAGTACCAGAGGATCAGGACTAGAGGGTTCAGGACCAAAGGGATCAGGACCAGAGGAGTCAGTACCAGAGGATCAGGACTAGAGAGGGTCAGGACCAGAGGGTCAGGACCAGAGAATCAGTACCAGAGGAAAAAGACCAGAGGGGTTAGGACCAGAGTGTCAGGACCAGAGTGTCAGTACCAGAGGATCAGGACTAGAGAGGGTCAGGACCAAAGTGGTCAGTACCAGAGGGGTCAGTACCAGAGCGTCAGGACGAGAGAGGATCAGGACCAGAGGGTCTGGACCAGAGTGGTCAAGACCAGAGGGTCAGGACCAGAGGGGTCAGTACCAAAGTGGTCAGTACCAGAGGGGTCAGTACCAGAGCGTCAGGACGAGAGAGGATCAGGACCAGAGGGTCTGGACCAGAGTGGTCAAGACCAGAGGGTCAGGACCAGAGGGGTCAGTACCAGAGGATCAGGACCAGAGGATCAGTACCAGAGGGGTCAGTACCAGAGTGGTCAGTACCAGATGTTCTGGACCAGACTGTCAGGATCTGAGGGGTCAGGACCAGAGGGTCAGTACCAGAGTGGTCAGTACCAGATGATCAGGACCAGAGGGTCAGGACCAGAGGGTTCAGTACCAGAGCGTCAGGACGAGAGAGGATAAGGACCAGAGGGGTCAGTACCAGAAGATCAGGGCCAGAGGGGTCAGGACCAGAGGATCAGTACCAGAGGGGTCAGGACCAGAGGGTCTGGACCAGAAGGGTCAGTACCAGAAGATCAGGGCCAGAGGGGTCAGGACCAGAGGATCAGGACCAAAGGGGTCAGTAACAGAGGATCAGGACTAGAGAGGGTCAGGAGCAAAGTGGTCAGTACCAGAGGATCAGGGCCAGAGGGGTCAGTAGCAGACGGTCAGGACTAGAGAGGATCAGAGCCAGAGGGGTCAGGAAAAGAGGGTCAGGACCAGAGGATCAGGACCAGAGGGTCAGGACTAGAGGGTCAGGACCAGAGGGGTCAGGACTAGAGAATCAGTACCAGAGGAAAAAGACCAGAGGGGTCAAGACCAGAGGGGTTAGGACCAGAGGGTCAGTACCAGAGGACCAGGACCAGAGGGGTCAGGACCAGACGGGTCAGTACCAGAAGGTCAGGACTAGAGTGGTCAGGACCAGAGGGGTCAGGACCAGAGGGGTCAGGACCAGAGGGTCAGGACCAGAGTGGTCAGGACCAGAGTGGTCAGGACCAGAGTTGGCAGTACCAGAGGATCAGTACAAGAGGGGTCAGTACCAGAGTGGTCAGTACCAGATGATCAGGACCAGAGGGTCAGGACCAGAGGGGTCAGGACCAGAGGGTCAGGACTAGAGAGGGTCAGGAGCAGAGTGGTCAGTACCAGAGGATCAGTACCAGAGGGGTCAGGACCAGAGGGTCTGGACCAGAAGGGTCAGTACCAGAAGATCAGGGCCAGAGGGGTCAGGACCAGAGGATCAGGACCAAAGGGGTCAGTACCAGAGGATCAGGGCCAGAGGGGTCAGCACCAGAGGGTCTGGACCAGAAGGGTCAGTACCAGAAGATCAGGGCCAGAGGGGTCAGGACCAGAGGATCAGGACCAAAGGGGTCAGTACCAGAGGATCAGGGCCAGAGGGGTCAGTAGATGAGGGTCAGGACTAGAGAGGATCAGGGCCAGAGGGGTCAGGAAAAGAGGGTCAGGACCAGAGGATCAGGACCAGAGGGTCAGGACTAGACGGTCAGGACCAGAGTGCCAGGACCAGAGGGGTCAGGACCAGAGAATCAGTACCAGAGGAAAAAGACCAGAGGGGTCAGTACCAGAGGGGTCAGTACCAGAGCGTCAGGACGAGAGAGGATAAGGACCAGAGGGGTCAGTACCAGAGGGGTCAGGACCAGAGGGGTCAGGACTAGAAGGGTCAGTACCAGAGGGGTCAGGACCACAGGGTCAGGACCAGAGTGGTCAGGACTAGAGTGGTCAGTACCAGAGGATCAGTACAAGGGGGGTCAGGACCAGAGGGGTCAGGATCAGAGGATCAGGACCAGAGGGTCTGTACCAGATGGATCAGGACCAGAGTGGTCAGGACCAGAGTTGGCAGTACCAGAGGATCAGGATCAGAGGGTCAGGACAAGAGGGGTCAGTACCAGAGGGTCAGGACCAGAGTGGTAAGGACCAGAGTTGGCAGTACCAGAGGATCAGGATCAGAGGATCAGGACCAGAGGGGTCAGTACCAGAAGATCAGGACCAGAGGATCAGGACCAGAGGGGTCAGTGCCAGAGCATCAGGACCAGAGGGGTCAGTACCAGAGGGGTCAGTACCAGAGCATCAGGAACAGAGGGGTCAGGACCAGAGGGTCAGGACCAGAGGAGTCAGGACCAGAGGGGTCAGTACCAGAGGATCAGGACTAGAGGGTTCAGGACCAAAGGGATCAGGACCAGAGGAGTCAGTACCAGAGGATCAGGACTAGAGGGGTCACTACCAGAGGACAAGTACCAGAGGGGTCAGGACCAGAGGAGTCAGGACAAGAGTGGTCAGTGCCAGAGGGGTCAGTACCAGAGTGGTCAGTACCAGATGTTCTGGACCAGACTGTCAGGACCAGAGGGGTCAGGACCAGAGGGTCAGTACCAGAGTGGTCAGTACCAGATGATCAGGACCAGAGGGTCAGGACCAGAGGGGTCAGTACCAGAGCGTCAGGACGAGAGAGGATAAGGACCAGAGGGGTCAGTACCAGAAGATCAGGGCAAGAGGGGTCAGGACCAGAGGATCAGTACCAGAGGGGTCAGGACCAGAGGGTCTGGACCAGAAGGGTCAGTACCAGAAGATCAGGGCCAGAGGGGTCAGGACCAGAGGATCAGGACCAAAGGGGTCAGTAACAGAGGATCAGGACTAGAGAGGGTCAGGAGCAGAGTGGTCAGTACCAGAGGATCAGGGCCAGAGGGGTCAGTAGCAGACGGTCAGGACTAGAGAGGATCAGAGCCAGAGGGGTCAGGAAAAGAGGGTCAGGACCAGAGGATCAGGACCAGAGGGTCAGGACTAGAGGGTCAGGACCAGAGTGCCAGGACCAGAGGGGTCAAGAACAGAGGGGTTAGGACCAGAGGGTCAGTACCAGAGGACCAGGACCAGTGGGGTCAGGACCAGAGGATCAGGACGTGAGGGGTCTGTACCAGAGGAACAGGATTAGAGGATCAGGACCAGAGGGGTCAGTACAAGAGGATCAGGACCAGAGGGTTCAGTGCCAGAGCATCAGGACCAGAGGGGTCAGTACCAGAGGGGTCAGTACCAGAGGATCAGGACTAGAGGGTTCAGGACCAAAGGGATCAGGACCAGAGGAGTCAGTACCAGAGGATCAGGACTAGAGAGGGTCAGGACCAGAGGGTCAGGACCAGAGAATCAGTACCAGAGGAAAAAGACCAGAGGGGTTAGGACCAGAGTGTCAGGACCAGAGTGTCAGTACCAGAGGATCAGGACTAGAGAGGGTCAGGACCAAAGTGGTCAGTACCAGAGGGGTCAGTACCAGAGCGTCAGGACGAGAGCGGATAAGGACCAGAGGGTCTGGACCAGAGTGGTCAAGACCAGAGGGTCAGGACCAGAGGGGTCAGTACCAGAGGATCAGGACCAGAGGATCAGTACCAGAGGGGTCAGTACCAGAGTGGTCAGTACCAGATGTTCTGGACCAGACTGTCAGGATCTGAGGGGTCAGGACCAGAGGGTCAGTACCAGAGTGGTCAGTACCAGATGATCAGGACCAGAGGGTCAGGACCAGAGAGTTCAGTACCAGAGCGTCAGGACGAGAGAGGATAAGGACCAGAGGGGTCAGTACCAGAAGATCAGGGCCAGAGGGGTCAGGACCAGAGGATCAGTACCAGAGGGGTCAGGACCAGAGGGTCTGGACCAGAAGGGTCAGTACCAGAAGATCAGGGCCAGAGGGGTCAGGACCAGAGGATCAGGACCAAAGGGGTCAGTAACAGAGGATCAGGACTAGAGAGGGTCAGGAGCAAAGTGGTCAGTACCACAGGATCAGGGCCAGAGGGGTCAGTAGCAGACGGTCAGGACTAGAGAGGATCAGAGCCAGAGGGGTCAGGAAAAGAGGGTCAGGACCAGAGGATCAGGACCAGAGGGTCAGGACTAGAGGGTCAGGACCAGAGGGGTCAGGACTAGAGAATCAGTACCAGAGGAAAAAGACCAGAGGGGTCAAGACCAGAGGGGTTAGGACCAGAGGGTCAGTACCAGAGGACCAGGACCAGAGGGGTCAGGACCAGACGGGTCAGTACCAGAAGGTCAGGACTAGAGTGGTCAGGACCAGAGGGGTCAGGACCAGAGGGGTCAGGACCAGAGGGTCAGGACCAGAGTGGTCAGGACCAGAGTGGTCAGGACCAGAGTTGGCAGTACCAGAGGATCAGTACAAGAGGGGTCAGTACCAGAGTGGTCAGTACCAGATGATCAGGACCAGAGGGTCAGGACCAGAGGGGTCAGGACCAGAGGGTCAGGACTAGAGAGGGTCAGGAGCAGAGTGGTCAGTACCAGAGGATCAGTACCAGAGGGGTCAGGACCAGAGGGTCTGGACCAGAAGGGTCAGTACCAGAAGATCAGGGCCAGAGGGGTCAGGACCAGAGGATCAGGACCAAAGGGGTCAGTACCAGAGGATCAGGATCAGAGGATCAGGACCAGAGGGGTCAGTACCAGAAGATCAGGACCAGAGGATCAGGACCAGAGGGGTCAATACCAGAGGACCAGTACCAGAGGATCAGGACCAGAGTGGTAAGTACAAGAGGATCAGTACCAGAGGGGTCAGGATCAGAGGATCAGGACCAGAGGGTCTGGACCAGAAGGGTCAGGACCAGAGGGTCAGGAACAGAGGATCAGGACCAGAAGGGTCAGGACCAGAGGGGTCAGTACCAGAGGATCAGGACCAGAGTGGTCAGTACCAGAGGGGTCAGTACCAGAGGATCTGGTTCAGAGGGGTCAGGACCAGAGGGGTCAGGACTAGAAAGGATCAGGAGCAGAGTTGTCAGTACCAGAGGATCAGTACCAGCGGGGTCAGTACCAGAGGATCAGGACCAGAAGGGTCAGTACCAGAAGATCAGGACCAGAGGGGTCAGTGCCAGAGCATCAGGACCAGAGGGGTCAGGACCAGAGGGGTCAGTGCAAGAGGATCAGGACCAGAGGGGTCAGGACCAGAGGGGTCAGTACCAGAGGGGTCAGTGCAAGAGGATCAGGACCAGAGGGGTCAGGACCAGAGGGGTCAGTACCAGAGCATCAGGACCAGAGGGGTCAGGACCAGAGCATGAGGACTAGAGGGGTCAGGACCAGAGGGTCAGGACCAGAGGATCAGGACCAGAGGATCAGTACCAGAGGATTAGGACCAGAGGATCAGGTCCAGAGTGGTCAAGACCAGAGGGTCAAGACCAGAGGGTCAGGACCAGAGGGGTCAGGACCAGTGGGGTCAGGACCAGAGTGGTCAAGACCAGAGGATCAGGACCAGAAGGGTCAGGACCAGTGGGTCAGTACCAGAGGATCAGGACCAGAGGGTTCAGTGCCAGAGCATCAGGACCAGAGGGGTCAGTACCAGAGGGGTCAGTACCAGAGCATCAGGAACAGAGGGGTCAGGACCAGAGGATCAGGACCAGAGGATCAGGACTAGAGAGGGTCAGGACTAGAGGCTCAGGACCAGTGGGTCAGTACAAGAGGATCAGGACTAGAGGGTTCAGGAAAAAAGGGGTCAGTGCCAGAGGATCAGGACCAGAGGGGTCAGTACCAGAGGATCAGGACCAGAGGGGTCAGTACCAGAGGATCAGGACTAGAGGGTTCAGGAAAAAAGGGTTCAGTGCCAGAGGATCAGGACCACAGGGGTCAGTACCAGAGGATCAGGACCAGAGGATTCACTACCAGAGGATCAGGACTAGAGAGGGTCAGGACCAGAGGGTCAGGACCAGTGGGTCAGTACCAGAGGATCAGGACTAGAGAGGGTCAGGACCAGAGGATCAGGACTAGAGAGGGTCAGGACCAGAGGGTCAGGACCAGAGGGTCAGTACCAGAGTGGTCAAGACCAGAGGGTCAGGACAAGAGGGGTCAGTACCAGAGGATCAGGACCAGAGGGTCTGGACCAGAGGGTCAGGACCAGTGGGTCAGTACCAAAGGGGTTAAGGACCAGAGGATCAGCACTAGAGAGGGTCAGGACCAGACGATCAGGACTAGAGAGGGTCAGGACCAGAGGATCAAGGTCAGAGGGGTCAGTACACGAGGATCAGGGCCAGATGGGTCAGTACCAGAGGATCAGGACCAGAGGGTCTGGACCAGAGGGTCAGGACCAGTGGGTCAGTACCAGAGTGGTCAAGACCAGAGGGTCAGGACCAGAGTGTGCAGTATCAGAGGATCAGGACCAGAGGGGTCCGTACCAGAAGATCAGGACCAGAGGGGTCAATACCAGAGGATCAGTACCAGAGGATCAGGACCAGAGTGGTCATTACCAGAGGGTCAGGACCAGAGGGGTCAGTACCAGAGGGTCAGGACCAGAGGGGTCATTTCCAGAGGATCAGGACCAGAGGGGTCAGTACCAGAGGATCAGGATCAGAGGATCAGTAGAAGAGGATTAGGACCAGAGGATCAGGACCAGTGGGGTCAGGACCAGAGGATCAGGACCAGAGGGGTCTGTACCAGAGGATCAGGATTAGAGGATCAGGACCAGAGGGGTCAGAACCAGAGGGTCAAGACCAGAGGGGTCAGAACCAGAGCATCAGGACCAGAGGGGTCAGGACCAGAGGATAAGGATTAGAGGGTTCATGACCAAAGGCGTCAGTACCAGAGGATCAGGACCAGAGGGGTCTGTACCAGTGGGTCAGTACCAGAGTGGTCAAGACCAGAGGATCAGGACCAGAGGGGTCAATACCAGAGGGGTCAGGACCAGAGTGGTCAGTGCCAGAGCATCAGGACCAGAGGGGTCAGGACCAGAGGGTCAGGACCAGAGGAGTCAGGACCAGAGGGGTCAGTACCAGAGTGGTCAAGACCAGAGGGTCAGGACCAGAGGGGTCAGTACCAGAGGATCAGGACCAGAGGAGTCAGTACCAGAGGGGTCAGGACCAGAGGTTCAGGGCCAGAGGGGTCAGTACCAGAGGGTCAAGACCAGTGGGTCAGTACCAGAGGATAAGGACTAGAGGGTTCAGGACCAAAGGCGTCAGTACCAGAGGATCAGGACCACAGGGGTCTGTACCAGAGCATCAGGACCAGAGGAGTCAGGACCAGAGGAGGACGACTAGAGAGGGTCAGGACCAGAGGGTCAGGACCAGTGGGTCAGTACCAGAGGATCAGGACTAGAGTGGGTCAGGACCAGTGGGGTCAGGACCAGAGCATCAGGACCAGAGGGGTCTGTACCAGAGGAACAGGATTAGAGGATCAGGACCAGAGGGGTCAGTACAAGAGGATCAGGACCAGAGGGTTCAGTGCCAGAGCATCAGGACCAGAGGGGTCAGTACCAGAGGGGTCAGTACCAGAGGGTCAGGACCAGAGGGTTCAGGACCAAAGGGATCAGGACCAGAGGAGTCAGTACCAGAGGATCAGGACTAGAGAGGGTCAGGACCAGAGGGTCAGGACCAAAGGCGTCAGTACCAGAGGATCAGGACCACAGGGGTCAGTACCAAAGCATCAGGACCAGAGGGTTCAGGACCAAAGGGGTCAGTACCAGAGGATCAGGACTAGCGAGGGTCAGGACCAGAGGGTCAGGACCAGTGGGTCAGTACCAGATTGGTCAAGACCAGAGGATCAGGACCAGAGGGGTCAGTGCCAGAGCATCAGGACCAGAGGGGTCAGGACCAGAGGGTCAGGACCAGAGGAGTCAGGACCAGAGGATCAGGACAAGAGAGGGTCAGGACCAGAGGGTCAGGACCAAAGGCGTCAGTACCAGAGGATCAGGACCACAGGGGTCAGTACCAAAGCATCAGGACCAGAGGGTTCAGGACCAAAGGGGTCAGTACCAGAGGATCAGGACTAGCGAGGGTCAGGACCAGAGGGTCACGACCAATGGGTCAGTACCAGATTGGTCAAGACCAGAGGATCAGGACCAGAGGGGTCAGTACCAGAGCATCAGGACCAGAGGGGTCAGGACCAGAGGGGTCAGTACCAGAGGATCAGGACTAGAGGGTTCAGGACCAAAGGGGTCAGTACCAGAGGATCAGGACCAGAGGATCAGGACTAGAGAGGGTCAGGACTAGAGGCTCAGGACCAGAGGGGTCAGTACAAGAGGATCAGGACCAGAGGATTCAGTACCAGAGGATCAGGACCAGAGGATTCAGTACCAGAGGGTCAGGACCAGTGGGTCAGTACCAGAGGATCAGGACTAGAGAGGGTCAGGACCAGAGGATCAGGACTAGAGAGGGTCAGGACCAGAGGGTCAGGACCAGAGGGTCAGTACCAGAGTGGTCAAGACCAGAGGGTCAGGACCAGAGGGGTCAGTACCAGAGGATCAGGACCAGAGGGTCTGGACCAGAGGGTCAGGACCAGTGGGTCAGTACCAGAGGATCAGGACCAGAGGAGTCAGTACCAGAGGGATCAGGACCAGAGGATCAGCACTAGAGAGGGTCAGGACCAGTGGGTCAGTACCAGACTGGTCAAGACCAGAGGGTCAGGACCAGAGGGTCTGGACCAGAGGGTCAGGACCAGTGGGTCAGTACCAGACTGGTCAAGACCAGAGGGTCAGGACCAGAGGGGTCAGTACCAGAGGATCAGGGCCAGTGGGGTCAGTACCAGACGATCAGGACAAGAGGGTCTGGACCAGAAGGGTCAGTACCAGAGGGGTCAGGACCAAAGTGGTCAGTACCAGAGGGTAAGAACCAGAGTGGTAAGGACCAGAGTTGGCAGTACCAGAGGATCAGGACCAGAGGGGTCAGGACCAGAGGGTCAGGACCAGAGGGGTCAGGACTAGAAAGGGTCAGGAGCAGAGTTGTCAGTACCAGAGGATCAGGACCAGAGGGTCAGTACCAGAGTGGTCAAGACCAGAGGGTCAGGACCAGAGGGGTCAGTACCAGAGGATCAGGACCAGAGGAGTCAGTACCAGAGGGGTTAGGACCAGAGGATCAGCACTAGAGAGGGTCAGGACCAGAGGATCAAGGTCAGAGGGGTCAGTACCAGAGGATCAGGGCCAGAGGGGTCAGTACCAGAGGATCAGGACCAGAGGGTCTGGACCAGAGGGTCAGGACCAGTGGGTCAGTACCAGAGTGGTCAAGACCAGAGGGTCAGGACCAGAGTGTGCAGTATCAGAGGATCAGGACCAGAGGGGTCCGTACCAGAAGATCAGGACCAGAGGGGTCAATACCGGAGGATCAGTACCAGAGGATCAGGACCAGAGTGGTCAGGACCAGTGGGGTCAGGACCAGATGATCAGGACCAGAGGGGTCTGTACCAGAGGATCAGGATTAGAGGATCAGGACCAGAGGGGTCAGAACCAGAGTGTCAAGACCAGAGGGGTCAGAACCAGAGTGTGTGGACCAGAGGATCAGTACCAGAGGATCAGAACAAGAGGATTATGACCAGAGGATCATGACCAGAGGGTCAGGACCAGAGGATCAGTACCAGAGGGGTCAGTACCAGAGGATCAGGACCAGAGGGGTCAGTGCCAGAGCATCAGGACCAGAGGGGTCAGTACCAGAGGGGTCAGTGCCAGAGGATCAGGACCAGAGGATCAGGACTAGAGAGGGTCAGGACCAGAGGGTCAGGACCAGAGGGTCAGTACCAGAGTGGTCAAGACCAGAGGGTCAGGACAAGAGGGGTCAGTACCAGAGGATCAGGACCAGAGGGTCTGGACCAGAGGGTCAGGACCAGTGGGTCAGTACCAAAGGGGTTAAGGACCAGAGGATCAGCACTAGAGAGGGTCAGGACCAGACGATCAGGACTAGAGAGGGTCAGGACCAGAGGATCAAGGTCAGAGGGGTCAGTACACGAGGATCAGGGCCAGATGGGTCAGTACCAGAGGATCAGGACCAGAGGGTCTGGACCAGAGGGTCAGGACCAGTGGGTCAGTACCAGAGTGGTCAAGACCAGAGGGTCAGGACCAGAGTGTGCAGTATCAGAGGATCAGGACCAGAGGGGTCCGTACCAGAAGATCAGGACCAGAGGGGTCAATACCAGAGGATCAGTACCAGAGGATCAGGACCAGAGTGGTCATTACCAGAGGGTCAGGACCAGAGGGGTCAGTACCAGAGGGTCAGGACCAGAGGGGTCATTTCCAGAGGATCAGGACCAGAGGGGTCAGTACCAGAGGATCAGGATCAGAGGATCAGTAGAAGAGGATTAGGACCAGAGGATCAGGACCAGTGGGGTCAGGACCAGAGGATCAGGACCAGAGGGGTCTGTACCAGAGGATCAGGATTAGAGGATCAGGACCAGAGGGGTCAGAACCAGAGGGTCAAGACCAGAGGGGTCAGAACCAGAGCATCAGGACCAGAGGGGTCAGGACCAGAGGATAAGGATTAGAGGGTTCATGACCAAAGGCGTCAGTACCAGAGGATCAGGACCACAGGGGTCAGTACCAGAGCATCAGGACCAGAGGATCAGGACCAGAGGGTCAGGACCAGAGGAGTCAGGACCAGAGGATTCAGTACCAGAGGGTCAGGACCAGAGGGTCAGGACCAGTGGGTCAGTACCAGAGGATCAGGACTAGAGAGGGTCAGGACCAGAGGGTCAGGACCAGTGGGTCAGTACCAGAGTGGTCAAGACCAGAGGATCAGGACCAGAGGGGTCAATACCAGAGGGGTCAGGACCAGAGTGGTCAGTGCCAGAGCATCAGGACCAGAGGGGTCAGGACCAGAGGGTCAGGACCAGAGGAGTCAGGACCAGAGGGGTCAGTACCAGAGTGGTCAAGACCAGAGGGTCAGGACCAGAGGGGTCAGTACCAGAGGATCAGGACCAGAGGAGTCAGTACCAGAGGGGTCAGGACCAGAGGTTCAGGGCCAGAGGGGTCAGTACCAGAGGGTCAAGACCAGTGGGTCAGTACCAGAGGATAAGGACTAGAGGGTTCAGGACCAAAGGCGTCAGTACCAGAGGATCAGGACCACAGGGGTCTGTACCAGAGCATCAGGACCAGAGGAGTCAGGACCAGAGGAGGACGACTAGAGAGGGTCAGGACCAGAGGGTCAGGACCAGTGGGTCAGTACCAGAGGATCAGGACTAGAGTGGGTCAGGACCAGTGGGGTCAGGACCAGAGCATCAGGACCAGAGGGGTCTGTACCAGAGGAACAGGATTAGAGGATCAGGAAACAGAGGGGTCAGTACAAGAGGATCAGGACCAGAGGGTTCAGTGCCAGAGCATCAGGACCAGAGGGGTCAGTACCAGAGGGGTCAGTACCAGAGGGTCAGGACCAGAGGGTTCAGGACCAAAGGGATCAGGACCAGAGGAGTCAGTACCAGAGGATCAGGACTAGAGAGGGTCAGGACCAGAGGGTCAGGACCAAAGGCGTCAGTACCAGAGGATCAGGACCACAGGGGTCAGTACCAAAGCATCAGGACCAGAGGGTTCAGGACCAAAGGGGTCAGTACCAGAGGATCAGGACTAGCGAGGGTCAGGACCAGAGGGTCAGGACCAGTGGGTCAGTACCAGATTGGTCAAGACCAGAGGATCAGGACCAGAGGGGTCAGTGCCAGAGCATCAGGACCAGAGGGGTCAGGACCAGAGGGTCAGGACCAGAGGAGTCAGGACCAGAGGATCAGGACAAGAGAGGGTCAGGACCAGAGGGTCAGGACCAAAGGCGTCAGTACCAGAGGATCAGGACCACAGGGGTCAGTACCAAAGCATCAGGACCAGAGGGTTCAGGACCAAAGGGGTCAGTACCAGAGGATCAGGACTAGCGAGGGTCAGGACCAGAGGGTCACGACCAGTGGGTCAGTACCAGATTGGTCAAGACCAGAGGATCAGGACCAGAGGGGTCAGTACCAGAGCATCAGGACCAGAGGGGTCAGGACCAGAGGGGTCAGTACCAGAGGATCAGGACAAGAGGGTTCAGGACCAAAGGGGTCAGTACCAGAGGATCAGGACTAGAGAGGGTCAGGACTAGAGGCTCAGGACCAGAGGGGTCAGTACAAGAGGATCAGGACCAGAGGATTCAGTACCAGAGGATCAGGACCAGAGGATTCAGTACCAGAGGGTCAGGACCAGTGGGTCAGTACCAGAGGATCAGGACTAGAGAGGGTCAGGACCAGAGGATCAGGACTAGAGAGGGTCAGGACCAGAGGGTCAGGACCAGAGGGTCAGTACCAGAGTGGTCAAGACCAGAGGGTCAGGACCAGAGGGGTCAGTACCAGAGGATCAGGACCAGAGGGTCTGGACCAGAGGGTCAGGACCAGTGGGTCAGTACCAGAGGATCAGGACCAGAGGAGTCAGTACCAGAGGGATCAGGACCAGAGGATCAGCACTAGAGAGGGTCAGGACCAGTGGGTCAGTACCAGACTGGTCAAGACCAGAGGGTCAGGACCAGAGGGTCTGGACCAGAGGGTCAGGACCAGTGGGTCAGTACCAGACTGGTCAAGACCAGAGGGTCAGGACCAGAGGGGTCAGTACCAGAGGATCAGGGCCAGTGGGGTCAGTACCAGACGATCAGGACAAGAGGGTCTGGACCAGAAGGGTCAGTACCAGAGGGGTCAGGACCAAAGTGGTCAGTACCAGAGGGTAAGAACCAGAGTGGTAAGGACCAGAGTTGGCAGTACCAGAGGATCAGGACCAGAGGGGTCAGGACCAGAGGGTCAGGACCAGAGGGGTCAGGACTAGAAAGGGTCAGGAGCAGAGTTGTCAGTACCAGAGGATCAGGACCAGAGGGTCAGTACCAGAGTGGTCAAGACCAGAGGGTCAGGACCAGAGGGGTCAGTACCAGAGGATCAGGACCAGAGGAGTCAGTACCAGAGGGGTTAGGACCAGAGGATCAGCACTAGAGAGGGTCAGGACCAGAGGATCAAGGTCAGAGGGGTCAGTACCAGAGGATCAGGGCCAGAGGGGTCAGTACCAGAGGATCAGGACCAGAGGGTCTGGACCAGAGGGTCAGGACCAGTGGGTCAGTACCAGAGTGGTCAAGACCAGAGGGTCAGGACCAGAGTGTGCAGTATCAGAGGATCAGGACCAGAGGGGTCCGTACCAGAAGATCAGGACCAGAGGGGTCAATACCGGAGGATCAGTACCAGAGGATCAGGACCAGAGTGGTCAGGACCAGTGGGGTCAGGACCAGATGATCAGGACCAGAGGGGTCTGTACCAGAGGATCAGGATTAGAGGATCAGGACCAGAGGGGTCAGAACCAGAGTGTCAAGACCAGAGGGGTCAGAACCAGAGTGTGTGGACCAGAGGATCAGTACCAGAGGATCAGAACAAGAGGATTATGACCAGAGGATCATGACCAGAGGGTCAGGACCAGAGGATCAGTACCAGAGGGGTCAGTACCAGAGGATCAGGACCAGAGGGGTCAGTGCCAGAGCATCAGGACCAGAGGGGTCAGTACCAGAGGGGTCAGTGCCAGAGGATCAGGACCAGAGGGGTCAGGACCAGAGGGGACAGTACCAGAGCATCAGGACCAGAGGGGTCAGGACCAGAGCATCAGGACCAGAGGGGTCAGGACAAGAGGGTCAGGACCAGTGGCTCAGTACCAGAGGGGTCAGTACCAGAGCATCAGGACCAGAGGATCAGGACATGAGGGTCAGGACCAGAGGAGTCAGGACCAGAGGAGTCAGGACCAGAGGATTCAGTACCAGAGGGTCAGGACCAGAGGGTCAGGACCAGTGGGTCAGTACCAGAGGATCAGGACTAGAGAGGGTCAGGACCAGAGGGTCAGGACCAGTGGGTCAGTACCAGAGTGGTCAAGACCAGAGGATCAGGACCAGAGGGGTCAATACCAGAGGGGTCAGGACCAGAGTGGTCAGTGCCAGAGCATCAGGACCAGAGGGGTCAGGACCAGAGGGTCAGGACCAGAGGAGTCAGGACCAGAGGGGTCAGGACCAGAGGGTCAGGACCAGAGGGTCAGGACCAGAGGAGTCAGTACCAGAGGATCAGGACCAGAGGGGACAGTACCAGAGGATCAGTACCAGAGCATCAGGACCAGAGGGGTCAGGACCAGAGGGGTCAGTACCAGAGGATCAGGACTAGAGAGGGTCAGGACAAGAGGGTCAGGACCAGAGTGGTCAGTGCCTGAGCATCAGGACCAGAGGGGTCAGGACCAGAGGGGTCAGTACCAGAACATCAGGACCAGAGGGGTCAGGACCAGAGGGGTCAGTACCATAGGATCAGGACTAGAGAGGGTCAGGACCAGTGGGTCAGTACCAGAGGATCAGGACTAGAGAGGGTCAGGACCAGAGGGTCAGGACAGGAGTGGTCAGTGCCAGAGCATCAGGACCAGAGGGGTCGGGACCAGAGGGGTCAGTACCAGAGTGGTCAAGACCAGAGGATCAGGACCAGAGGGGTCAGTGCCAGAGCATCAGGACCAGAGGGGTCAGGACCAGAGGGTCAGGACCAGAGGAGTCAGGACCAGAGGGGTCAGGACCAGAGGGTCAGGACCAAAGTGGTCAGTACCAGAGGGTCAGAGCCAGAGGAGTCAGTACCAGAGGGGTCAGGACCAGAGGATCAGCACTAGAGAGGGTCAGGACCAGAGGGTCAGGACCAGTGGGTCAGTACCAGAGTGGTCAAGACCAGAGGGTCAGGACCAGAGGGGTCAGTACCAGAGGATCAGGACCAGAGGAGTCAGTACCAGAGGGGTCAGGACCAGAGGATCAGGGCCAGAGGGGTCAGTACCAGAGGATCAGGACCAGAGGGTCTGGACAAGAAGGGTCAGTACCAGAGGGGTCAGTACCAGAGGGGTCAGGACCAAAGTGGTCAGTACCAGAGGGTCAGAGCCAGAGTGTCAGGACCAGAGGATCAGGACCAGACGATCAGGTCCAGAGGGGTCAGGACACAAGGATCAGGACCAGAGGGGACAGTACCAGAGGATCAGTACCAGAGCATCAGGACCAGAGGGGTCAGGACCAGAGGGGTCAGTACCAGAGGATCAGGACTAGAGAGGGTCAGGACCAGAGGGTCAGGACCAGAGTGGTCAGTGCCTGAGCATCAGGACCAGAGGGGTCAGGACCAGAGGGGTCAGTACCAGAACATCAGGACCAGAGGGGTCAGGACCAGAGGGGTCAGTACCATAGGATCAGGACTAGAGAGGGTCAGGACCAGTGGGTCAGTACCAGAGGATCAGGACTAGAGAGGGTCAGGACCAGAGGGTCAGGAAAGGAGTGGTCAGTGCCAGAGCATCAGGACCAGAGGGGTCGGGACCAGAGGGGTCAGTACCAGAGTGGTCAAGACCAGAGGATCAGGACCAGAGGGGTCAGTGCCAGAGCATCAGGACCAGAGGGGTCGGGACCAGAGGGGTCAGTACCAGAGCATCAGGACCAAAGTCAGGACCAGAGGGGTCAGTACCAGAGGATCAGGACTAGAGGGTTCAGGACCAAAGGGGTCAGTACAAGAGGATCAGGACCAGAGGATTCAGTACCAGAGGATCAGGACCAGAGGGGTCGGGACCAGAGGGGTCAGTACCAGAGTGGTCAAGACCAGAGGATCAGGACCAGAGGGGTCGGGACCAGAGGGGTCAGTACCAGAGCATCAGGACCAGAGGGGTCAGGACCAGAGGGGTCAGTACCAGAGGATCAGGACTAGAGGGTTCAGGACCAAAGGGGTCAGTACCAGAGGATCAGGACTAGACAGGGTCAGGACCAGAGGGTCAGGACCAACCGGTTAGTACCAGAGGATCAGGACTAGACAGGGTCAGGACCAGAGGGTCAGGACCAGTGGGTCAGTACCAGAGGATCAGTACCACAGGAGTCTTTACCAGAGGATCAGGACTAGACAGGGTCAGGACCAGAGGGTCAGGACCAGAGGGTCAGGACCAGAGGGTCAGGACAAGAGGAGTCAGGACCAGAGGGGTCAGTACCAGAGGATCAGGACTAGAGGGTTCAGGACCAACGGGGTCAGTACCAGAGGATCAGGACTAGAGAGGGTCAGGACCAGAGGGTCAGGACCAGTGGGTCAGTACCAGAGGGTCAGTACCAGAGTGGTCAAGACAAGAGGATCAGGACCAGAGGGGTCAATACAGAGGGGTCAGGACTAGAGTGGTCAGTGCCAGAGCATCAGGACCACAGGGGTCAGTACCAGAGGGGTCAGTACCAGAGGATCAGGACTAGAGGGTTCAGGACCAAAGGGGTCAGTACCAGAGGGGTCAGTACCAGAGGATCAGGACTAGAGGGTTCAGGACCAAAGGGGTCAGTACCAGAGGATCAGGACTAGAGGATCAGGACCACAGGGGTCTGTACCAGGGCATCAGGACCAGAGGATCAGGACCAGAGGGTCAGGACTAGAGGAGTCAGGACCAGAGGGGTCAGTACCAGAGTGGTCAAGACCAGAGGATCAGGACCAGAGGGGTCAATACAGAGGGGTCAGGACCAGAGTGGTCAGTGCCTGAGCATCAGGACCAGAGGGGTCAGGACCAGAGGGGTCAGTACCAGAGCATCAGGACCAGAGGGGTCAGGACCAGAGGGGTCAGTACCAGAGGATCAGGACTAGAGGGTTCAGGACCAAAGGGGTCAGTACCAGAGGATCAGGACTAGACAGGGTCAGGACCAGAGGGTCAGGACCAGCCGGTCAGTACCAGAGGATCAGGACTAGACAGGGTCAGGACCAGAGGGTCAGGACCAGTGGGTCAGTACCAGAGGATCAGTACCACAGGAGTCTTTACCAGAGGATCAGGACTAGACAGGGTCAGGACCAGAGGGTCAGGACCAGAGGGTCAGGACCAGAGGGTCAGGACAAGAGGAGTCAGGACCAGAGGGGTCAGTACCAGAGGATCAGGACTAGAGGGTTCAGGACCAACGGGGTCAGTACCAGAGGATCAGGACTAGAGAGGGTCAGGACCAGAGGGTCAGGACCAGTGGGTCAGTACCAGAGGGTCAGTACCAGAGTGGTCAAGACAAGAGGATCAGGACCAGAGGGGTCAATACAGAGGGGTCAGGACTAGAGTGGTCAGTGCCAGAGCATCAGGACCACAGGGGTCAGTACCAGAGGGGTCAGTACCAGAGCATCAGGACCAGAGGGGTCAGGACCAGAGGGGTCAGTACCAGAGGATCAGGACTAGAGGGTTCAGGACCAAAGGGGTCAGTACCAGAGGATCAGGACTAGAGGATCAGGACCACAGGGGTCTGTACCAGGGCATCAGGACCAGAGGATCAGGACCAGAGGGTCAGGACTAGAGGAGTCAGGACCAGAGGGGTCAGTACCAGAGGATCAGGACTAGAGGGTTCAGGACCAACGGGGTCAGTACCAGAGGATCAGGACTAGAGAGGGTCAGGACCAGAGGGTCAGGACCAGTGGGTCAGTACCAGAGGATCAGGACCAGAGTGGTCAAGACCAGAGTGGTCAGTGCCTGAGCATCAGGACCAGAGGGGTCAGGACCAGAGGGGTCAGTACCAGAGCATCAGGACCAGAGGGGTCAGGACCAGAGGTGTCAGTACCAGAGGATCAGGACTAGAGAGGGTCAGGACCAGTGGGTCAGTACCAGAGGATCAGGACTAGAGAGGGTCAGGACCAGAGGGTCAGGACCAGTGTGGTCAGTGCCTGAGCATCAGGACCAGAGGGGTCAGGACCAGAGTGGTCAGTACCAGAGCATCAGGACCAGAGGGGTCAGGACCAGAGGGGTCAATACCAGAGGATCAGGACTAGACAGGGTCAGGACCAGTGGGTCAGGACCAGAGTGGTCAGTGCCAGAGCATCAGGACCAGAGGGGTCAGGACCAGAGGGGTCAGTACCAGAGTGGTCAAGACCAGAGGATCAGGACCAGAGTGGTCAATACCAGAGGGTCAGGACCAGAGGGGTCAGTACCAGAGGGTCAGGACCAGAGGGGTCATTACCAGAGGATCAGGACCAGAGGGGTCAGTACCAGAGGATCAGGATCAGAGGATCAGTAGAAGAGGATTAGGACCAGAGGATCAGGACCAGAGGGGTCAGGACCAGTGGGGTCAGGACCAGAGGATCAGGACCAGAGGGGTCTGTACCAGAGGATCAGGATTAGAGGATCAGGACCAGAGGGGTCAGAACCAGAGGGTCAAGACCAGAGGGGTCAGAACCAGAGCATCAGGACCAGAGGGGTCAGGACCAGAGGATAAGGATTAGAGGGTTCATGACCAAAGGCGTCAGTACCAGAGGATCAGGACCACAGGGGTCAGTACCAGAGCATCAGGACCAGAGGATCAGGACCAGAGGGTCAGGACCAGAGGAGTCAGGACCAGAGGATTCAGTACCAGAGGGTCAGGACCAGAGGGTCAGGACCAGTGGGTCAGTACCAGAGGATCAGGACTAGAGAGGGTCAGGACCAGAGGGTCAGGACCAGAGGAGTCAGGACCAGAGGATTCAGTACCAGAGGGTCAGGACCAGAGGGTCAGGACCAGTGGGTCAGTACCAGAGGATCAGGACTAGAGAGGGTCAGGACCAGTGGGTCAGTACCAGAGTGGTCAAGACCAGAGGATCAGGACCAGAGGGGTCAATACCAGAGGGGTCAGGACCAGAGTGGTCAGTGCCAGAGCATCAGGACCAGAGGGGTCAGGACCAGAGGGTCAGGACCAGAGGAGTCAGGACCAGAGGGGTCAGTACCAGAGTGGTCAAGACCAGAGGGTCAGGACCAGAGGGGTCAGTACCAGAGGATCAGGACCAGAGGAGTCAGGACCAGAGGATCAGGACCAGAGGGTCAGGACCTGAGGATCAGGACCAGAGGGTCAGGACCTGAGGATCAGGACCAGAGGGTCAGGACTATAATGCCCCCTGGTTTAGGTTTTGGTGCCAGATGAGAACCAGGTTTGTTCTCATTACTAGATTAACAACAAACATCCAGGAAATTATAAAAACACAGCTTTTGTTTCAGTCGTGGGAACGATGATAATTTCTGTTTACTGTTAAGTAACACACACACACACACACACACACACACACACACACACACAGGTGAGACAAGTGGATTATAAAAGCAGCTACAGATGCTGGCTTTCTGCTACTGCACGACAACTTTCACCCAGCACATCAAACAGGTACACACAGTGAGTGTGTGATGATCGCCTGGCCATGGAGGTCAAACATCTCTGAACATCTCTGTCTCCAACCTCTGCAGGACACATGGACAGCCATCGGGACTCAGCTGGTCCAGGTGATGTTTTCAGGCCCTCTTCTGTAAGTATGACATCAGAGGTGGACTGGTTGGTGGACTGGATGGTGGACTGAGTTGTGGACTGGGTGGTAGACCGGAAGGTGGGCTGGATGGTGGACTGGGTGGTAGACCGGGAGGTGGGCTGGATGGTGGACTGGGTGGTAGACCGGGAGGTGGGCTGGATGGTGGACTGGGTGGTAGACTGAGTTGTGGACTGGGTGGTTGGCTTTATGGTGGACTGGGTGGTAGACTGAGTTGTGGACTGGGTGGTGGGCTGGATGGTGGACTGGGTGGTAGACTGAGTTGTGGACTGGGTGGTGGGCTGGATGGTGGACTGGGTGGTAGACTGAGTTGTGGACTGGGTGGTGGGCTGGATGGTGGACTGGGTGGTAGACTGGAAGGTGGACTGGGTGGTAGACTGGGAGGTGGACTGGGTGGTAGACTGAGTTGTGGACTGGATGGTGGACTGGGTGGTAGACTGAGTTGTGGACTGGGTGGTGGACTGGGAGGTGGACTGGGTGGTAGACCGGGAGGTGGGCTGGATGGTGGACTGGGTGGTAGACCGGGAGGTGGGCTGGATGGTGGACTGGGTGGTAGACCGGGAGGTGGGCTGGATGGTGGACTGGGTGGTAGACCGGGAGGTGGGCTGGATGGTGGACTGGGTGGTAGACCGGGAGGTGGGCTGGATGGTGGACTGGGTGGTAGACTGGATGGTAGACTTGGAGGTGGACTGGGTGGTGGACTGAGTTGTGGACTGGGTGGTGGGCTGGATGGTGGACTGGGTGGTAGACTGGGAGGTGGACTGGAAGGTGGACTGGGTGGTAGACCGGGAGGTGGACTGGATGGTGGACTGGGTGGTAGACTGAGTTGTGGACTGGATGGTGGACTGGGTGGTAGACTGAGTTGTGGACTGGATGGTGGACTGGGTGGTAGACTGAGTTGTGGACTGGATGGTGGACTGGGTGGTAGACTGAGTTGTGGACTGGGTGGTGGACTGGGAGGTGGACTGGGTGGTAGACCGGGAGGTGGGCTGGATGGTGGACTGGGTGGTAGACCGGGAGGTGGGCTGGATGGTGGACTGGGTGGTAGACCGGGAGGTGGGCTGGATGGTGGACTGGGTGGGAGACTGGATGGTAGACTTGGAGGTGGACTGGGTGGTGGAATGGGAGGTGGTCTGGGTGGTGGAATGGGAGGTGGTCTGGGTGGTGGGCTGGGAGGTGGTCTGGGTGGTGGGCTGGGAGGTGGACTGGGTGGTAGACCGGGAGGTGGACTGGGTGGTGGACTGGGAGGTGGGCTGGATGGTGGACTGGGTGGGAGACTGGATGGTAGGCTTGGAGGTGGACTGGGTGGTGGTCTGGGTGGTGGGCTGGGAGGTGGACTGGGTGGTAGACCGGGAGGTGGACTGGGTGGTGGACTGGGAGGTGGACTAGGAGGTGGAGCTACTTCTATTTCTTTAATGCTCCCTTGTTTGCAGGCTCCTCCCCCTCCCTGCCACGGTGAGGAAAAGGAGGAGGATGTCAGTGATACAAACCCTGTTCAAGGTTTCCAGCAGGTCCTTTATCCTGCTTCCCAACATCCACTGGGGACACACCGAGTCTACAATGAGCAGGACATCCAAGGTGAGACATCCAAACTGGTTCCAGAAGATCCTACAGAGATCAAACTCAGGAAGGGGGAGACTCAGTGTTCATGTGTTCTAAATTTCTTCTGTTCAGATCATCGCCACTCATCCATCCATGTCCATCATCCTCTGCCTAAACTGCCCATGGATGACCAGAAGAAGAGAACCAATGAGGGACAGAAAGACAGCAGGCAAGGATCCTCCCCCAGCCCACCAAAAACCATAGAAGAAGATCAGGGGGAGGAGGAGGGATGTGGTCAGACTGATGAAGAAAAGGGTCATGTGGCCACACCCACCAGGTAAGTATCTTCCTCCTAAATGACCCATTCACCTTCTCATCCTGTAACTCCTCCCCCCAAATTCACCACTTTATCCACTCACAGGTGTTACTCACCTGGTCAGACCAGGACAGGTGTTCCTGTTGGCAAGGACAGAAATCCAACGTTAAGTCACCTGGAGAACGAAAATGGTCAGATTTGATTGGACTTTACTCTGTTTTACTGTGTGTCATTGCACTTTACTGTACTTTTTGTTTTTACTCTGTATCCAGAATAGCAGTCTATGTGCCACATTTAGCCAGACAGATTTACATGTCCTCTATACGGCTTCTCTTGATAATCTGAATATTTTTGTCATAATTTTTATTGTGTTCATTAGTCCTGATGTGCCGATGTTGAACCTGGCAGGGGAGGTGAAGGTAGGAAGAGAGAAAAAGAAAGAAAACAAGAGAGAAATAGAGGACCCCTCACCCATCCCACTTCCCATGAACCCTAGTCCTCCCGCATCCCCAACCCCTCTAAGGACACATTTTAGTCCACAGGGTACTCACCAGGTACTAGAGCGGCACCACCCCAATGGCACCAACCTAGGGTGACCAAGCCCCACCAAGACCAGGCAGGACCCCATAACCCAAAAAGAGACCCAGAGGCCCCAGCCCCCCCACCCAGCCTACACAACCACAACCCGGCCACCAAGCCCAGGCCACCCCCCGACCGCTCCGAACCCCCATCCGCCCCCTGGCCAGCCCCCGAGGGGCCCCAGTCCTGAGCGACCGGAGCCCCAAACTGGTCAAATGTACAGCACCCCCCCACAGTGACCCACCTGAACTCCGAGCACGACAAGCGCCACATCCTGCAAACCACCTGACCCCCAGGGTTAATGAGACCCCCTGAGGATTAGTGTATTGGTTTTTGATGGATACAGATGTGATCTCTAGACCTATGTGTTCTAGCAGGAGATTTCCGCTGTGGTTATTACTTAGTTTTATTTTAGACTTCCAGTTTACTAGGATAGTTTTCTTTGCGATACATAGGGCTGCGAGGACCATATGTGCTTTGTTGGTGTCCATCTTGATGTCACTTAGATCTCCCAGTAAGCAAAGTTTGGGGCATGCAGGAAGACTACATCTAAACCTTGTTGTTAAATCCTCACAAACCTTATTCCAAAAAGACTGAACAGGTGCACAGAGCCATAAAGTATGTAAGTAATCATCTATTGTGTGACCTGGGCACTGTATGCAAACCTTTGAGTGATTTAGACCCATATTGAACATTTTTTTTCCTGTGTAATTAGTTCGATGAAGAATTTTGTATCATATGAGTTGCAGATTTGGGCTGTTTGTCACATTAAAAGCACTTAGATATATTCCCAAAAAGAATGGCTAGAATTGATGGATAGGTCTAGCTCTCTTTGGAAGTTGGAAAGGAATTTGTAGAATCTATTTTTAACATAAATCAGTATATTTTTAAAAGTAACTTTGGGGCGAAAAAGTCCATAAGATCGGTTACTGTGGGAGGAAGTTCCGTGTCTCTTTGGAGAAGGGGGAATTTTGAGTGAATAATGGATTTGGGTTGTTGATATTCTAGGAATCACAGCTATTAATCCCATATTGTGTTGAGAGTTTATCAAAAGATAAAATACTTCCATTATGAATATGTTCAAAGAATTTAATTCCATCGTTAATCCATTGATAAAAACTTTTGTTTTTTTTATTTAGTAGAATATCAAGGTTGTTCCAGATGGGTTACAGTTTACAAGGGATTATTGAGGAACTGGATTTTGTTAAGAAATTCCCACCTTGCAGTCAGAGAGGTGCTGATGTTGACAATTTTAAAACATCCCCATAAATGAACTGGGGAGGGATTTCCAGCGAGCAAGATCAGCTTCTGTAGTCCTCAGATGATTGACATAATTGCGTTTTGTTGGATCTGAGAGCCTGGGAATATTTAGACCCAGGTATCTGTGGCCTGATTGTAGTGCTGTTGGGTGCATTTTGAAGCTACAGTTAATGGGTAGAACTGTGCTCTTAGATTAGTTAATAGAGTAGTCAGATAGTGATGAGAACTGATTGATGAATGAGATTGTTTCAGATAATGATTTTTGTGAATTCTGGAGGAATAGTAAAATATCATCAGCATATAAGTTTATTTTATTAAGTATATTTTTGGACTGGATGCTCTTCATAGTTTTATACTGTTAAATCGCAGTACATCACAGTTTAATAAATACAGCAAAAAGTGAGGGAGAGAGTGGACAACCTTGTCTGGTGCCCCTTCGAAGATTAAAACTTGGAGAGGTTGATCGTTCGTCCTGACTCTCGCATTAGGGGAGCTGTAGAAGATTTTGATCCAGTCAAGAAAGGAAGGTCCAAATCCAAATCTATTTAAAGTAGCTAGTAAGAATTTCCAATTCACTCTATCAAAAGCCTTCTCTGCATCTAGAGAAACTATAGTTGTTTCCAGGTTATTGATGGTCGAGTAATCTATTATATTGATTAGCCTGCGCATGTTAACAGAGGAATATCTGCCTTTTATAAAGCCTGTTTGATCAGGGTGTATAATAAGTGGAGTTACTTTCTCTAACCTTGCAGCTAAAGCTTTGCAGATTATTTTAAGGTCTGCATTTATCAGTGATATGGGTCTGTAGCGAGATGGAAGTGTGGAGTCTTTGCTTGGTTTTAACAGTACAATTATGCTGGCAGAATTCATGTTTTGGGGTAAGTAGCCATTTTCCTTTATTTGTGTCACCATTTAGAAAAACGTAGGGGCCAGTGTTGTTCAGAATACTTGATAGAACTCTGCCGGGAAGCCATCCGGTTCTGGGGCTTTACTGACCTTTACTGAACTTTACTGAACTTTACAGGGCTTTACTAAACTTTACTGAAATTTACAGGGCTTTACTAAACTTTACTGAACTTTACTGAACTTTACAGGGCTTTACTGAACCTTACTGAACTTTACAGGGCTTTACTGAACTTTACTGGGCTTTACTGAACTTTACTGAACGTTACTGAACTTTACTGAACTTTACAGGGCTTTACTGAAGTTTACTGGGCTTTACTGAACTTTACTGAACTTTACTGGGCTTTACTGAACTTTACTGAACTTTACAGGGCTTTACTGAACTTCAGTAGGCTTTACTGAACTTTACTGAACTTTACAGGGCTTTACTGAACTTTACTGAACTTTACTGGGCTTTACTGAACTTTACAGGGCTTTACTGAACTTTACTGAACTTTACTGGGCTTTACTGCACTTTACTGAACTTTACTTGGCTTTACTGAACTTTACTGAACTTTAATGAACTTTACAGGGCTTTACTGAACTTTACTGGGCTTTACTGAACTTTACTGAACTTTACAGAACTTTACTGAACGTTACAGGGCTTTACTGAACTTTATTGAACTTTACTGAACTTTACAGGGCTTTACTGAACTTCAGTAGGCTTTACTGAACTTTACTGAACGTTACTGAACTTTATTGAACTTTACAGGGCTTTACTGAACTTTACTGGGCTTTACTGAACTTTACTGAACTTTATTGAACTTTACTGGACTTTACTGGACTTTACTGAACTTTACAGGGCTTTACTAAACTTTACTGAACTTTACTTAAATTTACAGGGCTTTACTAAACTTTACTTGGCTTTACTGGGCTTTACTGAACTTTACTGAACTTTACTGGGCTTTACTGAACTTTACTGAACGTTACTGAACTTTACTGAACTTTACAGGGCTTTACTGAAGTTTACTGGGCTTTACTGAACTTTACTGAACTTTACTGGGCTTTACTGAACTTTACTGAACTTTACAGGGCTTTACTGAACTTCAGTAGGCTTTACTGAACTTTACTGAACTTTACAGGGCTTTACTGAACTTTACTGAACTTTACAGGGCTTTACTGAACTTTACTGAACTTTACTGGGCTTTACTGCACTTTACTGAACTTTACTTGGCTTTACTGAACTTTACTGAACTTTAATGAACTTTAAAGGGCTTTACTGAACTTTACTGGGCTTTACTGAACTTTACTGAACTTTACAGAACTTTACTGAACGTTACAGGGCTTTACTGAACTTTATTGAACTTTACTGAACTTTACAGGGCTTTACTGAACTTCAGTAGGCTTTACTGAACTTTACTGAACGTTACTGAACTTTATTGAACTTTACAGGGCTTTACTGAACTTTACTGGGCTTTACTGAACTTTACTGAACTTTACTGAACTTTATTGAACTTTACTGGACTTTACTGGACTTTACTGAACTTTACAGGGCTTTACTAAACTTTACTGAACTTTACTGAAATTTACAGGGCTTTACTAAACTTTACTTGGCTTTACTGGGCTTTACTGAACTTTACTGAACTTTACTGGGCTTTACTGAACTTTACTGCACCTTACTGAACTTTAGAGGGCGTTACTGAACTTTACTGGGCTTTACTGAACTTTACTGAACTTTACAGGGCTTTACTAAACTTTACAGAACTTTACTGAACTTTACAGCGCTTTACTAAACTTTACTGAACTTTACTGAACTTTACAGGGCTTTACTGAACCTTACTGAACTTTACAGGGCTTTACTGAACTTTACTGGGCTTTACTGAACTTTACTGAACTTTAATGAACTTTACAGGGCTTTACTGAACTTTACAGGGCTTCACTGAACTTTAGTGAACTTTACTGAACTTTACTGAACGTTACAGGGCTTTACTGAACTTTATTGAACTTTACTGAACTTTACAGGGCTTTACTGAACTTTACAGGGCTTTACTGAACTTTACAGGGCTTCACTGAACTTTAGTGAACTTTACTGAACTTTACTGAACGTTACAGGGCTTTACTGAACTTTATTGAACTTTACTTGGCTTTACCGAACTTTACTGAACTTTACAGGGCTTTACTGAATTTTACTGAACTTTACTGAACTTTACAGGGCCTTACTGAACTTTACTGAAAATTACAGGGCTTTACTGAACTTTACTGAACTTTACAGGGCTTTACTAAACTTTACAGAACTTTACTGAACTTTACAGGGCTTTACTGAACTTTACTGCACCTTACTGAACTTTAGAGGGCTTTACTGAACTTTACTGGGCTTTATTGAACTTTACTGAACTTTACAGGGCTTTACTAAACTTTACTGAACTTTACTGAACTTTACAGGGCTTTACTGAACCTTACTGAACTTTACAGGGCTTTACTGAACTTTACTGGGCTTTACTGAACTTCACTGAACTTTAATGAACTTTATAGGGCTTTACTGAACTTTACTGGGCTTTACTGAACTTTACAGAACTTTACTGAACGTTACAGGGCTTTACTGAACTTTATAATGAACTTTACTGAACTTTACAGGGCTTTACTGAACTTTACAGGGCTTTACTGAACTTTACAGGGCTTCACTGAACTTTAGTGAACTTTACTGAACTTTACTGAACGTTACAGGGCTTTACTGAAATTTATTGAACTTTACTTGGCTTTACCGAACTTTACTGAACTTTACAGGGCTTTACTGAATTTTACTGAACTTTACTGAACTTTACAGGGCCTTACTGAACTTTACTGAAAATTACAGGGCTTTACTGAACTTTACAGAACTTTACAGGGCTTTACTGAACTTTACTGAACTTTACAGGGCTATAGTGAACTTCACAGGGCTTTACTGAACTTTGCAGAACTTTACTGAACTTTACAGGGCTTTACTGATATGTACTGAACTTTACAGGGCTTTACTGATATGTACTGAACTGTACTGAACTTTACTGAACTTTACAGGGCTTTACTGAACCTTACTGAACTTTACAGGCCTTTACTGAACTTTACTGAACATTAAAGGGCTTTAATGAACTTTACAGGGCTTTACTGAACTTTACTGGGCTTTACTGAACTTTACTGGGCTTTACTGAACTTTACTGAACTGTACTGAACTTTAATGAACTTTACAGGGCTTCACTGAACTTTACTGGGCTTCACTGAACTTTACAGAACTTTACTGAACGTTACAGGGCTTTACTGAACTTTATTGAACTTTACTGAATTTTATTGAACTTTACTGATTTTCACAGGGCTCTACTGAACTTTACTGAACTTTACAGGGCTTTACTGAACTTTACAGGGCTTTACTGAACTTTACTGGGCTTTACTGAACTTTACTGAACTTTACAGGGCTTTACTGAACTTTACAGGGCTTTACTGAACTTTACTGGGCTTTACTGAATTTTACTGAACTTTACTGGACTTTACTGAACTTTACTGAACTTTACATGGCTTTACTGAACGTTATTGAACTTTACTGAACTTTGCAGGGCTTTACTGAACTTTGCAGGGCTTTAATGAACTTTACAGGGCTTCACTGAACTTTACTGTACTTTACAGGGCTTTACTGAACTTTACAGGGCTTCACTGAACTTTACTGTACTTTACAGGGCTTTACTGCGCTTTACCGGGCTTTACTGAACTTTACTGAACTTGACTGAAATTTACAGGGCTTTACTGAACTTTACTGAACTTCACTGGGCTTTACTGAACTTTACTGAACTTGACTGAACTTTACAGGGCTTTACTGAACTTTACTGAATTTTACTGAACTTTACTGAACTTTACTGGGGTTTACTGAACTTTAATGAACTTTACAGAACTTTACAGGGCTTTACTGAACTTTACTGAATTTTACTGAACTTTACTGAACTTTACAGGACTTTACTGAACTTTACAGGGCTTTACTGTACTTGACTGGGCTTTACTGGTCTTTACTGGGCTTCACTGGACTTTACTGAACTTTACTGAACTTTACAGTGCTTTACTGAACTTTACTGGGCTTTACTGAACTTTACTGAACTTTACATGGCTTTACTGAACGTTATTGAACTTTACTGAACGTTGCAGGGCTTTACTGAACTTTACAGGGCTTTACTGAACTTTACTGGGCTTTACTGAACTTTACTGAATTTTACTGAACTTCACTGAACTTTACTGGGCTTTACTGAACTTTACTGAACATTAAAGGGCTTTACTGAACTTTACAGGGCTTTACTGAACTTTACTGAACTTTACTGAACTTTACTGAACTTTACTGAATTTTACTGAACTTCACTGAACTTTACAGGGCTTTACTGAACTTTACTTGGCTTTACTGAACTTTACTGGCCTTTGGTAAACTTTACTGAATTTTACTGAACTTTACAGGCCTTTCCTGTACTTTACTGAACTTTACTGAACTTTACAGGGCTTTACTGAACTTTCCTGAACTTTCCTGAACTTTACTGAACTTTACTGGGCTTTACTGAACTTTACAGAACTTTACAGGGCTTTACTTAACTTTACTGAACTTTACTGAACTTTACAGGGCTTTACTGAACTTTAGAGGGCTTTACTGAACTTTACTGAATTTTACTGGGCTTTACTGAACTTGACTGAACTTTACAGGGCTTTACTGAACTTTACTGAATTTTACTGAACTTTACAGGGCTTTACTGAACTTTCCTGAACTTTACTGAACTTTACTGGGCTTTACTGAACTTTACTGGGCTTTACTGGGCTTTACTGAACTTTACTGAACTTTACATGGCTTTACTGAACGTTATTGAACTTTACAGAACTTTACAGGGCTTTGCTGAACTTTACTGTACTTTACAGGGCTTTACTGAACTTTACTGGGCTTTACTGAACTTTACTGAACTTTACTGAACTTTACAGGGCTTTACTGAACTTTACTGGGCTTTACTGAATTTCACTGAACTTTTCTGGGCTTTACTGAACTTTACTGAACTTTACATGGCTTTACTGAACGTTATTGAACTTTACTGAACTTTGCAGGGCTTTACTGAACTTTGCAGGGCTTTACTGAACTTTACAGGGCTTTAATGAACTTTACAGGGCTTCACTGAACTTTACTGTACTTTACAGGGCTTTACTGAACTTTACTGAATTTTACTGAACTTTACTGAACTTTACAGGGCTTTACTGAACTTTCCTGAACTTTACTGGGCTTTACTGAACTTTAATGAACTTCACAGAACTTTACAGGGCTTTACTGAACTTTACTGAACTTTACTGAACTTTACAGGGCTTTACTGAACTTTAGAGGGCTTTACTGAACTTTACTGAACTTTACTGGGCTTTACTGAACTTTACTGAATATTACTGAACTTCACTGAACTTTACAGGGCTTTACTGAACTTTACTGAACATTAAAGGGCTTTACTGAACTTTACAGGGCTTTACTGAACTTTACTGAACTTTACTGAACTTTACTGAATTTTCCTGAACTTTACTGAACTTGACAGGGCTTTACTGAACTTTACTTGGCTTTACTGAACTTTACTGGGCTTTGGTAAACTTTACTGAATTTTATTGAACTTTACTGAACTTTACAGGCCTTTCCTGTACTTTCCTGTACTTTACTGAACTTTACTGAACTTTACAGGGCTTTACTGAACTTTCCTGAACTTTCCTGAACTTTCCTGAACTTTACTGAACTTTACAGGGCCTTACTGAACTTTACTGGAAATTACAGGGCTTTACTGAACTTTACGGAACTTTACAGAACTTTACAGTACTTTACAGGGCTTTACTGAACTTTACTGAACTTTACAGGGCTATAGTGAACTTTACAGGGCTTTACTGAACTTTACTGGGGTTTACTGAACTTTAATGAACTTTACAGAACTTTACAGGGCTTTACTGAACTTTACTGAATTTTACAGGGCTTTACTGAACTTTACTGAATTTTACTGAACTTCACTGAACTTTACAGGGCTTTACTGAATTTTACTGAACTTCACTGAACTTTACAGGGCTTTACTGAACTTTACTGAACATTAAAGGGCTTTACTGAACTTTACAGGGCTTTACTGAACTTTACTGAACTTTACTGAACTTTACTGAACTTTACTGAATTTTACTGAACTTCACTGAACTTTACAGGGCTTTACTGAACTTTACTTGGCTTTACTGAACTTTACTGGCCTTTGGTAAACTTTACTGAATTTTACTGAACTTTACAGGCCTTTCCTGTACTTTACTGAACTTTACTGAACTTTACAGGGCTTTACTGAACTTTCCTGAACTTTCCTGAACTTTCCTGAATTTTACTGGGCTTTACTGAACTTTACAGAACTTTACAGGGCTTTACTTAACTTTACTGAACTTTACTGAACTTTACAGGGCTTTACTGAACTTTAGAGGGCTTTACTGAACTTTACTGAATTTTACTGGGCTTTACTGAACTTCACTGAACTTTACAGGGATTTACGGAACTTTACTGAATTTTACTGAACTTTACAGGGCTTTACTGAACTTTCCTGAACTTTCCTGAACTTTACTGGGCTTTACTGAACTTTACTGGGCTTTACTGGGCTTTACTGAACTTTACTGGGCTTTACTGAACTTTACTGAACTTTACATGGCTTTACTGAACGTTATTGAACTTTACAGAACTTTACAGGGCTTTGCTGAACTTTACTGTACTTTACAGGGCTTTACTGAACTTTACTGGGCTTTACTGAACTTTACTGAACTTTACAGGGCTTTACTGAACTTTACTGGGCTTTACTGAATTTCACTGAACTTTTCTGGGCTTTACTGAACTTTACTGAACTTTACATGGCTTTACTGAACGTTATTGAACTTTACTGAACTTTGCAGGGCTTTACTGAACTTTGCAGGGCTTTACTGAACTTTACAGGGCTTTAATGAACTTTACAGGGCTTCACTGAACTTTACTGTACTTTACAGGGCTTTACTGAACTTTACTGAATTTTACTGAACTTTACTGAACTTTACAGGGCTTTACTGAACTTTCCTGAACTTTACTGGGCTTTACTGAACTTTAATGAACTTCACAGAACTTTACAGGGCTTTACTGAACTTTACTGAATTTTACTGAACTTTACTGAACTTTACAGGGCTTTACTGAACTTTAGAGGGCTTTACTGAACTTTACTGAACTTTACTGGGCTTTACTGAACTTTACTGAATATTACTGAACTTCACTGAACTTTACAGGGCTTTACTGAACTTTACTGAACATTAAAGGGCTTCACTGAACTTTACAGGGCTTTACTGAACTTTACTGAACTTTACTGAATTTTACTGAACTTCACTGAACTTGACAGGGCTTTACTGAACTTTACTTGGCTTTACTGAACTTTACTTGGCTTTGGTAAACTTTACTGAATTTTATTGAACTTTACTGAACTTTACAGGCCTTTCCTGTACTTTCCTGTACTTTACTGAACTTTACTGAACTTTACAGGGCTTTACTGAACTTTCCTGAACTTTCCTGAACTTTCCTGAACTTTACTGAACTTTACAGGGCCTTACTGAACTTTACTGGAAATTACAGGGCTTTACTGAACTTTACTTGGCTTTACTGAACTTTACTGGGCTTTGGTAAACTTTACTGAATTTTATTGAACTTTACTGAACTTTACAGGCCTTTCCTGTACTTTCCTGTACTTTACTGAACTTTACTGAACTTTACAGGGCTTTACTGAACTTTCCTGAACTTTCCTGAACTTTCCTGAACTTTACTGAACTTTACAGGGCCTTACTGAACTTTACTGGAAATTACAGGGCTTTACTGAACTTTACAGAACTTTACAGAACTTTACAGTACTTTACAGGGCTTTACTGAACTTTACTGAACTTTACAGGGCTATAGTGAACTTTACAGGGCTTTACTGAACTTTACTGGGGTTTACTGAACTTTAATGAACTTTACAGAACTTTACAGGGCTTTACTGAACTTTACTGAATTTTACTGAACTTTACTGAACTTTACTGAACTTTACAGGACTTTACTGAACTTTACAGGGCTTTACTGTACTTGACTGGGCTTTACTGGTCTTTACTGGGCTTCACTGGACTTAACTGAACTTTACTGAACTTTACAGTGCTTTACTGAACTTTACTGGGCTTTACTGAACTTTACTGAACTTTACATGGCTTTACTGAACGTTATTGAACTTTACTGAACTTTGCAGGGCTTTACTGAACTTTACAGGGCTTTACTGAACTTTACTGGGCTTTACTGGGCTTTACTGAATTTTACTGAACTTCACTGAACTTTACAGGGCTTTACTGAACTTTACTGAACATTAAAGGGCTTTACTGAACTTTACAGGGCTTTACTGAACTTTACTGAACTTTACTGAACTTTACTGAATTTTACTGAACTTCACTGAACTTTACAGGGCTTTACTGAACTTTACAGGGCTTTACTGAACTTTAGAGGGCTTTACTGAACTTTACTGAATTTTACTGGGCTTTACTGAACTTGACTGAACTTTACAGGGCTTTACTGAACTTTTCTGAATTTTACTGAACTTTACAGGGCTTTACTGAACTTTCCTGAACTTTACTGAACTTTACTGGGCTTTACTGAACTT
The DNA here is from genome assembly GCF_933228915.1 of Telmatherina bonti. Taxonomy (NCBI): domain Eukaryota; kingdom Metazoa; phylum Chordata; class Actinopteri; order Atheriniformes; family Telmatherinidae; genus Telmatherina; species Telmatherina bonti. Next base: position 2,455,719 of record NC_136625.1, on the reverse strand, counting down.
TACTGGGCTTTACTGGGCTTTACTGAACTTTACTGGGCTTTACTGAACTTTACTGAACTTTACATGGCTTTACTGAACATTATTGAACTTTACAGAACTTTACAGGGCTTTGCTGAACTTTACTGTACTTTACAGGGCTTTACTGAACTTTACTGGGCTTTACTGAACTTTACTGAACTTTACAGGGCTTTACTGAACTTTACTGGGCTTTACTGAATTTCACTGAACTTTTCTGGGCTTTACTGAACTTTACTGAACTTTACATGGCTTTACTGAACGTTATTGAACTTTACTGAACTTTGCAGGGCTTTACTGAACTTTGCAGGGCTTTACTGAACTTTACAGGGCTTTAATGAACTTTACAGGGCTTCACTGAACTTTACTGTACTTTACAGGGCTTTACTGAACTTTACTGAATTTTACTGAACTTTACTGAACTTTACAGGGCTTTACTAAACTTTCCTGAACTTTACTGGGCTTTACTGAACTTTAATGAACTTCACAGAACTTTACAGGGCTTTACTGAACTTTTCTGAATTTTACTGAACTTTACTGAACTTTACAGGGCTTTACTGAACTTTAGAGGGCTTTACTGAACTTTACTGAACTTTACTGGGCTTTACTGAACTTTACTGAATATTACTGAACTTCACTGAACTTTACAGGGCTTTACTGAACTTTACTGAACATTAAAGGGCTTTACTGAACTTTACAGGGCTTTACTGAACTTTACTGAACTTTAGAGGGCTTTACTGAACTTTACTGAATTTTACTGGGCTTTACTGAACTTGACTGAACTTTACAGGGCTTTACTGAACTTTTCTGAATTTTACTGAACTTTACAGGGCTTTACTGAACTTTCCTGAACTTTCCTGAACTTTACTGGGCTTTACTGAACTTTACTGGGCTTTACTGGGCTTTACTGAACTTTACTGGGCTTTACTGAACTTTACTGAACTTTACATGGCTTTACTGAACGTTATTGAACTTTACAGAACTTTACAGGGCTTTGCTGAACTTTACTGTACTTTACAGGGCTTTACTGAACTTTACTGGGCTTTACTGAACTTTACTGAACTTTACAGGGCTTTACTGAACTTTACTGGGCTTTACTGAATTTCACTGAACTTTTCTGGGCTTTACTGAACTTTACTGAACTTTACATGGCTTTACTGAACGTTATTGAACTTTACTGAACTTTGCAGGGCTTTACTGAACTTTGCAGGGCTTTACTGAACTTTACAGGGCTTTAATGAACTTTACAGGGCTTCACTGAACTTTACTGTACTTTACAGGGCTTTACTGAACTTTACTGAATTTTACTGAACTTTACTGAACTTTACAGGGCTTTACTGAACTTTACAGGGCTTCACTGAACTTTACTGTACTTTACAGGGCTTTACTGAACTTTACTGAATTTTACTGAACTTTACTGAACTTTACAGGGCTTTACTGAACTTTCCTGAACTTTACTGGGCTTTACTGAACTTTAATGAACTTCACAGAACTTTACAGGGCTTTACTGAACTTTTCTGAATTTTACTGAACTTTACTGAACATTAAAGGGCTTTACTGAACTTTACAGGGCTTTACTGAACTTTACTGAACTTTACTGAACTTTACTGAATTTTACTGAACTTCACTGAACTTGACAGGGCTTTACTGAACTTTACTTGGCTTTACTGAACTTTACTGGGCTTTGGTAAACTTTACTGAATTTTATTGAACTTTACTGAACTTTACAGGCCTTTCCTGTACTTTCCTGTACTTTACTGAACTTTACTGAACTTTACAGGGCTTTACTGAACTTTGCTGAACTTTCCTGAACTTTCCTGAACTTTCCTGAACTTTACAGGGCCTTACTGAACTTTACTGGAAATTACAGGGCTTTACTGAACTTTACAGAACTTTACAGAACTTTACAGTACTTTACAGGGCTTTACTCAACTTTACTGAACTTTACAGGGCTATAGTGAACTTTACAGGGCTTTACTGAACTTTGCAGAACTTTACTGAACTTTACAGGGCTTTAGTGATATGTACTGAACTTTACTGAACTTTACTGGGCTTTACTGAACTTTACAGGGCTTCACTGAACTTTACAGGCCTTCACTGAACTTTACTGAACTTTACAGAACTTTACAGGGCTTTACTGAACGTTACTAAACTTTACTGAACTTTACAGGGCTTTACTGAACTTTACTGGGCTTTACTGAACTTTACTGAACTTTACAGGGCTTTACTGAACTTTACTGGGCTTTACTGAACTTTACTGAACTTTACAGGGCTTTAATGAACTTTAGTGAACTTTACTGTGCTTTACTGAACTTTACTGAACTTTACTGAACTTTACTGAATATTACTGAACTTCACTGAACTTTACAGGGCTTTACTGAACTTTACTGAACATTAAAGGGCTTTACTGAACTTTACAGGGCTTTACTGAACTTTACTGAACTTTACTGAATTTTACTGAACTTCACTGAACTTGACAGGGCTTTACTGAACTTTACTTGGCTTTACTGAACTTTACTGGGCTTTGGTAAACTTTACTGAATTTTATTGAACTTTACTGAACTTTACAGGCCTTTCCTGTACTTTCCTGTACTTTACTGAACTTTACTGAACTTTACAGGGCTTTACTGAACTTTCCTGAACTTTCCTGAACTTTACTGAACTTTACTGAACTTTACAGGGCCTTACTGAACTTTACTGGAAATTACAGGGCTTTACTGAACTTTACAGTACTTTACAGGGCTTTACTGAACTTTACTGAACTTTACAGGGCTATAGTGAACTTTACAGGGCTTTACTGAACTTTGCAGAACTTTACTGAACTTTACAGGGCTTTACTGATATGTACTGAACTTTACTGAACTTTACTGGGCTTTACTGAACTTTACTGGGCTTTACTGAACTTTACAGGGCTTCACTGAACTTTACAGGCCTTCACTGAACTTTACTGAACTTTACAGAACTTTACAGGGCTTTACTGAACTTTACTAAACTTTACTGAACTTTACAGGGCTTTACTGAACTTTACTGGGCTTTACTGAACTTTACTGAACTTTACAGGGCTTTACTGGGCTTTACTGGGCTTTACTGAACTTTAGTGAACTTTACTGTGCTTTACTGAACTTTACTGAACTTTACAGGGCTTTACTGAACTTTACTGAACTTTACAGGGCTTTACTGAACTTTACTGAACTTTACAGGGCTATAGTGAACTTTACAGGGCTTTACTGAACTTTGCAGAACTTTACTGAACTTTACAGGGCTTTACTGATATGTACTGAACTTTACTGAACTTTACTGGGCTTTAATGAACTTTACAGGGCTTTACTGAACTTTACTGGGCTTCACTGAACTTTACTGGGCTTTACTGAACTTTACTGAACTTTACTGAACTTTACTGAACTTTACAGGGCTTTACTGAACTTTAGTGAACTTTACTGTGCTTTACTGAACTTTACTGGGCTTTACTGAACTTTACAGAACTTTACTGAACGTTACAGGGCTTTACTGAACTTTATTGAACTTTCCTGAACTTTCCTGAACTTTCCTGAACTTTCCTGAACTTTACAGGGCCTTACTGAACTTTACTGGAAATTACAGGGCTTTACTGAACTTTACAGAACTTTACAGAACTTTACAGTACTTTACAGGGCTTTACTGAACTTTACTGAACTTTACAGGGCTATAGTGAACTTTACAGGGCTTTACTGAACTTTGCAGAACTTTACTGAACTTTACAGGGCTTTACTGATATGTACTGAACTTTACTGAACTTTACTGGGCTTTACTGAACTTTACTGGGCTTTACTGAACTTTACAGGGCTTCACTGAACTTTACAGGCCTTCACTGAACTTTACTGAACTTTACAGAACTTTACAGGGCTTTACTGAACTTTACTAAACTTTACTGAACTTTACAGGGCTTTACTGAACTTTACTGGGCTTTACTGAACTTTACTGAACTTTACAGGGCTTTACTGAACTTTACTGGGCTTTACTGAACTTTACTGAACTTTACTGGGCTTTACTGAACTTTACAGGACTTTGCTTTACTGAACTTTACTGAACTTTACTGAACTTTACAGGGCTTTACTGAACTTTACTGAACTTTACAGGGCTTTACTGAACTTTACTGAACTTTACAGGGCTATAGTGAACTTTACAGGGCTTTACTGAACTTTGCAGAACTTTACTGAACTTTACAGGGCTTTACTGATATGTACTGAACTTTACTGAACTTTACTGGGCTTTAATGAACTTTACAGGGCTTTACTGAACTTTACTGGGCTTTACTGAACTTTACTGGGCTTCACTGAACTTTACTGAACTGTACTGAACTTTATTGAACTTTACTGAATTTTACTGAACTTTACTGATTTTCACAGGGCTCTACTGAACTTTACTGAACTTTACAGGGCTTTACTGAACTTTACAGGGCTTTACTGAACTTTACTGGGCTTTACTGAACTTTACTGAACTTTACAGGGCTTTACTGAACTTTACAGGGCTTTAGTGAACTTTACTGGGCTTTACTGAATTTTACTGAACTTTACTGGACTTTACTGAACTTTACTGAACTTTACATGGCTTTACTGAACGTTATTGAACTTAACTGAACTTTACTGTACTTTACAGGGCTTTACTGCGCTTTACCGGGCTTTACTGAACTTTACTGAACTTGACTGAAATTTACAGGGCTTTACTGAACTTTACTGAACTTCACTGGGCTTTACTGAACTTTACTGAACTTTACTGAACTTTACTGAACTTTACAGGACTTTACTGAACTTTACAGGGCTTTACTGTACTTGACTGGGCTTTACTGGTCTTTACTGGGCTTCACTGGACTTAACTGAACTTTACTGAACTTTACAGTGCTTTACTGAACTTTACTGGGCTTTACTGAACTTTACTGAACTTTACATGGCTTTACTGAACGTTATTGAACTTTACTGAACTTTGCAGGGCTTTACTGAACTTTACAGGGCTTTACTGAACTTTACTGGGCTTTACTGGGCTTTACTGAATTTTACTGAACTTCACTGAACTTTACAGGGCTTTACTGAACTTTACTGAACATTAAAGGGCTTTACTGAACTTTACAGGGCTTTACTGAACTTTACTGAACTTTACTGAACTTTACTGAACTTTACTGAATTTTACTGAACTTCACTGAACTTTACAGGGCTTTACTGAACTTTACAGGGCTTTACTGAACTTTAGAGGGCTTTACTGAACTTTACTGAATTTTACTGGGCTTTACTGAACTTGACTGAACTTTACAGGGCTTTACTGAACTTTTCTGAATTTTACTGAACTTTACAGGGCTTTACTGAACTTTCCTGAACTTTACTGAACTTTACTGGGCTTTACTGAACTTTACTGGGCTTTACTGGGCTTTACTGAACTTTACTGGGCTTTACTGAACTTTACTGAACTTTACATGGCTTTACTGAACATTATTGAACTTTACAGAACTTTACAGGGCTTTGCTGAACTTTACTGTACTTTACAGGGCTTTACTGAACTTTACTGGGCTTTACTGAACTTTACTGAACTTTACAGGGCTTTACTGAACTTTACTGGGCTTTACTGAATTTCACTGAACTTTTCTGGGCTTTACTGAACTTTACTGAACTTTACATGGCTTTACTGAACGTTATTGAACTTTACTGAACTTTGCAGGGCTTTACTGAACTTTGCAGGGCTTTACTGAACTTTACAGGGCTTTAATGAACTTTACAGGGCTTCACTGAACTTTACTGTACTTTACAGGGCTTTACTGAACTTTACTGAATTTTACTGAACTTTACTGAACTTTACAGGGCTTTACTGAACTTTACAGGGCTTCACTGAACTTTACTGTACTTTACAGGGCTTTACTGAACTTTACTGAATTTTACTGAACTTTACTGAACTTTACAGGGCTTTACTGAACTTTCCTGAACTTTACTGGGCTTTACTGAACTTTAATGAACTTCACAGAACTTTACAGGGCTTTACTGAACTTTTCTGAATTTTACTGAACTTTACTGAACATTAAAGGGCTTTACTGAACTTTACAGGGCTTTACTGAACTTTACTGAACTTTACTGAACTTTACTGAATTTTACTGAACTTCACTGAACTTGACAGGGCTTTACTGAACTTTACTTGGCTTTACTGAACTTTACTGGGCTTTGGTAAACTTTACTGAATTTTATTGAACTTTACTGAACTTTACAGGCCTTTCCTGTACTTTCCTGTACTTTACTGAACTTTACTGAACTTTACAGGGCTTTACTGAACTTTGCTGAACTTTCCTGAACTTTCCTGAACTTTACTGAACTTTACAGGGCCTTACTGAACTTTACTGGAAATTACAGGGCTTTACTGAACTTTACAGAACTTTACAGAACTTTACAGTACTTTACAGGGCTTTACTCAACTTTACTGAACTTTACAGGGCTATAGTGAACTTTACAGGGCTTTACTGAACTTTGCAGAACTTTACTGAACTTTACAGGGCTTTAGTGATATGTACTGAACTTTACTGAACTTTACTGGGCTTTACTGAACTTTACTGGGCTTTACTGAACTTTACAGGGCTTCACTGAACTTTACAGGCCTTCACTGAACTTTACTGAACTTTACAGAACTTTACAGGGCTTTACTGAACGTTACTAAACTTTACTGAACTTTACAGGGCTTTACTGAACTTTACTGGGCTTTACTGAACTTTACTGAACTTTACTGGGCTTTAATGAACTTTAGTGAACTTTACTGTGCTTTACTGAACTTTACTGAACTTTACTGAACTTTACTGAATATTACTGAACTTCACTGAACTTTACAGGGCTTTACTGAACTTTACTGAACATTAAAGGGCTTTACTGAACTTTACAGGGCTTTACTGAACTTTACTGAACTTTACTGAATTTTACTGAACTTCACTGAACTTGACAGGGCTTTACTGAACTTTACTTGGCTTTACTGAACTTTACTGGGCTTTGGTAAACTTTACTGAATTTTATTGAACTTTACTGAACTTTACAGGCCTTTCCTGTACTTTCCTGTACTTTACTGAACTTTACTGAACTTTACAGGGCTTTACTGAACTTTCCTGAACTTTCCTGAACTTTACTGAACTTTACTGAACTTTACAGGGCCTTACTGAACTTTACTGGAAATTACAGGGCTTTACTGAACTTTACAGTACTTTACAGGGCTTTACTGAACTTTACTGAACTTTACAGGGCTTTAATGAACTTTACAGGGCTTCACTGAACTTTACTGTACTTTACAGGGCTTTAATGAACTTTACTTGGCTTTACTGAACTTTACTGAACTTTACAGGGCTTTACTGAACTTTACTGAATTTTACTGAACTTTACTGAACTTTACAGGGCTTTACTGAACTTTCCTGAACTTTCCTGAACTTTACTGGGCTTTACTGAACTTTAATTAACTTTACATAACTTTACAGGGGTTTACTGAACTCTACTGAATTTTACTGAACTTTACTGAACTTTACTGAAATTTACAGGGCTTTACTGAACTTTACAGGGCTTTACTGAACTTGACTGGGCTTTACTGGACTTTACTGTACTTTACTGAACTTTACAGTGCTTTACTGAACTTTACTGGGCTTTACTGAACTTTACAGGGCTTTACTGAACTTTACAGGGCTTTACTGAACTTTACTGGGCTTTACTGGGCTTTACTGAACTTTACTGGGCTTTACTGAATTTTACTGAACTTTACTGGACTTTACTGAACTTTACTGAACTTTACATGGCTTTACTGAACGTTATTGAACTTTACTGAACTTTGCAGGGCTTTACTGAACTTTGCAGGGCTTTAATGAACTTTACAGGGCTTCACTGAACTTTACTGTACTTTACAGGGCTTTACTGAACTTTACAGGGCTTCACTGAACTTTACTGTACTTTACAGGGCTTTACTGCGCTTTACCGGGCTTTACTGAACTTTACTGAACTTGAATGAAATTTACAGGGCTTTACTGAACTTTACTGAACTTCACTGGGCTTTACTGAACTTTACTGAACTTGACTGAACTTTACAGGGCTTTACTGAACTTTACTGAATTTTACTGAACTTTACTGAACTTTACTGGGGTTTACTGAACTTTAATGAACTTTACAGAACTTCACAGGGCTTTACTGAACTTTACTGAATTTTACTGAACTTTACTGAACTTTACTGAATATTACCGAACTTCACTGAACTTTACAGGGCTTTACTGAACTTTACTGAACATTAAAGGGCTTTACTGAACTTTACAGGGCTTTACTGAACTTTACTGAATTTACTGAATTTTACTGAACTTCACTGAACTTGACAGGGCTTTACTGAACTTTACTTGGCTTTACTGAACTTTACTGGGCTTTGGTAAACTTTACTGAATTTTATTGAACTTTACTGAACTTTACAGGCCTTTCCTGTACTTTCCTGTACTTTACTGAACTTTACTGAACTTTACAGGGCTTTACTGAACTTTCCTGAAGTTTACAGAACTTTACAGAACTTTACAGTACTTTACAGGCCTTTACTGAACTTTACTGAACTTTACAGGGCTATAGTGAACTTTACAGGGCTTTACTGAACTTTGCAGAACTTTACTGAACTTTACAGGGCTTTACTGATATGTACTGAACTTTACTGAACTTTACTGGGCTTTACTGAACTTTAATGGGCTTTACTGAACTTTACAGGGCTTCACTGAACTTTACAGGCCTTCACTGAACTTTACTGAACTTTACAGAACTTTACAGGGCTTTACTGAACTTTACTAAACTTTACTGAACTTTACAGGGCTTTACTGAACTTTACTGGGCTTTACTGAACTTTACTGAACTTTACAGGGCTTTACTGAACTTTACTGGGCTTTACTGAAATTTACTGAACTTTACTGGGCTTTACTGAACTTTAGTGAACTTTACTGTGCTTTACTGAACTTTACTGAACTTTACAGGGCTTTACTGAACTTTACTGAACTTTACAGGGCTTTACTGAACTTTACTGAACTTTACAGGGCTATAGTGAACTTTACAGGGCTTTACTGAACTTTGCAGAACTTTACTGAACTTTACAGGGCTTTACTGATATGTACTGAACTTTACTGAACTTTACTGGGCTTTAATGAACTTTACAGGGCTTTACTGAACTTTACTGGGCTTCACTGAACTTTACTGGGCTTTACTGAACTTTACTGAACTTTACTGAACTTTACAGGGCTTTACTGAACTTTACTGAACTTTACTGGGCTTTACTGAACTTTACAGAACTTTACTGAACGTTACAGGGCTTTACTGAACTTTATTGAACTTTCCTGAACTTTCCTGAACTTTCCTGAACTTTCCTGAACTTTACAGGGCCTTACTGAACTTTACTGGACATTACAGGGCTTTACTGAACTTTACAGAACTTTACAGAACTTTACAGTACTTTACAGGGCTTTACTGAACTTTACTGAACTTTACAGGGCTATAGTGAACTTTACAGGGCTTTACTGAACTTTGCAGAACTTTACTGAACTTTACAGGGCTTTACTGATATGTACTGAACTTTACTGAACTTTACTGGGCTTTACTGAACTTTACTGGGCTTTACTGAACTTTACAGGGCTTCACTGAACTTTACAGGCCTTCACTGAACTTTACTGAACTTTACAGAACTTTACAGGGCTTTACTGAACTTTACTAAACTTTACTGAACTTTACAGGGCTTTACTGAACTTTACTGGGCTTTACTGAACTTTACTGAACTTTACAGGGCTTTACTGAACTTTACTGGGCTTTACTGAACTTTACTGAACTTTACTGGGCTTTACTGAACTTTACAGGACTTTGCTTTACTGAACTTTACTGAACTTTACTGAACTTTACAGGGCTTTACTGAACTTTACTGAACTTTACAGGGCTTTACTGAACTTTACTGAACTTTACAGGGCTATAGTGAACTTTACAGGGCTTTACTGAACTTTGCAGAACTTTACTGAACTTTACAGGGCTTTACTGATATGTACTGAACTTTACTGAACTTTACTGGGCTTTAATGAACTTTACAGGGCTTTACTGAACTTTACTGGGCTTTACTGAACTTTACTGGGCTTCACTGAACTTTACTGAACTGTACTGAACTTTAATGAACTTTACAGGGCTTCACTGAACTTTACTGGGCTTTACTGAACTTTACAGGGCTTCACTGAACTTTACAGGCCTTCACTGAACTTTACTGAACTTTACAGAACTTTACAGGGCTTTACTGAACTTTACTAAACTTTACTGAACTTTACAGGGCTTTACTGAACTTTACTGGGCTTTACTGAACTTTACTGAACTTTACAGGGCTTTACTGAACTTTACTGGGCTTTACTGAAATTTACTGAACTTTACTGGGCTTTACTGAACTTTAGTGAACTTTACTGTGCTTTACTGAACTTTACTGAACTTTACAGGGCTTTACTGAACTTTACTGAACTTTACAGGGCTTTACTGAACTTTACTGAACTTTACAGGGCTATAGTGAACTTTACAGGGCTTTACTGAACTTTGCAGAACTTTACTGAACTTTACAGGGCTTTACTGATATGTACTGAACTTTACTGAACTTTACTGGGCTTTAATGAACTTTACAGGGCTTTACTGAACTTTACTGGGCTTCACTGAACTTTACTGGGCTTTACTGAACTTTACTGAACTTTACTGAACTTTACAGGGCTTTACTGAACTTTACTGAACTTTACTGGGCTTTACTGAACTTTACAGAACTTTACTGAACGTTACAGGGCTTTACTGAACTTTATTGAACTTTCCTGAACTTTCCTGAACTTTCCTGAACTTTCCTGAACTTTACAGGGCCTTACTGAACTTTACTGGACATTACAGGGCTTTACTGAACTTTACAGAACTTTACAGAACTTTACAGTACTTTACAGGGCTTTACTGAACTTTACTGAACTTTACAGGGCTATAGTGAACTTTACAGGGCTTTACTGAACTTTGCAGAACTTTACTGAACTTTACAGGGCTTTACTGATATGTACTGAACTTTACTGAACTTTACTGGGCTTTACTGAACTTTACTGGGCTTTACTGAACTTTACAGGGCTTCACTGAACTTTACAGGCCTTCACTGAACTTTACTGAACTTTACAGAACTTTACAGGGCTTTACTGAACTTTACTAAACTTTACTGAACTTTACAGGGCTTTACTGAACTTTACTGGGCTTTACTGAACTTTACTGAACTTTACAGGGCTTTACTGAACTTTACTGGGCTTTACTGAACTTTACTGAACTTTACTGGGCTTTACTGAACTTTACAGGACTTTGCTTTACTGAACTTTACTGAACTTTACTGAACTTTACAGGGCTTTACTGAACTTTACTGAACTTTACAGGGCTTTACTGAACTTTACTGAACTTTACAGGGCTATAGTGAACTTTACAGGGCTTTACTGAACTTTGCAGAACTTTACTGAACTTTACAGGGCTTTACTGATATGTACTGAACTTTACTGAACTTTACTGGGCTTTAATGAACTTTACAGGGCTTTACTGAACTTTACTGGGCTTTACTGAACTTTACTGGGCTTCACTGAACTTTACTGAACTGTACTGAACTTTAATGAACTTTACAGGGCTTCACTGAACTTTACTGGGCTTTACTGAACTTTACAGAACTTTACTGAACGTTACAGGGCTTTACTGAACTTTATTGAACTTTACTGAATTTTACTGAACTTTACTGATTTTCACAGGGCTCTACTGAACTTTACTGAACTTTACAGGGCTTTACTGAACTTTACAGGGCTTTACTGAACTTTACTGGGCTTTACTGAACTTTACTGAACTTTACAGGGCTTTACTGAACTTTACAGGGCTTTAGTGAACTTTACTGGGCTTTACTGAATTTTACTGAACTTTACTGGACTTTACTGAACTTTACTGAACTTTACAGGGCTTTACTGAACGTTATTGAACTTAACTGAACTTTGCAGGGCTTTACTGAACTTTGCAGGGCTTTAATGAACTTTACAGGGCTTCACTGAACTTTACTGTACTTTACAGGGCTTTACTGAACTTTACAGGGCTTCACTGAACTTTACTGTACTTTACAGGGCTTTACTGCGCTTTACCGGGCTTTACTGAACTTTACTGAACTTGACTGAAATTTACAGGGCTTTACTGAACTTTACTGAACTTCACTGGGCTTTACTGAACTTTACTGAACTTGACTGAACTTTACAGGGCTTTACTGAACTTTACTGAATTTTACTGAACTTTACTGAACTTTACAGGGCTTTACTGAACTTTACTGGGCTTTACTGAACTTTACTGAACTTTACTGGGCTTTACTGAACTTTACAGGACTTTGCTTTACTGAACTTTACTGAACTTTACTGAACTTTACAGGGCTTTACTGAACTTTACTGAACTTTACAGGGCTTTACTGAACTTTACTGAACTTTACAGGGCTATAGTGAACTTTACAGGGCTTTACTGAACTTTGCAGAACTTTACTGAACTTTACAGGGCTTTACTGATATGTACTGAACTTTACTGAACTTTACTGGGCTTTAATGAACTTTACAGGGCTTTACTGAACTTTACTGGGCTTTACTGAACTTTACTGGGCTTCACTGAACTTTACTGAACTGTACTGAACTTTAATGAACTTTACAGGGCTTCACTGAACTTTACTGGGCTTTACTGAACTTTACAGAACTTTACTGAACGTTACAGGGCTTTACTGAACTTTATTGAACTTTACTGAATTTTACTGAACTTTACTGATTTTCACAGGGCTCTACTGAACTTTACTGAACTTTACAGGGCTTTACTGAACTTTACTGGGCTTTACTGAACTTTACTGAACTTTACAGGGCTTTACTGAACTTTACAGGGCTTTAGTGAACTTTACTGGGCTTTACTGAATTTTACTGAACTTTACTGGACTTTACTGAACTTTACTGAACTTTACATGGCTTTACTGAACGTTATTGAACTTAACTGAACTTTACTGTACTTTACAGGGCTTTACTGCGCTTTACCGGGCTTTACTGAACTTTACTGAACTTGACTGAAATTTACAGGGCTTTACTGAACTTTACTGAACTTCACTGGGCTTTACTGAACTTTACTGAACTTGACTGAACTTTACAGGGCTTTACTGAACTTTACTGAATTTTACTGAACTTTACTGAACTTCACTGGGCTTTACTGAACTTTACTGAACTTGACTGAACTTTACAGGGCTTTACTGAACTTTACTGAATTTTACTGAACTTTACAGGGCTTTACTGAACTTTACTGGGCTTTACTGAACTTTACTGAACTTTACTGGGCTTTACTGAACTTTACAGGACTTTGCTTTACTGAACTTTACTGAACTTTACTGAACTTTACAGGGCTTTACTGAACTTTACTGAACTTTACAGGGCTTTACTGAACTTTACTGAACTTTACAGGGCTATAGTGAACTTTACAGGGCTTTACTGAACTTTGCAGAACTTTACTGAACTTTACAGGGCTTTACTGATATGTACTGAACTTTACTGAACTTTACTGGGCTTTAATGAACTTTACAGGGCTTTACTGAACTTTACTGGGCTTTACTGAACTTTACTGGGCTTCACTGAACTTTACTGAACTGTACTGAACTTTAATGAACTTTACAGGGCTTCACTGAACTTTACTGGGCTTTACTGAACTTTACAGAACTTTACTGAACGTTACAGGGCTTTACTGAACTTTATTGAACTTTACTGAACTTTAATTAACTTTACTGATTTTCACAGGGCTCTACTGAACTTTACTGAACTTTACAGGGCTTTACTGAACTTTACAGGGCTTTACTGAACTTTACTGGGCTTTACTGAACTTTACTGAACTTTACAGGGCTTTACTGAACTTTACAGGGCTTTAGTGAACTTTACTGGGCTTTACTGAATTTTACTGAACTTTACTGGACTTTACTGAACTTTACTGAACTTTACAGGGCTTTACTGAACGTTATTGAACTTAACTGAACTTTGCAGGGCTTTAATGAACTTTACAGGGCTTCACTGAACTTTACTGTACTTTACAGGGCTTTACTGAACTTTACAGGGCTTCACTGAACTTTACTGTACTTTACAGGGCTTTACTGCGCTTTACCGGGCTTTACTGAACTTTACTGAACTTGACTGAAATTTACAGGGCTTTACTGAACTTTACTGAACTTTACTGAACTTGACTGAACTTTACTGAACTTGACTGAACTTTACAGGGCTTTACTGAACTTTACTGAATTTTACTGAACTTTACTGAACTTTAGTGGGGTTTACTGAACTTTAATGAACTTTACAGAACTTTACAGGGCTTTACTGAACTTTACTGAATTTTACTGAACTTTACTGAACTTTACTGAACTTTACAGGACTTTACTGAACTTTACAGGGCTTTACTGTACTTGACTGGGCTTTACTGGTCTTTACTGGGCTTCACTGGACTTTACTGAACTTTACAGTGCTTTACTGAACTTTACTGGGCTTTACTGGGCTTTACTGAACTTTACTGAACTTTACATGGCTTTACTGAACGTTATTGAACTTTACTGAACTTTGCAGGGCTTTACTGAACTTTACAGGGCTTTACTGAACTTTACAGGGCTTTAATGAACTTTACAGGGCTTCACTGAACTTTACTGTACTTTACAGGGCTTTAATGAACTTTACTTGGCTTTACTGAACTTTACTGAATTTTACTGAACTTTACTGAACTTTACAGGGCTTTACTGAACTTTCCTGAACTTTACTGGGCTTTACTGAACTTTAATTAACTTTACATAACTTTACAGGGGTTTACTGAACTCTACTGAATTTTACTGAACTTTACTGAACTTTACTGAAATTTACAGGGCTTTACTGAACTTTACAGGGCTTTACTGAACTTGACTGGGCTTTACTGAACTTTACTGGGCTTTACTGGGCTTTACTGAACTTTACTGGGCTTTACTGAATTTTACTGAACTTTACTGGACTTTACTGAACTTTACTGAACTTTACATGGCTTTACTGAACGTTATTGAACTTTACTGAACTTTGCAGGGCTTTACTGAACTTTGCAGGGCTTTAATGAACTTTACAGGGCTTCACTGAACTTTACTGTACTTTACAGGGCTTTACTGAACTTTACAGGGCTTCACTGAACTTTACTGTACTTTACAGGGCTTTACTGCGCTTTACCGGGCTTTACTGAACTTTACTGAACTTGACTGAAATTTACAGGGCTTTACTGAACTTTACTGAACTTCACTGGGCTTTACTGAACTTTACTGAACTTGACTGAACTTTACAGGGCTTTACTGAACTTTACTGAATTTTACTGAACTTTACTGAACTTTACTGGGGTTTACTGAACTTTAATGAACTTTACAGAACTTCACAGGGCTTTACTGAACTTTACTGAATTTTACTGAACTTTACTGAACTTTACTGAACTTTACAGGACTTTACTGAACTTTACAGGGCTTTACTGTACTTGACTGGGCTTTACTGGTCTTTACTGGGCTTCACTGGACTTTACTGAACTTTACTGAACTTTACAGTGCTTTACTGAACTTTACTGGGCTTTACTGAACTTTACATGGCTCTACTGAACGTTATTGAACTTTACTGAACTTTGCAGGGCTTTACTGAACTTTACAGGGCTTTACTGAACTTTACAGGGCTTTAATGAACTTTACAGGGCTTTACTGAACTTTACTGAACTTTACAGGGCTTTACTGAACTTTACTGAACTTTACTGAACTTTCCTGAACTTTACCGAACTTTACTGAAATATACTGAAATATACTGAACTTTACAGGGCTTTACTGAACTTTCCTGAACTTTACTGGGCTTTACTGAACATTAATGAACTTCACACAACTTTACAGGGCTTTACTGAACTTTACTGATATGTACTGAATTTTACTGAACTTTACAGGGCTTTACTGAACTTTAGAGGGCTTTACTGAACTTTTCTGAATTTCACTGAACTTTACAGGGCTTTACTGAACTTTACTGAACATTAAAGGGTTTTAATGAACTTTACAGGGCTTTACTGAACTTTACTGAACTTTACTGAACTTTACAGGGCTTTACTGAACTTTACTTGGCTTTACTGAACTTTACTGGGCTTTGGTAAACTTTACTGAATTTTACTGAACTTTACTGAACTTTACAGGTCTTTCCTGTACTTTCCTGTACTTTACTGAACTTTACTGAACTTTACAGGGCTTTACTGAACTTTCCTGAACTTTACTGAACTTTACTGGGCTTTACTGAACTTTACAGAACTTGACAGGGCTTTACTTAACTTTACTAAAGTTTGCTGAACTTTACTGAAAATTACAGGGCTTTACTGAACTTTACAGAACTTTACAGAACTTTACAGAACTTCACAGAACTTTACAGGGCTTTACTGAACTTTGCAGAACTTTACTGAACTTTACAGGGCTTTACTGATATGTACTGAACTTTACTGAACTTTAAAGGGCTTTACTGATATATACTGAACTTTACTGAACTTTACAGGGCTTTACTGATATGTACTGAACTTTACTGAACTTTACTGGGCTGTACTGAACCTTACTGGGATTTACTGAACTTTACAGGGCTTCACTGAACTTTACAGGGCTTCACTGAACTTTACTGAACTTTACAGAACTTTACAGGGCTTTAGTGAACTTTACTGGGCTTTACTGAACTTTACTGAACTTTACTGGGCTTTACTGAACTTTAGTGAACTTCACTGTGGTTTACTGAACTTTACTGAACTTTACAGGGCTTTACTGAACTTTACTGAACTTTACTGAACTTCACAGGGCTTTACTGAACTTTACTGAACTTTACATGGCTTTACTGAACTTTACTGAATTTTACTGAAATTTACAGGGCTTTACTGAACTTTACTTGGCTTTACTGAACTTTACTGGGCTTTGGTAAACTTTACTGAATTTTACTGAACTTTACTGAACTTTACTGAACTTTACAGGGCTTTACTGAACTTTACTAAACTTTACTGAACTTTACTGAACTTTAATGAACTTTACAGGGCTTTACTGAACTTTACTGGGCTTTACTGAACTTTACTGAACTTTACTGGGCTTTACTGAACTTTAGTGAACTTTACTGTGCTTTACTGAACTTTACTGAACTTTACAGGGCTTTACTGAACTTTACAGAACTTTACAGAACTTTACAGTACTTTACAGGGCTTTACTGAACTTTACTGAACTTTACAGGGCTATAGTGAACTTTACAGGGCTTTACTGAACTTTGCAGAACTTTACTGAACTTTACAGGGCTTTACTGATATGTACTGAACTTTACTGAACTTTACAGGGCTTTACTGATATGTACTGAACTGTACTGAACTTTACTGAACTTTACAGGGCTTTACTGAACCTTACTGAACTTTACAGGGCTTTACTGAACTTTACTGAACATTAAAGGGCTTTACTGAACTTTACAGGGCTTTACTGAACTTTACTGGACTTTACTGGGCTTTGCTGAACTTTACTGAACTTTACTGAACTTTACTGGGCTTTGCTGAACTTTACTGAACTTTACTGTGCTTTACTGAAGTTTACTGAACTTTACAGGGCTTTACTGAACTTTACTGAACTTTACAGGGCTTTGCTGAACTTTACTGAACTCTACTAAACTTTACTGAACTTTACTGGGCGTTACTGAACTTTACTGAACTTTTCATGGCTTTACTGAACTTTACTGAATTTTACTGAACTTTACTGAACTTTACAGGGCTTTACTGAACTTTACTGAACTTTACAGGGCTTTACTGAACTTTACTGAACTTTACTGAACTTTCCTGAACTTTACCGAACTTTACTGAAATATACTGAAATATACTGAACTTTACAGGGCTTTACTGAACTTTCCTGAACTTTACTGGGCTTTACTGAACATTAAAGAACTTCACACAACTTTACAGGGCTTTACTGAACTTTACTGATATGTACTGAATTTTACTGAACTTTACAGGGCTTTACTGAACTTTAGAGGGCTTTACTGAACTTTTCTGAATTTCACTGAACTTTACAGGGCTTTACTGAACTTTACTGAACATTAAAGGGTTTTAATGAACTTTACAGGGCTTTACTGAACTTTACTGAACTTTACTGAACTTTACAGGGCTTTACTGAACTTTACTTGGCTTTACTGAACTTTACTGGGCTTTGGTAAACTTTACTGAATTTTACTGAACTTTACTGAACTTTACAGGTCTTTCCTGTACTTTCCTGTACTTTACTGAACTTTACTGAACTTTACAGGGCTTTACTGAACTTTCCTGAACTTTACTGAACTTTACTGGGCTTTACTGAACTTTACAGAACTTGACAGGGCTTTACTTAACTTTACTAAAGTTTGCTGAACTTTACTGAAAATTACAGGGCTTTACTGAACTTTACAGAACTTTACAGAACTTTACAGAACTTCACAGAACTTTACAGGGCTTTACTGAACTTTGCAGAACTTTACTGAACTTTACAGGGCTTTACTGATATGTACTGAACTTTACTGAACTTTAAAGGGCTTTACTGATATATACTGAACTTTACTGAACTTTACAGGGCTTTACTGATATGTACTGAACTTTACTGAACTTTACTGGGCTGTACTGAACCTTACTGGGATTTACTGAACTTTACAGGGCTTCACTGAACTTTACAGGGCTTCACTGAACTTTACTGAACTTTACAGAACTTTACAGGGCTTTAGTGAACTTTACTGGGCTTTACTGAACTTTACTGAACTTTACTGGGCTTTACTGAACTTTAGTGAACTTTACTGTGGTTTACTGAACTTTACTGAACTTTACAGGGCTTTACTGAACTTTACTGAACTTCACAGGGCTTTACTGAACTTTACTGAACTTTACATGGCTTTACTGAACTTTACTGAATTTTACTGAAATTTACAGGGCTTCACTGAACTTTACTTGGCTTTACTGAACTTTACTGGGCTTTGGTAAACTTTACTGAATTTTACTGAACTTTACTGAACTTTACTGAACTTTACAGGGCTTTACTGAACTTTACTAAACTTTACTGAACTTTACTGAACTTTACTGAACTTTAATGAACTTTACAGGGCTTTACTGAACTTTACTGAACTTTACTGGGCTTTACTGAACTTTAGTGAACTTTACTGTGCTTTACTGAACTTTACAGGGCTTTAATGAACTTTACTGAACTTTACTGAACTTTACATGGCTTTACTGAACTTTACTGAACTTTACATGGCTTTACTGAACTTTACTGAATTTCACTGAAATTTACAGGGCTTTACTGAACTTTACTTGGCCTTACTGAACTTTACTGGGCTTTGGTAAACTTTACTGAATTCTACTGAACTTTACTGATATGTACTGAACTTTACTGACCTTTACAGGGCTTTACTGATATGTACTGAACTTTACTGAACTTTAAAGGGCTTTACTGATATATACTGAACTTTAATGAACTTTACAGGGCTTTACTGATATATACTGAACTTTAATGAACTTTACAGGGCTTTACTGATATGTACTGAACTTTACTGAACTTTACTGGGCTTTACTGAACTTTACTGGGCTTTACTGAACTTTACAGGGCTTCACTGAACTTTACAAGGCTTCACTGAACTTTACTGAACTTTACAGAACTTTACAGGGCTTTACTGAACTTTACTGGGCTTTACTGAACTTTACTGAACTTTACTGGGCTTTACTGGACTTTAGTGAACTTTACTGTGCTTTACTGAACTTTACTGAACTTTACAGGGCTATAGTGAACTTTACAGGGCTTTACTGAACTTTGCAGAACTTTACTGAACTTTACAGGGCTTTACTGATATGTACTGAACTGTACTGAACTTTACTGAACTTTACAGGGCTTTACTGAACCTTACTGAACTTTACAGGGCTTTACTGAACTTTACTGAACATTAAAGGGCTTTACTGAACTTTACAGGGTTTTACTGAACTTTACTGGACTTTACTGGGCTTTGCTGAACTTTACTGAACTTTACTGGGCTTTGCTGAACTTTACTGAACTTTACTGTGCTTTACTGAAGTTTACTGACTTTTACAGGGCTTTACTGAACTTTACTGAACTTTACAGGGCTTTGCTGAACTTTACTGAACTCTACTAAACTTTACTGAACTTTACAGGGCTTTACTGAACTTTACTGAACTTTTCATGGCTTTACTGAACTTTACTGAATTTTACTGAACTTTACAGGGCTTTACTGAACTTTACTGAACTTTACAGGGCTTTACTGAACTTTACTGAACTTTACTGAACTTTCCTGAACTTTCCTGAACTTTACCGAACTTTACTGAACTTTAGTGAACTTTACTGAACTTTACAGGGCTTTACTGAACTTTACAGGGCTTTATTGAACCTTACTGAATTTTACTGAACTTTACTGAACTTTACTGAACTTTACTGAAATATACTGAAATATACTGAACTTTACAGGGCTTTACTGAACTTTCCTGAACTTTCCTGGGCTTTACTGAACTTTAATGAACTTCACAGAACTTTACAGGGCTTTACTGAACTTTACTGAATTTTACTGAACTTTACTGAACTTTACAGGGCTTTACTGAACTTTAGAGGGCTTTACTGAACTTTACTGAATTTTACTGAACTTCACTGAACTTTACAGGGCTTTACTGAACTTTACTGAACATTAAAGGGCTTTAATGAACTTTACAGGGCTTTACTGAACGTCAGTGAACTTTACTGTGCTTTACTGAACTTTACTGAACTTTACAGGGCTTTACTGAACTTTACTGAACTTTACTGAACTTTACTGGGCTTTACTGAACTTTACTGAACTTTACTGGGCTTTACTGAACGTCAGTGAACTTTACTGTGCTTTACTGAACTTTACTGAACTTTACAGGGCTTTACTGAACTTTACTGAACTTTACTGAACTTTACAGGGCTTTACTGAACTTTACTGAACTTTACATGGCTTTACTGAACTTTACTGAATTTTACTGAAATTTACAGGGCTTTACTGAACTTTACTTGGCTTTACTGAACTTTACTGGGCTTTGGTAAACTTTAATGAACTTTACAGGGCTTTACTGAACTTTACTGGGCTTTACTGAACTTTACTGAACTTTACTGAACTTTACAGGGCTTTACTGAACTTTACTGAACTTTACTGAACTTTACAGGGCTTTACTGAACTTTACTGGGCTTTACTGAACTTTACCAAACTTTACTGGACTTTACTGAACTTTAGTGAACTTTACTGAACTTTACATGGCTTTACTGAACTTTACTGGGCTTTGGTAAACTTTACTGAATTTTACTGAACTTTACTGAACTTTACAGGCCTTTCCTGTACTTTCCTGTACTTTACTGAACTTTACTGAACTTTACAGGGCTTTACTGAACTTTACTGAACTTTACTGAACTTTACAGGGCTTTACTGAACTTTACTGGGCTTTACTGAACTTTACTGAACTTTACTGGGCTTTACTGAACTTTAGTGAACTTTACTGTGCTTTACTGAACTTTACTGAACTTTACAGGGCTTTACTGAACTTTACTGAACTTTACTGAACTTTACAGGGCTTTACTGAACTTTACTGAACTTTACATGGCTTTACTGAACTTTACTGAATTTTACAGAAATTTACAGGGCTTTACTGAACTTTACTTGGCTTTACTGAACTTTACTGGGCTTTACTGAACTTTACAGGGCTTTACTGAACCTTACTGAACTTTACAGGGCTTTACTGAAATTTACTGGGCTTTACAGGGCTTTACTGAACTTCACTAGGCTTCACCGAACTTTACTGAACTTTACAGGGCTTTACTGAATTTTACGGAACTTTACTGAACTTTACAGGGCCTTACTGAACTTTACTGGAAATTACAGGGCTTTACTGAACTTTACAGAACTTTACAGTACCTTACAGGGCTTTACTGAACTTTACTGAACTTTACAGGGCTTTACTTAACTTTACTAAACTTCGCTGAACTTTACTGAAAATTACAGGGCTTTACTGAACTTTACAGACCTTTAGAGAACTTCACAGGGCTTTACTGAACTTTGCAGAACTTTACTGAACTTTACAGGGCTTTACTGATATGTACTGAACTTTAATGAACTTGACAGGGCTTTACTGAACTTTACTGAACTTTACTGAACTTTATTGAATTTTACTGAACTTCACTGAACTTTACAGGGCTTTACTGAACTTTACTGGGCTTTGGTAAACTTTACTGAATTTTACTGAACTTTACTGAACTTTACTGAACTTTACAGGCCTTTCCTGTACTTTCCTGTACTTTACTGAACTTTACTGAACTTTACAGGGCTTTACTGAACTTTCCTGAACTTTCCTGAACTTTACTGAACTTTACTGGGCTTTACTGAACTTTACAGAACTTGACAGGGCTTTACTTAACTTTACTAAAGTTTGCTGAACTTTACTGAAAATTACAGGGCTTTACTGAACTTTACAGAACTTTACAGAACTTTACTGGGCTTTACTGAACTTTACAGGGCTTTACTGATATGTACTGAACTGTACTGAACTTTACTGAACTTTACAGGGCTTTACTGAACCTTACTGAACTTTACAGGGCTTTACTGAACTTTACTGAACATTAAAGGGCTTTACTGAACTTTACAGGGTTTTACTGAACTTTACTGGACTTTACTGGGCTTTGCTGAACTTTACTGAACTTTACTGGGCTTTGCTGAACTTTACTGAACTTTACTGTGCTTTACTGAAGTTTACTGACTTTTACAGGGCTTTACTGAACTTTACTGAACTTTACAGGGCTTTGCTGAACTTTACTGAACTCTACTAAACTTTACTGAACTTTACAGGGCTTTACTGAACTTTACTGAACTTTTCATGGCTTTACTGAACTTTACTGAATTTTACTGAACTTTACAGGGCTTTACTGAACTTTACTGAACTTTACAGGGCTTTACTGAACTTTACTGAACTTTACTGAACTTTCCTGAACTTTACCGAACTTTACTGAACTTTAGTGAACTTTACTGAACTTTACAGGGCTTTACTGAACTTTACAGGGCTTTATTGAACCTTACTGAATTTTACTGAACTTTACTGAACTTTACTGAACTTTACTGAAATATACTGAAATATACTGAACTTTACAGGGCTTTACTGAACTTTCCTGAACTTTCCTGGGCTTTACTGAACTTTAATGAACT
This sequence comes from Telmatherina bonti, assembly GCF_933228915.1. Taxonomy (NCBI): domain Eukaryota; kingdom Metazoa; phylum Chordata; class Actinopteri; order Atheriniformes; family Telmatherinidae; genus Telmatherina; species Telmatherina bonti. The sequence continues at coordinate 2,432,456 of NC_136625.1, read as the reverse complement.
TCACAGAACTTTACAGGGCTTTACTGAACTTTACTGAATTTTACTGAACTTTACTGAACTTTACAGGGCTTTACTGAACTTTAGAGGGCTTTACTGAACTTTACTGAATTTTACTGAACTTCACTGAACTTTACAGGGCTTTACTGAACTTTACTGAACATTAAAGGGCTTTAATGAACTTTACAGGGCTTTACTGAACTTTACTGAACTTTACTGAACTTTATTGAATTTTACTGAACTTCACTGAACTTTACAGGGCTTTACTGAACTTTACTGGGCTTTGGTAAACTTTACTGAATTTTACTGAACTTTACTGAACTTTACAGGCCTTTCCTGTACTTTCCTGTACTTTACTGAACTTTACTGAACTTTACAGGGCTTTACTGAACTTTACTGAACTTTACAGGGCTTTACTTAACTTTACTAAAGTTTGCTGAACTTTACTGAAAATTACAGGGCTTTACTGAACTTTACAGAACTTTACAGAACTTTACTGGGCTTTACTGAACTTTACTGGGCTTTACTGAACTTTACAGGGCTTCACTGAACTTTACTGAACTTTACAGAACTTTACAGAACTTTACAGGGCTTTAGTGAACTTTACTGGGCTTTACTGAACTTTACTGAACTTTACTGGGCTTTACTGAACTTTACTGGGCTTTACTGAACTTTACAGGGCTTCACTGAACTTTACAGGGCTTCACTGAACTTTACTGAACTTTACAGAACTTTACAGGGCTTTAGTGAACTTTACTGGGCTTTACTGAACTTTACTGAACTTTACTGGGCTTTACTGAACGTCAGTGAACTTTACTGTGCTTTACTGAACTTTACTGAACTTTACAGGGCTTTACTGAACTTTACTGAACTTTACTGAACTTTACAGGGCTTTACTGAACTTTACTGAACTTTACATGGCTTTACTGAACTTTACTGAATTTTACTGAAATTTACAGGGCTTTACTGAACTTTACTTGGCTTTACTGAACTTTACTGGGCTTTGGTAAACTTTAATGAACTTTACAGGGCTTTACTGAACTTTACTGGGCTTTACTGAACTTTACTGAACTTTACTGAACTTTACAGGGCTTTACTGAACTTTACTGAACTTTACTGGGCTTTACTGAACTTTACAGGGCTTTACTGAACTTTACTGGGCTTTACTGAACTTTACTGAACTTTACTGGACTTTACTGAACTTTAGTGAACTTTACTGAACTTTACATGGCTTTACTGAACTTTACTGGGCTTTGGTAAACTTTACTGAATTTTACTGAACTTTACTGAACTTTACAGGCCTTTCCTGTACTTTCCTGTACTTTACTGAACTTTACTGAACTTTACAGGGCTTTACTGAACTTTACTTGGCCTTACTGAACTTTACTGGGCTTTGGTAAACTTTACTGAATTTTACTGAACTTTACTGAACTTTACAGGCCTTTCCTGTACTTTCCTGTACTTTACTGAACTTTACTGAACTTTACAGGGCTTTACTGAACTTTACTGAACTTTACTGAACTTTACAGGGCTTTACTGAACTTTACTGGGCTTTACTGAACTTTACTGAACTTTACTGGGCTTTACTGAACTTTAGTGAACTTTACTGTGCTTTACTGAACTTTACTGAACTTTACAGGGCTTTACTGAACTTTACTGAACTTTACAGGGCTTTACTGAACTTTACTGAACTTTACATGGCTTTACTGAACTTTACTGAATTTTACAGAAATTTACAGGGCTTTACTGAACTTTACTTGGCTTTACTGAACTTTACTGGGCTTTACTGAACTTTACAGGGCTTTACTGAACCTTACTGAACTTTACAGGGCTTTACTGAAATTTACTGGGCTTTACAGGGCTTTACTGAACTTCACTAGGCTTCACCGAACTTTACTGAACTTTACAGGGCTTTACTGAATTTTACGGAACTTTACTGAACTTTACAGGGCCTTACTGAACTTTACTGGAAATTACAGGGCTTTACTGAACTTTACAGAACTTTACAGTACCTTACAGGGCTTTACTGAACTTTACTGAACTTTACAGGGCTTTACAGGGCTTTACTTAACTTTACTAAACTTCGCTGAACTTTACTGAAAATTACAGGGCTTTACTGAACTTTACAGAACTTTAGAGAACTTCACAGGGCTTTACTGAACTTTGCAGAACTTTACTGAACTTTACAGGGCTTTACTGATATGTACTGAACTTTACTGAACTTTACAGGGCTTTACTGATATGTACTGAACTTTAATGAACTTGACAGGGCTTTACTGAACTTTACTGGGCTTTGGTAAACTTTACTGAATTTTACTGAACTTTACTGAACTTTACTGAACTTTACAGGCCTTTCCTGTACTTTCCTGTACTTTACTGAACTTTACTGAACTTTACAGGGCTTTACTGAACTTTCCTGAACTTTCCTGAACTTTACTGAACTTTACTGGGCTTTACTGAACTTTACAGAACTTGACAGGGCTTTACTTAACTTTACTAAAGTTTGCTGAACTTTACTGAAAATTACAGGGCTTTACTGAACTTTACAGAACTTTACAGAACTTTACTGGGCTTTACTGAACTTTACTGGGCTTTACTGAACTTTACTGGGCTTTAATGAACTTTACAGGGCTTCACTGAACTTTACTGAACTTTACAGAACTTTACAGGGCTTTAGTGAACTTTACTGGGCTTTACTGAACTTTACTGAACTTTACTGGGCTTTACTGAACTTTACTGGGCTTTACTGAACTTTACAGGGCTTCACTGAACTTTACAGGGCTTCACTGAACTTTACTGAACTTTACAGAACTTTACAGGGCTTTAGTGAACTTTACTGGGCTTTACTGAACTTTACTGAACTTTACTGGGCTTTACTGAACTTTACTGGGCTTCACTGAACTTTACAGGGCTTCACTGAACTTTACTGAACTTTACAGAACTTTACAGGGCTTTAGTGAACTTTACTGGGATTTACTCAACTTTACTGGGCTTTACTGAACTTTACTGAACTTTACAGGGCTTTACTGAACTTTACTGAACTTTACTGAACTTTACTGAACTTTACATGGCTTTACTGAACTTTACTGAATTTTACTGAAATTTACAGGGCTTTACTGAACTTTACTTGGCTTTACTGAACTTTACTGGGCTTTGGTAAACTTTAATGAACTTTACAGGGCTTTACTGAACTTTACTGGGCTTTACTGAACTTTACTGAACTTTACTGAACTTTACTGAACTTTACAGGGCTTTACTGAACTTTACTGAACTTGACTGAACTTTACTGAACTTTACAGGGCTTTACTGAACTTTACAGGGCTTTACTGAACTTTACTGAACTTGACTGAACTTTACTGAACTTTACAGGGCTTTACTGAACTTTACTGGGCTTTACTGAACTTTACTGAACTTTACTGGACTTTACTGAACTTTACATGGCTTTACTGAACTTTACTGGGCTTTGGTAAACTTTACTGAATTTTACTGAACTTTACTGAACTTTACAGGCCTTTCCTGTACTTTCCTGTACTTTACTGAACTTTACTGAACTTTACTGGGCTTTACTGAACTTTACTGAACTTTACTGGGCTTTACTGAACTTTAGTGAACTTTACTGTGCTTTACTGAACTTTACTGAACTTTACAGGGCTTTACTGAACTTTACTGAACTTTACTGAACTTTACAGGGCTTTACTGAACTTTACTGAACTTTACATGGCTTTACTGAACTTTACTGAATTTTACTGAAATTTACAGGGCTTTACTGAACTTTACTTGGCTTTACTGAACTTTACTGGGCTTTACTGAACTTTACAGGGCTTTACTGAACCTTACTGAACTTTACAGGGCTTTACTGAAATTTACTGGGCTTTACAGGGCTTTACTGAACTTCACTAGGCTTCACCGAACTTTACTGAACTTTACAGGGCTTTACTGAATTTTACGGAACTTTACTGAACTTTACAGGGCCTTACTGAACTTTACTGGAAATTACAGGGCTTTACTGAACTTTACAGAACTTTACAGCACCTTACAGGGCTTTACTGAACTTTACTGAACTTTACAGGGCTTTACAGGGCTTTACTTAACTTTACTAAACTTTGCTGAACTTTACTGAAAATTACAGGGCTTTACTGAACTTTACAGAACTTTAGAGAACTTCACAGGGCTTTACTGAACTTTACTTGGCTTTACTGAACTTTACTGGGCTTTACTGAACTTTACAGGGCTTTACTGAACCTTACTGAACGTTACAGGGCTTTACTGAAATTTACTGGGCTTTACAGGGCTTTACTGAACTTCACTGGGCTTCACCGAACTTTACTGAACTTTACAGGGCTTTACTGAATTTTACGGAACTTTACTGAACTTTACAGGGCCTTACTGAACTTTACTGGAAATTACAGGGCTTTACTGAACTTTACAGAACTTTTCAGTACCTTACAGGGCTTTACTGAACTTTACTGAACTTTACAGGGCTTTACTGAACTTTCCTGAACTTTCCTGAACTTTACTGAACTTTACTGGGCTTTACTGAACTTTACAGAACTTTACAGGGCTTTACTTAACTTTACTAAACTTTGCTGAACTTTACTGAAAATTACAGGGCTTTACTGAACTTTACAGAACTTTAGAGAACTTCACAGGGCTTTACTGAACTTTGCAGAACTTTACTGAACTTTACAGGGCTTTACTGATATGTACTGAACTTTACTGAACTTTACAGGGCTTTACTGATATGTACTGAACTTTAATGAACTTGACAGGGCTTTACTGAACTTTACTGGGCTTTACTGAACTTTACTGAACTTTACTGGGCTTTACTGAACTTTAGTGAACTTTACTGTGCTTTACTGAACTTTACTGAACTTTACAGGGCTTTACTGACCTTTACTGGGCTTTCCTGAACTTTACTGAACTTTAATGAACTTTACATGGCTTTACTGAACTTTACTGGGCTTTACTGAACTTTACTGGGCTTTACTGAACTTTACAGGGCTTTACTGAACCTTACTGAACGTTACAGGGCTTTACTGAAATTTACTGGGCTTTACAGGGCTTTACTGAACTTTACTGGAAATTACAGGGCTTTACTGAAATTTACAGAACTTTACAGTACTTTACAGGGCTTTACTGAACTTTACTGAACTTTACAGGGCTATAGTGAACTTTACAGGGCTTTACTGAACGTTGCAGAACTTTACTGTACTTTACAGGGCTTTACTGATATGTACTGAACTTTACTGAACTTTACAGGGCTTTACTGATATGTACTGAACTGTACTGAACTTTACTGAACTTTACAGGGCTTTACTGAACCTTACTGAACTTTACAGGGCTTTCCTGAACTTTACTGAACATTAAAGGGCTTTACTTGACTTTACAGGGCTTTACTGAACTTTACTGGGCTTTACTGAACTTTACAGGGCTTTACTGAACTTTCCTGAACTTTCCTGAACTTTACTGAACTTTACTGGGCTTTGCTGAACTTTACTGAACTTTACAGGGCTTTGCTGAACTTTACTGAACTTTACAGAACTTTACAGGGCTTTAGTGAACTTTACTGGGCTTTACTGAAGTTTACTGAACTTTACAGGGCTTTACTGAACTTTACTGAACTTTACAGGGCTTTGCTGAACTTTACTGAACTTTACAGGGCTTCACTGAACTTTACAGGGCTTCACTGAACTTTACTGAACTTTACAGAACTTTACAGGGCTTTAGTGAACTTTACTGGGCTTTACTGAACTTTACTGAACTTTACTGGGCTTTACTGAACTTTACTGGGCTTTACTGAACTTTACAGGGCTTCACTGAACTTTACAGGGCTTCACTGAACTTTACTGAACTTTACAGAACTTTACAGGGCTTTAGTGAACTTTACTGGGCTTTACTGAACTTTACTGAACTTTACTGGGCTTTACTGAACTTTAGTGAACTTTACTGTGCTTTACTGACATTTACTGAACTTTACAGGGCTTTACTGAACTTTACTGAACTTTACTGAACTTTACAGGGCTTTACTGAACTTTACTGAACTTTACATGGCTTTACTGAACTTTACTGAATTTTACTGAATTTTACTGAAATTTACAGGGCTTTACTGAACTTTACTTGGCTTTACTGAACTTTACTGGGCTTTGGTAAACTTTACTGAATTTTACTGAACTTTACTGAACTTTACAGGGCTTTACTGAACTTTACTGAACTTTACTGAACTTTACTGAACTTTAATGAACTTTAATGAACTTTACAGGGCTTTACTGAACTTTACTGGGCTTTACTGAACTTTACTGAACTTTACTGGGCTTTACTGAACTTTACTGGGCTTTGCTGAACTTTACCGAACTTTACAGGGCTTCACTGAACTTTACAGGGCTTCACTTAACTTTACTGGGCATTACTGAACTTTACTGGGCTTTAATGAACTTTACAGGGCTTTACTGAACTTTTCTGGGCTTCACTGAACTTTACTGGGCTTTGGTGAACTTTCCTGAATTTTACTGAACTTTACTGAATTTTACAGGCCTTTCCTGTACTTTCCTGAACTTTACAGAACTTTACAGGGCTTTACTGAACTTTCCTGAACTTTACTGAACTTTACAGGGCTTTACTGAACTTTACTGGTCTTTACTCAACTTTACTGAACTTTCCAGAACTTTACAGGGCTTTACTGAACTTTATTGAACTTTACTGAATTTTACTGAACTTTACTGATTTTCACAGGGCTTTACTGAACTTTACTGAACTTTACTGAACTTTACAGGGCTTTACCGAAATTAACTGCACCTTACTGAACTTTAGAGGGCTTTACTGAACTTTACTGAACTTTACTTGGCTTTGCTGAACTTTACAGGGCTTTACTAAACTTTACAGAACTTTACTGAACTTTACAGGGCTTTACTAAACTTTACTGAACTTTACTGAACTTTACTGGTCTTTACTCAACTTTTCTGAACTTTACATAACTTTACAGGGCTTCACTGAACTTTACAGGGCTTTAATGAACTTTACAGGGCTTCACTTAACTTTACTGGGCTTTACTGAACTTTACTGGGCTTTAATGAACTTTACTGGGCTTTGGTAAACTTTACTGAATTTTATTGAACTTTACAGGGCTTTACTGAACTTTCGTGAACTTTACTGAACTTTACTGGGCTTTACTGAACTTTACAGACCTTTACAGGGCTTTACTTAACTTTACTAAACTTTGCTGAACTTTACTGAAAATTACAGGGCTTTACTGAACTTTACAGAACTTTACAGATTTTTACAGAACTTCACAGAACTTTACAGGGCTTTACTGAACTTTGCAGAACTTTACTGAACTTTACAGGGCTTTACTGATATGTACTGAACTTTACTGAACTTTACAGGGCTTTACTGATATGTACTGAACTTTACTGAACTTTACTGGGCTTTACTGAACTTTACAGGGCTTCACTGAACTTTACAGGGCTTCACTGAACTTCACTGAACTTTACAGAACTTTACAGGGCTTTACTGAACTTTACTAAACTTTACTGAACTTTACAGGGCTTTACGGAACTTTACTGAACTTTAATGAACTTTACAGGGCTTTACTGAACTTTACTGGGCTTTACTGAATTTTAGTGAACTTTACTGAACTTTACAGGGCTTTACTGAACTTTACTGAACTTTACTTGGCTTTACTGAACTTTACTGGGCTTTGGTAAACTTTACTGAATTTTACTGAACTTTACTGAACTTTACAGGCCTTTCCTGTACTTTCCTGTACTTTACTGAACTTTACTGAACTTTACAGAACTTTACAGGGCTTTACCGAACTTTACTAAACTTTACTGAACTTTACAGGGCTTTACTGAACTTTACTGAACTTTACGTAACTTTAATGAACTTCACAGGGCTTTTCTGAACTTTACTGGGCTTTACTGAACTTTACAGGGCTTCACTGGGCTTTACTGAACTTGACTGAACTTTACAGGGCTTTACTGAACTTTCCTGACCTTTACTGAACTTTACTGGGCTTTACTGAACTTTAATGAACTTTACAGAACTTTACAGGGCTTTACTGAACTTTACTGAATTTTACAGGGCTTTACTAAACTTTACTGAACTTTACTGGGCTTTACTGAATTTTACTGAACTTTACTGAACTTTACTGGTCTTTACTCAACTTTACTGAACTTTCCAGAACTTTACAGGGCTTTACTGAACTTTACTGGGCTTTGCTGAACTTTACCGAACTTTACAGGGCTTTACTGAACTTTATTGAACTTTACTGAATTTTACTGAACTTTACTGAACTTTACAGGGCTTTACTGAACTTTACTGGGCTTTACTGAACTTTACTGGGCTTTACTGAACTTTACTGGGCTTTACTGAACTTTATTGAACTTTACTGTGCTTTACTGAACTTTACTGAACTTTACAGGGCTTTACTGAACTTTACTGAACTTTACATGGCTTTACTGAACTTTACTGAATTTTACTGAAACTTTACTGAAATTTACAGGGCTTTACTGAACTTTCCTGAACTTTCCTGAACTTTACTGAACTTTACTGGGCTTTACTGAACTTTACAAAACTTGACAGGGCTTTACTTAACTTTACTAAACTTTGCTGAACTTTATTGAAAATTACCGGGCTTTACTGAACTTTCCAGAACTTTACTGAACTTTACAGGGCTTTACTGAACTTTGCAGAACTTTACTGAACTTTACAGGGCTTTACTGATATGTACTGAACTTTACTGAAATTTACTGGGCTTTACTGAAATTTACTGGGCTTTACTGAACTTTACAGGGCTTTACTGAACCTTACTGAACTTTACAGGGCTTTACTGAACTTCACTAGGCTTTACCGAACTTTACTGAACTTTACAGGGCTTTACTGAATTTTACGGAACTTTACTGAACTTTACTGAACTTTACAGGGCCTTACTGAACTTTACTGGAAATTACAGGGCTTTACTGAACTTTACAGAACTTTACAGTACTTTACAGGGCTTTACTGAACTTTACTGAACTTTACAGGGCTATAGTGAACTTTACAGGGCTTTACTGAACTTTGCAGAACTTCACTGAACTTTACAGGGCTTTACTGATATGTACTGAACTTTACTGAACTTTACAGGGCTTTACTGATATGTACTGAACTGTACTGAACTTTACTGAACTTTACTGAACTTTACTGGGCTTTACTGAACTTTACTGAACTTTACAGGGCTTTACTGAAGTTTACTGAACTTTACAGGGCTTTACTGAACTTTACTGAACTTTACTGAACTTTACCGAACTTTACTGGACTTTAGTGAACTTTACTGAACTTTACAAGGCTTTACTGAACTTTACAGGGCTTTACTGAACCTTACTGAATTTTACTGAACTTTACTGAACTTTACTGAAATATAGTGAAATATACTGAACTTTACAGGGTTTTACTGAACTTTCCTGAACTTTACTGAACTTTACAGGGCTTTACTGAACTTTACAGGGCTTTACTGAACTTTACTGAATTTTACTGAACTTCACTGAACTTTACAGGGCTTTACTGAACTTTACTGAACATTAAAGGGCTTTACTGAACTTTACAGGGCTTTACTGAACTTTACTGAACTTTACTGAACTTTACTGAATTTTACTGAACTTCACTGAACTTTACAGGGCTTTACTGAACTTTACTTGGCTGTACTGAAGTTTACTGGGCTTTGGTAAACTTTTCTGAACTTTCCTGAACTTTCCTGAACTTTACTGGGCTTTACTGAACTTTACAGAACTTGACAGGGCTTTACTTAACTTTACTAAACTTTGCTGAACTTTACTGAAAATTACCGGGCTTTACTGAACTTTACAGAACTTTACAGAACTTTACAGAACTTCACAGAACTTTACAGGGCTTTAATGAACTTTACTGGGCTTCACTGAACTTTACAGGGCTTCACTGAACTTCACTGAACTTTACAGAACTTTACAGGGCTTTACCGAACTTTACTAAACTTTACTGAACTTTACAGGGCTTTACTGAACTTTACTGAACTTTACTGAACTTTAATGAACTTTTCAGGGCTTTTCTGAACTTTACTGGGCTTTACTGAACTTTACAGGGCTTTACTGATCTTTACTGAACTTCACTGGGCTTTACTGAACTTGACTGAACTTTACAGGGCTTTACTGAACTTTCCTGACCTTTACTGAACTTTACTGGGCTTTACTGAACTTTAATGAACTTTACAGAACTTTACAGGGCTTTACTGAACTTTACTGAATTTTACTGAACTTTACTGGTCTTTACTCAACTTTACTGAACTTTCCAGAACTTTACAGGGCTTTACTGAACTTTACTGAACTTTACTGAACTTTAATGAACTTTACAGGGCTTTACTGAACTTTACTGGGCTTTACTGAACTTTACTGAACTTTACTGGGCTTTACTGAACTTTACTGTGCTTTACTGAACTTTACTGAACTTTGCAGGGCTTTACTGAACCTTACTGAACTTTACATGGCTTTACTGAACTTTACTGAATTTTACTGAAATTTTACTGAAATTTACAGTGCTTTACTGAACTTTACTGGGCTTTACTGAACTTTACAGGGCTTTACTGAACCTTACTGAACTTTACAGGGCTTTACTGAACTTCACTAGGCTTTACCGAACTTTACTGAACTTTACAGGGCTTTACTGAATTTTACGGAACTTTACTGAACTTTACTGAACTTTACAGGGCCTTACTGAACTTTACTGGAAATTACAGAACTTTACAGAACTTTACAGAACTTTACAGAACTTTACAGTACTTTACAGGGCTTTACTGAACTTTACAGGGCTATAGTGAACTTTACAGGGCTTTACTGAACTTTGCAGAACTTTACTGAACTTTACAGGGCTTTACTGATATGTACTGAACTTTACTGAACTTTACAGGGCTTTACTGATATGTACTGAACTGTACTGAACTTTACTGAACTTTACTGGGCTTTACTGAACTTTACTGAACTTTACTGGGCTTTGCTGAACTTTACTGAACTTTACTGTGCTTTACTGAAGTTTACTGAACTTTACAGGGCTTTACTGAACTTTACTGAACTTTACAGGGCTTTGCTGAACTTTACTGAACTCTACTAAACTTTACTGAACTTTACAGGGCTTTACTGAACTTTACTGAACTTTTCATGGCTTTACAGAACTTTACTGAATTTTACTGAACTTTACAGGGCTTTACTGAAGTTTACTGAACTTTACAGGGCTTTACTGAACTTTACTGAACTTTACTGAACTTTACTGAACTTTACCGAACTTTACTGGACTTTAGTGAACTTTACTGAACTTTACAGGGCTTTACTGAACTTTACAGGGCTTTACTGAACCTTACTGAATTTTACTGAACTTCACTGAACTTTACTGAAATATACTGAAATATACTGAACTTTACAGGGCTTTACTGAACTTTCCTGAACTTTCCTGAACTTTACTGGGCTTTACTGAACTTTAATGAACTTCACAGAACTTTACAGGGCTTTACTGAACTTTACTGGGCTTTGGTAAACTTTACTGAATTTTACTGAACTTTACTGAACTTTACAGGCCTTTCCTGTACTTTCCTGTACTTTACTGAACTTTACTGAACTTTACAGGGCTTTACTGAACTTTACTGAACTTTACTGAACTTTACAGGGCTTTACTGAACTTTACTGGGCTTTACTGAACTTTACTGAACTTTACTGGGCTTTACAGGGCTTTACTGAACTTCACTGGGCTTCACCGAACTTTACTGAACTTTACAGGGCTTTACTGAATTTTACGGAACTTTACTGAACTTTACAGGGCCTTACTGAACTTTACTGGAAATTACAGGGCTTTACTGAACTTTACAGAACTTTACAGTACCTTACAGGGCTTTACTGAACTTTACTGAACTTTACAGGGCTTTACTGAACTTTCCTGAACTTTCCTGAACTTTACTGAACTTTACTGGGCTTTACTGAACTTTACAGAACTTTACAGGGCTTTACTTAACTTTACTAAACTTTGCTGAACTTTACTGAAAATTACAGGGCTTTACTGAACTTTACAGAACTTTAGAGAACTTCACAGGGCTTTACTGAACTTTGCAGAACTTTACTGAACTTTACAGGGCTTTACTGATATGTACTGAACTTTAATGAACTTGACAGGGCTTTACTGAACTTTACTGGGCTTTACTGAACTTTACTGAACTTTACTGTGCTTTACTGAACTTTACTGAACTTTACAGGGCTTTACTGAATTTTACTGAACTTTACCGAACTTTACATGGCCTTACTGAACTTTACTGGGCTTTGGTAAACTTTACTGAATTTTACTGAACTTTTCTGAACTTTACAGGCCTTTCCTGTACTTTCCTGTACTTTACTGAACTTTACTGAACTTTACAGGGCTTTACTGAACTTTACTGAACTTTACAGGGCTTTACTGAACTTTACTGGGCTTTACTGAACTTTACTGAACTTTACTGGGCTTTACTGAACTTTAGTGAACTTTACTGTGCTTTACTGAACTTTACTGAACTTTACAGGGCTTTACTGAACTTTACTGAACTTTACTGAACTTTACATGGCTTTACTGAACTTTACTGAACTTTACATGGCTTTACTGAACTTTACTGAATTTTACTGTAATTTACAGGGCTTTACTGAACTTTACTTGGCTTTACTGAACTTTACTGGGCTTTACTGAACTTTACAGGGCTTTACTGAACCTTACTGAACGTTACAGGGCTTTACTGATATTTACTGGGCTTTACAGGGCTTTACTGAACTTCACTGGGCTTCACCGAACTTTACTGAACTTTACAGGGCTTTACTGAATTTTACGGAACTTTACTGAACTTTACAGGGCCTTACTGAACTTTACTGGAAATTACAGGGCTTTACTGAACTTTACAGAACTTTACAGTACCTTACAGGGCTTTACTGAACTTTACTGAACTTTACAGGGCTTTACTGAACTTTCCTGAACTTTCCTGAACTTTACTGAACTTTACTGGGCTTTACTGAACTTTACAGAACTTTACAGGGCTTTACTTAACTTTACTAAACTTTGCTGAACTTTACTGAAAATTACAGGGCTTTACTGAACTTTACAGAACTTTAGAGAACTTCACAGGGCTTTACTGAACTTTGCAGAACTTTACTGAACTTTACAGGGCTTTACTGATATGTACTGAACTTTAATGAACTTGACAGGGCTTTACTGAACTTTACTGGGCTTTACTGAACTTTACTGAACTTTACTGTGCTTTACTGAACTTTACTGAACTTTACAGGGCTTTACTGAATTTTACTGAACTTTACCGAACTTTACATGGCCTTACTGAACTTTACTGGGCTTTGGTAAACTTTACTGAATTTTACTGAACTTTACTGAACTTTACAGGGCTTTACTGATATGTACTGAACTTTACTGAACTTTACAGGGCTTTACTGATATGTACTGAACTTTAATGAACTTGACAGGGCTTTACTGAACTTTACTGGGCTTTACTGAACTTTACTGAACTTTACTGGGCTTTACTGAACTTTAGTAAACTTTACTGTGCTTTACTGAACTTTACTGAACTTTACAGGTCTTTACTGAATTTTACTGAACTTTACCGAACTTTGCATGGCTTTACTGAACTTAACTAAACTTTACTGAACTTTACAGGGCTTTACTGACCTTTACTGGGCTTTCCTGAACTTTACTGAACTTTACTGAACTTTAATGAACTTTACATGGCTTTACTGAACTTTACTGAATTTTACTGAAATTTACAGGGCTTTACTGAACTTTACTGGAAATTACAGGGCTTTACTGAAATTTACAGAACTTTACAGTACTTTACAGGGCTTTACTGAACTTTACTGAACTTTACAGGGCTATAGTGAACTTTACAGGGCTTTACTGAACGTTGCAGAACTTTACTGAACTTTACAGGGCTTTACTGATATGTACTGAACTTTACTGAACTTTACAGGGCTTTACTGATATGTACTGAACTGTACTGAACTTTACTGAACTTTACAGGGCTTTACTGAACCTTACTGAACTTTACAGGGCTTTCCTGAACTTTACTGAACATTAAAGGGCTTTACTTGACTTTACAGGGCTTTACTGAACTTTAATGGGCTTTACTGAACTTTACAGGGCTTTACTGAACTTTCCTGAACTTTCCTGAACTTTACTGAACTTTACTGGGCTTTGCTGAACTTTACTGAACTTTACAGGGCTTTGCTGAACTTTACTGAACTTTACAGGGCTTCACTGAACTTTACAGGGCTTCACTGAACTTTACTGAACTTTACAGAACTTTACAGGGCTTTAGTGAACTTTACTGGGCTTCACTGAAGTTTACTGAACTTTACAGGGCTTTACTGAACTTTACTGGGCTTTACTGAACTTTACAGGGCTTCACTGAACTTTACAGGGCTTCACTGAACTTTACTGAACTTTACAGAACTTTACAGGGCTTTAGTGAACTTTACTGGGCTTTACTGAACTTTACTGAACTTTACTGGGCTTTACTGAACTTTAGTGAACTTTACTGTGCTTTACTGAACTTTACTGAACTTTACAGGGCTTTACTGAACTTTACTGAACTTTACTGAACTTTACAGGGCTTTACTGAACTTTACTGAACTTTACATGGCTTTACTGAACTTTACTGAATTTTACTGAAATTTACAGGGCTTTACTGAACTTTCCTGAACTTTACTGAACTTTACTGGGCTTTGCTGAACTTTACTGAACTTTACTGTGCTTTACTGAAGTTTACTGAACTTTACAGGGCTTTACTGAACTTTACTGAACTTTACAGGGCTTCACTGAACTTTACTGAACTTTACAGAACTTTACAGGGCTTTAGTGAACTTTACTGGGCTTTACTGAACTTTACTGAACTTTACCGGGCTTTACTGAACTTTACTGGGCTTTACTGAACTTTACAGGGCTTCACTGAACTTTACAGGGCTTCACTGAACTTTACTGAACTTTACAGAACTTTACAGGGCTTTAGTGAACTTTACTGGGCTTTACTGAACTTTACTGAACTTTACTGGGCTTTACTGTGCTTTACTGACATTTACTGAACTTTACAGGGCTTTACTGAACTTTATTGAACTTTACTGAACTTTACAGGGCTTTACTGAACTTTACTGAACTTTACATGGCTTTACTGAACTTTACTGAATTTTACTGAAATTTACAGGGCTTTACTGAACTTTACTTGGCTTTACTGAACTTTACTGGGCTTTGGTAAACTTTACTGAATTTTACTGAACTTTACTGAACTTTACAGGGCTTTACTGAACTTTACTGAACTTTACTGAACTTTACTGAACTTTAATGAACTTTACAGGGCTTTACTGAACTTTACTGGGCTTTACTGAACTTTACTGAACTTTACTGGGCTTCACTGAACTTTACTGGGCTTTGCTGAACTTTACCGAACTTTACAGGGCTTCACTGAACTTTACAGGGCTTCACTTAACTTTACTGGGCATTACTGAACTTTACTGGGCTTTAATGAACTTTACAGGGCTTTACTGAACTTTTCTGGGCTTTACTGAACTTTACTGGGCTTTGGTGAACTTTCCTGAATTTTACTGAACTTTACTGAATTTTACAGGCCTTTCCTGTACTTTCCTGAACTTTACAGAACTTTACAGGGCTTTACTGAACTTTCCTGAACTTTACTGAACTTTACAGGGCTTTACTGAACTTTACTGGTCTTTACTCAACTTTACTGAACTTTCCAGAACTTTACAGGGCTTTACTGAACTTTATTGAACTTTACTGAATTTTACTGAACTTTACTGATTTTCACAGGGCTTTACTGAACTTTACTGAACTTTACTGAACTTTACAGGGCTTTACCGAAATTAACTGCACCTTACTGAACTTTAGAGGGCTTTACTGAACTTCACTGAACTTTACTTGGCTTTGCTGAACTTTACAGGGCTTTACTAAACTTTACTGAACTTTACTGAACTTTACTGGTCTTTACTCAACTTTTCTGAACTTTACATAACTTTACAGGGCTTTACTGAACTTTACTGGGCTTTGCTGAACTTTACCGAACTTTATAGGGCTTCACTGAACTTTACAGGGCTTTAATGAACTTTACAGGGCTTCACTTAACTTTACTGGGCTTTACTGAACTTTAATGGGCTTTAATGAACTTTACTGGGCTTTGGTAAACTTTACTGAATTTTATTGAACTTTACAGGGCTTTACTGAACTTTACTGGGCTTCACTGAAGTTTACTGAACTTTACAGGGCTTTACTGAACTTTACTGGGCTTTACTGAACTTTACAGGGCTTCACTGAACTTTACAGGGCTTCACTGAACTTTACTGAACTTTACAGAACTTTACAGGGCTTTAGTGAACTTTACTGGGCTTTACTGAACTTTACTGAACTTTACTGGGCTTTACTGAACTTTAGTGAACTTTACTGTGCTTTACTGAACTTTACTGAACTTTACAGGGCTTTACTGAACTTTACTGAACTTTACTGAACTTTACAGGGCTTTACTGAACTTTACTGAACTTTACATGGCTTTACTGAACTTTACTGAATTTTACTGAAATTTACAGGGCTTTACTGAACTTTCCTGAACTTTACTGAACTTTACTGGGCTTTGCTGAACTTTACTGAACTTTACTGTGCTTTACTGAAGTTTACTGAACTTTACAGGGCTTTACTGAACTTTACTGAACTTTACAGGGCTTCACTGAACTTTACTGAACTTTACAGAACTTTACAGGGCTTTAGTGAACTTTACTGGGCTTTACTGAACTTTACTGAACTTTACCGGGCTTTACTGAACTTTACTGGGCTTTACTGAACTTTACAGGGCTTCACTGAACTTTACAGGGCTTCACTGAACTTTACTGAACTTTACAGAACTTTACAGGGCTTTAGTGAACTTTACTGGGCTTTACTGAACTTTACTGAACTTTACTGGGCTTTACTGTGCTTTACTGACATTTACTGAACTTTACAGGGCTTTACTGAACTTTATTGAACTTTACTGAACTTTACAGGGCTTTACTGAACTTTACTGAACTTTACATGGCTTTACTGAACTTTACTGAATTTTACTGAAATTTACAGGGCTTTACTGAACTTTACTTGGCTTTACTGAACTTTACTGGGCTTTGGTAAACTTTACTGAATTTTACTGAACTTTACTGAACTTTACAGGGCTTTACTGAACTTTACTGAACTTTACTGAACTTTACTGAACTTTACTGAACTTTAATGAACTTTACAGGGCTTTACTGAACTTTACTGGGCTTTACTGAACTTTACTGAACTTTACTGGGCTTTACTGAACTTTCCTGAATTTTACTGAACTTTACTGAATTTTACAGGCCTTTCCTGTACTTTCCTGAACTTTACAGAACTTTACAGGGCTTTACTGAACTTTCCTGAACTTTACTGAACTTTACAGGGCTTTACTGAACTTTACTGGTCTTTACTCAACTTTACTGAACTTTCCAGAACTTTACAGGGCTTTACTGAACTTTATTGAACTTTACTGAATTTTACTGAACTTTACTGATTTTCACAGGGCTTTACTGAACTTTACTGAACTTTACTGAACTTTACAGGGCTTTACCGAAATTAACTGCACCTTACTGAACTTTAGAGGGCTTTACTGAACTTTACTGAACTTTACTTGGCTTTGCTGAACTTTACAGGGCTTTACTAAACTTTACTGAACTTTACTGAACTTTACTGGTCTTTACTCAACTTTTCTGAACTTTACATAACTTTACAGGGCTTTACTGAACTTTACTGGGCTTTGCTAAACTTTACCGAACTTTATAGGGCTTCACTGAACTTTACAGGGCTTTAATGAACTTTACAGGGCTTCACTTAACTTTACTGGGCTTTACTGAACTTTAATGGGCTTTAATGAACTTTACTGGGCTTTGGTAAACTTTACTGAATTTTATTGAACTTTACAGGGCTTTACTGAACTTTCGTGAACTTTACTGAACTTTACTGGGCTTTACTGAACTTTACAGACCTTTACAGGGCTTTACTTAACTTTACTAAACTTTGCTGAACTTTACTGAAAATTACAGGGCTTTACTGAACTTTACAGAACTTTACCGAACTTCACAGAACTTTACAGGGCTTTACTGAACTTTGCAGAACTTTACTGAACTTTACAGGGCTTTACTGATATGTACTGAACTTTACTGAACTTTACAGGGCTTTACTGATATGTACTGAACTTTACTGAACTTTACTGGGCTTTACTGAACTTTACAGGGCTTCACTGAACTTTACAGGGCTTCACTGAACTTCACTGAACTTTACAGAACTTTACAGGGCTTTACTGAACTTTACTAAACTTTACAGAACTTTACAGGGCTTTACGGAACTTTACTGAACTTTAATGAACTTTACAGGGCTTTACTGAACTTTACTGGGCTTTACTGAATTTTAGTGAACTTTACTGAACTTTACAGGGCTTTACTGAACTTTACTGAACTTTACATGGCTTTACTGAACTTTACTGAATTTTACTGAAATTTACAGGGCTTTACTGAACTTTACTTGGCTTTACTGAACTTTACTGGGCTTTGGTAAACTTTACTGAATTTTACTGAACTTTACTGAACTTTACAGGCCTTTCCTGTACTTTCCTGTACTTTACTGAACTTTACTGAACTTTACAGAACTTTACAGGGCTTTACCGAACTTTACTAAACTTTACTGAACTTTACAGGGCTTTACTGAACTTTACTGAACTTTACGTAACTTTAATGAACTTCACAGGGCTTTTCTGAACTTTACTGGGCTTTACTGAACTTTACAGGGCTTCACTGGGCTTTACTGAACTTGACTGAACTTTACAGGGCTTTACTGAACTTTCCTGACCTTTACTGAACTTTACTGGGCTTTACTGAACTTTAATGAACTTTACAGAACTTTACAGGGCTTTACTGAACTTTACTGAATTTTACAGGGCTTTACTAAACTTTACTGAACTTTACTGGGCTTTACTGAATTTTACTGAACTTTACTGAACTTTACTGGTCTTTACTCAACTTTACTGAACTTTCCAGAACTTTACAGGGCTTTACTGAACTTTACTGGGCTTTGCTGAACTTTACCGAACTTTACAGGGCTTTACTGAACTTTATTGAACTTTACTGAATTTTACTGAACTTTACAGGGCTTTACTGAACTTTACTGGGCTTTACTGAACTTTACTGGGCTTTACTGAACTTTACTGGGCTTTACTGAACTTTATTGAACTTTACAGGGCTTTACTGAACTTTACTGAACTTTACATGGCTTTACTGAACTTTACTGAATTTTACTGAAACTTTACTGAAATTTACAGGGCTTTACTGAACTTTCCTGAACTTTCCTGAACTTTACTGAACTTTACTGGGCTTTACTGAACTTTACAAAACTTGACAGGGCTTTACTTAACTTTACTAAACTTTGCTGAACTTTATTGAAAATTACCGGGCTTTACTGAACTTTCCAGAACTTTACTGAACTTTACAGGGCTTTACTGAACTTTGCAGAACTTTACTGAACTTTACAGGGCTTTACTGATATGTACTGAACTTTACTGAACTTTACTGGGCTTTACTGAAATTTACTGGGCTTTACTGAACTTTACAGGGCTTTACTGAACCTTACTGAACTTTACAGGGCTTTACTGAACTTCACTAGGCTTTACCGAACTTTACTGAACTTTACAGGGCTTTACTGAATTTTACGGAACTTTACTGAACTTTACTGAACTTTACAGGGCCTTACTGAACTTTACTGGAAATTACAGGGCTTTACTGAACTTTACAGAACTTTACAGTACTTTACAGTACTTTACAGGGCTTTACTGAACTTTACTGAACTTTACAGGGCTATAGTGAACTTTACAGGGCTTTACTGAACTTTGCAGAACTTCACTGAACTTTACAGGGCTTTACTGATATGTACTGAACTTTACTGAACTTTACAGGGCTTTACTGATATGTACTGAACTGTACTGAACTTTACTGAACTTTACTGAACTTTACTGGGCTTTACTGAACTTTACTGAACTTTACTGGGCTTTGCTGAACTTTACTGAACTTTACTGTGCTTTACTGAAGTTTACTGAACTTTACAGGGCTTTACTGAACTTTACTGAACTTTTCATGGCTTTACTGAACTTTACTGAATTTTACTGAACTTTACTGAACTTTACAGGGCTTTACTGAAGTTTACTGAACTTTACAGGGCTTTACTGAACTTTACCGAACTTTACTGGACTTTAGTGAACTTTACTGAACTTTACAAGGCTTTACTGAACTTTACTGGGCTTTGCTGAACTTTACTGAACTTTACTGTGCTTTACTGAAGTTTACTGAACTTTACAGGGCTTTACTGAACTTTACTGAACTTTACAGGGCTTCACTGAACTTTACTGAACTTTACAGAACTTTACAGGGCTTTAGTGAACTTTACTGGGCTTTACTGAACTTTACTGAACTTTACCGGGCTTTACTGAACTTTACTGGGCTTTACTGAACTTTACAGGGCTTCACTGAACTTTACAGGGCTTCACTGAACTTTACTGAACTTTACAGAACTTTACAGGGCTTTAGTGAACTTTACTGGGCTTTACTGAACTTTACTGAACTTTACTGGGCTTTACTGTGCTTTACTGACATTTACTGAACTTTACAGGGCTTTACTGAACTTTATTGAACTTTACTGAACTTTACAGGGCTTTACTGAACTTTACTGAACTTTACATGGCTTTACTGAACTTTACTGAATTTTACTGAAATTTACAGGGCTTTACTGAACTTTACTTGGCTTTACTGAACTTTACTGGGCTTTGGTAAACTTTACTGAATTTTACTGAACTTTACTGAACTTTACAGGGCTTTACTGAACTTTACTGAACTTTACTGAACTTTACTGAACTTTACTGAACTTTAATGAACTTTACAGGGCTTTACTGAACTTTACTGGGCTTTACTGAACTTTACTGAACTTTACTGGGCTTTACTGAACTTTCCTGAATTTTACTGAACTTTACTGAATTTTACAGGCCTTTCCTGTACTTTCCTGAACTTTACAGAACTTTACAGGGCTTTACTGAACTTTCCTGAACTTTACTGAACTTTACAGGGCTTTACTGAACTTTACTGGTCTTTACTCAACTTTACTGAACTTTCCAGAACTTTACAGGGCTTTACTGAACTTTATTGAACTTTACTGAATTTTACTGAACTTTACTGATTTTCACAGGGCTTTACTGAACTTTACTGAACTTTACTGAACTTTACAGGGCTTTACCGAAATTAACTGCACCTTACTGAACTTTAGAGGGCTTTACTGAACTTTACTGAACTTTACTTGGCTTTGCTGAACTTTACAGGGCTTTACTAAACTTTACTGAACTTTACTGAACTTTACTGGTCTTTACTCAACTTTTCTGAACTTTACATAACTTTACAGGGCTTTACTGAACTTTACTGGGCTTTGCTAAACTTTACCGAACTTTATAGGGCTTCACTGAACTTTACAGGGCTTTAATGAACTTTACAGGGCTTCACTTAACTTTACTGGGCTTTACTGAACTTTAATGGGCTTTAATGAACTTTACTGGGCTTTGGTAAACTTTACTGAATTTTATTGAACTTTACAGGGCTTTACTGAACTTTCGTGAACTTTACTGAACTTTACTGGGCTTTACTGAACTTTACAGACCTTTACAGGGCTTTACTTAACTTTACTAAACTTTGCTGAACTTTACTGAAAATTACAGGGCTTTACTGAACTTTACAGAACTTTACCGAACTTCACAGAACTTTACAGGGCTTTACTGAACTTTGCAGAACTTTACTGAACTTTACAGGGCTTTACTGATATGTACTGAACTTTACTGAACTTTACAGGGCTTTACTGATATGTACTGAACTTTACTGAACTTTACTGGGCTTTACTGAACTTTACAGGGCTTCACTGAACTTTACAGGGCTTCACTGAACTTCACTGAACTTTACAGAACTTTACAGGGCTTTACTGAACTTTACTAAACTTTACAGAACTTTACAGGGCTTTACGGAACTTTACTGAACTTTAATGAACTTTACAGGGCTTTACTGAACTTTACTGGGCTTTACTGAATTTTAGTGAACTTTACTGAACTTTACAGGGCTTTACTGAACTTTACTGAACTTTACATGGCTTTACTGAACTTTACTGAATTTTACTGAAATTTACAGGGCTTTACTGAACTTTACTTGGCTTTACTGAACTTTACTGGGCTTTGGTAAACTTTACTGAATTTTACTGAACTTTACTGAACTTTACAGGCCTTTCCTGTACTTTCCTGTACTTTACTGAACTTTACTGAACTTTACAGAACTTTACAGGGCTTTACCGAACTTTACTAAACTTTACTGAACTTTACAGGGCTTTACTGAACTTTACTGAACTTTACGTAACTTTAATGAACTTCACAGGGCTTTTCTGAACTTTACTGGGCTTTACTGAACTTTACAGGGCTTCACTGGGCTTTACTGAACTTGACTGAACTTTACAGGGCTTTACTGAACTTTCCTGACCTTTACTGAACTTTACTGGGCTTTACTGAACTTTAATGAACTTTACAGAACTTTACAGGGCTTTACTGAACTTTACTGAATTTTACAGGGCTTTACTAAACTTTACTGAACTTTACTGGGCTTTACTGAATTTTACTGAACTTTACTGAACTTTACTGGTCTTTACTCAACTTTACTGAACTTTCCAGAACTTTACAGGGCTTTACTGAACTTTACTGGGCTTTGCTGAACTTTACCGAACTTTACAGGGCTTTACTGAACTTTATTGAACTTTACTGAATTTTACTGAACTTTACAGGGCTTTACTGAACTTTACTGGGCTTTACTGAACTTTACTGGGCTTTACTGAACTTTACTGGGCTTTACTGAACTTTATTGAACTTTACAGGGCTTTACTGAACTTTACTGAACTTTACATGGCTTTACTGAACTTTACTGAATTTTACTGAAACTTTACTGAAATTTACAGGGCTTTACTGAACTTTCCTGAACTTTCCTGAACTTTACTGAACTTTACTGGGCTTTACTGAACTTTACAAAACTTGACAGGGCTTTACTTAACTTTACTAAACTTTGCTGAACTTTATTGAAAATTACCGGGCTTTACTGAACTTTCCAGAACTTTACTGAACTTTACAGGGCTTTACTGAACTTTGCAGAACTTTACTGAACTTTACAGGGCTTTACTGATATGTACTGAACTTTACTGAACTTTACTGGGCTTTACTGAAATTTACTGGGCTTTACTGAACTTTACAGGGCTTTACTGAACCTTACTGAACTTTACAGGGCTTTACTGAACTTCACTAGGCTTTACCGAACTTTACTGAACTTTACAGGGCTTTACTGAATTTTACGGAACTTTACTGAACTTTACTGAACTTTACAGGGCCTTACTGAACTTTACTGGAAATTACAGGGCTTTACTGAACTTTACAGAACTTTACAGTACTTTACAGTACTTTACAGGGCTTTACTGAACTTTACTGAACTTTACAGGGCTATAGTGAACTTTACAGGGCTTTACTGAACTTTGCAGAACTTCACTGAACTTTACAGGGCTTTACTGATATGTACTGAACTTTACTGAACTTTACAGGGCTTTACTGATATGTACTGAACTGTACTGAACTTTACTGAACTTTACTGAACTTTACTGGGCTTTACTGAACTTTACTGAACTTTACTGGGCTTTGCTGAACTTTACTGAACTTTACTGTGCTTTACTGAAGTTTACTGAACTTTACAGGGCTTTACTGAACTTTACTGAACTTTTCATGGCTTTACTGAACTTTACTGAATTTTACTGAACTTTACTGAACTTTACAGGGCTTTACTGAAGTTTACTGAACTTTACAGGGCTTTACTGAACTTTACCGAACTTTACTGGACTTTAGTGAACTTTACTGAACTTTACAAGGCTTTACTGAACTTTACAGGGCTTTACTGAACTTTACAGGGCTTTACTGAACTTTACAGGGCTTTACTGAACTTTACTGAATTTTACTGAACTTCACTGAACTTTACAGGGCTTTACTGAACTTTACTTGGCTGTACTGAAGTTTACTGGGCTTTGGTAAACTTTACTGAATTTTACTGAACTTTACTGAACTTTACAGGGCTTTACTGAACTTTTCTGAACTTTCCTGAACTTTCCTGAACTTTACTGGGCTTTACTGAACTTTACAGAACTTGACAGGGCATTACTTAACTTTACTAAACTTTGCTGAACTTTACTGAAAATTACCGGGCTTTACTGAACTTTACTTGGCTTTACTGAACTTTACTGGGCTTTGGTAAACTTTACTGAATTTTACTGAACTTTACTGAACTTTACAGGCCTTTCCTGTACTTTCCTGTACTTTACTGAACTTTACTGAACTTTACAGGGCTTTACTGAACTTTCCTGAACTTTCGAGAACTTTACTGGGCTTTACTGAACTTTACAAAACTTGACAGGGCTTTACTTAACTTTACTAAACTTTGCTGAACTTTACTGAAAATTACCGGGCTTTACTGAACTTTACAGAACTTTACAGAACTTTACAGAACTTCACAGAACTTTACAGGGCTTTAATGAACTTTACTGGGCTTCACTGAACTTTACAGGGCTTCACTGAACTTCACTGAACTTTACAGAACTTTACAGGGCTTTACCGAACTTATTAAACTTTACTGAACTTTACAGGGCTTTACTGAACTTTACTGAACTTTACTGAACTTTAATGAACTTTTCAGGGCTTTTCTGAACTTTACTGGGCTTTACTGAACTTCACTGGGCTTTACTGAACTTGACTGAACTTTACAGGGCTTTACTGAACTTTCCTGACCTTTACTGAACTTTACTGGGCTTTACTGAACTTTAATGAACTTTACAGAACTTTACAGGGCTTTACTGAACTTTACTGAATTTTACTGAACTTTACTGGTCTTTACTCAACTTTACTGAACTTTCCAGAACTTTACAGGGCTTTACTGAACTTTACTGGGCTTTACTGAACTTTACTGAACTTTACTGAACTTTAATGAACTTTACAGGGCTTTACTGAACTTTACTGGGCTTTACTGAACTTTACTGAACTTTACTGGGCTTTACTGAACTTTACTGTGCTTTACTGAACTTTACTGAACTTTACAGGGCTTTACTGAACCTTACTGAACTTTACATGGCTTTACTGAACTTTACTGAATTTTACTGAAATTTTACTGAAATTTACAGGGCTTTACTGAACTTTACTGGGCTTTACTGAACTTTACAGGGCTTTACTGAACCTTACTGAACTTTACAGGGCTTTACTGAACTTCACTAGGCTTTACCGAACTTTACTGAACTTTACAGGGCTTTACTGAATTTTACGGAACTTTACTGAACTTTACTGAACTTTACAGGGCCTTACTGAACTTTACTGGAAATTACAGGGCTTTACAGAACTTTACAGAACTTTACAGAACTTTACAGTACTTTACAGGGCTTTACTGAACTTTACAGGGCTATAGTGAACTTTACAGGGCTTTACTGAACTTTGCAGAACTTTACTGAACTTTACAGGGCTTTACTGATATGTACTGAACTTTACTGAACTTTACAGGGCTTTACTGATATGTACTGAACTGTACTGAACTTTACTGAACTTTACTGGGCTTTACTGAACTTTACTGAACTTTACTGGGCTTTGCTGAACTTTACTGAACTTTACTGTGCTTTACAGGGCTTTGCTGAACTTTACTGAACTCTACTAAACTTTACTGAACTTTACAGGGCTTTACTGAACTTTACTGAACTTTTCATGGCTTTACAGAACTTTACTGAATTTTACTGAACTTTACAGGGCTTTACTGAAGTTTACTGAACTTTACAGGGCTTTACTGAACTTTACTGAACTTTACTGAACTTTACTGAACTTTACCGAACTTTACTGGACTTTAGTGAACTTTACTGAACTTTACAGGGCTTTACTGAACTTTACAGGGCTTTACTGAACCTTACTGAATTTTACTGAACTTTACTGAACTTTACTGAAATATACTGAAATATACTGAACTTTACAGGGCTTTACTGAACCTTACTGAACTTTACAGGGCTTTACTGAACTTCACTAGGCTTTACCGAACTTTACTGAACTTTACAGGGCTTTACTGAATTTTACGGAACTTTACTGAACTTTACTGAACTTTACAGGGCCTTACTGAACTTTACTGGAAATTACAGGGCTTTACAGAACTTTACAGAACTTTACAGAACTTTACAGTACTTTACTGGGCTTTACTGAACTTTACAGGGCTATAGTGAACTTTACAGGGCTTTACTGAACTTTGCAGAACTTTACTGAACTTTACAGGGCTTTACTGATATGTACTGAACTTTACTGAACTTTACAGGGCTTTACTGATATGTACTGAACTGTACTGAAATTTACTGAACTTTACTGGGCTTTACTGAACTTTACTGAACTTTACTGGGCTTTGCTGAACTTTACTGAACTTTACTGTGCTTTACTGAAGTTTACTGAACTTTACAGGGCTTTACTGAACTTTACTGAACTTTACAGGGCTTTGCTGAACTTTACTGAACTCTACTAAACTTTACTGAACTTTACAGGGCTTTACTGAACTTTACTGAACTTTTCATGGCTTTACAGAACTTTACTGAATTTTACTGAACTTTACAGGGCTTTACTGAAGTTTACTGAACTTTACAGGGCTTTACTGAACTTTACTGAACTTCACTGAACTTTACTGAACTTTACCGAACTTTACTGGACTTTAGTGAACTTTACTGAACTTTACAGGGCTTTACTGAACTTTACAGGGCTTTACTGAACCTTACTGAATTTTACTGAACTTTACTGAACTTTACTGAAATATACTGAAATATACTGAACTTTACAGGGCTTTGCTGAACTTTACTGAACTCTACTAAACTTTACTGAACTTTACAGGGCTTTACTGAACTTTACTGAACTTTTCATGGCTTTACAGAACTTTACTGAATTTTACCGAACTTTACTGAACTTTACAGGGCTTTTCTGAACTTTAGATGGCTTTACTGAACTTTAATGAACTTCACAGAACTTTACAGGGCTTTACTGAACTGTACTGAACTTTACTGAACTTTACTGAACTTTACTGGGCTTTACTGAACTTTACTGAACTTTACTGGGCTTTGCTGAACTTTACTGAACTTTACTGTGCTTTACTGAAGTTTACTGAACTTTACAGGGCTTTACTGAACTTTACTGAACTTTTCATGGCTTTACTGAACTTTACTGAACTTTACTGAACTTTACTGAACTTTACCGAACTTTACTGGACTTTAGTGAACTTTACTGAACTTTACAGGGCTTTACTGAACTTTACAGGGCTTTACTGAACCTTACTGAATTTTACTGAACTTTACTGAACTTTACTGAACTTTACTGAAATATAGTGAAATATACTGAACTTTACAGGGTTTTACTGAACTTTCCTGAACTTTACTGAACTTTACAGGGCTTTACTGAACTTTACAGGGCTTTACTGAACTTTACTGAATTTTACTGAACTTCACTGAACTTTACAGGGCTTTACTGAACTTTACTGAACATTAAAGGGCTTTACTGAACTTTACAGGGCTTTACTGAACTTTACTGAACTTTACAGGGCTTTACTGAACTTTTCTGAACTTTCCTGAACTTTCCTGAACTTTACTGGGCTTTACTGAACTTTACAGAACTTGACAGGGCTTTACTGAACTTTCCTGAACTTTCCTGAACTTTACTGAACTTTACTGGGCTTTACTGAACTTTACAAAACTTGACAGGGCTTTACTTAACTTTACTAAACTTTGCTGAACTTTACTGAAAATTACCGGGCTTTACTGAACTTTACAGAACTTTACAGAACTTCACAGAACTTTACAGGGCTTTAATGAACTTTACTGGGCTTTACTTAACTTTACAGGGCTTTACTGATATGTACTGAACTTTACTGAACTTTACTGGGCTTTACTGAAGTTTACTGGGCTTTACTGAACTTTACTGAACTTTACTGAACTTTAATGAACTTTACAGGGCTTTACTGATCTTTACTGAACTTCACTGGGCTTTACTGAACTTGACTGAACTTTACAGGGCTTTACTGAACTTTCCTGACCTTTACTGAACTTTACTGGGCTTTACTGAACTTTAATGAACTTTACAGAACTTTACAGGGCTTTACTGAACTTTACTGAATTTTACTGAACTTTACTGTACTTTACAGGGCTTTACTAAACTTTACTGAACTTTACTGGGCTTTACTGAATTTTACTGAACTTTACTGAACTTTACAGGGCTTTACTGAACTTTACTGGGCTTTACTGAACTTTACTGGGCTTTGGTGAACTTTACTGAATTTTACTGAACTTTACTGAACTTTACAGGCCTTTACTGAACTTTACTGGGCTTTACTGAACTTTACTGAACTTTACTGGTCTTTACTCAACTTTACTGAACTTTACTGAACTTTACAGGCCTTTACTGAACTTTACTGGGCTTTACTGAACTTTACTGAACTTTACTGGTCTTTACTCAACTTTACTGAACTTTCCAGAACTTTACAAGGCTTTACTGAACTTTACTGGGCTTTGCTGAACTTTACCGAACTTTACAGGGCTTTACTGAACTTTATTGAACTTTACTGAATTTTACTGAACTTTACTGAACTTTACAGGGCTTTACTGAACTTTACTGGGCTTTACTGAACTTTACTGAACTTTACTGAACTTTAATGAACTTTACAGGGCTTTACTGAACTTTACTGGGCTTTACTGAACTTTACTGAACTTTACTGGGCTTTACTGAACTTTACTGTGCTTTACTGAACTTTACTGAACTTTACAGGGCTTTACTGAACCTTACTGAACTTTACATGGCTTTACTGAACTTTACTGAATTTTACTGAAATTTTACTGAAATTTACAGGGCTTTACTGAACTTTACTGGGCTTTACTGAACTTTACAGGGCTTTACTGAACCTTACTGAACTTTACAGGGCTTTACTGAACTTCACTAGGCTTTACCGAACTTTACTGAACTTTACAGGGCTTTACAGAACTTTACAGAACTTTACAGAACTTTACAGAACTTTACAGTACTTTACAGGGCTTTACTGAACTTTACAGGGCTATAGTGAACTTTACAGGGCTTTACTGAACTTTGCAGAACTTTACTGAACTTTACAGGGCTTTACTGATATGTACTGAACTTTACTGAACTTTACAGGGCTTTACTGATATGTACTGAACTGTACTGAACTTTACTGAACTTTACTGGGCTTTACTGAACTTTACTGAACTTTACTGGGCTTTGCTGAACTTTACTGAACTTTTCATGGCTTTACTGAACTTTACTGAATTTTACTGAACTTTACTGAACTTTACAGGGCTTTACTGAAGTTTACTGAAGTTTACAGGGCTTTACTGAACTTTACTGAACTTTACTGAACTTTACTGAACTTTACCGAACTTTACTGGACTTTAGTGAACTTTACTGAACTTTACAGGGCTTTACTGAACTTTACTGGGCTTTGGTAAACTTTACTGAATTTTACTGAACTTTACTGAACTTTACAGGCCTTTCCTGTACTTTCCTGTACTTTACTGAACTTTACTGAACTTTACAGGGCTTTACTGAACTTTCCTGAACTTTCCTGAACTTTACTGAACTTTACTGGGCTTTACTGAACTTTACAAAACTTGACAGGGCTTTACTTAACTTTACTAAACTTTGCTGAACTTTATTGAAAATTACCGGGCTTTACTGAACTTTCCAGAACTTTACTGAACTTTACAGGGCTTTACTGAACTTTGCAGAACTTTACTGAACTTTACTGGGCTTTACTGATATGTACTGAACTTTACTGAACTTTACTGGGCTTTACTGAACTTTACAGGGCTTCACTGAACTTTACAGGGCTTCACTGAACTTTACTGAACTTTACAGAACTTTACAGGGCTTTACCGAACTTTACTAAACTTTACTGAACTTTACAGGGCTTTACTGAACTTTACTGAACTTCACTGAACTTTAATGAACTTTACAAGGCTTTACTGAACTTTACTGGGCTTTACTGAACTTCACTGAACTTTACAGGGCTTCACTGAACTTTACTTGGCTTTACTGAACTTTACTGGGCTTTGGTAAACTTTACTGAATTTTACTGAACTTTACTGAACTTTGCAGGCCTTTCCTGTACTTTCCTGAACTTTACTGAACTTTACTGGGCTTTACTGAACTTTACAGAACTTTACAGGGCTTTACTTAACTTTACTAAACTTTGCTGAACTTTACTGAAAATTACAGGGCTTTACTGAACTTTACAGAACTTTACAGAACTTTACAGAACTTCACAGAACTTTACAGGGCTTTACTGAACTTTGCAGAACTTTACTGAACTTTACAGGGCTTTACTGATATGTACTGAACTTTACTGAACTTTACAGGGCTTTACTGATATGTACTGAACTTTACTGAACTTTACAGGGCTTTACTGATATGTACTGAACTTTACTGAACTTTACTGGGCTTTACTGAACTTTACTTGGCTTTACTGAACTTTACAGGGCTTTACTGAACTTTACTAAACTTTACTGAACTTTACAGGGCTTTACTGAACTTTACTGGGCTTTACTGAACTTTACTGAACTTTAATGAACTTTACAGGGCTTTACTGAACTTTACTGGGCTTTACTGAACTTTAGTGAACTTTACTGTGCTTTACTGAACTTTACTGAACTTTACAGGGCTTTACTGATCTTTACTGAACTTTACTGAACTTTACAGGGCTTTACTGAACTTTACTGAACTTTACATGGCTTTACTGAACTTTACTGAATTTTACTGAAATTTACAGGGCTTTACTGAACTCTACTTGGCTTTACTGAACTTTACTGGGCTTTACTGAACCTTACTGAACTTTACAGGGCTTTACTGAAATTTATTGGGCTTTACAGGGCTTTACTGAACTTCACTAGGCTTTACCGAACTTTACTGAACTTTACAGGGCTTTACTGAATTTTACGGAACTTTACTGAACTTTACTGAACTTTACAGGGCCTTACTGAACTTTACTGAACTTTACAGGGCTATAGTGAACTTTACAGGGCTTTACTGAACTTTGCAGAACTTTACTGAACTTTACAGGGCTTTACTGATATGTACTGAACTTTACTGAACTTTACAGGGCTTTACTGATATGTACTGAACTGTACTGAACTTTACTGAACTTTACAGGGCTTTACTGAACCGTACTGAACATTAAAGGGCTTTACTGAACTTTACAGGGCTTTACTGAACTTTACTGAACTTTACTGGGCTTTGCTGAACTTTACTAAACTTTACTGAACTTTAAAGGGCTTTGCTGAACTTTACTGAACTCTACTAAACTTTACTGAACTTTACAGGGCTTTACTGAACTTTATTGAACTTTTCATGGCTTTACTGAACTTTACTGAATTTTACTGAACTTTACTGAACTTTACAGGGCTTTACTGAACTTTACTGAACTTTACCGAACTTGACTGAACTTTAGTGAACTTTACTGAACTTTACAGGGCTTTACTGAACCTTACTGAATTTTACTGAACTTTACTGAACTTTACTGAAATATACTGAAATATACTGAACTTTACAGGGCTTTACTGAACTTTACTGAACTTTACTGGATTTTACTGGGCTTTACTGGGCTTTACTGGACTTTACTGAACTTTACTGAACCTTACAGGGCTTTACTGGGCTTTACTGAACTTTACACAACTTTACAGGGCTTTAGTGAACTTTACAGGGCTTTAATGAACTTTACAGGGCTTCACTGAACTTTACTGTACTTTACTGAACTTCACTGGGCTTCACTGAACTTTACTGTACTTTTCCGAACTTTACTGGGCTTTACTGAACTTTACTGTGCTTTACTGAACTTTACTGAACTTTACAGGGCTTTACTGAACTTTACTGAACTTCACTGGGCTTTACTGAACTTGACTGAACTTTACTGGGCTTTGGTGAACTTTACTGAACTTTCCAGAACTTTACAGGGCTTTACTGAACTTTAATGGGCTTTGCTGAACTTTACCGAACTTTACAGGGCTTTACTGAACTTTATTGAACTTTACTGAATTTTACTGCACTTTACTGATTTTCACAGGGCTTTACTGAACTTTACTGAACTTTACTGAACTTTACAGGGCTTTACTGAACTTTCCTGAACTTTCCTGAACTTTCCTGAACTTTACAGGGCTTTACTTAACTTTACTAAACTTTGCTGAACTTTACTGAAAATTACAGGGCTTTACTGAACTTTACAGAACTTTACAGAACTTCACAGAACTTTACAGGGCTTTACTGAACTTTGCAGAACTTTACTGAACTTTACAGGGCTTTACTGATATGTACTGAACTTTACTGAACTTTACAGGGCTTTACTGATATGTACTGAACTTTACTGAACTTTACAGGGCTTTACTGATATGTACTGAACTTTACTGAACTTTACTGGGCTTTACTGAACTTTACTTGGCTTTACTGAACTTTACAGGGCTTCACTGAACTTTACAGGGCTTCACTGAACTTTACTGAACTTTACAGAACTTTACAGGGCTTTACTGATATGTACTGAACTTTACTGAACTTTACTGGGCTTTACTGAACTTTACTTGGCTTTACTGAACTTTACAGGGCTTCACTGAACTTTACAGGGCTTCACTGAACTTTACTGAACTTTACAGAACTTTACAGGGCTTTACTGAACTTTACTAAACTTTACTGAACTTTACAGGGCTTTACTGAACTTTACTGGGCTTTACTGAACTTTACTGAACTTTAATGAACTTTACAGGGCCTTACTGAACTTTACTGGAAATTACAGGGCTTTACTGAACTTTATTGAACTTTTCATGGCTTTACTGTACTTAACTGAATTTTACTGAACTTTACTGAACTTTACAGGGCTTTACTGAACTTTACAGGGCTTTACTGAACTTTACTGAACTTTACTGAACTTTACCGAACTTGACTGAACTTTAGTGAACTTTACTGAACTTTACAGGGCTTTACTGAACTTTACAGGGCTTTACTGAACTTTACAGGGCTTTACTGAACCTTACTGAATTTTACTGAACTTTACTGAACTTTACTGAAATATACTGAAATATACTGAACTTTACAGGGCTTTACTGAACTTTACTGAACTTTACTGGATTTTACTGGGCTTTACTGGGCTTTACTGGACTTTACTGAACTTTACTGAACCTTACAGGGCTTTACTGGGCTTTACTGAACTTTACACAACTTTACAGGGCTTTACTGAACTTTACAGGGCTTTACTGAACTTTACTGAACTTTACTGAACTTTACCGAACTTGACTGAACTTTAGTGAACTTTACTGAACTTTACAGGGCTTTACTGAACTTTACAGGGCTTTACTGAACTTTACAGGGCTTTACTGAACCTTACTGAATTTTACTGAACTTTACTGAACTTTACAGAAATATACTGAAATATACTGAACTTTACAGGGCTTTACTGAACTTTACTGAACTTTACTGGATTTTACTGGGCTTTACTGGGCTTTACTGGACTTTACTGAACTTTACTGAACCTTACAGGGCTTTACTGGGCTTTACTGAACTTTACACAACTTTACAGGGCTTTAGTGAACTTTACAGGGCTTTAATGAACTTTACAGGGCTTCACTGAACTTTACTGTACTTTACTGAACTTCACTGGGCTTTACTGAACTTTACTGTGCTTTACTGAACTTTACTGAACTTTACAGGGCTTTACTGAACTTTACTGAACTTCACTGGTCTTTACTGAACTTGACTGAACTTTACAGGGCTTTACTGAACTTTACTGAATTTTACTGAACTTTACTGAACTTTACAGGGCTTTACTGAACTTTCCTGACCTTTACTGAACTTCACAGGGCTTTACTGAACTTTACTGAATTGTACTGAACTTTACTGTACTTTACAGGGCTTTACTAAACTTTACTGAACTTTACTGGGCTTTACTGAACTTTACTGAATTTTACTGAACCTTACTGAACTTTACAGGGCTTTACTGAACTTTATTGGGCTTTACTGAACTTTACTGGGCTTTGGTGAACTTTCCAGAACTTTACAGGGCTTTACTGAACTTTACTGGGCTTTGCTGAACTTTACCGAACTTTACAGGGCTTTACTGAACTTTATTGAACTTTACTGAATTTTACTGCACTTTACTGATTTTCACAGGGCTTTACTGAACTTTACTGATATGTACTGAACTTTACAGAACTTTACAGAACTTTACCGAACTTTACAGAACTTCACAGAACTTTACAGGGCTTTACTGAACTTTGCAGAACTTTACTGAACTTTACAGGGCTTTACTGATATGTACTGAACTTTACTGAACTTTACAGGGCTTCACTGATATGTACTGAACTTTACTGAACTTTACTGGGCTTTACTGAACTTTACTTGGCTTTACTGAACTTTACAGGGCTTCACTGAACTTTACAGGGCTTCACTGAACTTTACTGAACTTTACAGAACTTTACAGGGCTTTACTGAACTTTACTAAACTTTACTGAACTTTACAGGGCTTTACTGAACTTTACTGAACTTTAATAAACTTTACAGGGCTTTACTGAACTTTACTGGGCTTTACTGAATTTTAGTGAACTTTACTGAACTTTACAGGGCTTTACTGAACTTTACTGAACTTTACATGGCTTTACTGAACTTTACTGAATTTTACTGAAATTTACAGGGCTTTACTGAACTTGGCTTTACTGAACTTTATTGGGCTTTGGTAAACTTTACTGAATTTTACTGAACTTTACTGAACTTTACAGGCCTTTCCTGTACTTTCCTGTACTTTACTGAACTTTACTGAACTTTACAGGGCTTTACTGAACTTTACTGAACTTTACTGAATTTTAATGAACTTCACTGAACTTTACAGGGCTTTACTGAACTTTACTTGGCTTTACTGAACTTTACTGGGCTTTGGTAAACTTTACTGAATTTTACTGAACTTTACTGAACTTTACAGGCCTTTCCTGTACTTTCCTGTACTTTACTGAACTTTACTGAACTTTACAGGGCTTTACTGAACTTTCCTGAACTTTCCTGAACTTTACAGGGCTTTACTTAACTTTACTAAACTTTGCTGAACTTTACTGAAAATTACAGGGCTTTACTGAACTTTACAGAACTTTACAGAACTTTACAGAACTTCACAGAACTTTACAGGGCTTTACTGAACTTTGCAGAACTTCACTGAACTTTACAGGGCTTTACTGATATGTACTGAACTTTACTGGGCTTTACTGAACTTTACAGAACTTTACAGAACTTCACAGAACTTTACAGGGCTTTACTGAACTTTGCAGAACTTTACTGAACTTTACAGGGCTTTACTGATATGTACTGAACTTGACTGAACTTTACAGGGCTTTACTGATATGTACTGAACTTTACTGAACTTTACTGGGCTTTACTGAACTTTCCAGGGCTTCACTGAACTTTCCAGGGCTTCACTGAACTTTACTGAACTTTACAGAACTTTACAGGGCTTTACTGAACTTTACTAAACTTTACTGAACTTCACAGGGCTTTACTGAACTTTACTGGGCTTTACTGAACTTTACTGAACTTTACTGAACTTTAGTGAACTTTACTGTGCTTTACTGAACTTTACTGAACTTTACAGGGCTTTACTGAACTTTACTGAACTTTACTGAACTTTACAGGGCTTTACTGAACTTTACTGAATTTTAATGAAATTTACAAGGCTTTACTGAACTTTACTTGGCTTTACTGAACTTTACTGGGCTTTACTGAACTTTACAGGTCTTTACTGAACCTTACTGAACTTTACAGGGCTTTACTGAAATTTACTGGGCTTTACAGGGCTTTACTGAACTTCACTAGGCTTTACCGAACTTTACTGACCTTTACAGGGCTTTACTGAATTTTACGGAACTTTACTGAACTTTACAGGGCCTTACTGAACTTTACTGGAAATTACAGGGCTTTACTGAACTTTACAGAACTTTACAGTACTTTACAGGGCTTTACTGAACTTTACTGAACTTTACAGGGCTATAGTGAACTTTACAGGGCTTTACTGAACTTTGCAGAACTTTACTGAACTTTACAGGGCTTTACTGATATGTACTCAACTTTACTGAACTTTACAGGGCTTTACTGATATGTACTGAACTGTACTGAACTTTACTGAACTTTACAGGGCTTTACTGAACCTTACTGAACTTTACAGGGCTTTACTGAACTTTACTGAACATTAAAGGGCTTTACTGAACTTTACAGGGCTTTACTGAACTTTACTGAACTTTACTGGGATTTGCTGAACTTTACTGAACTTTACTGAACTTTACTGGGCTTTGCTGAACTTTACTGAACTTTACAGGGCTTTGCTGAACTTTACTGAACTCTACTAAACTTTACTGAACTTTACAGGGCTTTACTGAACTTTATTGAACTTTTCATGGCTTTACTGAACTTTACTGAATTTTACTGAACTTTACTGAACTTTACAGGGCCTTACTGAACTTTACTGGAAATTACAGGGCTTTACTGAACTTTACAGAACTTTACAGTACTTTACAGGGCTTTACTGAACTTTACTGAACTTTACAGGGCTATAGTGAACTTTACAGGGCTTTACTGAACTTTGCAGAACTTTACTGAACTTTACAGGGCTTTACTGATATGTACTCAACTTTACTGAACTTTACAGGGCTTTACTGATATGTACTGAACTGTACTGAACTTTACTGAACTTTACAGGGCTTTACTGAACCTTACTGAACTTTACAGGGCTTTACTGAACTTTACTGGGATTTGCTGAACTTTACTGAACTTTACTGAACTTTACTGGGCTTTGCTGAACTTTACTGAACTTTACAGGGCTTTGCTGAACTTTACTGAACTCTACTAAACTTTACTGAACTTTACAGGGCTTTACTGAACTTTATTGAACTTTTCATGGCTTTACTGAACTTTACTGAATTTTACTGAACTTTACTGAACTTTACAGGGCTTTACTGAACTTTACTGAACTTTACTGAACTTTCCCGAACTTGACTGAACTTTAGTGAACTTTACTGAACTTTACAGGGCTTTACTGAACCTTACTGAATTTTACTGAACTTTACTGAACTTTACTGAACTTTACTGAAATATACTGAAATATACTGAACTTTACAGGGCTTTACTGAACTTTACTGAACTTTACTGGATTTTACTGGGCTTTACTGGACTTTACTGGACTTTACTGAACTTTACTGAACTTTACAGGGCTTTACTGAACTTTACTGAACTTTACAGGGCTTTACTGAACTTTACTGAATTTTACTGAACTTTACAGGGCTTTAATGAACTTTACAGGGCTTCACTGAACTTTACTGTACTTTTCCGAACTTTACTGGGCTTTACTGAACTTTACTGGGCTTTACTGAACTTTACTGAACTTTACAGGGCTTTTCTGAACTTTACTGAACTTCACTGGGCTTTACTGAACTTGACTGAACTTGACAGGGCTTTACTGAACTTTACTGAATTTTACTGAACTTTACTGAACTTTACAGGGCTTTACTGAACTTTCCTGACCTTTACTGAACTTTACTGGGCTTTACTGAACTTTACAGGGCTTTACTGAACTTTACTGGGCTTTGCTGAACTTTACCAAACTTTACAGGGCTTTACTGAACTTTATTGAACTTTACTGAATTTTACTGCACTTTACTGATTTTCACAGGGCTTTACTGAACTTTACTGAATTTTAATGGCTTTACTGAACTTTCCTGAACTTTCCTGAACTTTACTGAACTTTACAGGGCTTTACTTAACTTTACTAAACTTTGCTGAACTTTACTGAAAATTACAGGGCTTTACTGAACTTTACAGAACTTTACCGAACTTCACAGAACTTTACAGGGCTTTACTGAACTTTGCAGAACTTTACTGAACTTTACAGGGCTTTACTGATATGTACTGAACTTTACTGAACTTTACAGGGCTTTACTGATATGTACTGAACTTTACTGAACTTTACAGGGCTTTACTGATATGTACTGAACTTTACTGAACTTTACTGGGCTTTACTGAACTTTACTTGGCTTTACTGAACTTTACAGGGCTTCACTGAACTTTACAGGGCTTCACTGAACTTTACTGAACTTTACTGAACTTTACAGGGCTTTACTGAACTTTACTGAACTTTCCAGAACTTTACAGGGCTTTACTGAACTTTACTGGGCTTTGCTGAACTTTACCGAACTTTACAGGGCTTTACTGAACTTTATTGAACTTTACTGAATTTTACTGCACTTTACTGATTTTCACAGGGCTTTACTGAACTTTACTGAACTTTACTGAATTTTACAGGGCTTTACTGAACTTTCCTGAACTTTCCTGAACTTTACTGAACTTTACAGGGCTTTACTTAACTTTACTAAACTTTGCTGAACTTTACTGAAAATTACAGGGCTTTACTGAACTTTACAGAACTTTACCGAACTTCACAGAACTTTACAGGGCTTTACTGAACTTTGCAGAACTTTACTGAACTTTACAGGGCTTTACTGATATGTACTGAACTTTACTGAACTTTACAGGGCTTTACTGATATGTACTGAACTTTACTGAACTTTACAGG
This sequence comes from Telmatherina bonti, assembly GCF_933228915.1. Lineage (NCBI taxonomy): Eukaryota > Metazoa > Chordata > Actinopteri > Atheriniformes > Telmatherinidae > Telmatherina > Telmatherina bonti. Next base: position 2,393,670 of record NC_136625.1, on the reverse strand, counting down.
GCTTTACTGATATGTACTGAACTTTACTGAACTTTACTGGGCTTTACTGAACTTTACTTAGCTTTACTGAACTTTACAGGGCTTCACTGAACTTTACTGAACTTTACAGAACTTTACAGGGCTTTACTGAACTTTACTAAACTTTACTGAACTTTACAGGGCTTTACTGAACTTTACTGGGCTTTACTGAACTTTACTGAACTTTAATGAACTTTACAGGGCTTTACTGAACTTTACTGGGCTTTACTGAACTTTACTGAACTTTACTGGGCTTTACTGAAATTTAGTGAACTTTACTGTGCTTTACTGAACTTTACTGAACTTTACAGGGCTTTACTGATCTTTACTGAACTTTACTGAACTTTACAGGGCTTTACTGAACTTTACTGAACTTTACATGGCTTTACTGAACTTTACTGAATTTTACTGAAATTTACAGGGCTTTACTGAACTTTACTTGGCTTTACTGAACTTTACTGGGCTTTACTGAACCTTACTGAACTTTACAGGGCTTTACTGAAATTTACTGGTCTTTACAGGGCTTTACTGAACTTCACTAGGCTTTACCGAACTTTACTAAACTTTACAGGGCTTTACTGAATTTTACGGAACTTTACTGAACTTTACTGAACTTTACAGGGCCTTACTGAACTTTACTGGAAATTACAGGGCTTTACTGAACTTTATTGAACTTTTCATGGCTTTACTGAACTTTACTGAATTTTACTGAACTTTACTGAACTTTACAGGGCTTTACTGAACTTTACTGAACTTTACTGAACTTTACCGAACTTGACTGAACTTTAGTGAACTTTACTGAACTTTACAGGGCTTTACTGAACTTTACAGGGCTTTACTGAACTTTACAGGGCTTTACTGAACCTTACTGAATTTTACTGGATTTTACTGGGCTTTACTGGGCTTTACTGGACTTTACTGAACTTTACTGAACCTTACAGGGCTTTACTGGGCTTTACTGAACTTTACACAACTTTACAGGGCTTTAGTGATCTTTACAGGGCTTTAATGAACTTTACAGGGCTTCACTGAACTTTACTGTACTTTACTGAACTTCACTGGGCTTTACTGAACTTGACTGAACTTTACAGGGCTTTACTGAACTTTACTGAATTTTACTGAACTTTACTGAACTTTACTGAACTTTACAGGGCTTTAATGAACTTTACAGGGCTTCACTGAACTTTACTGTACTTTTCCGAACTTTACTGGGCTTTACTGAACTTTACTGTGCTTTACTGAACTTTACTGAACTTTACTGGGCTTTGCTGAACTTTACTGAACTTTACTGTGCTTTACTGAAGTTTACTGAACTTTACAGGGCTTTACTAAACTTTACTGAACTTTAAAGGGCTTTGCTGAACTTTACTGAACTCTACTAAACTTTACTGAACTTTACAGGGCTTTACTGAACTTTACTGAACTTTACAGGGCTTTACTGAACTTTACAGGGCTTTACTGAACTTTACAGGGCTTTACTGAACCTTACTGAATTTTACTGAACTTTACTGAACTTTACTGAAATATACTGAAATATACTGAACTTTACAGGGCTTTACTGAACTTTACTGAACTTTACTGGATTTTACTGGGCTTTACTGGGCTTTACTGGACTTTACTGAACTTTACTGAACCTTACAGGGCTTTACTGGGCTTTACTGAACTTTACACAACTTTACAGGGCTTTACTGAACTTTACTGAACTTCACTGGGCTTTACTGAACTTGACTGAACTTTACAGGGCTTTACTGAACTTTACTGAATTTTACTGAACTTTACTGAACTTTACAGGGCTTTACTGAACTTTCCTGACCTTTACTGAACTTTACTGGGCTTTACTGAACTTTAATGAACTTTACAGAACTTTACAGGGCTTTACTGAACTTTACTGAATTGTACTGAACTTTACTGTACTTTACAGGGCTTTACTAAACTTTACTGAACTTTACTGGGCTTTACTGAACTTTACTGAATTTTACTGAACCTTACTGAACTTTACAGGGCTTTACTGAACTTTACTGGGCTTTACTGAACTTTACTGGGCTTTGGTGAACTTTACTGAACTTTCCAGAACTTTACAGGGCTTTACTGAACTTTAATGGGCTTTGCTGAACTTTACCGAACTTTACAGGGCTTTACTGAACTTTATTGAACTTTACTGAATTTTACTGCACTTTACTGATTTTCACAGGGCTTTACTGAACTTTACTGAACTTTACTGAACTTTACAGGGCTTTACTGAACTTTCCTGAACTTTCCTGAACTTTACTGAACTTTACTGAACTTTACAGGGCTTTACTTAACTTTACTAAACTTTGCTGAACTTTACTGAAAATTACAGGGCTTTACTGAACTTTACAGAACTTTACAGAACTTCACAGAACTTTACAGGGCTTTACTGAACTTTGCAGAACTTTACTGAACTTTACAGGGCTTTACTGATATGTACTGAACTTTACTGAACTTTACAGGGCTTTACTGATATATACTGAACTTTACTGAACTTTACAGGGCTTTACTGATATGTACTGAACTTTACTGAACTTTACAGGGCTTTACTGAACTTTACTTGGCTTTACTGAACTTTACAGGGCTTCACTGAACTTTACAGGGCTTCACTGAACTTTACTGAACTTTACAGAACTTTACAGGGCTTTACTGAACTTTACTAAACTTTACTGAACTTTACAGGGCTTTACTGAACTTTACTGAGCTTTACTGAACTTTACTGAACTTTAATGAACTTTACAGGGCTTTACTGAACTTTACTGAACTTTACAGGGCTTTACTGATCTTTACTGAACTTTACTGAACTTTACAGGGCTTTACTGAACTTTACTGAATTTTACTGAAATTTACAGGGCTTTACTTGGCTTTACTGAACCTTACTGAACTTTACAGGGCTTTACTGAAATTTACTGGGCTTTACAGGGCTTTACTGAACTTCACTAGGCTTTACCGAACTTTACTGAACTTTACAGGGCTTTACTGAATTTTACGGAACTTTACTGAACTTTACTGAACTTTACAGGGCCTTACTGAACTTTACTGGAAATTACAGGGCTTTACTGAACTTTATTGAACTTTTCATGGCTTTACTGAACTTTACAGGGCTTTACTGAACTTTACTGAACTTGACTGAACTTTAGTGAACTTTACTGAACTTTACAGGGCTTTACTGAACTTTACAGGGCTTTACTGAACTTTACAGGGCTTTACTGAACCTTACTGAATTTTACTGAACTTTACTGAACTTTACTGAAATATACTGAAATATACTGAACTTTACAGGGCTTTACTGAACTTTACTGAACTTTACTGGATTTTACTGGGCTTTACTGGGCTTTACTGGACTTTACTGAACTTTACTGAACCTTACTGGGCTTTACTGGGCTTTACTGAACTTTACTGAACTTTACAGGGCTTTAGTGAACTTTACAGGGCTTCACTGAACTTTACTGTACTTTACTGAACTTCACTGGGCTTTACTGAACTTGACTGAACTTTACAGGGCTTTACTGAACTTTACTGAATTTTACTGAACTTTACTGAACTTTACTGAACTTTACAGGGCTTTAATGAACTTTACAGGGCTTCACTGAACTTTACTGTACTTTTCCGAACTTTACTGGGCTTTACTGAACTTTACTGTGCTTTACTGAACTTTACTGAACTTTACAGGGCTTTACTGAACTTTACTGAACTTCACTGGTCTTTACTGAACTTGACTGAACTTTACAGGGCTTTACTGAACTTTACTGAATTTTACTGAACTTTACTGAACTTTACAGGGCTTTACTGAACTTTCCTGAACTTTCCTGAACTTTACTGAACTTTACAGAACTTTACAGGGCTTTACTTAACTTTACTAAACTTTGCTGAACTTTACTGAAAATTACAGGGCTTTACTGAACTTTACAGAACTTTACAGAACTTTACAGAACTTCACAGAACTTTACAGGGCTTTACTGAACTTTGCAGAACTTTACTGAACTTTACAGGGCTTTACTGATATGTACTGAACTTTACTGAACTTTACTGGGCTTTACTGAACTTTACTTGGCTTTACTGAACTTTACAGAGCTTCACTGAACTTTACAGGGCTTCACTGAACTTTACTGAACTTTACAGAACTTTACGGGGCTTTACTGAACTTTACTAAACTTTACTGAACTTTACAGGGCTTTACTGAACTTTACTGGGCTTTACTGAACTTTACTGAACTTTAATGAACTTTACAGGGCTTTACTGAACTTTACTGGGCTTTACTGAACTTTAGTGAACTTTAATGAACTTTACTGGGCTTTACTGAACTTTACTGAACTTTACAGGGCTTTACTGATCTTTACTGAACTTTACTGAACTTTACAGGGCTTTACTGAACTTTACTGAACTTTACATGGCTTTACTGAACTTTAGTGAACTTTAATGAACTTTACTGGGCTTTACTGAACTTTACTGAACTTTACAGGGCTTTACTGATCTTTACTGAACTTTACTGAAATTTACAGGGCTTTACTGAACTTTACTTGGCTTTACTGAACTTTACTGGGCTTTACTGAACCTTACTGAACTTTACAGGGCTTTACTGAAATTTACTGGGCTTTAAAGGGCTTTACTGAACTTCACTAGGCTTTACCGAACTTTACTGAACTTTACAGGGCTTTACTGAATTTTACGGAACTTTACTGAACTTTACTGAACTTTACAGGGCCTTACTGAACTTTACTGGAAATTACAGGGCTTTACTGAACTTTACAGTACTTTACAGTACTTTACAGGGCTTTACTGAACTTTACTGAACTTTACAGGGCTTTACTGAACTTTGCAGAACTTTACTGAACTTTACAGGGCTTTACTGATATGTACTGAACTTTACTGAACTTTACAGGGCTTTACTGATATGTACTGAACTGTACCGAACTTTACTGAACTTTACAGGGCTTTACTGAACCTTACTGAACTTTACAGGGCTTTACAGAACTTTACTGAACATTAAAGGGCTTTACTGAACTTTACAGGGCTTTACTGAACTTTACTGGGCTTTACTGAACTTTACTGAACTTTACTGGGCTTTGCTGAACTTTACTGAACTTTACTGTGCTTTACTGAAGTTTACTGAACTTTACAGGGCTTTACTAAACTTTACTGAACTTTACAGGGCTTTACTGAACTTTACTGGGCTTTACTGAACTTTACTGAACTTTACTGAACTTTACTGTGCTTTACTGAAGTTTACTGAACTTTACAGGGCTTTACTAAACTTTACTGAACTTTAAAGGGCTTTGCTGAACTTTACTGAACTCTACTAAACTTTACTGAACTTTACAGGGCTTTACTGAACTTTATTGAACTTTTCATGGCTTTACTGAACTTTACTGAATTTTACTGAACTTTACTGAACTTTTTCAGGGCTTTACTGAACTTTACAGGGCTTTACTGAACTTTACTGAACTTTACTGAACTTTACCGAACTTGACTGAACTTTAGTGAACTTTACTGAACTTTACAGGGCTTTACGGAACTTTACAGGGCTTTACTGAACCTTACTGAATTTTACTGAACTTTACTGAACTTTACTGAAATATACTGAAATATACTGAACTTTACAGGGCTTTACTGAACTTTACTGGGCTTTACTGAACTTTACTGGGCTTTACTGAACTTTAGTGAACTTTACTGTGCTTTACTGAACTTTACTGAACTTTACAGGGCTTTACTGATCTTTACTGAACTTTACTGAACTTTACAGGGCTTTACTGAACTTTACTGAACTTTACATGGCTTTACTGAACTTTACTGAATTTTACTGAAATTTACAGGGCTTTACTGAACTTTACTTGGCTTTACTGAACTTTACTGGGCTTTACTGAATCTTACTGAACTTCACAGGGCTTTACTGAAATTTACTGGTCTTTACAGGGCTTTACTGAACTTCACTAGGCTTTACCGAACTTTACTAAACTTCACTAGGCTTTACCGAACTTTACTAAACTTTACAGGGCTTTACTGAATTTTACGGAACTTTACTGAACTTTACTGAACTTTACAGGGCCTTACTGAACTTTACTGGAAATTACAGGGCTTTACTGAACTTTATTGAACTTTTCATGGCTTTACTGAACTTTACTGAATTTTACTGAACTTTACTGAACTTTACAGGGCTTTACTGAACTTTACAGGGCTTTACTGAACTTTACTGAACTTTACTGAACTTTACCGAACTTGAATGAACTTTAGTGAACTTTACTGAACTTTACAGGGCTTTACTGAACTTTACAGGGCTTTACTGAACTTTACAGGGCTTTACTGAACCTTACTGAATTTTACTGAACTTTACTGAACTTTACTGAAATATACTGAAATATACTGAACTTTACAGGGCTTTACTGAACTTTGCTGAACTTTACTGGATTTTACTGGGCTTTACTGGGCTTTACTGGACTTTACTGAACTTTACTGAACCTTACAGGGCTTTACTGGGCTTTACTGAACTTTACACAACTTTACAGGGCTTCAGTGAACTTTACAGGGCTTTAATGAACTTTACAGGGCTTCACTGAACTTTACTGTACTTTACTGAACTTCACTGGGCTTTACTGAACTTGACTGAACTTTACAGGGCTTTACTGAACTTTACTGAATTTTACTGAACTTTACTGAACTTTACTGAACTTTACAGGGCTTTAATGAACTTTACAGGGCTTCACTGAACTTTACTGTACTTTTCCGAACTTTACTGGGCTTTACTGAACTTTACTGTGCTTTACTGAACTTTACTGAACTTTACTGGGCTTTGCTGAACTTTACTGAACTTTACTGTGCTTTACTGAAGTTTACTGAACTTTACAGGGCTTTACTAAACTTTACTGAACTTTAAAGGGCTTTGCTGAACTTTACTGAACTCTACTAAACTTTACTGAACTTTACAGGGCTTTACTGAACTTTACTGAACTTTACAGGGCTTTACTGAACTTTACAGGGCTTTACTGAACTTTACTGAACTTTACTGAACTTTACCGAACTTGACTGAACTTTAGTGAACTTTACTGAACTTTACAGGGCTTTACTGAACTTTACAGGGCTTTACTGAACCTTACTGAATTTTACTGAACTTTACTGAAATATACTGAAATATACTGAACTTTACAGGGCTTTACTGAACTTTACTGAACTTTACTGGATTTTACTGGGCTTTACTGGGCTTTACTGGACTTTACTGAACTTTACTGAACCTTACAGGGCTTTACTGGGCTTTACTGAACTTTACACAACTTTACAGGGCTTTACTGAACTTTACTGAACTTCACTGGGCTTTACTGAACTTGACTGAACTTTACAGGGCTTTACTGAACTTTACTGAATTTTACTGAACTTTACTGAACTTTACAGGGCTTTACTGAACTTTCCTGACCTTTACTGAACTTTACTGGGCTTTACTGAACTTTAATGAACTTTACAGAACTTTACAGGGCTTTACTGAACTTTACTGAATTGTACTGAACTTCACTGTACTTTACAGGGCTTTACTAAACCTTACTGAACTTTACAGGGCTTTACTGAACTTTACTGGGCTTTACTGAACTTTACTGGGCTTTGGTGAACTTTACTGAACTTTCCAGAACTTTACAGGGCTTTACTGAACTTTAATGGGCTTTGCTGAACTTTACCGAACTTTACAGGGCTTTACTGAACTTTATTGAACTTTACTGAATTTCACTGCACTTTACTGATTTTCACAGGGCTTTACTGAACTTTACTGAACTTTCCTGAACTTTACTGAACTTTACTGAACTTTACAGGGCTTTACTTAACTTTACTAAACTTTGCTGAACTTTACTGAAAATTACAGGGCTTTACTGAACTTTACAGAACTTTACAGAACTTCACAGAACTTTACAGGGCTTTACTGAACTTTGCAGAACTTTACTGAACTTTACAGGGCTTTACTGATATGTACTGAACTTTACTGAACTTTACAGGGCTTTACTGATATATACTGAACTTTACTGAACTTTACAGGGCTTTACTGATATGTACTGAACTTTACTGAACTTTACAGGGCTTTACTGAACTTTACTTGGCTTTACTGAACTTTACAGGGCTTTACTGAACTTTACTAAACTTTACTGAACTTTACAGGGCTTTACTGAACTTTACTGGGCTTTACTGAACTTTACTGAACTTTAATGAACTTTACAGGGCTTTACTGAACTTTACTGAACTTTACAGGGCTTTACTGATCTTTACTGAACTTTACTGAACTTTACAGGGCTTTACTGAACTTTACTGAACTTTACATGGCTTTACTGAACTTTACTGAATTTTACTGAAATTTACAGGGCTTTACTGAACTTTACTTGGCTTTACTGAACCTTACTGAACTTTACAGGGCTTTACTGAAATTTACTGGGCTTTACAGGGCTTTACTGAACTTCACTAGGCTTTACCGAACTTTACTGAACTTTACAGGGCTTTACTGAATTTTACGGAACTTTACTGAACTTTACTGAACTTTACAGGGCCTTACTGAACTTTACTGGAAATTACAGGGCTTTACTGAACTTTATTGAACTTTTCATGGCTTTACTGAACTTTACAGGGCTTTACTGAACTTTACTGAACTTGACTGAACTTTAGTGAACTTTACTGAACTTTACAGGGCTTTACTGAACCTTACTGGGCTTTACTGGGCTTTACTGAACTTTACTGAACTTTACAGGGCTTTAGTGAACTTTACAGGGCTTCACTGAACTTTACTGTACTTTACTGAACTTCACTGGGCTTTACTGAACTTGACTGAACTTTACAGGGCTTTACTGAACTTTACTGAATTTTACTGAACTTTACTGAACTTTACTGAACTTTACAGGGCTTTAATGAACTTTACAGGGCTTCACTGAACTTTACTGTACTTTTCCGAACTTTACTGGGCTTTACTGAACTTTACTGTGCTTTACTGAACTTTACTGAACTTTACAGGGCTTTACTGAACTTTACTGAACTTCACTGGTCTTTACTGAACTTGACTGAACTTTACAGGGCTTTACTGAACTTTACTGAATTTTACTGAACTTTACTGAACTTTACTGGGCTTTACTGAACTTTCCTGAACTTTCCTGAACTTTACTGAACTTTACTGGAAATTACAGGGCTTTACTGAACTTTACAGTACTTTACAGTACTTTACAGGGCTTTACTGAACTTTACTGAACTTTACAGGGCTTTACTGAACTTTGCAGAACTTTACTGAACTTTACAGGGCTTTACTGATATGTACTGAACTTTACTGAACTTTACAGGGCTTTACTGATATGTACTGAACTGTACCGAACTTTACTGAACTTTACAGGGCTTTACTGAACCTTACTGAACTTTACAGGGCTTTACAGAACTTTACTGAACATTAAAGGGCTTTACTGAACTTTACAGGGCTTTACTGAACTTTACTGGGCTTTACTGAACTTTACTGAACTTTACTGGGCTTTGCTGAACTTTACTGAACTTTACTGTGCTTTACTGAAGTTTACTGAACTTTACAGGGCTTTACTAAACTTTACTGAACTTTACAGGGCTTTACTGAACTTTACTGGGCTTTACTGAACTTTACTGAACTTTACTGAACTTTACTGTGCTTTACTGAAGTTTACTGAACTTTACAGGGCTTTACTAAACTTTACTGAACTTTAAAGGGCTTTGCTGAACTTTACTGAACTCTACTAAACTTTACTGAACTTTACAGGGCTTTACTGAACTTTATTGAACTTTTCATGGCTTTACTGAACTTTACTGAATTTTACTGAACTTTACTGAACTTTTTCAGGGCTTTACTGAACTTTACAGGGCTTTACTGAACTTTACTGAACTTTACTGAACTTTACCGAACTTGACTGAACTTTAGTGAACTTTACTGAACTTTACAGGGCTTTACGGAACTTTACAGGGCTTTACTGAACCTTACTGAATTTTACTGAACTTTACTGAACTTTACTGAAATATACTGAAATATACTGAACTTTACAGGGCTTTACTGAACTTTACTGGGCTTTACTGAACTTTACTGGGCTTTACTGAACTTTAGTGAACTTTACTGTGCTTTACTGAACTTTACTGAACTTTACAGGGCTTTACTGATCTTTACTGAACTTTACTGAACTTTACAGGGCTTTACTGAACTTTACTGAACTTTACATGGCTTTACTGAACTTTACTGAATTTTACTGAAATTTACAGGGCTTTACTGAACTTTACTTGGCTTTACTGAACTTTACTGGGCTTTACTGAACCTTACTGAACTTCACAGGGCTTTACTGAAATTTACTGGTCTTTACAGGGCTTTACTGAACTTCACTAGGCTTTACCGAACTTTACTAAACTTTACAGGGCTTTACTGAATTTTACGGAACTTTACTGAACTTTACTGAACTTTACAGGGCCTTACTGAACTTTACTGGAAATTACAGGGCTTTACTGAACTTTATTGAACTTTTCATGGCTTTACTGAACTTTACTGAATTTTACTGAACTTTACTGAACTTTACAGGGCTTTACTGAACTTTACAGGGCTTTACTGAACTTTACTGAACTTTACTGAACTTTACCGAACTTGACTGAACTTTAGTGAACTTTACTGAACTTTACAGGGCTTTACTGAACTTTACAGGGCTTTACTGAACTTTACAGGGCTTTACTGAACCTTACTGAATTTTACTGAACTTTACTGAACTTTACTGAAATATACTAAAATATACTGAACTTTACAGGGCTTTACTGAACTTTGCTGAACTTTACTGGATTTTACTGGGCTTTACTGGGCTTTACTGGACTTTACTGAACTTTACTGAACCTTACAGGGCTTTACTGGGCTTTACTGAACTTTACACAACTTTACAGGGCTTCAGTGAACTTTACAGGGCTTTAATGAACTTTACAGGGCTTCACTGAACTTTACTGTACTTTACTGAACTTCACTGGGCTTTACTGAACTTGACTGAACTTTACAGGGCTTTACTGAACTTTACTGAATTTTACTGAACTTTACTGAACTTTACTGAACTTTACAGGGCTTTAATGAACTTTACAGGGCTTCACTGAACTTTACTGTACTTTTCCGAACTTTACTGGGCTTTACTGAACTTTACTGTGCTTTACTGAACTTTACTGAACTTTACTGGGCTTTGCTGAACTTTACTGAACTTTACTGTGCTTTACTGAACTTTACTGAACTTTACAGGGCTTTACTAAACTTTACTGAACTTTAAAGGGCTTTGCTGAACTTTACTGAACTCTACTAAACTTTACTGAACTTTACAGGGCTTTACTGAACTTTACTGAACTTTACAGGGCTTTACTGAACTTTACAGGGCTTTACAGAACTTTACTGAACTTTACTGAACTTTACCGAACTTGACTGAACTTTAGTGAACTTTACTGAACTTTACAGGGCTTTACTGAACTTTACAGGGCTTTACTGAACCTTACTGAATTTTACTGAACTTTACTGAAATATACTGAAATATACTGAACTTTACAGGGCTTTACTGAACTTTACTGAACTTTACTGGATTTTACTGGGCTTTACTGGGCTTTACTGGACTTTACTGAACTTTACTGAACCTTACAGGGCTTTACTGGGCTTTACTGAACTTTACACAACTTTACAGGGCTTTACTGAACTTTACTGAACTTCACTGGGCTTTACTGAACTTGACTGAACTTTACAGGGCTTTACTGAACTTTACTGAATTTTACTGAACTTTACTGAACTTTACAGGGCTTTACTGAACTTTCCTGACCTTTACTGAACTTTACTGGGCTTTACTGAACTTTAATGAACTTTACAGAACTTTACAGGGCTTTACTGAACTTTACTGAATTGTACTGAACTTCACTGTACTTTACAGGGCTTTACTAAACCTTACTGAACTTTACAGGGCTTTACTGAACTTTACTGGGCTTTACTGAACTTTACTGGGCTTTGGTGAACTTTACTGAACTTTACTGAACTTTACAGGGCTTTACTTAACTTTACTAAACTTTGCTGAACTTTACTGAAAATTACAGGGCTTTACTGAACTTTACAGAACTTTACAGAACTTCACAGAACTTTACAGGGCTTTACTGAACTTTGCAGAACTTTACTGAACTTTACAGGGCTTTACTGATATGTACTGAACTTTACTGAACTTTACAGGGCTTTACTGATATATACTGAACTTTACTGAACTTTACAGGGCTTTACTGATATGTACTGAACTTTACTGAACTTTACAGGGCTTTACTGAACTTTACTTGGCTTTACTGAACTTTACAGGGCTTCACTGAACTTTACAGGGCTTCACTGAACTTTACTGAACTTTACAGAACTTTACAGGGCTTTACTGAACTTTACTAAACTTTACTGAACTTTACAGGGCTTTACTGAACTTTACTGGGCTTTACTGAACTTTACTGAACTTTAATGAACTTTACAGGGCTTTACTGAACTTTACTGAACTTTACAGGGCTTTACTGATCTTTACTGAACTTTACTGAACTTTACAGGGCTTTACTGAACTTTACTGAACTTTACATGGCTTTACTGAACTTTACTGAATTTTACTGAAATTTACAGGGCTTTACTGAACTTTACTTGGCTTTACTGAACCTTACTGAACTTTACAGGGCTTTACTGAAATTTACTGGGCTTTACAGGGCTTTACTGAACTTCACTAGGCTTTACCGAACTTTACTGAACTTTACAGGGCTTTACTGAATTTTACGGAACTTTACTGAACTTTACTGAACTTTACAGGGCCTTACTGAACTTTACTGGAAATTACAGGGCTTTACTGAACTTTATTGAACTTTTCATGGCTTTACTGAACTTTACAGGGCTTTACTGAACTTTACTGAACTTGACTGAACTTTAGTGAACTTTACTGAACTTTACAGGGCTTTACTGAACCTTACTGGGCTTTACTGGGCTTTACTGAACTTTACTGAACTTTACAGGGCTTTAGTGAACTTTACAGGGCTTCACTGAACTTTACTGTACTTTACTGAACTTCACTGGGCTTTACTGAACTTGACTGAACTTTACAGGGCTTTACTGAACTTTACTGAATTTTACTGAACTTTACTGAACTTTACTGAACTTTACAGGGCTTTAATGAACTTTACAGGGCTTCACTGAACTTTACTGTACTTTTCCGAACTTTACTGGGCTTTACTGAACTTTACTGTGCTTTACTGAACTTTACTGAACTTTACAGGGCTTTACTGAACTTTACTGAACTTCACTGGTCTTTACTGAACTTGACTGAACTTTACAGGGCTTTACTGAACTTTACTGAATTTTACTGAACTTTACTGAACTTTACTGGGCTTTACTGAACTTTCCTGAACTTTCCTGAACTTTACTGAACTTTACTGGAAATTACAGGGCTTTACTGAACTTTACAGTACTTTACAGTACTTTACAGGGCTTTACTGAACTTTACTGAACTTTACAGGGCTTTACTGAACTTTGCAGAACTTTACTGAACTTTACAGGGCTTTACTGATATGTACTGAACTTTACTGAACTTTACAGGGCTTTACTGATATGTACTGAACTGTACCGAACTTTACTGAACTTTACAGGGCTTTACTGAACCTTACTGAACTTTACAGGGCTTTACAGAACTTTACTGAACATTAAAGGGCTTTACTGAACTTTACAGGGCTTTACTGAACTTTACTGGGCTTTACTGAACTTTACTGAACTTTACTGGGCTTTGCTGAACTTTACTGAACTTTACTGTGCTTTACTGAAGTTTACTGAACTTTACAGGGCTTTACTAAACTTTACTGAACTTTACAGGGCTTTACTGAACTTTACTGGGCTTTACTGAACTTTACTGAACTTTACTGAACTTTACTGTGCTTTACTGAAGTTTACTGAACTTTACAGGGCTTTACTAAACTTTACTGAACTTTAAAGGGCTTTGCTGAACTTTACTGAACTCTACTAAACTTTACTGAACTTTACAGGGCTTTACTGAACTTTATTGAACTTTTCATGGCTTTACTGAACTTTACTGAATTTTACTGAACTTTACTGAACTTTTTCAGGGCTTTACTGAACTTTACAGGGCTTTACTGAACTTTACTGAACTTTACTGAACTTTACCGAACTTGACTGAACTTTAGTGAACTTTACTGAACTTTACAGGGCTTTACGGAACTTTACAGGGCTTTACTGAACCTTACTGAATTTTACTGAACTTTACTGAACTTTACTGAAATATACTGAAATATACTGAACTTTACAGGGCTTTACTGAACTTTACTGGGCTTTACTGAACTTTAGTGAACTTTACTGTGCTTTACTGAACTTTACTGAACTTTACAGGGCTTTACTGATCTTTACTGAACTTTACTGAACTTTACAGGGCTTTACTGAACTTTACTGAACTTTACATGGCTTTACTGAACTTTACTGAATTTTACTGAAATTTACAGGGCTTTACTGAACTTTACTTGGCTTTACTGAACTTTACTGGGCTTTACTGAACCTTACTGAACTTCACAGGGCTTTACTGAAATTTACTGGTCTTTACAGGGCTTTACTGAACTTCACTAGGCTTTACCGAACTTTACTAAACTTTACAGGGCTTTACTGAATTTTACGGAACTTTACTGAACTTTACTGAACTTTACAGGGCCTTACTGAACTTTACTGGAAATTACAGGGCTTTACTGAACTTTATTGAACTTTTCATGGCTTTACTGAACTTTACTGAATTTTACTGAACTTTACTGAACTTTACAGGGCTTTACTGAACTTTACAGGGCTTTACTGAACTTTACTGAACTTTACTGAACTTTACCGAACTTGACTGAACTTTAGTGAACTTTACTGAACTTTACAGGGCTTTACTGAACTTTACAGGGCTTTACTGAACTTTACAGGGCTTTACTGAACCTTACTGAATTTTACTGAACTTTACTGAACTTTACTGAAATATACTAAAATATACTGAACTTTACAGGGCTTTACTGAACTTTGCTGAACTTTACTGGATTTTACTGGGCTTTACTGGGCTTTACTGGACTTTACTGAACTTTACTGAACCTTACAGGGCTTTACTGGGCTTTACTGAACTTTACACAACTTTACAGGGCTTCAGTGAACTTTACAGGGCTTTAATGAACTTTACAGGGCTTCACTGAACTTTACTGTACTTTACTGAACTTCACTGGGCTTTACTGAACTTGACTGAACTTTACAGGGCTTTACTGAACTTTACTGAATTTTACTGAACTTTACTGAACTTTACTGAACTTTACAGGGCTTTAATGAACTTTACAGGGCTTCACTGAACTTTACTGTACTTTTCCGAACTTTACTGGGCTTTACTGAACTTTACTGTGCTTTACTGAACTTTACTGAACTTTACTGGGCTTTGCTGAACTTTACTGAACTTTACTGTGCTTTACTGAAGTTTACTGAACTTTACAGGGCTTTACTAAACTTTACTGAACTTTAAAGGGCTTTGCTGAACTTTACTGAACTCTACTAAACTTTACTGAACTTTACAGGGCTTTACTGAACTTTACTGAACTTTACAGGGCTTTACTGAACTTTACAGGGCTTTACTGAACTTTACTGAACTTTACTGAACTTTACCGAACTTGACTGAACTTTAGTGAACTTTACTGAACTTTACAGGGCTTTACTGAACTTTACAGGGCTTTACTGAACCTTACTGAATTTTACTGAACTTTACTGAAATATACTGAAATATACTGAACTTTACAGGGCTTTACTGAACTTTACTGAACTTTACTGGATTTTACTGGGCTTTACTGGGCTTTACTGGACTTTACTGAACTTTACTGAACCTTACAGGGCTTTACTGGGCTTTACTGAACTTTACACAACTTTACAGGGCTTTACTGAACTTTACTGAACTTCACTGGGCTTTACTGAACTTGACTGAACTTTACAGGGCTTTACTGAACTTTACTGAATTTTACTGAACTTTACTGAACTTTACAGGGCTTTACTGAACTTTCCTGACCTTTACTGAACTTTACTGGGCTTTACTGAACTTTAATGAACTTTACAGAACTTTACAGGGCTTTACTGAACTTTACTGAATTGTACTGAACTTCACTGTACTTTACAGGGCTTTACTAAACCTTACTGAACTTTACAGGGCTTTACTGAACTTTACTGGGCTTTACTGAACTTTACTGGGCTTTGGTGAACTTTACTGAACTTTCCAGAACTTTACAGGGCTTTACTGAACTTTAATGGGCTTTGCTGAACTTTACCGAACTTTACAGGGCTTTACTGAACTTTATTGAACTTTACTGAATTTTACTGCACTTTACTGATTTTCACAGGGCTTTACTGAACTTTACTGAACTTTACTGAACTTTACAGGGCTTTACTGAACTTTCCTGAACTTTCCTGAACTTTACTGAACTTTACTGAACTTTACAGGGCTTTACTTAACTTTACTAAACTTTGCTGAACTTTACTGAAAATTACAGGGCTTTACTGAACTTTACAGAACTTTACTGAACTTCACAGAACTTTACAGGGCTTTACTGAACTTTGCAGAACTTTACTGAACTTTACAGGGCTTTACTGATATGTACTGAACTTTACTGAACTTTACAGGGCTTTACTGATATATACTGAACTTTACTGAACTTTACAGGGCTTTACTGATATGTACTGAACTTTACTGAACTTTACAGGGCTTTACTGAACTTTACTTGGCTTTACTGAACTTTACAGGGCTTCACTGAACTTTACAGGGCTTCACTGAACTTTACTGAACTTTACAGAACTTTACAGGGCTTTACTGAACTTTACTAAACTTTACTGAACTTTACAGGGCTTTACTGAACTTTACTGGGCTTTACTGAACTTTACTGAACTTTAATGAACTTTACAGGGCTTTACTGAACTTTACTGAACTTTACAGGGCTTTACTGATCTTTACTGAACTTTACTGAACTTTACAGGGCTTTACTGAACTTTACTGAACTTTACATGGCTTTACTGAACTTTACTGAATTTTACTGAAATTTACAGGGCTTTACTGAACTTTACTTGGCTTTACTGAACCTTATTGAACTTTACAGGGCTTTACTGAAATTTACTGGGCTTTACAGGGCTTTACTGAACTTCACTAGGCTTTACCGAACTTTACTGAACTTTACAGGGCTTTACTGAATTTTACGGAACTTTACTGAACTTTACTGAACTTTACAGGGCCTTACTGAACTTTACTGGAAATTACAGGGCTTTACTGAACTTTATTGAACTTTTCATGGCTTTACTGAACTTTACAGGGCTTTACTGAACTTTACTGAACTTGACTGAACTTTAGTGAACTTTACTGAACTTTACAGGGCTTTACTGAACCTTACTGGGCTTTACTGGGCTTTACTGAACTTTACTGAACTTTACAGGGCTTTAGTGAACTTTACAGGGCTTCACTGAACTTTACTGTACTTTACTGAACTTCACTGGGCTTTACTGAACTTGACTGAACTTTACAGGGCTTTACTGAACTTTACTGAATTTTACTGAACTTTACTGAACTTTACTGAACTTTACAGGGCTTTAATGAACTTTACAGGGCTTCACTGAACTTTACTGTACTTTTCCGAACTTTACTGGGCTTTACTGAACTTTACTGTGCTTTACTGAACTTTACTGAACTTTACAGGGCTTTACTGAACTTTACTGAACTTCACTGGTCTTTACTGAACTTGACTGAACTTTACAGGGCTTTACTGAACTTTACTGAATTTTACTGAACTTTACTGAACTTTACTGGGCTTTACTGAACTTTCCTGAACTTTCCTGAACTTTACTGAACTTTACAGAACTTTACAGGGCTTTACTTAACTTTACTAAACTTTGCTGAACTTTACTGAAAATTACAGGGCTTTACTGAACTTTACAGAACTTTACAGAACTTTACAGAACTTCACAGAACTTTACAGGGCTTTACTGAACTTTGCAGAACTTTACTGAACTTTACAGGGCTTTACTGATATGTACTGAACTTTACTGAACTTTACAGGGCTTTACTGATATGTACTGAACTTTACTGAACTTTACAGGGCTTTACTGATATGTACTGAACTTTACTGAACTTTACTGGGCTTTACTGAACTTTACTTGGCTTTACTGAACTTTACAGAGCTTCACTGAACTTTACAGGGCTTCACTGAACTTTACTGAACTTTACAGAACTTTACGGGGCTTTACTGAACTTTACTAAACTTTACTGAACTTTACAGGGCTTTACTGAACTTTACTGGGCTTTACTGAACTTTACTGAACTTTAATGAACTTTACAGGGCTTTACTGAACTTTACTGGGCTTTACTGAACTTTAGTGAACTTTAATGAACTTTACTGGGCTTTACTGAACTTTACTGAACTTTACAGGGCTTTACTGATCTTTACTGAACTTTACTGAACTTTACAGGGCTTTACTGAACTTTACTGAACTTTACTGAACTTTACAGGGCTTTACTGAACTTTACTGGGCTTTGCTGAACTTTACCGAACTTTACAGGGCTTTACTGAACTTTATTGAACTTTACTGAATTTTACTGCACTTTACTGATTTTCACAGGGCTTTACTGAACTTTACTGAACTTGACTGAACTTTACAGGGCTTTACTGAACTTTCCTGAACTTTACTGAACTTTACTGAACTTTACAGGGCTTCACTTAACTTTACTAAACTTTGCTGAACTTTACTGAAAATTACAGGGCTTTACTGAACTTTACAGGGCTTTACTGAACTTTACTGAACTTTACAGGGCTTTACTGATCTTTACTGAACTTTACTGAAATTTACAGGGCTTTACTGAACTTTACTTGGCTTTACTGAACTTTACTGGGCTTTACTGAACCTTACTGAACTTTACAGGGCTTTACTGAAATTTACTGGGCTTTAAAGGGCTTTACTGAACTTCACTAGGCTTTACCGAACTTTACTGAACTTTACAGGGCTTTACTGAATTTTACGGAACTTTACTGAACTTTACTGAACTTTACAGGGCCTTACTGAACTTTACTGGAAATTACAGGGCTTTACTGAACTTTACAGTACTTTACAGTACTTTACAGGGCTTTACTGAACTTTACTGAATTGTACTGAACTTCACTGTACTTTACAGGGCTTTACTAAACCTTACTGAACTTTACAGGGCTTTACTGAACTTTACTGGGCTTTACTGAACTTTACTGGGCTTTGGTGAACTTTACTGAACTTTCCAGAACTTTACAGGGCTTTACTGAACTTTAATGGGCTTTGCTGAACTTTACCGAACTTTACAGGGCTTTACTGAACTTTATTGAACTTTACTGAATTTTACTGCACTTTACTGATTTTCACAGGGCTTTACTGAACTTTACTGAACTTTACTGAACTTTACAGGGCTTTACTGAACTTTCCTGAACTTTCCTGAACTTTACTGAACTTTACTGAACTTTACAGGGCTTTACTTAACTTTACTAAACTTTGCTGAACTTTACTGAAAATTACAGGGCTTTACTGAACTTTACAGAACTTTACAGAACTTCACAGAACTTTACAGGGCTTTACTGAACTTTGCAGAACTTTACTGAACTTTACAGGGCTTTACTGATATGTACTGAACTTTACTGAACTTTACAGGGCTTTACTGATATATACTGAACTTTACTGAACTTTACAGGGCTTTACTGATATGTACTGAACTTTACTGAACTTTACAGGGCTTTACTGAACTTTACTTGGCTTTACTGAACTTTACAGGGCTTCACTGAACTTTACAGGGCTTCACTGAACTTTACTGAACTTTACAGAACTTTACAGGGCTTTACTGAACTTTACTAAACTTTACTGAACTTTACAGGGCTTTACTGAACTTTACTGGGCTTTACTGAACTTTACTGAACTTTAATGAACTTTACAGGGCTTTACTGAACTTTACTGAACTTTACAGGGCTTTACTGATCTTTACTGAACTTTACTGAACTTTACAGGGCTTTACTGAACTTTACTGAACTTTACATGGCTTTACTGAACTTTACTGAATTTTACTGAAATTTACAGGGCTTTACTGAACTTTACTTGGCTTTACTGAACCTTACTGAACTTTACAGGGCTTTACTGAAATTTACTGGGCTTTACAGGGCTTTACTGAACTTCACTAGGCTTTACCGAACTTTACTGAACTTTACAGGGCTTTACTGAATTTTACGGAACTTTACTGAACTTTACTGAACTTTACAGGGCCTTACTGAACTTTACTGGAAATTACAGGGCTTTACTGAACTTTATTGAACTTTTCATGGCTTTACTGAACTTTACAGGGCTTTACTGAACTTTACTGAACTTGACTGAACTTTAGTGAACTTTACTGAACTTTACAGGGCTTTACTGAACCTTACTGGGCTTTACTGGGCTTTACTGAACTTTACTGAACTTTACAGGGCTTTAGTGAACTTTACAGGGCTTCACTGAACTTTACTGTACTTTACTGAACTTCACTGGGCTTTACTGAACTTGACTGAACTTTACAGGGCTTTACTGAACTTTACTGAATTTTACTGAACTTTACTGAACTTTACTGAACTTTACAGGGCTTTAATGAACTTTACAGGGCTTCACTGAACTTTACTGTACTTTTCCGAACTTTACTGGGCTTTACTGAACTTTACTGTGCTTTACTGAACTTTACTGAACTTTACAGGGCTTTACTGAACTTTACTGAACTTCACTGGTCTTTACTGAACTTGACTGAACTTTACAGGGCTTTACTGAACTTTACTGAATTTTACTGAACTTTACTGAACTTTACTGGGCTTTACTGAACTTTCCTGAACTTTCCTGAACTTTACTGAACTTTACAGAACTTTACAGGGCTTTACTTAACTTTACTAAACTTTGCTGAACTTTACTGAAAATTACAGGGCTTTACTGAACTTTACAGAACTTTACAGAACTTTACAGAACTTCACAGAACTTTACAGGGCTTTACTGAACTTTGCAGAACTTTACTGAACTTTACAGGGCTTTACTGATATGTACTGAACTTTACTGAACTTTACAGGGCTTTACTGATATGTACTGAACTTTACTGAACTTTACAGGGCTTTACTGATATGTACTGAACTTTACTGAACTTTACTGGGCTTTACTGAACTTTACTTGGCTTTACTGAACTTTACAGAGCTTCACTGAACTTTACAGGGCTTCACTGAACTTTACTGAACTTTACAGAACTTTACGGGGCTTTACTGAACTTTACTAAACTTTACTGAACTTTACAGGGCTTTACTGAACTTTACTGGGCTTTACTGAACTTTACTGAACTTTAATGAACTTTACAGGGCTTTACTGAACTTTACTGGGCTTTACTGAACTTTAGTGAACTTTAATGAACTTTACTGGGCTTTACTGAACTTTACTGAACTTTACAGGGCTTTACTGATCTTTACTGAACTTTACTGAACTTTACAGGGCTTTACTGAACTTTACTGAACTTTACTGAACTTTACAGGGCTTTACTGAACTTTACTGGGCTTTGCTGAACTTTACCGAACTTTACAGGGCTTTACTGAACTTTATTGAACTTTACTGAATTTTACTGCACTTTACTGATTTTCACAGGGCTTTACTGAACTTTACTGAACTTGACTGAACTTTACAGGGCTTTACTGAACTTTCCTGAACTTTACTGAACTTTACTGAACTTTACAGGGCTTCACTTAACTTTACTAAACTTTGCTGAACTTTACTGAAAATTACAGGGCTTTACTGAACTTTACAGGGCTTTACTGAACTTTACTGAACTTTACAGGGCTTTACTGATCTTTACTGAACTTTACTGAAATTTACAGGGCTTTACTGAACTTTACTTGGCTTTACTGAACTTTACTGGGCTTTACTGAACCTTACTGAACTTTACAGGGCTTTACTGAAATTTACTGGGCTTTAAAGGGCTTTACTGAACTTCACTAGGCTTTACCGAACTTTACTGAACTTTACAGGGCTTTACTGAATTTTACGGAACTTTACTGAACTTTACTGAACTTTACAGGGCCTTACTGAACTTTACTGGAAATTACAGGGCTTTACTGAACTTTACAGTACTTTACAGTACTTTACAGGGCTTTACTGAACTTTACTGAACTTTACAGGGCTATAGTGAACTTTACAGGGCTTTACTGAACTTTGCAGAACTTTACTGAACTTTACAGGGCTTTACTGATATGTACTGAACTTTACTGAACTTTACAGGGCTTTACTGATATGTACTGAACTGTACCGAACTTTACTGAACTTTACAGGGCTTTACTGAACCTTACTGAACTTTACAGGGCTTTACAGAACTTTACTGAACATTAAAGGGCTTTACTGAACTTTACAGGGCTTTACTGAACTTTACTGGGCTTTACTGAACTTTACTGAACTTTACTGGGCTTTGCTGAACTTTACTGAACTTTACTGTGCTTTACTGAAGTTTACTGAACTTTACAGGGCTTTACTAAACTTTACTGAACTTTACAGGGCTTTACTGAACTTTACTGGGCTTTACTGAACTTTACTGAACTTTACTGAACTTTACTGTGCTTTACTGAAGTTTACTGAACTTTACAGGGCTTTACTAAACTTTACTGAACTTTAAAGGGCTTTGCTGAACTTTACTGAACTCTACTAAACTTTACTGAACTTTACAGGGCTTTACTGAACTTTATTGAACTTTTCATGGCTTTACTGAACTTTACTGAATTTTACTGAACTTTACTGAACTTTTTCAGGGCTTTACTGAACTTTACAGGGCTTTACTGAACTTTACTGAACTTTACTGAACTTTACCGAACTTGACTGAACTTTAGTGAACTTTACTGAACTTTACAGGGCTTTACGGAACTTTACAGGGCTTTACTGAACCTTACTGAATTTTACTGAACTTTACTGAACTTTACTGAAATATACTGAAATATACTGAACTTTACAGGGCTTTACTGAACTTTACTGGGCTTTACTGAACTTTACTGGGCTTTACTGAACTTTAGTGAACTTTACTGTGCTTTACTGAACTTTACTGAACTTTACAGGGCTTTACTGATCTTTACTGAACTTTACTGAACTTTACAGGGCTTTACTGAACTTTACTGAACTTTACATGGCTTTACTGAACTTTACTGAATTTTACTGAAATTTACAGGGCTTTACTGAACTTTACTTGGCTTTACTGAACTTTACTGGGCTTTACTGAACCTTACTGAACTTCACAGGGCTTTACTGAAATTTACTGGTCTTTACAGGGCTTTACTGAACTTCACTAGGCTTTACCGAACTTTACTAAACTTTACAGGGCTTTACTGAATTTTACGGAACTTTACTGAACTTTACTGAACTTTACAGGGCCTTACTGAACTTTACTGGAAATTACAGGGCTTTACTGAACTTTATTGAACTTTTCATGGCTTTACTGAACTTTACTGAATTTTACTGAACTTTACTGAACTTTACAGGGCTTTACTGAACTTTACAGGGCTTTACTGAACTTTACTGAACTTTACTGAACTTTACCGAACTTGACTGAACTTTAGTGAACTTTACTGAACTTTACAGGGCTTTACTGAACTTTACAGGGCTTTACTGAACTTTACAGGGCTTTACTGAACCTTACTGAATTTTACTGAACTTTACTGAACTTTACTGAAATATACTGAACTTTACAGGGCTTTACTGAACTTTGCTGAACTTTACTGGATTTTACTGGGCTTTACTGGGCTTTACTGGACTTTACTGAACTTTACTGAACCTTACAGGGCTTTACTGGGCTTTACTGAACTTTACACAACTTTACAGGGCTTTAGTGAACTTTACAGGGCTTTAATGAACTTTACAGGGCTTTACTGAATTTTACGGAACTTTACTGAACTTTACTGAACTTTACAGGGCCTTACTGAACTTTACTGGAAATTACAGGGCTTTACTGAACTTTATTGAACTTTTCATGGCTTTACTGAACTTTACTGAATTTTACTGAACTTTACTGAACTTTACAGGGCTTTACTGAACTTTACAGGGCTTTACTGAACTTTACTGAACTTTACTGAACTTTACCGAACTTGACTGAACTTTAGTGAACTTTACTGAACTTTACAGGGCTTTACTGAACTTTACAGGGCTTTACTGAACTTTACAGGGCTTTACTGAACCTTACTGAATTTTACTGAACTTTACTGAACTTTACTGAAATATACTGAAATATACTGAACTTTACAGGGCTTTACTGAACTTTGCTGAACTTTACTGGATTTTACTGGGCTTTACTGGGCTTTACTGGACTTTACTGAACTTTACTGAACCTTACAGGGCTTTACTGGGCTTTACTGAACTTTACACAACTTTACAGGGCTTTAGTGAACTTTACAGGGCTTTAATGAACTTTACAGGGCTTCACTGAACTTTACTGTACTTTACTGAACTTCACTGAGCTTCACTGAACTTTACAGGGCTTCACTGAACTTTACTGAACTTTACAGAACTTTACGGGGCTTTACTGAACTTTACTAAACTTTACTGAACTTTACAGGGCTTTACTGAACTTTACTGGGCTTTACTGAACTTTACTGAACTTTAATGAACTTTACAGGGCTTTACTGAACTTTACTGGGCTTTACTGAACTTTAGTGAACTTTAATGAACTTTACTGGGCTTTACTGAACTTTACTGAACTTTACAGGGCTTTACTGATCTTTACTGAACTTTACTGAACTTTACAGGGCTTTACTGAACTTTACTGAACTTTACTGAACTTTACAGGGCTTTACTGAACTTTACTGGGCTTTGCTGAACTTTACCGAACTTTACAGGGCTTTACTGAACTTTATTGAACTTTACTGAATTTTACTGCACTTTACTGATTTTCACAGGGCTTTACTGAACTTTACTGAACTTGACTGAACTTTACAGGGCTTTACTGAACTTTCCTGAACTTTACTGAACTTTACTGAACTTTACAGGGCTTCACTTAACTTTACTAAACTTTGCTGAACTTTACTGAAAATTACAGGGCTTTACTGAACTTTACAGGGCTTTACTGAACTTTACTGAACTTTACAGGGCTTTACTGATCTTTACTGAACTTTACTGAAATTTACAGGGCTTTACTGAACTTTACTTGGCTTTACTGAACTTTACTGGGCTTTACTGAACCTTACTGAACTTTACAGGGCTTTACTGAAATTTACTGGGCTTTAAAGGGCTTTACTGAACTTCACTAGGCTTTACCGAACTTTACTGAACTTTACAGGGCTTTACTGAATTTTACGGAACTTTACTGAACTTTACTGAACTTTACAGGGCCTTACTGAACTTTACTGGAAATTACAGGGCTTTACTGAACTTTACAGTACTTTACAGTACTTTACAGGGCTTTACTGAACTTTACTGAACTTTACAGGGCTATAGTGAACTTTACAGGGCTTTACTGAACTTTGCAGAACTTTACTGAACTTTACAGGGCTTTACTGATATGTACTGAACTTTACTGAACTTTACAGGGCTTTACTGATATGTACTGAACTGTACCGAACTTTACTGAACTTTACAGGGCTTTACTGAACCTTACTGAACTTTACAGGGCTTTACAGAACTTTACTGAACATTAAAGGGCTTTACTGAACTTTACAGGGCTTTACTGAACTTTACTGGGCTTTACTGAACTTTACTGAACTTTACTGGGCTTTGCTGAACTTTACTGAACTTTACTGTGCTTTACTGAAGTTTACTGAACTTTACAGGGCTTTACTAAACTTTACTGAACTTTACAGGGCTTTACTGTGCTTTACTGAAATTTACTGAACTTTACAGGGCTTTACTAAACTTTACTGAACTTTAAAGGGCTTTGCTGAACTTTACTGAACTCTACTAAACTTTACTGAACTTTACAGGGCTTTACTGAACTTTATTGAACTTTTCATGGCTTTACTGAACTTTACTGAATTTTACTGAACTTTACTGAACTTTTTCAGGGCTTTACTGAACTTTACAGGGCTTTACTGAACTTTACTGAACTTTACTGAACTTTACCGAACTTGACTGAACTTTAGTGAACTTTACTGAACTTTACAGGGCTTTACGGAACTTTACAGGGCTTTACTGAACCTTACTGAATTTTACTGAACTTTACTGAACTTTACTGAAATATACTGAAATATACTGAACTTTACAGGGCTTTACTGAACTTTACTGGGCTTTACTGAACTTTACTGGGCTTTACTGAACTTTAGTGAACTTTACTGTGCTTTACTGAACTTTACTGAACTTTACAGGGCTTTACTGATCTTTACTGAACTTTACTGAACTTTACAGGGCTTTACTGAACTTTACTGAACTTTACATGGCTTTACTGAACTTTACTGAATTTTACTGAAATTTACAGGGCTTTACTGAACTTTACTTGGCTTTACTGAACTTTACTGGGCTTTACTGAACCTTACTGAACTTCACAGGGCTTTACTGAAATTTACTGGTCTTTACAGGGCTTTACTGAACTTCACTAGGCTTTACCGAACTTTACTAAACTTTACAGGGCTTTACTGAATTTTACGGAACTTTACTGAACTTTACTGAACTTTACAGGGCCTTACTGAACTTTACTGGAAATTACAGGGCTTTACTGAACTTTATTGAACTTTTCATGGCTTTACTGAACTTTACTGAATTTTACTGAACTTTACTGAACTTTACAGGGCTTTACTGAACTTTACAGGGCTTTACTGAACTTTACTGAACTTTACTGAACTTTACCGAACTTGACTGAACTTTAGTGAACTTTACTGAACTTTACAGGGCTTTACTGAACTTTACAGGGATTTACTGAACTTTACAGGGCTTTACTGAACCTTACTGAATTTTACTGAACTTTACTGAACTTTACTGAAATATACTGAACTTTACAGGGCTTTACTGAACTTTGCTGAACTTTACTGGATTTTACTGGGCTTTACTGGGCTTTACTGGACTTTACTGAACTTTACTGAACCTTACAGGGCTTTACTGGGCTTTACTGAACTTTACACAACTTTACAGGGCTTTAGTGAACTTTACAGGGCTTTAATGAACTTTACAGGGCTTTACTGAATTTTACGGAACTTTACTGAACTTTACTGAACTTTACAGGGCCTTACTGAACTTTACTGGAAATTACAGGGCTTTACTGAACTTTATTGAACTTTTCATGGCTTTACTGAACTTTACTGAATTTTACTGAACTTTACTGAACTTTACAGGGCTTTACTGAACTTTACAGGGCTTTACTGAACTTTACTGAACTTTACTGAACTTTACCGAACTTGACTGAACTTTAGTGAACTTTACTGAACTTTACAGGGCTTTACTGAACTTTACAGGGCTTTACTGAACTTTACAGGGCTTTACTGAACCTTACTGAATTTTACTGAACTTTACTGAACTTTACTGAAATATACTAAAATATACTGAACTTTACAGGGCTTTACTGAACTTTGCTGAACTTTACTGGATTTTACTGGGCTTTACTGGGCTTTACTGGACTTTACTGAACTTTACTGAACCTTACAGGGCTTTACTGGGCTTTACTGAACTTTACACAACTTTACAGGGCTTTAGTGAACTTTACAGGGCTTTAATGAACTTTACAGGGCTTCACTGAACTTTACTGTACTTTACTGAACTTCACTGGGCTTTACTGAACTTGACTGAACTTTACAGGGCTTTACTGAACTTTACTGAATTTTACTGAACTTTACTGAACTTTACTGAACTTTACAGGGCTTTAATGAACTTTACAGGGCTTCACTGAACTTTACTGTACTTTTCCGAACTTTACTGGGCTTTACTGAACTTTACTGTGCTTTACTGAACTTTACTGAACTTTACTGGGCTTTGCTGAACTTTACTGAACTTTACTGTGCTTTACTGAAGTTTACTGAACTTTACAGGGCTTTACTAAACTTTACTGAACTTTACAGGGCTTTACTGAACTTTACTGAACTTTACAGGGCTTTACTGAACTTTACAGGGCTTTACTGAACTTTACTGAACTTTACTGAACTTTACCGAACTTGACTGAACTTTAGTGAACTTTACTGAACTTTACAGGGCTTTACTGAACTTTACAGGGCTTTACTGAACCTTACTGAATTTTACTGAACTTTACTGAAATATACTGAAATATACTGAACTTTACTGTGCTTTACTGAAGTTTACTGAACTTTACAGGGCTTTACTAAACTTTACTGAACTTTAAAGGGCTTTGCTGAACTTTACTGAACTCTACTAAACTTTACTGAACTTTACAGGGCTTTACTGAACTTTACTGAACTTTACAGGGCTTTACTGAACTTTACAGGGCTTTACTTAACTTTACTAAACTTTGCTGAACTTTACTGAAAATTACAGGGCTTTACTGAACTTTACAGAACTTTACAGAACTTCACAGAACTTTACAGGGCTTTACTGAACTTTGCAGAACTTTACTGAACTTTACAGGGCTTTACTGATATGTACTGAACTTTACTGAACTTTACAGGGCTTTACTGATATATACTGAACTTTACTGAACTTTACAGGGCTTTACTGATATGTACTGAACTTTACTGAACTTTACAGGGCTTTACTGAACTTTACTTGGCTTTACTGAACTTTACAGGGCTTCACTGAACTTTACAGGGCTTCACTGAACTTTACTGAACTTTACAGAACTTTACAGGGCTTTACTGAACTTTACTAAACTTTACTGAACTTTACAGGGCTTTACTGAACTTTACTGGGCTTTACTGAACTTTACTGAACTTTAATGAACTTTACAGGGCTTTACTGAACTTTACTGAACTTTACAGGGCTTTACTGATCTTTACTGAACTTTACTGAACTTTACAGGGCTTTACTGAACTTTACTGAACTTTACATGGCTTTACTGAACTTTACTGAATTTTACTGAAATTTACAGGGCTTTACTGAACTTTACTTGGCTTTACTGAACCTTACTGAACTTTACAGGGCTTTACTGAAATTTACTGGGCTTTACAGGGCTTTACTGAACTTCACTAGGCTTTACCGAACTTTACTGAACTTTACAGGGCTTTACTGAATTTTACGGAACTTTACTGAACTTTACTGAACTTTACAGGGCCTTACTGAACTTTACTGGAAATTACAGGGCTTTACTGAACTTTATTGAACTTTTCATGGCTTTACTGAACTTTACAGGGCTTTACTGAACTTTACTGAACTTGACTGAACTTTAGTGAACTTTACTGAACTTTACAGGGCTTTACTGAACCTTACTGGGCTTTACTGGGCTTTACTGAACTTTACTGAACTTTACAGGGCTTTAGTGAACTTTACAGGGCTTCACTGAACTTTACTGTACTTTACTGAACTTCACTGGGCTTTACTGAACTTGACTGAACTTTACAGGGCTTTACTGAACTTTACTGAATTTTACTGAACTTTACTGAACTTTACTGAACTTTACAGGGCTTTAATGAACTTTACAGGGCTTCACTGAACTTTACTGTACTTTTCCGAACTTTACTGGGCTTTACTGAACTTTACTGTGCTTTACTGAACTTTACTGAACTTTACAGGGCTTTACTGAACTTTACTGAACTTCACTGGTCTTTACTGAACTTGACTGAACTTTACAGGGCTTTACTGAACTTTACTGAATTTTACTGAACTTTACTGAATTTTACTGGGCTTTACTGAACTTTCCTGAACTTTCCTGAACTTTACTGAACTTTACAGAACTTTACAGGGCTTTACTTAACTTTACTAAACTTTGCTGAACTTTACTGAAAATTACAGGGCTTTACTGAACTTTACAGAACTTTACAGAACTTTACAGAACTTTACAGAACTTCACAGAACTTTACAGGGCTTTACTGAACTTTGCAGAACTTTACTGAACTTTACAGGGCTTTACTGATATGTACTGAACTTTACTGAACTTTACAGGGCTTTACTGATATGTACTGAACTTTACTGAACTTTACAGGGCTTTACTGATATGTACTGAACTTTACTGAACTTTACTGGGCTTTACTGAACTTTACTTGGCCTTACTGAACTTTACAGAGCTTCACTGAACTTTACAGGGCTTCACTGAACTTTACTGAACTTTACAGAACTTTACGGGGCTTTACTGAACTTTACTAAACTTTACTGAACTTTACAGGGCTTTACTGAACTTTACTGGGCTTTACTGAACTTTACTGAACTTTAATGAACTTTACAGGGCTTTACTGAACTTTACTGGGCTTTACTGAACTTTAGTGAACTTTAATGAACTTTACTGGGCTTTACTGAACTTTTCTGAACTTTACAGGGCTTTACTGATCTTTACTGAACTTTACTGAACTTTACAGGGCTTTACTGAACTTTACTGAACTTTACATGGCTTTACTGAACTTTAGTGAACTTTAATGAACTTTACTGGGCTTTACTGAACTTTACTGAACTTTACAGGGCTTTACTGATCTTTACTGAACTTTACTGAAATTTACAGGGCTTTACTGAACTTTACTTGGCTTTACTGAACTTTACTGGGCTTTCCTGAACCTTACTGAACTTTACAGGGCTTTACTGAAATTTACTGGGCTTTACAGGGCTTTACTGAACTTCACTAGGCTTTACCGAACTTTACTGAACTTTACAGGGCTTTACTGAATTTTACGGAACTTTACTGAACTTTACTGAACTTTACAGGGCCTTACTGAACTTTACTGGAAATTACAGGGCTTTACTGAACTTTACAGTACTTTACAGTACTTTACAGTACTTTACAGGGCTTTACTGAACTTTACTGAACTTTACAGGGCTATAGTGAACTTTACAGGGCTTTACTGAACTTTGCAGAACTTTACTGAACTTTACAGGGCTTTACTGATATGTACTGAACTTTACTGAACTTTACAGGGCTTTACTGATATGTACTGAACTGTACCGAACTTTACTGAACTTTACAGGGCTTTACTGAACCTTACTGAACTTTACAGGGCTTTACAGAACTTTACTGAACATTAAAGGGCTTTACTGAACTTTACAGGGCTTTACTGAACTTTACTGGGCTTTACTGAACTTTACTGAACTTTACTGGGCTTTGCTGAACTTTACTGAACTTTACTGTGCTTTACTGAAGTTTACTGAACTTTACAGGGCTCCACTAAACTTTACTGAACTTTACATGGCTTTACTGAACTTTACTGGGCTTTACTGAACTTTACTGAACTTTACTGGGCTTTGCTGAACTTTACTGAACTTTACTGTGCTTTACTGAAGTTTACTGAACTTTACAGGGCTTTACTAAACTTTACTGAACTTTAAAGGGCTTTGCTGAACTTTACTGAACTCTACCAAACTTTACTGAACTTTACAGGGCTTTACTGAACTTTATTGAACTTTTCATGGCTTTACTGAACTTTACTGAATTTTACTGAACTTTACAGGGCTTTACTGAACTTTACAGGGCTTTACTGAACTTTACTGAACTTTACTGAACTTTACCGAACTTGACTGAACTTTAGTGAACTTTACTGAACTTTACAGGGCTTTACTGAACTTTACAGGGCTTTACTGAACCTTACTGAATTTTACTGAACTTTACTGAACTTTACTGAAATATACTGAAATATACTGAACTTTACAGGGCTTTACTGAACTTTACTGAACTTTACTGGATTTTACTGGGCTTTACTGGGCTTTACTGGACTTTACTGAACTTTACTGAACCTTACAGGGCTTTACTGGGCTTTACTGAACTTTACACAACTTTACAGGGCTTTAGTGAACTTTACAGGGCTTTAATGAACTTTACAGGGCTTCACTGAACTTTACTGTACTTTACTGAACTTCTCTGGGCTTCACTGAACTTTACTGTACTTTTCCGAACTTTACTGGGCTTTACTGAACTTTACTAAACTTTACTGAACTTTACAGGGCTTTACTGAACTTTACATGGCTTTACTGAACTTTACTGAATTTTACTGAAATTTACAGGGCTTTACTGAACTTTACTTGGCTTTACTGAACTTTACTGGGCTTTACTCAACCTTACTGAACTTTACAGGGCTTTACTGAAATTTACTGGGCTTTACAGGGCTTTACTGAACTTCACTAGGCTTTACCGAACTTTACTGAACTTTACAGGGCTTTACTGAATTTTACGGAACTTTACTGAACTTTACTGAACTTTACAGGGCCTTACTGAACTTTACTGGAAATTACAGGGCTTTACTGAACTTTATTGAACTTTTCATGGCTTTACTGAACTTTACTGAATTTTACTGAACTTTACTGAACTTTACAGGGCTTTACTGAACTTTACAGGGCTTTACTGAACTTTACTGAACTTTACTGAACTTTACCGAACTTGACTGAACTTTAGTGAACTTTACTGAACTTTACAGGGCTTTACTGAACTTTACAGGGCTTTACTGAACTTTACAGGGCTTTACTGAACCTTACTGAACTTTACTGAACTTTACTGAAATATACTGAAATATACTGAAATATACTGAACTTTACAGGGCTTTACTGAACTTTACTGAATTGTACTGAACTTTACTGTACTTTACAGGGCTTTACTAAACTTTACTGAACTTTACTGGGCTTTACTGAACTTTACTGAATTTTACTGAACCTTACTGAACTTTACAGGGCTTTACTGAACTTTACTGGGCTTTACTGAACTTTACTGGGCTTTGGTGAACTTTACTGAACTTTCCAGAACTTTACAGGGCTTTACTGAACTTTACTGGGCTTTGCTGAACTTTACCGAACTTTACAGGGCTTTACTGAACTTTATTGAACTTTACTGAATTTTACTGCACTTTACTGATTTTCACAGGGCTTTACTGAACTTTACTGAACTTGACTGAACTTTACAGGGCTTTACTGAACTTTCCTGAACTTTACTGAACTTTACTGAACTTTACAGGGCTTCACTTAACTTTACTAAACTTTGCTGAACTTTACTGAAAATTACAGGGCTTTACTGAACTTTACAGAACTGTACAGAACTTCACAGAACTTTACAGGGCTTTACTGAACTTTACAGGGCTTTACTGATATGTACTGAACTTTACTGAACTTTACAGGGCTTTACTGATATGTACTGAACTTTACTGAACTTTACTGGGCTTTACTGAACTTTACTTGGCTTTACTGAACTTTACAGGGCTTCACTGAACTTTACTGAACTTTACAGAACTTTACAGGGCTTTACTGAACTTTACTAAACTTTACTGAACTTTACAGGGCTTTACTGAACTTTACTGGGCTTTACTGAACTTTACTGAACTTCAATGAACTTTACAGGGCTTTACTGAACTTTACTGGGCTTTACTGAACTTTACTGAACTTTACTGGGCTTTACTGAACTTTAGCGAACTTTACTGTGCTTTACTGAACTTTACTGAACTTTACAGGGCTTTACTGATCTTTACTGAACTTTACTGAACTTTACAGGGCTTTACTGAACTTTACTGAACTTTACATGGCTTTACTGAACTTTACTGAATTTTACTGAAATTTACAGGGCTTTACTGAACTTTACTTGGCTTTACTGAACTTTACTGGGCTTTACTGAACCTTACTGAACTTTACAGGGCTTTACTGAAATTTACTGGGCTTTACAGGGCTTTATTGAACTTCACTAGGCTTTACCGAACTTTACAGAACTTTACAGGGCTTTACTGAACTTTACTAAACTTTACTGAACTTTACAGGGCTTTACTGAACTTTACTGGGCTTTACTGAACTTTACTGAACTTTAATGAACTTTACAGGGCTTTACTGAACTTTACTGGGCTTTACTGAACTTTACTGAACTTTACTGGGCTTTACTGAACTTTAGCGAACTTTACTGTGCTTTACTGAACTTTACTGAACTTTACAGGGCTTTACTGATCTTTACTGAACTTTACTGAACTTTACAGGGCTTTACTGAACTTTACTGAACTTTACATGGCTTTACTGAACTTTACTGAATTTTACTGAAATTTACAGGGCTTTACTGAACTTTACTTGGCTTTACTGAACTTTACTGGGCTTTACTGAACCTTACTGAACTTTACAGGGCTTTACTGAAATTTACTGGGCTTTACAGGGCTTTACTGAACTTCACTAGGCTTTACCGAACTTTACTGAACTTTACAGGGCTTTACTGAATTTTACGGAACTTTACTGAACTTTACTGAACTTTACAGGGCCTTACTGAACTTTACTGGAAATTACAGGGCTTTACTGAACTTTATTGAACTTTTCATGGCTTTACTGAACTTTACTGAATTTTACTGAACTTTACTGAACTTTACAGGGCTTTACTGAACTTTACAGGGCTTTACTGAACTTTACTGAACTTTACTGAACTTTACCGAACTTGACTGAACTTTAGTGAACTTTACTGAACTTTACAGGGCTTTACTGAACTTTACAGGGCTTTACTGAACTTTACAGGGCTTTACTGAACCTTACTGAACTTTACTGAACTTTACTGAAATATACTGAAATATACTGAACTTTACAGGGCTTTACTGAACTTTACTGAACTTGACTGGATTTTACTGGGCTTTACTGGGCTTTACTGGACTTTTCTGAACTTTACTGAACCTTACAGGGCTTTACTGGGCTTTACTGGGCTTTACTGAACTTTACACAACTTTACAGGGCTTTAGTGAACTTTACAGGGCTTTAATGAACTTTATAGGGCTTCACTGAACTTTACTGTACTTTACCGAACTTTACTGGGCTTTACTGAACTTTACTGTGCTTTACAGGGCTTTACTGAACTTTACTGAATTTTACTGAACTTTACTGAACTTTACAGGGCTTTAATGAACTTTACAGGGCTTCACTGAACTTTACTGTACTTTTCCGAACTTTACTGGGCTTTACTGAACTTTACTGTGCTTTACTGAACTTTACTGAACTTTACTGGGCTTTGCTGAACTTTACTGAACTTTACTGTGCTTTACTGAAGTTTACTGAACTTTACAGGGCTTTACTAAACTTTACTGAACTTTAAAGGGCTTTGCTGAACTTTACTGTACTCTACTAAACTTTACTGAACTTTACAGGGCTTTACTGAACTTTATTGAACTTTTCATGGCTTTACTGAACTTTACTGAATTTTACTGAACTTTACTGAACTTTACAGGGCTTTACTGAACTTTACAGGGCTTTACTGAACTTTACAGGGCTTTACTGAACCTTACTGAATTTTACTGAACTTTACTGAACTTTACTGAAATATACTGAAATATACTGAACTTTACAGGGCTTTACTGAACTTTACTGAACTTTACTGGATTTTACTGGGATTTACTGGGCTTTACTGGACTTTTATGAACTTTACTGAACCTTACAGGGCTTTACTGGGCTTTAATGGGCTTTACTGAACTTTACACAACTTTACAGGGCTTTAGTGAACTTTACAGGGCTTTAATGAACTTTACAGGGCTTCACTGAACTTTACTGTACTTTACTGAACTTCACTGGGCTTTACTGAACTTGACTGAACTTTACAGGGCTTTACTGAACTTTACTGAATTTTACTGAACTTTACTGAACTTTACAGGGCTTTAATGAACTTTACAGGGCTTCACTGAACTTTACTGTACTTTTCCGAACTTTACTGGGCTTTACTGAACTTTACTGTGCTTTACTGAACTTTACTGAACTTTACTGGGCTTTGCTGAACTTTACTGAACTTTACTGTGCTTTACTGAAGTTTACTGAACTTTACAGGGCTTTACTAAACTTTACTGAACTTTAAAGGGCTTTGCTGAACTTTACTGAACTCTACTAAACTTTACTGAACTTTACAGGGCTTTACTGAACTTTATTGAACTTTTCATGGCTTTACTGAACTTTACTGAATTTTACTGAACTTTACTGAACTTTACAGGGCTTTACTGAACTTTACAGGGCTTTACTGAACTTTACTGAACTTTACTGAACTTTACCGAACTTGACTGAACTTTAGTGAACTTTACAGAACTTTACAGGGCTTTACTGAACTTTACTAAACTTTACTGAACTTTACAGGGCTTTACTGAACTTTACTGGGCTTTACTGAACTTTACTGAACTTTAATGAACTTTACAGGGCTTTACTGAACTTTACTGGGCTTTACTGAACTTTACTGAACTTTACTGGGCTTTACTGAACTTTAGCGAACTTTACTGTGCTTTACTGAACTTTACTGAACTTTACAGGGCTTTACTGATCTTTACTGAACTTTACTGAACTTTACAGGGCTTTACTGAACTTTACTGAACTTTACATGGCTTTACTGAACTTTACTGAATTTTACTGAAATTTACAGGGCTTTACTGAACTTTACAGGGCTTTACTGAACTTTACAGGGCTTTACTGAACCTTACTGAATTTTACTGAACTTTACTGAACTTTACTGAAATATACTGAAATATACTGAACTTTACAGGGCTTTACTGAACTTTACTGAACTTTACTGGATTTTACTGGGCTTTACTGGGCTTTACTGGACTTTTCTGAACTTTACTGAACCTTACAGGGCTTTACTGGGCTTTACTGGGCTTTACTGAACTTTACACAACTTTACAGGGCTTTAGTGAACTTTACAGGGCTTTAATGAACTTTACAGGGCTTCACTGAACTTTACTGTACTTTACTGAACTTCACTGGGCCTTACTGAACTTGACTGAACTTTACAGGGCTTTACTGAACTTTACTGAATTTTACTGAACTTTACTGAACTTTACAGGGCTTTAATGAACTTTACAGGGCTTCACTGAACTTTACTGTACTTTTCCGAACTTTACTGGGCTTTACTGAACTTTACTGTGCTTTACTGAACTTTACTGAACTTTACTGGGCTTTGCTGAACTTTACTGAACTTTACTGTGCTTTACTGAAGTTTACTGAACTTTACAGGGCTTTACTAAACTTTACTGAACTTTAAAGGGCTTTGCTGAACTTTACTGAACTCTACTAAACTTTACTGAACTTTACAGGGCTTTACTGAACTTTATTGAACTTTTCATGGCTTTACTGAACTTTACTGAATTTTACTGAACTTTACTGAACTTTACAGGGCTTTACTGAACTTTACAGGGCTTTACTGAACTTTACTGAACTTTACTGAACTTTACCGAACTTGACTGAAATTTAGTGAACTTTACTGAACTTTACAGGGCTTTACTGAACCTTACTGAATTTTACTGAACTTTACTGAACTTTACTGAAATATACTGAAATATACTGAACTTTACAGGGCTTTACTGAACTTTACTGAACTTTACTGGATTTTACTGGGCTTTACTGGGCTTTACTGGACTTTACTGAACTTTACTGAACCTTACAGGGCTTTACTGGGCTTTACTGAACTTTACACAACTTTACAGGGCTTTAGTGAACTTTACAGGGCTTTAATGAACTTTACAGGGCTTCACTGAACTTTACTGTACTTTACTGAACTTCACTGGGCTTCACTGAACTTTACTGTACTTTTCCGAACTTTACTGGGCTTTACTGAACTTTACTGTGCTTTACTGAACTTTACTGAACTTTACAGGGCTTTACTGAACTTTACTGAACTTCACTGGGCTTTACTGAACTTGACTGAACTTTACAGGGCTTTACTGAACTTTCCTGACCTTTACTGAACTTTACTGGGCTTTACTGAACTTTAATGAACTTTACAGAACTTTACAGGGCTTTACTGAACTTTACTGAATTGTACTGAACTTTACTGTACTTTACAGGGCTTTACTAAACTTTACTGAACTTTACTGGGCTTTACTGAACTTTACTGAATTTTACTGAACCTTACTGAACTTTACAGGGCTTTACTGAACTTTACTGGGCTTTACTGAACTTTACTGGGCTTTGGTGAACTTTACTGAACTTTCCAGAACTTTACAGGGCTTTACTGAACTTTATTGAACTTTTCATGGCTTTACTGAACTTTACTGAATTTTACTGAACTTTACTGAACTTTACAGGGCTTTACTGAACTTTAGAGGGCTTTACTGAACTTTACTGATCTTTACTGAACTTTACCGAACTTGACTGAACTTTAGTGAACTTTACTGAACTTTACAGGGCTTTACTGAACTTTACAGGGCTTTACTGAACCTTACTGAATTTTACTGAACTTTACTGAACTTTACTGAAATATACTGAAATATACTGAACTTTACAGGGCTTTACTGAACTTTACTGAACTTTACTGGATTTTACTGGGCTTTACTGGGCTTTACTGGACTTTTCTGAACTTTACTGAACCTTACTGGGCTTTACTGGGCTTTACTGAACTTTACACAACTTTACAGGGCTTTAGTGAACTTTACAGGGCTTTAATTAACTTTACAGGGCTTCACTGAACTTTACTGTACTTTACTGAACTTCACTGGGCTTTACTGAACTTGACTGAACTTTACAGGGCTTTACTGAACTTTACTGAATTTTACTGAACTTTACTGAACTTTACTGAACTTTACAGGGCTTTAATGAACTTTACAGGGCTTCACTGAACTTTACTGTACTTTTCCGAACTTTACTGGGCTTTACTGAACTTTACTGTGCTTTACTGAACTTTACTGAACTTTACAGGGCTTTACTGAACTTTACTGAACTTCACTGGTCTTTACTGAACTTGACTGAACTTTACAGGGCTTTACTGAACTTTACTGAATTTTACTGAACTTTACTGAACTTTACAGGGCTGTACTGAACTTTCCTGAACTTTCCTGAACTTTACTGAACTTTACTTAACTTTACTAAACTTTGCTGAACTTTACTGAAAATTTCAGGGCTTTACTGAACTTTACAGAACTTTACAGAACTTTACAGAACTTCACAGAACTTTACAGGGCTTTACTGAACTTTGCAGAACTTTACTGAACTTTACAGGGCTTTACTGACATGTACTGAACTTTACTGAACTTTACAGGGCTTTACTGATATGTACTGAACTTTACTGAACTTTACAGGGCTTTACTGATATGTACTGAACTTTACTGAACTTTACTGGGCTTTACTGAACTTTACTTGGCTTTACTGAACTTTACAGGGCTTCACTGAACTTTACAGGGCTTCACTGAACTTTACTGAACTTTACAGAACGTTACGGGGCTTTACTGAACTTTACTAAACTTTACTGAACTTTACAGGGCATTACTGAACTTTACTGGGCTTTACTGAACTTTACTGAACTTTAATGAACTTTACAGGGCTTTACTGAACTTTACTGGGCTTTACTGAACTTTAGTGAACTTTAATGAACTTTACTGGGCTTTACTGAACTTTACTGAACTTTACAGGGCTTTACTGATCTTTACTGAACTTTACTGAACTTTACAGGGCTTTACTGAACTTTACTGAACTTTACATGGCTTTACTGAACTTTACTGAATTTTACTGAAATTTACAGGGCTTTACTGAACTTTACTTGGCTTTACTGAACTTTACTGGGCTTTACTGAACCTTACTGAACTTTACAGGGCTTTACTGAAATTTACTGGGCTTTACAGGGCTTTACTGAACTTCACTAGGCTTTACCGAACTTTACTGAACTTTACAGGGCTTTACTGAATTTTACGGAACTTTACTGAACTTTACTGAACTTTACAGGGCCTTACTGAACTTTACTGGAAATTACAGGGCTTTACTGAACTTTACAGAACTTTACAGTACTTTACAGTACTTTACAGGGCTTTACTGAACTTTACTGAACTTTACAGGGCTATAGTGAACTTTACAGGGCTTTACTGAACTTTGTAGAACTTTACTGAACTTTACAGGGCTTTACTGATATGTACTGAACTTTACTGAACTTTACAGGGCTTTACTGATATGTACTGAACTGTACTGAACTTTACTGAACTTTACAGGGCTTTACTGAACCTTACTGAACTTTACAGGGCTTTACTGAACTTTACTGAACATTAAAGGGCTTTACTGAACTTTACAGGGCTTTACTGAACTTTACTGGGCTTTACTGAACTTTACTGGGCTTTGGTGAACTTTACTGAACTTTCCAGAACTTTACAGGGCTTTACTGAACTTTACTGGGCTTTGCCGAACTTTACCGAACTTTACAGGGCTTTACTGAACTTTATTGAACTTTACTGAATTTTACTGCACTTTACTGATTTTCACAGGGCTTTACTGAACTTTACTGAACTTTACTGAACTTTACAGGGCTTTACTGAACTTTACTGCACCTTACTGAACTTTAGAGGGCTTTACTGAACTTTACTGAACTTTACTGAACTTTACTGAACTTTACTGGGCTTTGCTGAACTTTACTGAACTTTACTGAACTTTACTGGTCTTTACTGAACTTTACATAACTTTACTGGGCTTTACTGAACTTTACTGAACTTTACTGGGCTTTACTAAACTTTACAGAACTTTACTGAACTTTACAGGGCTTTACTAAACTTTACTGAACTTTACTGAACTTTACTGGTCTTTACTGAACTTTACATAACTTTACTGGGCTTTACTGAACTTTACTGGGCTTTGCTGAACTTTACCGAACTTTACAGGGCTTCACTTAACTTTACAGGGCTTTAATGAACTTTACAGGGCTTCACTTAACTTTACTGGGCTTTACTGAACTTTACTGGGCTTTAATGAACTTTACAGGGCTTTACTGAACTTTTCTGGGCTTTACTGAACTTTACTGGGCTTTGGTGAACTTTCCTGAATTTTACTGAACTTTACTGAATTTTACAGGCCTTTCCTGTACTTTCCTGAACTTTACAGAACTTTACAGGGCTTTACTGAACTTTCCTGAACTTTACTGAATTTTACTGAACTTCACTGAACTTTACAGGGCTTTACTGAACTTTACTGGTCTTCACTCAACTTTACTGAACTTTCCAGAACTTTACAGGGCTTTACTGAACTTTACTGGGCTTTGCTGAACTTTACCGAACTTTACAGGGCTTTACTGAACTTTATTGAACTTTACTGAATTTTACTGAACTTTACTGAGTTTCACAGGGCTTTACTGAACTTTACTGAACTTTACTGAACTTTACAGGGCTTTACTGAACTTTACTGAACTTTACTGAACTTTACAGGGCTTTACTGAACTTTACTGCACCTTACTGAACTTTAGAGGGCTTTACTGAACTTTACTGAACTTTACTGGGCTTTGCTGAACTTTACAGGGCTTTACTAAACTTTACAGAACTTTACTGAACTTTACAGGGCTTTACTAAACTTTACTGAACTTTACTGAACTTTACTGGTCTTTACTCAACTTTTCTGAACTTTACATAACTTTACAGGGCTTTACTGAACTTTACTGGGCTTTGCTGAACTTTACCGAACTTTATAGGGCTTCACTGAACTTTACAGGGCTTTAATGAACTTTACAGGGCTTCACTTAACTTTACAGGGCTTTACTGAACTTTACTGGGCTTTAATGAACTTTACTGGTCTTCACTCAACTTTACTGAACTTTCCAGAACTTTACAGGGCTTTACTGAACTTTACTGGGCTTTGCTGAACTTTACCGAACTTTACAGGGCTTTACTGAACTTTATTGAACTTTACTGAATTTTACTGCACTTTACTGATTTTCACAGGGCTTTACTGAACTTTACAGGGCTTTACTGATATGTACTGAACTTTACTGGGCTTTACTGCACTTTACAGAACTTTACAGAACTTCACAGAACTTTACAGGGCTTTACTTAACTTTACTAAACTTTGCTGAACTTTACTGAAAATTACAGGGCTTTACTGAACTTTACAGAACTTTATCGAACTTTACAGAACTTCACAGAACTTTACAGGGCTTTACTGAACTTTGCAGAACTTTACTGAACTTTACAGGGCTTTACTGATATGTACTGAACTTTACTGAACTTTACAGGGCTTTACTGATATGTACTGAACTTTACTAAACTTTACTGAACTTTACAGGGCTTTACTGAACTTTACTGAACTTTAATGAACTTTACAGGGCTTTACTGAACTTTACTGGGCTTTACTGAATTTTAGTGAACTTTACTGAACTTTACAGGGCTTTACTGAACTTTACTGAACTTTACATGGCTTTACTGAACTTTACTGAATTTTACTGAAATTTACAGGGCTTTACTGAACTTGGCTTTACTGAACTTTACTGAACTTTACAGGCCTTTCCTGTACTTTCCTGTACTTTACTGAACTTTACTGAACTTTAAAGGGCTTTACTGAACTTTACTGAACTTTGCTGAATTTTAATGAACTTCACTGAACTTTACTGGGCTTTGGTAAACTTTACTGAATTTTACTGAACTTTACTGAACTTTACAGGCCTTTCCTGTACTTTCCTGTACTTTACTGAACTTTACTGAACTTTACAGGGCTTTACTGATATGTACTGAACTTTACTGAACTTTACTGGGCTTTACTGAACTTTACAGGGCTTCACTGAACTTTCCAGGGCTTCACTGAACTTTACTGAACTTTACAGAACTTTACAGGGCTTTACTGAACTTTACTAAACTTTACTGAACTTCACAGGGCTTTACTGAACTTTACTGGGCTTTACTGAACTTTACTGAACTTTACTGAACTTTAATGAACTTTACAGGGCTTTACTGAACTTTACTGAACTTTACTGGGCTTTACTTAACTTTACTAAACTTTGCTGAACTTTACTGAAAATTACAGGGCTTTACTGAACTTTACAGAACTTTATCGAACTTTACAGAACTTCACAGAACTTTACAGGGCTTTACTGAACTTTGCAGAACTTTACTGAACTTTACAGGGCTTTACTGATATGTACTGAACTTTACTGAACTTTACAGGGCTTTACTGATATGTACTGAACTTTACTGAACTTTACTGGGCTTTACTGAACTTTACTGGGCTTTACTGAACTTTACAGGGCTTCACTGAACTTTACAGGGCTTCACTGAACTTCACTGAACTTTACAGAACTTTACAGGGCTTTACTGAACTTTACTAAACTTTACTGAACTTTACAGGGCTTTACTGAACTTTACTGAACTTTAATGAACTTTACAGGGCTTTACTGAACTTTACTGGGCTTTACTGAATTTTAGTGAACTTTACTGAACTTTACAGGGCTTTACTGAACTTTAGTGAACTTTACTGTGCTTTACTGAACTTTACTGAACTTTACAGGGCTTTACTGAACTTTACTGAACTTTACTGAACTTTACAGGGCTTTACTGAACTTTACTGAACTTTACATGGCTTTACTGAACTTTACTGAATTTTAATGAAATTTACAAGGCTTTACTGAACTTTACTTGGCTTTACTGAACTTTACTGGGCTTTACTGAACTTCACTGGTCTTTACTGAACTTGACTGAACTTTACAGGGCTTTACTGAACTTTACTGAATTTTACTGAACTTTACTGAACTTTACTGGGCTTTACTGAACTTTCCTGAACTTTCCTGAACTTTACAGAACTTTACAGGGCTTTACTTAACTTTACTAAACTTTGCTGAACTTTACTGAAAATTACAGGGCTTTACTGAACTTTACAGAACTTTACAGAACTTTACAGAACTTTACAGAACTTCACAGAACTTTACAGGGCTTTACTGAACTTTGCAGAACTTTACTGAACTTTACAGGGCTTTACTGATATGTACTGAACTTTACTGAACTTTACAGGGCTTTACTGATATGTACTGAACTTTACTGAACTTTACAGGGCTTTACTGATATGTACTGAACTTTACTGAACTTTACTGGGCTTTACTGAACTTTACTTGGCCTTACTGAACTTTACAGAGCTTCACTGAACTTTACAGGGCTTCACTGAACTTTACTGAACTTTACAGAACTTTACGGGGCTTTACTGAACTTTACTAAACTTTACTGAACTTTACAGGGCTTTACTGAACTT
This sequence comes from Telmatherina bonti, assembly GCF_933228915.1. NCBI lineage: Eukaryota > Metazoa > Chordata > Actinopteri > Atheriniformes > Telmatherinidae > Telmatherina > Telmatherina bonti. The sequence continues at coordinate 2,349,716 of NC_136625.1, read as the reverse complement.
TACTGGGCTTTACTGAACTTTACTGAACTTTAATGAACTTTACAGGGCTTTACTGAACTTTACTGGGCTTTACTGAACTTTAGTGAACTTTAATGAACTTTACTGGGCTTTACTGAACTTTTCTGAACTTTACAGGGCTTTACTGATCTTTACTGAACTTTACTGAACTTTACAGGGCTTTACTGAACTTTACTGAACTTTACATGGCTTTACTGAACTTTAGTGAACTTTAATGAACTTTACTGGGCTTTACTGAACTTTACTGAACTTTACAGGGCTTTACTGATCTTTACTGAACTTTACTGAAATTTACAGGGCTTTACTGAACTTTACTTGGCTTTACTGAACTTTACTGGGCTTTCCTGAACCTTACTGAACTTTACAGGGCTTTACTGAAATTTACTGGGCTTTACAGGGCTTTACTGAACTTCACTAGGCTTTACCGAACTTTACTGAACTTTACAGGGCTTTACTGAATTTTACGGAACTTTACTGAACTTTACTGAACTTTACAGGGCCTTACTGAACTTTACTGGAAATTACAGGGCTTTACTGAACTTTACAGTACTTTACAGTACTTTACAGTACTTTACAGGGCTTTACTGAACTTTACTGAACTTTACAGGGCTATAGTGAACTTTACAGGGCTTTACTGAACTTTGCAGAACTTTACTGAACTTTACAGGGCTTTACTGATATGTACTGAACTTTACTGAACTTTACAGGGCTTTACTGATATGTACTGAACTGTACCGAACTTTACTGAACTTTACAGGGCTTTACTGAACCTTACTGAACTTTACAGGGCTTTACAGAACTTTACTGAACATTAAAGGGCTTTACTGAACTTTACAGGGCTTTACTGAACTTTACTGGGCTTTACTGAACTTTACTGAACTTTACTGGGCTTTGCTGAACTTTACTGAACTTTACTGTGCTTTACTGAAGTTTACTGAACTTTACAGGGCTCCACTAAACTTTACTGAACTTTACATGGCTTTACTGAACTTTACTGGGCTTTACTGAACTTTACTGAACTTTACTGGGCTTTGCTGAACTTTACTGAACTTTACTGTGCTTTACTGAAGTTTACTGAACTTTACAGGGCTTTACTAAACTTTACTGAACTTTAAAGGGCTTTGCTGAACTTTACTGAACTCTACCAAACTTTACTGAACTTTACAGGGCTTTACTGAACTTTATTGAACTTTTCATGGCTTTACTGAACTTTACTGAATTTTACTGAACTTTACAGGGCTTTACTGAACTTTACAGGGCTTTACTGAACTTTACTGAACTTTACTGAACTTTACCGAACTTGACTGAACTTTAGTGAACTTTACTGAACTTTACAGGGCTTTACTGAACTTTACAGGGCTTTACTGAACCTTACTGAATTTTACTGAACTTTACTGAACTTTACTGAAATATACTGAAATATACTGAACTTTACAGGGCTTTACTGAACTTTACTGAACTTTACTGGATTTTACTGGGCTTTACTGGGCTTTACTGGACTTTACTGAACTTTACTGAACCTTACAGGGCTTTACTGGGCTTTACTGAACTTTACACAACTTTACAGGGCTTTAGTGAACTTTACAGGGCTTTAATGAACTTTACAGGGCTTCACTGAACTTTACTGTACTTTACTGAACTTCACTGGGCTTCACTGAACTTTACTGTACTTTTCCGAACTTTACTGGGCTTTACTGAACTTTACTAAACTTTACTGAACTTTACAGGGCTTTACTGAACTTTACATGGCTTTACTGAACTTTACTGAATTTTACTGAAATTTACAGGGCTTTACTGAACTTTACTTGGCTTTACTGAACTTTACTGGGCTTTACTCAACCTTACTGAACTTTACAGGGCTTTACTGAAATTTACTGGGCTTTACAGGGCTTTACTGAACTTCACTAGGCTTTACCGAACTTTACTGAACTTTACAGGGCTTTACTGAATTTTACGGAACTTTACTGAACTTTACTGAACTTTACAGGGCCTTACTGAACTTTACTGGAAATTACAGGGCTTTACTGAACTTTATTGAACTTTTCATGGCTTTACTGAACTTTACTGAATTTTACTGAACTTTACTGAACTTTACAGGGCTTTACTGAACTTTACAGGGCTTTACTGAACTTTACTGAACTTTACTGAACTTTACCGAACTTGACTGAACTTTAGTGAACTTTACTGAACTTTACAGGGCTTTACTGAACTTTACAGGGCTTTACTGAACTTTACAGGGCTTTACTGAACCTTACTGAACTTTACTGAACTTTACTGAAATATACTGAAATATACTGAAATATACTGAACTTTACAGGGCTTTACTGAACTTTACTGAATTGTACTGAACTTTACTGTACTTTACAGGGCTTTACTAAACTTTACTGAACTTTACTGGGCTTTACTGAACTTTACTGAATTTTACTGAACCTTACTGAACTTTACAGGGCTTTACTGAACTTTACTGGGCTTTACTGAACTTTACTGGGCTTTGGTGAACTTTACTGAACTTTCCAGAACTTTCCAGGGCTTTACTGAACTTTACTGGGCTTTGCTGAACTTTACCGAACTTTACAGGGCTTTACTGAACTTTATTGAACTTTACTGAATTTTACTGCACTTTACTGATTTTCACAGGGCTTTACTGAACTTTACTGAACTTGACTGAACTTTACAGGGCTTTACTGAACTTTCCTGAACTTTACTGAACTTTACTGAACTTTACAGGGCTTCACTTAACTTTACTAAACTTTGCTGAACTTTACTGAAAATTACAGGGCTTTACTGAACTTTACAGAACTGTACAGAACTTCACAGAACTTTACAGGGCTTTACTGAACTTTACAGGGCTTTACTGATATGTACTGAACTTTACTGAACTTTACAGGGCTTTACTGATATGTACTGAACTTTACTGAACTTTACTGGGCTTTACTGAACTTTACTTGGCTTTACTGAACTTTACAGGGCTTCACTGAACTTTACTGAACTTTACAGAACTTTACAGGGCTTTACTGAACTTTACTAAACTTTACTGAACTTTACAGGGCTTTACTGAACTTTACTGGGCTTTACTGAACTTTACTGAACTTCAATGAACTTTACAGGGCTTTACTGAACTTTACTGGGCTTTACTGAACTTTACTGAACTTTACTGGGCTTTACTGAACTTTAGCGAACTTTACTGTGCTTTACTGAACTTTACTGAACTTTACAGGGCTTTACTGATCTTTACTGAACTTTACTGAACTTTACAGGGCTTTACTGAACTTTACTGAACTTTACATGGCTTTACTGAACTTTACTGAATTTTACTGAAATTTACAGGGCTTTACTGAACTTTACTTGGCTTTACTGAACTTTACTGGGCTTTACTGAACCTTACTGAACTTTACAGGGCTTTACTGAAATTTACTGGGCTTTACAGGGCTTTATTGAACTTCACTAGGCTTTACCGAACTTTACAGAACTTTACAGGGCTTTACTGAACTTTACTAAACTTTACTGAACTTTACAGGGCTTTACTGAACTTTACTGGGCTTTACTGAACTTTACTGAACTTTAATGAACTTTACAGGGCTTTACTGAACTTTACTGGGCTTTACTGAACTTTACTGAACTTTACTGGGCTTTACTGAACTTTAGCGAACTTTACTGTGCTTTACTGAACTTTACTGAACTTTACAGGGCTTTACTGATCTTTACTGAACTTTACTGAACTTTACAGGGCTTTACTGAACTTTACTGAACTTTACATGGCTTTACTGAACTTTACTGAATTTTACTGAAATTTACAGGGCTTTACTGAACTTTACTTGGCTTTACTGAACTTTACTGGGCTTTACTGAACCTTACTGAACTTTACAGGGCTTTACTGAAATTTACTGGGCTTTACAGGGCTTTACTGAACTTCACTAGGCTTTACCGAACTTTACTGAACTTTACAGGGCTTTACTGAATTTTACGGAACTTTACTGAACTTTACTGAACTTTACAGGGCCTTACTGAACTTTACTGGAAATTACAGGGCTTTACTGAACTTTATTGAACTTTTCATGGCTTTACTGAACTTTACTGAATTTTACTGAACTTTACTGAACTTTACAGGGCTTTACTGAACTTTACAGGGCTTTACTGAACTTTACTGAACTTTACTGAACTTTACCGAACTTGACTGAACTTTAGTGAACTTTACTGAACTTTACAGGGCTTTACTGAACTTTACAGGGCTTTACTGAACTTTACAGGGCTTTACTGAACCTTACTGAACTTTACTGAACTTTACTGAAATATACTGAAATATACTGAACTTTACAGGGCTTTACTGAACTTTACTGAACTTGACTGGATTTTACTGGGCTTTACTGGGCTTTACTGGACTTTTCTGAACTTTACTGAACCTTACAGGGCTTTACTGGGCTTTACTGGGCTTTACTGAACTTTACACAACTTTACAGGGCTTTAGTGAACTTTACAGGGCTTTAATGAACTTTATAGGGCTTCACTGAACTTTACTGTACTTTACCGAACTTTACTGGGCTTTACTGAACTTTACTGTGCTTTACAGGGCTTTACTGAACTTTACTGAATTTTACTGAACTTTACTGAACTTTACAGGGCTTTAATGAACTTTACAGGGCTTCACTGAACTTTACTGTACTTTTCCGAACTTTACTGGGCTTTACTGAACTTTACTGTGCTTTACTGAACTTTACTGAACTTTACTGGGCTTTGCTGAACTTTACTGAACTTTACTGTGCTTTACTGAAGTTTACTGAACTTTACAGGGCTTTACTAAACTTTACTGAACTTTACAGGGCTTTACTGAACTTTACTGAACTTTACATGGCTTTACTGAACTTTACTGAATTTTACTGAAATTTACAGGGCTTTACTGAACTTTACTTGGCTTTACTGAACTTTACTGGGCTTTACTGAACCTTACTGAACTTTACAGGGCTTTACTGAAATTTACTGGGCTTTACAGGGCTTTACTGAACTTCACTAGGCTTTACCGAACTTTACTGAACTTTACAGGGCTTTACTGAATTTTACGGAACTTTACTGAACTTTACTGAACTTTACAGGGCCTTACTGAACTTTACTGGAAATTACAGGGCTTTACTGAACTTTATTGAACTTTTCATGGCTTTACTGAACTTTACTGAATTTTACTGAACTTTACTGAACTTTACAGGGCTTTACTGAACTTTACAGGGCTTTACTGAACTTTACTGAACTTTACTGAACTTTACCGAACTTGACTGAACTTTAGTGAACTTTACTGAACTTTACAGGGCTTTACTGAACTTTACAGGGCTTTACTGAACTTTACAGGGCTTTACTGAACCTTACTGAACTTTACTGAACTTTACTGAAATATACTGAAATATACTGAACTTTACAGGGCTTTACTGAACTTTACTGAACTTGACTGGATTTTACTGGGCTTTACTGGGCTTTACTGGACTTTTCTGAACTTTACTGAACCTTACAGGGCTTTACTGGGCTTTACTGGGCTTTACTGAACTTTACACAACTTTACAGGGCTTTAGTGAACTTTACAGGGCTTTAATGAACTTTATAGGGCTTCACTGAACTTTACTGTACTTTACCGAACTTTACTGGGCTTTACTGAACTTTACTGTGCTTTACAGGGCTTTACTGAACTTTACTGAATTTTACTGAACTTTACTGAACTTTACAGGGCTTTAATGAACTTTACAGGGCTTCACTGAACTTTACTGTACTTTTCCGAACTTTACTGGGCTTTACTGAACTTTACTGTGCTTTACTGAACTTTACTGAACTTTACTGGGCTTTGCTGAACTTTACTGAACTTTACTGTGCTTTACTGAAGTTTACTGAACTTTACAGGGCTTTACTAAACTTTACTGAACTTTAAAGGGCTTTGCTGAACTTTACTGTACTCTACTAAACTTTACTGAACTTTACAGGGCTTTACTGAACTTTATTGAACTTTTCATGGCTTTACTGAACTTTACTGAATTTTACTGAACTTTACTGAACTTTACAGGGCTTTACTGAACTTTACAGGGCTTTACTGAACTTTACAGGGCTTTACTGAACCTTACTGAATTTTACTGAACTTTACTGAACTTTACTGAAATATACTGAAATATACTGAACTTTACAGGGCTTTACTGAACTTTACTGAACTTTACTGGATTTTACTGGGATTTACTGGGCTTTACTGGACTTTTATGAACTTTACTGAACCTTACAGGGCTTTACTGGGCTTTAATGGGCTTTACTGAACTTTACACAACTTTACAGGGCTTTAGTGAACTTTACAGGGCTTTAATGAACTTTACAGGGCTTCACTGAACTTTACTGTACTTTACTGAACTTCACTGGGCTTTACTGAACTTGACTGAACTTTACAGGGCTTTACTGAACTTTACTGAATTTTACTGAACTTTACTGAACTTTACAGGGCTTTAATGAACTTTACAGGGCTTCACTGAACTTTACTGTACTTTTCCGAACTTTACTGGGCTTTACTGAACTTTACTGTGCTTTACTGAACTTTACTGAACTTTACTGGGCTTTGCTGAACTTTACTGAACTTTACTGTGCTTTACTGAAGTTTACTGAACTTTACAGGGCTTTACTAAACTTTACTGAACTTTAAAGGGCTTTGCTGAACTTTACTGAACTCTACTAAACTTTACTGAACTTTACAGGGCTTTACTGAACTTTATTGAACTTTTCATGGCTTTACTGAACTTTACTGAATTTTACTGAACTTTACTGAACTTTACAGGGCTTTACTGAACTTTACAGGGCTTTACTGAACTTTACTGAACTTTACTGAACTTTACCGAACTTGACTGAACTTTAGTGAACTTTACAGAACTTTACAGGGCTTTACTGAACTTTACTAAACTTTACTGAACTTTACAGGGCTTTACTGAACTTTACTGGGCTTTACTGAACTTTACTGAACTTTAATGAACTTTACAGGGCTTTACTGAACTTTACTGGGCTTTACTGAACTTTACTGAACTTTACTGGGCTTTACTGAACTTTAGCGAACTTTACTGTGCTTTACTGAACTTTACTGAACTTTACAGGGCTTTACTGATCTTTACTGAACTTTACTGAACTTTACAGGGCTTTACTGAACTTTACTGAACTTTACATGGCTTTACTGAACTTTACTGAATTTTACTGAAATTTACAGGGCTTTACTGAACTTTACAGGGCTTTACTGAACTTTACAGGGCTTTACTGAACCTTACTGAATTTTACTGAACTTTACTGAACTTTACTGGGCTTTACTGAACTTTAGCGAACTTTACTGTGCTTTACTGAAGTTTACTGAACTTTACAGGGCTTTACTAAACTTTACTGAACTTTAAAGGGCTTTGCTGAACTTTACTGTACTCTACTAAACTTTACTGAACTTTACAGGGCTTTACTGAACTTTATTGAACTTTTCATGGCTTTACTGAACTTTACTGAATTTTACTGAACTTTACTGAACTTTACAGGGCTTTACTGAACTTTACAGGGCTTTACTGAACTTTACAGGGCTTTACTGAACCTTACTGAATTTTACTGAACTTTACTGAACTTTACTGAAATATACTGAAATATACTGAACTTTACAGGGCTTTACTGAACTTTACTGAACTTTACTGGATTTTACTGGGATTTACTGGGCTTTACTGGACTTTTATGAACTTTACTGAACCTTACAGGGCTTTACTGGGCTTTAATGGGCTTTACTGAACTTTACACAACTTTACAGGGCTTTAGTGAACTTTACAGGGCTTTAATGAACTTTACAGGGCTTCACTGAACTTTACTGTACTTTACTGAACTTCACTGGGCTTTACTGAACTTGACTGAACTTTACAGGGCTTTACTGAACTTTACTGAATTTTACTGAACTTTACTGAACTTTACAGGGCTTTAATGAACTTTACAGGGCTTCACTGAACTTTACTGTACTTTTCCGAACTTTACTGGGCTTTACTGAACTTTACTGTGCTTTACTGAACTTTACTGAACTTTACTGGGCTTTGCTGAACTTTACTGAACTTTACTGTGCTTTACTGAAGTTTACTGAACTTTACAGGGCTTTACTAAACTTTACTGAACTTTAAAGGGCTTTGCTGAACTTTACTGAACTCTACTAAACTTTACTGAACTTTACAGGGCTTTACTGAACTTTATTGAACTTTTCATGGCTTTACTGAACTTTACTGAATTTTACTGAACTTTACTGAACTTTACAGGGCTTTACTGAACTTTACAGGGCTTTACTGAACTTTACTGAACTTTACTGAACTTTACCGAACTTGACTGAACTTTAGTGAACTTTACAGAACTTTACAGGGCTTTACTGAACTTTACTAAACTTTACTGAACTTTACAGGGCTTTACTGAACTTTACTGGGCTTTACTGAACTTTACTGAACTTTAATGAACTTTACAGGGCTTTACTGAACTTTACTGGGCTTTACTGAACTTTACTGAACTTTACTGGGCTTTACTGAACTTTAGCGAACTTTACTGTGCTTTACTGAACTTTACTGAACTTTACAGGGCTTTACTGATCTTTACTGAACTTTACTGAACTTTACAGGGCTTTACTGAACTTTACTGAACTTTACATGGCTTTACTGAACTTTACTGAATTTTACTGAAATTTACAGGGCTTTACTGAACTTTACAGGGCTTTACTGAACTTTACAGGGCTTTACTGAACCTTACTGAATTTTACTGAACTTTACTGAACTTTACTGAAATATACTGAAATATACTGAACTTTACAGGGCTTTACTGAACTTTACTGAACTTTACTGGATTTTACTGGGCTTTACTGGGCTTTACTGGACTTTTCTGAACTTTACTGAACCTTACAGGGCTTTACTGGGCTTTACTGGGCTTTACTGAACTTTACACAACTTTACAGGGCTTTAGTGAACTTTACAGGGCTTTAATGAACTTTACAGGGCTTCACTGAACTTTACTGTACTTTACTGAACTTCACTGGGCCTTACTGAACTTGACTGAACTTTACAGGGCTTTACTGAACTTTACTGAATTTTACTGAACTTTACTGAACTTTACAGGGCTTTAATGAACTTTACAGGGCTTCACTGAACTTTACTGTACTTTTCCGAACTTTACTGGGCTTTACTGAACTTTACTGTGCTTTACTGAACTTTACTGAACTTTACTGGGCTTTGCTGAACTTTACTGAACTTTACTGTGCTTTACTGAAGTTTACTGAACTTTACAGGGCTTTACTAAACTTTACTGAACTTTAAAGGGCTTTGCTGAACTTTACTGAACTCTACTAAACTTTACTGAACTTTACAGGGCTTTACTGAACTTTATTGAACTTTTCATGGCTTTACTGAACTTTACTGAATTTTACTGAACTTTACTGAACTTTACAGGGCTTTACTGAACTTTACAGGGCTTTACTGAACTTTACTGAACTTTACTGAACTTTACCGAACTTGACTGAAATTTAGTGAACTTTACTGAACTTTACAGGGCTTTACTGAACCTTACTGAATTTTACTGAACTTTACTGAACTTTACTGAAATATACTGAAATATACTGAACTTTACAGGGCTTTACTGAACTTTACTGAACTTTACTGGATTTTACTGGGCTTTACTGGGCTTTACTGGACTTTACTGAACTTTACTGAACCTTACAGGGCTTTACTGGGCTTTACTGAACTTTACACAACTTTACAGGGCTTTAGTGAACTTTACAGGGCTTTAATGAACTTTACAGGGCTTCACTGAACTTTACTGTACTTTACTGAACTTCACTGGGCTTCACTGAACTTTACTGTACTTTTCCGAACTTTACTGGGCTTTACTGAACTTTACTGTGCTTTACTGAACTTTACTGAACTTTACAGGGCTTTACTGAACTTTACTGAACTTCACTGGGCTTTACTGAACTTGACTGAACTTTACAGGGCTTTACTGAACTTTCCTGACCTTTACTGAACTTTACTGGGCTTTACTGAACTTTAATGAACTTTACAGAACTTTACAGGGCTTTACTGAACTTTACTGAATTGTACTGAACTTTACTGTACTTTACAGGGCTTTACTAAACTTTACTGAACTTTACTGGGCTTTACTGAACTTTACTGAATTTTACTGAACCTTACTGAACTTTACAGGGCTTTACTGAACTTTACTGGGCTTTACTGAACTTTACTGGGCTTTGGTGAACTTTACTGAACTTTCCAGAACTTTACAGGGCTTTACTGAACTTTATTGAACTTTTCATGGCTTTACTGAACTTTACTGAATTTTACTGAACTTTACTGAACTTTACAGGGCTTTACTGAACTTTAGAGGGCTTTACTGAACTTTACTGATCTTTACTGAACTTTACCGAACTTGACTGAACTTTAGTGAACTTTACTGAACTTTACAGGGCTTTACTGAACTTTACAGGGCTTTACTGAACCTTACTGAATTTTACTGAACTTTACTGAACTTTACTGAAATATACTGAAATATACTGAACTTTACAGGGCTTTACTGAACTTTACTGAACTTTACTGGATTTTACTGGGCTTTACTGGGCTTTACTGGACTTTTCTGAACTTTACTGAACCTTACTGGGCTTTACTGGGCTTTACTGAACTTTACACAACTTTACAGGGCTTTAGTGAACTTTACAGGGCTTTAATTAACTTTACAGGGCTTCACTGAACTTTACTGTACTTTACTGAACTTCACTGGGCTTTACTGAACTTGACTGAACTTTACAGGGCTTTACTGAACTTTACTGAATTTTACTGAACTTTACTGAACTTTACTGAACTTTACAGGGCTTTAATGAACTTTACAGGGCTTCACTGAACTTTACTGTACTTTTCCGAACTTTACTGGGCTTTACTGAACTTTACTGTGCTTTACTGAACTTTACTGAACTTTACAGGGCTTTACTGAACTTTACTGAACTTCACTGGTCTTTACTGAACTTGACTGAACTTTACAGGGCTTTACTGAACTTTACTGAATTTTACTGAACTTTACTGAACTTTACAGGGCTGTACTGAACTTTCCTGAACTTTCCTGAACTTTACTGAACTTTACTTAACTTTACTAAACTTTGCTGAACTTTACTGAAAATTTCAGGGCTTTACTGAACTTTACAGAACTTTACAGAACTTTACAGAACTTCACAGAACTTTACAGGGCTTTACTGAACTTTGCAGAACTTTACTGAACTTTACAGGGCTTTACTGACATGTACTGAACTTTACTGAACTTTACAGGGCTTTACTGATATGTACTGAACTTTACTGAACTTTACAGGGCTTTACTGATATGTACTGAACTTTACTGAACTTTACTGGGCTTTACTGAACTTTACTTGGCTTTACTGAACTTTACAGGGCTTCACTGAACTTTACAGGGCTTCACTGAACTTTACTGAACTTTACAGAACGTTACGGGGCTTTACTGAACTTTACTAAACTTTACTGAACTTTACAGGGCATTACTGAACTTTACTGGGCTTTACTGAACTTTACTGAACTTTAATGAACTTTACAGGGCTTTACTGAACTTTACTGGGCTTTACTGAACTTTAGTGAACTTTAATGAACTTTACTGGGCTTTACTGAACTTTACTGAACTTTACAGGGCTTTACTGATCTTTACTGAACTTTACTGAACTTTACAGGGCTTTACTGAACTTTACTGAACTTTACATGGCTTTACTGAACTTTACTGAATTTTACTGAAATTTACAGGGCTTTACTGAACTTTACTTGGCTTTACTGAACTTTACTGGGCTTTACTGAACCTTACTGAACTTTACAGGGCTTTACTGAAATTTACTGGGCTTTACAGGGCTTTACTGAACTTCACTAGGCTTTACCGAACTTTACTGAACTTTACAGGGCTTTACTGAATTTTACGGAACTTTACTGAACTTTACTGAACTTTACAGGGCCTTACTGAACTTTACTGGAAATTACAGGGCTTTACTGAACTTTACAGAACTTTACAGTACTTTACAGTACTTTACAGGGCTTTACTGAACTTTACTGAACTTTACAGGGCTATAGTGAACTTTACAGGGCTTTACTGAACTTTGTAGAACTTTACTGAACTTTACAGGGCTTTACTGATATGTACTGAACTTTACTGAACTTTACAGGGCTTTACTGATATGTACTGAACTGTACTGAACTTTACTGAACTTTACAGGGCTTTACTGAACCTTACTGAACTTTACAGGGCTTTACTGAACTTTACTGAACATTAAAGGGCTTTACTGAACTTTACAGGGCTTTACTGAACTTTACTGGGCTTTACTGAACTTTACTGGGCTTTGGTGAACTTTACTGAACTTTCCAGAACTTTACAGGGCTTTACTGAACTTTACTGGGCTTTGCCGAACTTTACCGAACTTTACAGGGCTTTACTGAACTTTATTGAACTTTACTGAATTTTACTGCACTTTACTGATTTTCACAGGGCTTTACTGAACTTTACTGAACTTTACTGAACTTTACAGGGCTTTACTGAACTTTACTGCACCTTACTGAACTTTAGAGGGCTTTACTGAACTTTACTGAACTTTACTGAACTTTACTGAACTTTACTGGGCTTTGCTGAACTTTACTGAACTTTACTGAACTTTACTGGTCTTTACTGAACTTTACATAACTTTACTGGGCTTTACTGAACTTTACTGAACTTTACTGGGCTTTACTAAACTTTACAGAACTTTACTGAACTTTACAGGGCTTTACTAAACTTTACTGAACTTTACTGAACTTTACTGGTCTTTACTGAACTTTACATAACTTTACTGGGCTTTACTGAACTTTACTGGGCTTTGCTGAACTTTACCGAACTTTACAGGGCTTCACTTAACTTTACAGGGCTTTAATGAACTTTACAGGGCTTCACTTAACTTTACTGGGCTTTACTGAACTTTACTGGGCTTTAATGAACTTTACAGGGCTTTACTGAACTTTTCTGGGCTTTACTGAACTTTACTGGGCTTTGGTGAACTTTCCTGAATTTTACTGAACTTTACTGAATTTTACAGGCCTTTCCTGTACTTTCCTGAACTTTACAGAACTTTACAGGGCTTTACTGAACTTTCCTGAACTTTACTGAATTTTACTGAACTTCACTGAACTTTACAGGGCTTTACTGAACTTTACTGGTCTTCACTCAACTTTACTGAACTTTCCAGAACTTTACAGGGCTTTACTGAACTTTACTGGGCTTTGCTGAACTTTACCGAACTTTACAGGGCTTTACTGAACTTTATTGAACTTTACTGAATTTTACTGAACTTTACTGAGTTTCACAGGGCTTTACTGAACTTTACTGAACTTTACTGAACTTTACAGGGCTTTACTGAACTTTACTGAACTTTACTGAACTTTACAGGGCTTTACTGAACTTTACTGCACCTTACTGAACTTTAGAGGGCTTTACTGAACTTTACTGAACTTTACTGGGCTTTGCTGAACTTTACAGGGCTTTACTAAACTTTACAGAACTTTACTGAACTTTACAGGGCTTTACTAAACTTTACTGAACTTTACTGAACTTTACTGGTCTTTACTCAACTTTTCTGAACTTTACATAACTTTACAGGGCTTTACTGAACTTTACTGGGCTTTGCTGAACTTTACCGAACTTTATAGGGCTTCACTGAACTTTACAGGGCTTTAATGAACTTTACAGGGCTTCACTTAACTTTACAGGGCTTTACTGAACTTTACTGGGCTTTAATGAACTTTACTGGTCTTCACTCAACTTTACTGAACTTTCCAGAACTTTACAGGGCTTTACTGAACTTTACTGGGCTTTGCTGAACTTTACCGAACTTTACAGGGCTTTACTGAACTTTATTGAACTTTACTGAATTTTACTGCACTTTACTGATTTTCACAGGGCTTTACTGAACTTTACAGGGCTTTACTGATATGTACTGAACTTTACTGGGCTTTACTGAACTTTACAGAACTTTACAGAACTTCACAGAACTTTACAGGGCTTTACTTAACTTTACTAAACTTTGCTGAACTTTACTGAAAATTACAGGGCTTTACTGAACTTTACAGAACTTTATCGAACTTTACAGAACTTCACAGAACTTTACAGGGCTTTACTGAACTTTGCAGAACTTTACTGAACTTTACAGGGCTTTACTGATATGTACTGAACTTTACTGAACTTTACAGGGCTTTACTGATATGTACTGAACTTTACTAAACTTTACTGAACTTTACAGGGCTTTACTGAACTTTACTGAACTTTAATGAACTTTACAGGGCTTTACTGAACTTTACTGGGCTTTACTGAATTTTAGTGAACTTTACTGAACTTTACAGGGCTTTACTGAACTTTACTGAACTTTACATGGCTTTACTGAACTTTACTGAATTTTACTGAAATTTACAGGGCTTTACTGAACTTGGCTTTACTGAACTTTACTGAACTTTACAGGCCTTTCCTGTACTTTCCTGTACTTTACTGAACTTTACTGAACTTTAAAGGGCTTTACTGAACTTTACTGAACTTTGCTGAATTTTAATGAACTTCACTGAACTTTACTGGGCTTTGGTAAACTTTACTGAATTTTACTGAACTTTACTGAACTTTACAGGCCTTTCCTGTACTTTCCTGTACTTTACTGAACTTTACTGAACTTTACAGGGCTTTACTGATATGTACTGAACTTTACTGAACTTTACTGGGCTTTACTGAACTTTACAGGGCTTCACTGAACTTTCCAGGGCTTCACTGAACTTTACTGAACTTTACAGAACTTTACAGGGCTTTACTGAACTTTACTAAACTTTACTGAACTTCACAGGGCTTTACTGAACTTTACTGGGCTTTACTGAACTTTACTGAACTTTACTGAACTTTAATGAACTTTACAGGGCTTTACTGAACTTTACTGAACTTTACTGGGCTTTACTTAACTTTACTAAACTTTGCTGAACTTTACTGAAAATTACAGGGCTTTACTGAACTTTACAGAACTTTATCGAACTTTACAGAACTTCACAGAACTTTACAGGGCTTTACTGAACTTTGCAGAACTTTACTGAACTTTACAGGGCTTTACTGATATGTACTGAACTTTACTGAACTTTACAGGGCTTTACTGATATGTACTGAACTTTACTGAACTTTACTGGGCTTTACTGAACTTTACTGGGCTTTACTGAACTTTACAGGGCTTCACTGAACTTTACAGGGCTTCACTGAACTTCACTGAACTTTACAGAACTTTACAGGGCTTTACTGAACTTTACTAAACTTTACTGAACTTTACAGGGCTTTACTGAACTTTACTGAACTTTAATGAACTTTACAGGGCTTTACTGAACTTTACTGGGCTTTACTGAATTTTAGTGAACTTTACTGAACTTTACAGGGCTTTACTGAACTTTAGTGAACTTTACTGTGCTTTACTGAACTTTACTGAACTTTACAGGGCTTTACTGAACTTTACTGAACTTTACTGAACTTTACAGGGCTTTACTGAACTTTACTGAACTTTACATGGCTTTACTGAACTTTACTGAATTTTAATGAAATTTACAAGGCTTTACTGAACTTTACTTGGCTTTACTGAACTTTACTGGGCTTTACTGAACTTTACAGGGCTTTACTGAACCTTACTGAACTTTACAGGGCTTTCCTGAAATTTACTGGGCTTTACAGGGCTTTACTGAACTTCACTAGGCTTTACCGAACTTTACTGAACTTTACAGGGCTTTACTGAATTTTACTGAACTTTACAGGGCCTTACTGAACTTTACTGGAAATTACAGGGCTTTACTGAACTTTACAGAACTTTACAGTACTTTACAGGGCTTTACTGAACTTTACTGAACTTTACAGGGCTATAGTCAACTAATCAGGGCTTTACTGAACTTTGCAGAACTTTACTGAACTTTACAGGGCTTTACTGATATTAACTCAACTTTACTGAACTTTACAGGGCTTTACTGAACCTTACTGAACTTTACAGGGCTTTACTGAACTTTACTGAACATTAAAGGGCTTTACTGAACTTTATTGAACTTTTCATGGCTTTACTGAACTTTACTGAATTTTACTGAACTTTACTGAACTTTACAGGGCTTTACTGAAATTTACTGAACTTTACAGGGCTTTACTGAACTTTACTGAACTTTACTGAACTTTACCGAACTTGACTGAACTTTAGTGAACTTTACTGAACTTTACAGGGCTTTACTGAACCTTACTGAATTTTACTGAACTTTACTGAACTTTACTGAACTTTACTGAAATATACTGAAATATACTGAACTTTACAGGGCTTTACTGAACTTTACTGAACTTTACTGGATTTTACTGGGCTTTACTGGACTTTACTGGACTTTACTGAACTTTACTGAACTTTACAGGGCTTTACTGGGCTTTACTGAACTTTACTGGGCTTTACTGAACTTTACTGAACTTTACAGGGCTTTACTGAACTTTACTGAATTTTACTGAACTTTACAGGGCTTTAATGAACTTTACAGGGCTTCACTGAACTTTACTGTACTTTTCCGAACTTTACTGGGCTTTACTGAACTTTACTGGGCTTTACTGAACTTTACTGAACTTTACAGGGCTTTACTGAACTTTACTGAACTTCACTGGGCTTTACTGAACTTGACTGAACTTGACAGGGCTTTACTGAACTTTACTGAATTTTACTGAACTTTACTGAACTTTACAGGGCTTTACTGAACTTTACAGGGCTTTACTGAACTTTCCTGACCTTTACTGAACTTTACTGGGCTTTACTGAACTTTAATGAACTTTACAGAACTTTACAGGGCTTTACTGAACTTTACTGAATTTTACTGAACTTTACTGTACTTTACAGGGCTTTACTGAACTTTACTGAACTTTACTGGGCTTTACTGAACTTTACAGGGCTTTACTGAACTTGACTGAACTTTACAGGGCTTTACTGAACTTTACTGAATTTTACTGAACTTTACTGAACTTAACTGGGCTTTACTGAACTTTCCTGACCTTTACTGAACTTTACAGGGCTTTACTGAATTTTACTGAACTTTACTGAACTTTACTGAACTTTACTGAACTTTAAAGGGCTTTAATGAACTTTACAGGGCTTCACTGAACTTTACTGTACTTTTCCGAACTTTACTGGGATTTGCTGAACTTTACTGGGCTTTACTGAACTTTACTGAACTTTACAGAACTTTACAGGGCTTTACTGAACTTTACTGAATTTTACTGAACTTTACAGGGCTTTACTGAACTTTCCTGACGTTTACTGAACTTTACTGGGCTTTACTGAACTTTAATGAACTTTACAGAACTTTACAGGGCTTAACTGAACTTTACTGAATTTTACTGAACTTTACTGTACTTTACAGGGCTTTACTAAACTTTACTGAACTTTACTGGGCTTTACTGAACATTAATGGGCTTTACTGAACTTTACTGGGCTTTACTGAACTTTACTTAACTTTACTGGTCTTTACTCAACTTCATTTAACTTTCCAGAACTTTACATGGCTTTACTGAACTTTACTGGGCTTTGCTGAACTTTACCGAACTTTACAGGGCTTTACTGAACTTTACTGAACTTTACAGGGCTTTACTGAACTTTACTGCACCTTACTGAACTTTAGAGGGCTTTACTGAACTTTACTGAACTTTAGAGGGCTTTGCTGAACTTTACAGTGCTTTACTAAACTTTACAGAACTTTACTGAACTTTACAGGGCTTTGGTAAACTTTACTGAACTTTACTGAACTTTACTGAACTTTACTGGTCTTTACTCAACTTCACTGAACTTTACAGAACTTTACAGGGCTTTACTGAACTTTACTGGGCTTTGCTGAACTTTACCGAACTTTACAGGGCTTCACTGAACTTTACAGGGCTTTAATGAACTTTACAGGGCTTCTCTTAACTTTACTGGGCTTTACTGAACTTTACTGGGCTTTAATGAACTTTACAGGGCTTTACTGAACTTTTCTGGGCTTTACTGAACTTTACTGGGCTTTGGTGAACTTTACTGAATTTTACTGCACTTTACTGAACTTTACAGTCCTTTCCTGTACTTTCCTGAACTTTCCTGAACTTTACAGGGCTTTACTGAACTTTCCTGAACTTTACTGAACTTTACAGGGCTTTACTGAACTTTACTGAACTTTACTGGGCTTTACTGAACTTTACTGAATTTTACTGAACTTTACCGAACTTTACTGGGCTTTACTGAACTTTACTGGGCTTTACTGAACTTTACTGGGCTTTGGTGAACTTTACTGAATTTTACTGAACTTTACTGAACTTTACTGGGCTTTACTGAACTTTACTGGGCTTTACTGAACATTACTGGGCTTTGGTGAACTTTACTGAATTTTACTGAACTTTACTGAACTTTACAGGCCTTTCCTGTACTTTACTGAACTTTACTGAGAATTACAGGGCTTTACTGAACTTTACAGAACTTTACAGAACTTTACAGAACTTCACAGAACTTTACAGGGCTTTACTGAACTTTGCAGAACTTTACTGAACTTTACAGGGCTTTACTGATATGTACTGAACTTTACTGAACTTTACAGGGCTTTACTGATATGTACTGAACTTTACTGAACTTTACAGGGCTTTACTGATATGTACTGAACTTTACTGAACTTTACTGGGCTTTACTGAACTTTACAGGGCTTCACTGAACTTTCCAGGGCTTCACTGAACTTTACTGAACTTTACAGAACTTTACAGGGCTTTACTGAACTTTACTAAACTTTACTGAACTTCACAGGGCTTTACTGAACTTTACTGGGCTTTACTGAACTTTACTGAACTTTACTGAACTTTAATGAACTTTACAGGGCTTTACTGAACTTTACTGAACTTTACTGGGCTTTACTTAACTTTACTAAACTTTGCTGAACTTTACTGAAAATTACAGGGCTTTACTGAACTTTACAGAACTTTATCGAACTTTACAGAACTTCACAGAACTTTACAGGGCTTTACTGAACTTTGCAGAACTTTACTGAACTTTACATGGCTTTACTGATATGTAATGAACTTTACTGAACTTTACAGGGCTTTACTGATATGTACTGAACTTTACAGAACTTTACAGAACTTTACTGAACTTTACAGGGCTTCACTGAACTTTACAGGGCTTCACTGAACTTCACTGAACTTTACAGAACTTTACAGGGCTTTACTGAACTTTACTAAACTTTACTGAACTTTACAGGGCTTAACTGAACTTTACTGAACTTTAATGAACTTTACAGGGCTTTACTGAACTTTACTGGGCTTTACTGAATTTTAGTGAACTTTACTGAACTTTACAGGGCTTTACTGAACTTTAGTGAACTTTACTGTGCTTTACTGAACTTTACTGAACTTTACAGGGCTTTACTGAACTTTACTGAACTTTACTGAACTTTACAGGGCTTTACTGAACTTTACTGAACTTTACATGGCTTTACTGAACTTTACTGAACTTTACTGAACTTTACAGGGCTTTACTGAACTTTACTGAACTTTACAGGGCTTTACTGAACTTTACTGAACTTTACTGAACTTTACAGGGCTTTACTGAACTTTACTGAACTTTACAGGGCTTTACTGAACTTCACTAGGCTTTACCGAACTTTACTGAACTTTACAGGGCTTTACTGAATTTTACGGAACTTTGCTGAACTTTACAGGGCCTTACTGAACTTTACTGGAAATTACAGGGCTTTACTGAACTTTACAGAACTTTACAGTACTTTACAGGGCTTTACTGAACTTTACTGAACTTTACAGGGCTATAGTCAACTAATCAGGGCTTTACTGAACTTTGCAGAACTTTACTGAACTTTACAGGGCTTTACTGATATGTACTCAACTTTACTGAACTTTACAGGGCTTTACTGATATGTACTGAACTGTACTGAACTTTACTGAACTTTACAGGGCTTTACTGAACCTTACTGAACTTTACAGGGCTTTACTGAACTTTACTGAACATTAAAGGGCTTTACTGAACTTTACAGGGCTTTACTGAACTTTACTGGGCTTTACTGAACTTTACTGAACTTTACTGGGCTTTGCTGAACTTTACTGAACTTTACTGAACTTTACTGGGCTTTGCTGAACTTTACTGAACTTTACAGGGCTTTGCTGAACTTTACTGAACTCTACTAAACTTTACTGAACTTTACAGGGCTTTACTGAACTTTATTGAACTTTTCATGGCTTTACTGAACTTTACTGAATTTTACTGAACTTTACTGAACTTTACAGGGCTTTACTGAAATTTACTGAACTTTACAGGGCTTTACTGAACTTTACTGAACTTTACTGAACTTTACCGAACTTGACTGAACTTTAGTGAACTTTACTGAACTTTACAGGGCTTTACTGAACCTTACTGAATTTTACTGAACTTTACTGAACTTTACTGAACTTTACTGAAATATACTGAAATATACTGAACTTTACAGGGCTTTACTGAACTTTACTGAACTTTACTGGATTTTACTGGGCTTTACTGGACTTTACTGGACTTTACTGAACTTTACTGAACTTTACAGGGCTTTACTGGGCTTTACTGAACTTTACTGGGCTTTACTGAACTTTACTGAACTTTACAGGGCTTTACTGAACTTTACTGAATTTTACTGAACTTTACAGGGCTTTAATGAACTTTACAGGGCTTCACTGAACTTTACTGTACTTTTCCGAACTTTACTGGGCTTTACTGAACTTTACTGGGCTTTACTGAACTTTACTGAACTTTACAGGGCTTTACTGAACTTTACTGAACTTCACTGGGCTTTACTGAACTTGACTGAACTTGACAGGGCTTTACTGAACTTTACTGAATTTTACTGAACTTTACTGAACTTTACAGGGCTTTACTGAACTTTCCTGACCTTTACTGAACTTTACTGGGCTTTACTGAACTTTAATGAACTTTACAGAACTTTACAGGGCTTTACTGAACTTTACTGAATTTTACTGAACTTTACTGTACTTTACAGGGCTTTACTGAACTTTACTGAACTTTACTGGGCTTTACTGAACTTTACAGGGCTTTACTGAACTTTACTGAACTTTACTGAACTTTACAGGGCTTTACTGAACTTTACTGAATTTTACTGAACTTTACTGAACTTAACTGGGCTTTACTGAACTTTCCTGACCTTTACTGAACTTTACAGGGCTTTACTGAACTTTAATGAACTTTACAGAACTTTACAGAACTTTACTGAACTTTACTGAATTTTACTGAACTTTACTGAACTTTACTGAACTTTACTGAACTTTACAGGGCTTTAATGAACTTTACAGGGCTTCACTGAACTTTACTGTACTTTTCCGAACTTTACTGGGATTTGCTGAACTTTACTGGGCTTTACTGAACTTTACTGAACTTTACAGAACTTTACAGGGCTTTACTGAACTTTACTGAATTTTACTGAACTTTACAGGGCTTTACTGAACTTTCCTGACGTTTACTGAACTTTACTGGGCTTTACTGAACTTTAATGAACTTTACAGAACTTTACAGGGCTTAACTGAACTTTACTGAATTTTACTGAACTTTACTGTACTTTACAGGGCTTTACTAAACTTTACTGAACTTTACTGGGCTTTACAGGCCTTTCCTGTACTTTACTGAACTTTACTGAACTTTACAGGGCTTTACTGAACATTAATGGGCTTTACTGAACTTTACTGGGCTTTACTGAACTTTACTTAACTTTACTGGTCTTTACTCAACTTCACTTAACTTTCCAGAACTTTACATGGCTTTACTGAACTTTACTGGGCTTTGCTGAACTTTACCGAACTTTACAGGGCTTTACTGAACTTTACTGAACTTTACAGGGCTTTACTGAACTTTACTGCACCTTACTGAACTTTAGAGGGCTTTACTGAACTTTACTGAACTTTAGAGGGCTTTGCTGAACTTTACAGGGCTTTACTAAACTTTACAGAACTTTACTGAACTTTACAGGGCTTTGGTAAACTTTACTGAACTTTACTGAACTTTACTGAACTTTACTGGTTTTTACTCAACTTCACTGAACTTTACAGAACTTTACAGGGCTTTACTGAACTTTACTGGGCTTTGCTGAACTTTACCGAACTTTACAGGGCTTTACTGAACTTTACAGGGCTTTAATGAACTTTACAGGGCTTCTCTTAACTTTACTGGGCTTTACTGAACTTTACTGGGCTTTAATGAACTTTACAGGGCTTTACTGAACTTTTCTGGGCTTTACTGAACTTTACTGGGCTTTGGTGAACTTTACTGAATTTTACTGAACTTTACTGAACTTTACAGTCCTTTCCTGTACTTTCCTGAACTTTCCTGAACTTTACAGGGCTTTACTGAACTTTCCTGAACTTTACTGAACTTTACAGGGCTTTACTGAACTTTACTGAACTTTACTGGGCTTTACTGAACTTTACTGAATTTTACTGAACTTTACCGAACTTTACTGGGCTTTACTGAACTTTACTGGGCTTTACTGAACTTTACTGGGCTTTGGTGAACTTTACTGAATTTTACTGAACTTTACTGAACTTTACTGGGCTTTACTGAACTTTACTGGGCTTTACTGAACTTTACTGGGCTTTGGTGAACTTTACTGAATTTTACTGAACTTTACTGAACTTTACAGGCCTTTCCTGTACTTTACTGAACTTTACTGAACTTTACTGGTCTTTACTCAACTTTACTGAACTTTACAGAACTTTACAGGGCTTTACTGAACTTTACTGGGCTTTGCTGAACTTTACCGAACTTTACAGGGCTTTACGGAACTTTACAGGGCTTTAATGAACTTTACAGGGCTTCACTGAACTTTGCTGAACTTTACAGGGCTTTACTTAACTTTACTGGGCTTTACTGAACTTTACTGAACTTTACTGGGCTTTAATGAACTTTACAGGGCTTTACTTAACTTTACTGGACTTTACTGAACTTTACTGAACTTTTCTGGGCTTTAATGAACTTTACAGGGCTTTACTGAACTTTTCTGGGCTTTACTGAATTTTACTGAACTTTACTGAACTTTACAGGGCTTTGCTGAATTTTACTGAACTTTACTGAACTTTACAGGGCTTTACTGAACTTTACAGGGCTTTACTGAACTTTACTGAACTTTACTGGGCTTTACTGAACTTTACTGAATTTTACTGAACTTTACTGAACTTTACTGGGCTTTACTGTACTAACGTACTCTGAGGTCAGGATGTGACATCAGCGGGTTGATCTTATCCGGTGATGACATCAGCGGGTCGACCTTCTGATCCTGTGATGACATCAGCGGGTCGACCTTCTGACCCGGTAATTACATCAGCGGGTCAACCTTCTGACCCGTTGATTACATCAGCGGGTCGACCAGAATGCCGTTGCTGAAGTGTGCTGGCAGACATGAAAGACGTTTCTGTCCACGCTAACCCACATGGCGCCGCTGCGTCCCATGGCCAGCCCACGGCCTCTGTCTATTGTTGCTGTCTGAGGTTCTGGTTCTGGTGGACATAAAGTCGGGCTCTGCTTTGGTTAAACATCCCAACCGCTGATTGTTGGACCGACAGGCGGACGACCTCAGTGAGTACCTGCTGTTTTTATTTTATCTGCAGCAGAAAAAAACCTGGAATCTCCTGGAGAAACCTGGAGACATGAATTGTGATCCTGATGTTGGAAAAGTTCCTCAGTGTCTGAAGTTTCCCAGGACCGGGACCAGCACGATCCGAAAGGACACTGGACCCAGAAGAAGACTGGACCTGGAAGCAGACTGGACCTGGAAGCAGACTAGACCTGGAAGCAGACGAGACCTGGAAGTAGACTAGAAGTGGAAGCAGACTAGATCTGGAAGCAGACTAGACCTGGAAGCAGACTAGATCTGGAAGCAGACTGGACCTGGAAGCAGACTAGACCTGGAAGCAGACTAGATCTGGAAGCAGACTAGACCTGGATGCATACTAGACCTGGAAGCAGACTAAACCTGGAGGCAGACTAGACCTGGATGCATACTAGACCTGGAAGCAGACTAAACCTGGAAGCAGACTAGACCTGGAAGCAGACTAGATCTGGAAGCACACTGGACCTGGAAGCAGACTAGACCTGGAAGAAGACTAGATCTGGAAGCAGACTAGTTCTGGAAGCAGATGAAACCTGGAAGCAGACTAGACCTGGAAAATACTAGACCTGGAAGCAGACTAAACCTGGAAGTAGACTAGACCTGGAAGCAGACTAGACCTGGAGCAGACTAGACCTGGAAGCAGACTAGACCTGGAAGCAGACTAAACCTGGAAGCAGACTAGACCTGGAAGCAGACTAGACCTGGAAGCAGACTAGATCTGCAAGCAGACTGGACCTGGAAGCAGACTAGACCTGGAAGCAGACTAAACCTGGAAAAAGACTAGACCTGGAAGCAGACTAAATTTGGAAGCAGACTAGACCTGGAAGCAGACTAGATCTGCAAGCAGACTGGACCTGGAAGCAGACTAGACCTGGAAGCAGACTAAACCTGGAAAAAGACTAGACCTGGAAGCAGACTGGACCTGGAAGCAGATGAGACCTGGAAGCAGACTAGCTCTGGAAGCAGACCAGACCTGGAAGCAGACTGGACCTGGAAGCAGATGAGACCTGGAAGCAGACTAGACCTGGAAGCAGACTAGACCTGGAAACAGACTAAACCTGGAAACAGACTAGACCTGGAAACAGACTGGACCTGGAAGCAGATGAGACCTGGAAGCAGACTAGACCTGGAAGCAGACTAAACCTGGAAACAGACTAGACCTGGAAGCAGACTAGACCTGGAAGTGGGCTAGATCTGGAAGCAGACTAGACCTGGAAGTGGGCTAGATCTGTAAGACTAGATCTGGTAGCAGACTAGATCTGGACTGAGAAGCAGACTAGATCTGAAAACAGACCAGACCTGGAAGCAGATTAGACCTGGAAGCAGACTAGACCTGGAAGCAGACTAAACCTGGAAGCAGACTAAACCTGGAAGCAAAGTAGATCTGGAAGCAGACTAGCTCTGGAAGCAGACTGGACCTGGAAGCAGACTGGACCTGGAAGCAGACTAGACCCGGAAACAGACTAGATCTGGAAGCAGACTAGACGTGGAAGTGGACTAGATCTGGAAGAAGACTAGATCTGGTAGCAGACCAGATCTGGACTGAGAAGCAGACTGGATCTGAAAGCAGACCGGACCTGGAAGCAGACTAGACCTGGAAGCAGACTAGGCCTGGAAGCAGACGAGACCTGGAAGCAGACTAGATCTGGAAGCAGACTAGACCTGGAAGCACACTGGACCTGGAAGTAGACTAGACCTGGAAGCAGATTGGCCCTGGAAGCAGACTAGACCTGGAAACAGACTAGACCTGGAAGCAGACGAGACCTGGAAGCAGACTAGACCTGGAAGCAGACTGGACCTGGAAGCACACTGGACCTGGAAGTAGACTAGACCTGGAAGCAGATTGGCCCTGGAAGCAGACTAGACCTGGAAACAGACTAGACCTGGAAGCAGATTGGACCTAGAAGCAGATTGGACCTGGAAGCAGACTAGATCTGGAAGCAGACTAGACCTGGAAGCAGACTAGACCTGGAAGCAGACTAGACCTGGAAGCAGACTGGACCTGGAAACAGACTAGACCTGGAAGCAGACTAGACCTGGAAGCAGACTGGACCTGGAAACAGACTAGATCTGGAAACAGACTAGACCTGGAAGCAGACTAGACCTGGAAGCAGACTGGACCTGGAAGCAGACTAGACCTGGAAGAAGACTGGACTGGGAAGCAGACCAAATCTGGAAGCAGACTAGACCTGGAAGAAGACTGGACAGGGAAGCAGACCAAATCTGGAAGCAGACTAGACCTGGAATTAGACCGGACCTGGAAGAAGACTAGACCTGGAAAAAGACTGGAGCTGGAAGCAGATGAGACCTGGAAGCAGACTAGACCTGGAAGCAGACTGGACCTGGAAGCAGACTAGACCTGGAAGCAGACTATACCTGGAAGCAGACTGGAACTGGAAGCAGACTAGACCTGGAATTAGACCGGACCTGGAAGAAGACTAGACCTGGAAACAGACTAGACCTGGAAGAAGACTAGACCTGGAAACAGACTAGACCTGGAAACAGATTAGACCTGGAAGCAGACTGCACCAGGAAGCAGACTAGACCTGGAAGAAGACTAGATCTGGAAGCAGACTAGACCTGGATGCAGACTAGACCTGGAATTACACTGGACCTGGAAGAAGACTAGACCTGTATGCATACTAGACCTGTATGCAGACTGGACCTGGAAGCAGACTAGACCTGGAAGCTGACTAGACCTGGAAACAGACTGGACCTGGAAGCAGACTGGACCTGGAAGAAGACTAGACCGGGATGCAGACTAGACCTGGATTTAGACTGGACCTGGAAGCAGACTAGACCTGGATGAAGAATAGACCTGCAATTAGACTAGACCTGAAAGCAGACTGGATCTGGAAGAAGACTAGACCTGGAAGAAAAGTAGATCTGGAAGCAGACTAGCTCTGGAAGCAGACTGGATCTGGAAGAAGACTAGACCTGGAAGCGGACTAGACCTGGAAGAATACTAGATCTGGTAGCAGACTAGATCTGGACTGAGAAGCAGACTAGATCTGAAAGCAGACCGGACCTGGAAGCATTTAGACCTGGAAGCAGACTAGACCTGGAAGCAGACTTGATCTGGAAGCAGACTAGACCTGGAAGCAGACTAGATCTGGAAGCAGACTGGACCTGGAAGCAGACTAGACCTGGAAGCAGACTAGATCTGGAAGCAGACTAATCCTGGAAGCAGACTGGACCTGGAAGCAAAGTAGATCTGGAAGCAGACTGGATCTGGAAGCAGACTAGACCTGGAAACAGACTAGATCTGGAAGCAGACTAGACCTGGAAGTGGACTAGATCTGGAAGAAGACTAGATCTGAAAGCAGACCGGACCTGGAAGCAGATTAGACCTGGAAGCAGACTAAACCTGGAGGCAGACTAGACCTGGATGCATACTAGACCTGGAAGCAGACTACACCTGGAAGAAGACTAGACCTGGAAGCAGACTAGATCTGAAAGCAGACCGGACCTGGAAGCATTTAGACCTGGAAGCAGACTAGACCTGGAAGCAGACTTGACCTGGAAGCAGACTAGACCTGGAAGCAGACTAGATCTGGAAGCAGACTGGACCTGGAAGCAGACTAGACCTGGAAGCAGACTAGATCTGGAAGCAGACTAAACCTGGAAGCAGACTGGACCTGGAAGCAAAGTAGATCTGGAAGATGACTGGATCTGGAAGCAGACTAGACCTGGAAACAGACTAGATCTGGAAGCAGACTAGACCTGGAAGTGGACTAGATCTGGAAGAAGACTAGATCTGAAAGCAGACCGGACCTGGAAGCAGACTAGACCTGGAAGCAGACTAGATCTGCAAGCAGACTGGACCTGGAAGCAGACTAGACCTGGAAGCAGACTAAACCTGGAAAAAGACTAGACCTGGAAGCAGACTAAACTTTGAAGCAGACTAGACCTGGAAGCAGACTAGATCTGCAAGCAGACTGGACCTGGAAGCAGACTAGACCTGGAAGCAGACTAAACCTGGAAAAAGACTAGACCTGGAAGCAGACTAAACCCGGAAGCAGACTAGACCTGGAAGCAGACTAGACCTGGAAGCAGACTAAACCTGGAAGCAGACTAAACCTGGAAGCAAAGTAGATCTGGAAGCAGACTAGCTCTGGAAGCAGACTGGACCTGGAAGCAGACTGGACCTGGAAGCAGACTAGACCTGGAAACAGACTAGATCTGGAAGCAGACTAGACGTGGAAGTGGACTAGATCTGGAAGAAGACTAGATCTGGTAGCAGACCAGATCTGGACTGAGAAGCAGACTGGATCTGAAAGCAGACCGGACCTGGAAGCAGACTAGACCTGGAAGCAGACTAGGCCTGGAAGCAGACGAGACCTGGAAGCAGACTAGATCTGGAACCAGACTAGACCTGGAAGCACATGGACCTGGAAGTAGACTAGACCTGGAAGCAGATTGGCCCTGGAAGCAGACTAGACCTGGAAACAGACTAGACCTGGAAGCAGACGAGACCTGGAAGCAGACTAGACCTGGAAGCAGACTGGACCTGGAAGCACACTGGACCAGGAAGTAGACTAGACCTGGAAGCAGATTGGCCCTGGAAGCAGACTAGACCTGGAAACAGACTAGACCTGGAAGCAGATTGGACCTAGAAGCAGATTGGACCTGGAAGCAGACTAGATCTGGAAGCAGACTAGACCTGGAAGCAGACTAGACCTGGAAGCAGACTAGACCTGGAAGCAGACTGGACCTGGAAACAGACTGGACCTGGAAGCAGACTAGACCTGGAAACAGACTGGACCTGGAAGCAGATGAGACCTGGAAGCAGACTAGACCTGGAAGCAGACTAAACCTGGAAACAGACTAGACCTGGAATCAGACTAGACCTGGAAGTGGGCTAGATCTGGAAGCAGACTAGACCTGGAAGTGGGCTAGATATGGAAGACTAGATCTGGTAGCAGACTAGATCTGGACTGAGAAGCAGACTACATCTGAAAACAGACCGGACCTGGAAGCAGATTAGACCTGGAAGCAGACTAAACCCGGAAGCAGACTAGACCTGGAAGCAGACTAAACCTGGAAGCAGACTAAACCTGGAAGCAAAGTAGATCTGGAAGCAGACTAGACCTGGAAACAGACTAGATCTGGAAGCAGACTAGACGTGGAAGTGGACTAGATCTGGAAGAAGACTAGATCTGGTAGCAGACCAGATCTGGACTGAGAAGCAGTCTGGATCTGAAAGCAGACCGGACCTGGAAGCAGACTAGACCTGGAAGCAGACTAGGCCTGGAAGCAGACGAGACCTGGAAGCAGACTAGATCTGGAAGCAGACTAGACCTGGAAGCACACTGGACCTGGAAGTAGACTAGACCTGGAAGCAGATTGGCCCTGGAAGCAGACTAGACCTGGAAACAGACTAGACCTGGAAGCAGACGAGACCTGGAAGCAGACTAGACCTGGAAGCAGACTGGACCTGGAAGCACACTGGACCTGGAAGTAGACTAGACCTGGAAGCAGATTGGCCCTGGAAGCAGACTAGACCTGGAAACAGACTAGACCTGGAAGCAGATTGGACCTAGAAGCAGATTGGACCTGGAAGCAGACTAGATCTGGAAGCAGACTAGACCTGGAAGCAGACTAGACCTGGAAGCAGACTAGACCTGGAAGCAGACTGGACCTGGAAACAGACTAGATCTGGAAACAGACTAGACCTGGAAGCAGACTAGACCTGGAAGCAGACTGGACCTGGAAGCAGACTAGACCTGGAAGAAGACTGGACTGGGAAGCAGACCAAATCTGGAAGCAGACTAGACCTGGAAGAAGACTGGACAGGGAAGCAGACCAAATCTGGAAGCAGACTAGACCTGGAATTAGACCGGACCTGGAAGAAGACTAGACCTGGAAAAAGACTGGAGCTGGAAGCAGATGAGACCTGGAAGCAGACTAGACCTGGAAGCAGACTGGACCTGGAAGCAGACTAGACCTGGAAGCAGACTATACCTGGAAGCAGACTGGAACTGGAAGCAGACTAGACCTGGAATTAGACCGGACCTGGAAGAAGACTAGACCTGGAAACAGACTAGACCTGGAAGAAGACTAGACCTGGAAAAAGACTAGACCTGGAAACAGACTAGACCTGGAAGCAGACTGCACCTGGAAGCAGACTAGACCTGGAAGAAGACTAGATCTGGAAGCAGACTAGACCTGGATGCAGACTAGACCTGGAATTACACTGGACCTGGAAGAAGACTAGACCTGTATGCATACTAGACCTGTATGCAGACTGGACCTGGAAGCAGACTAGACCTGGAAGCTGACTAGACCTGGAAACAGACTGGACCTGGAAGCAGACTGGACCTGGAAGAAGACTAGACCGGGATGCAGACTAGACCTGGATTTAGACTGGACCTGGAAGCAGACTAGACCTGGATGAAGACTAGACCTGCAATTAGACTAGACCTGAAAGCAGACTGGATCTGGAAGAAGACTAGACCTGGAAGAAAAGTAGATCTGGAAGCAGACTAGCTCTGGAAGCAGACTGGATCTGGAAGAAGACTAGACCTGGAAGCGGACTAGACCTGGAAGAATACTAGATCTGGTAGCAGACTAGATCTGGACTGAGAAGCAGACTAGATCTGAAAGCAGACCGGACCTGGAAGCATTTAGACCTGGAAGCAGACTAGACCTGGAAGCAGACTTGATCTGGAAGCAGACTAGACCTGGAAGCAGACTAGATCTGGAAGCAGACTGGACCTGGAAGCAGACTCGACCTGGAAGCAGACTAGATCTGGAAGCAGACTAAACCTGGAAGCAGACTGGACCTGGAAGCAAAGTAGATCTGGAAGCAGACTGGATCTGGAAGCAGACTAGACCTGGAAACAGACTAGATCTGGAAGCAGACTAGACCTGGAAGTGGACTAGATCTGGAAGAAGACTAGATCTGAAAGCAGACCGGACCTGGAAGCAGATTAGACCTGGAAGCAGACTAAACCTGGAGGCAGACTAGACCTGGATGCATACTAGACCTGGAAGCAGACTAAACCTGGAAGCAGACTAGACCTGGAAGCAGACTAGATCTGAAAGCAGACCGGACCTGGAAGCATTTAGACCTGGAAGCAGACTAGACCTGGAAGCAGACTTGATCTGGAAGCAGACTAGACCTGGAAGCAGACTAGATCTGGAAGCAGACTGGACCTGGAAGCAGACTAGACCTGGAAGCAGACTAGATCTGGAAGCAGACTAAACCTGGAAGCAGACTGGACCTGGAAGCAAAGTAGATCTGGAAGATGACTGGATCTGGAAGCAGACTAGACCTGGAAACAGACTAGATCTGGAAGCAGACTAGACCTGGAAGTGGACTAGATCTGGAAGAAGACTAGATCTGAAAGCAGACCGGACCTGGAAGCAGACTAGACCTGGAAGCAGACTAGATCTGCAAGCAGACTGGACCTGGAAGCAGACTAGACCTGGAAGCAGACTAAACCTGGAAAAAGACTAGACCTGGAAGCAGACTAAACTTGGAAGCAGACTAGACCTGGAAGCAGACTAGATCTGCAAGCAGACTGGACCTGGAAGCAGACTAGACCTGGAAGCAGACTAAACCTGGAAAAAGACTAGACCTGGAAGCAGACTAAACCCGGAAGCAGACTAGACCTGGAAGCAGACTAGACCTGGAAGCAGACTAAACCTGGAAGCAGACTAAACCTGGAAGCAAAGTAGATCTGGAGGCAGACTAGCTCTGGAAGCAGACTGGACCTGGAAGCAGACTGGACCTGGAAGCAGACTAGACCTGGAAACAGACTAGATCTGGAAGCAGACTAGACGTGGAAGTGGACTAGATCTGGAAGAAGACTAGATCTGGTAGCAGACCAGATCTGGACTGAGAAGCAGACTGGATCTGAAAGCAGACCGGACCTGGAAGCAGACTAGACCTGGAAGCAGACTAGGCCTGGAAGCAGACGAGACCTGGAAGCAGACTAGATCTGGAAGCAGACTAGACCTGGAAGCACATGGACCTGGAAGTAGACTAGACCTGGAAGCAGATTGGCCCTGGAAGCAGACTAGACCTGGAAACAGACTAGACCTGGAAGCAGACGAGACCTGGAAGCAGACTAGACCTGGAAGCAGACTGGACCTGGAAGCACACTGGACCAGGAAGTAGACTAGACCTGGAAGCAGATTGGCCCTGGAAGCAGACTAGACCTGGAAACAGACTAGACCTGGAAGCAGATTGGACCTAGAAGCAGATTGGACCTGGAAGCAGACTAGATCTGGAAGCAGACTAGACCTGGAAGCAGACTAGACCTGGAAGCAGACTGGACCTGGAAACAGACTGGACCTGGAAGCAGACTAGACCTGGAAGCAGACTAAACCTGGAAACAGACTAGACCTGGAATCAGACTAGACCTGGAAGTGGGCTAGATCTGGAAGCAGACTAGACCTGGAAGTGGGCTAGATATGGAAGACTAGATCTGGTAGCAGACTAGATCTGGACTGAGAAGCAGACTAGATCTGAAAACAGACCGGACCTGGAAGCAGATTAGACCTGGAAGCAGACTAAACCCGGAAGCAGACTAGACCTGGAAGCAGACTAAACCTGGAAGCAGACTAAACCTGGAAGCAAAGTAGATCTGGAAGCAGACTAGCTCTGGAAGCAGACTGGACCTGGAAGCAGACTGGACCTGGAAGCAGACTAGACCTGGAAACAGACTAGATCTGGAAGCAGACTAGACGTGGAAGTGGACTAGATCTGGAAGCAGACTAGATCTGGTAGCAGACCAGATCTGGACTGAGAAGCAGACTGGATCCGAAAGCAGACCAGACCTGGAAGCAGACTAGACCTGGAAGCAGACTAGACCTGGAAGCAGACGAGACCTGGAAGCAGACTAGACCTGGAAGCACACTGGACCTGGAAGTAGACTAGACCTGGAAGCAGATTGTCCCTGGAAGCAGACTAGACCTGGAAACAGACTAGACCTGGAAGCAGACGAGACCTGGAAACAGACTAGACCTGGAAGCAGACTGGACCTGGAAGCACACTGGACCTGGAAGTAGACTAGACCTGGAAGTAGATTGGCCCTGGAAGCAGACTAGACCTGGAAACAGACTAGACCTGGAAGCAGATTGGACCTAGAAGCAGATTGGACCTGGAAGCAGACTAAACCTGGAAACAGACTAGACCTGGAAGCAGACTAGACCTGGAAGTGGGCTAGATCTGGAAGCATACTAGACCTGGAAGTGGGCTAGATCTGGAAGACTAGATCTGGTAGCAGACTAGATCTGGACTGAGAAGCAGACTAGATCTGAAAACAGACCGGACCTGGAAGCAGATTAGACCTGGAAGCAGACTAAACCCGGAAGCAGACTAGACCTGGAAGCAGACTAGACCTGGAAGCAGACTAAACCTGGAAGCAGACTAAACTTGGAAGCAAAGTAGATCTGGAAGCAGACTAGCTCTGGAAGCAGACTGGACCTGGAAGCAGACTAGACCTGGAAACGTACTAGATCTGGAAGCAGACTAGCTCTGGAAGCACACTGGACCTGGAAGTAGACTAGACCTGGAAGCAGATTGTCCCTGGAAGCAGACTAGACCTGGAAACAGACTAGACCTGGAAGCAGACGAGACCTGGAAGCAGACTAGACCAGGAAGCAGACTGGACCTGGAAGCACACTGGACCTGGAAGTAGACTAGACCTGGAAGCAGATTGGCCCTGGTAGCAGACTAGACCTGGAAACAGACTAGACCTGGAAGCAGATTGGACCTAGAAGCAGATTGGACCTGGAAGCAGACTAGATCTGGAAGCAGACTAGACCTGGAAGCAGACCAGACCTGGAAGCAGACTGGACCTGGAAGCAGACTGGACCTGGAAGCAGACTGGATCTGGAAAAAGACTAGACCTGGAAGAAGACTGGACTGGGAAGCAGACCAGATCTGGAAGCAGACTAGACCTGGAAGCAGACTAGACCTGGAAGCAGACTAGATCAGGAAACAGACTGGATCTGGAAGCAGACTAGATCTGGAAGCAGACTAGACCAGGAAGCAGACCGGACCTTGAAGCAGACTAGACCTGGAAGCAGATCAGACCTGGAAGCAGACTGGACCTGGAAGGAGATGAGACCTGGAAGCAGACTAGACCTGGAAGCAGACTAGACGAGGAAGCAGACTGGACCTTGAAGCAGACTAGACCTGGAAGCAGACTAGACGAGGAAGCAGACTGGACCTTGAAGCAGACCAGACCTGGAAGCAGACTAGATGTGGAAGCAGACTAGACCTGGAAGCAGATGAGACCTGGAAGCAGACTAGACCTGGAAGCAGACTAGACCTGAAAGCAGACTAGACCTGGAAGCAGACTAGACCTGGAAGCAGACTATACCTGGAAGCAGACTGGAACTGGAAGCAGACTAGACCTGGAAGTGGGCTAGATCTGGAAGCATACTAGACCTGGAAGTGGGCTAGATCTGGAAGACTAGATCTGGTAGCAGACTAGATCTGGACTGAGAAGCAGACTAGATCTGAAAACAGACCGGACCTGGAAGCAGATTAGACCTGGAAGCAGACTAAACCCGGAAGCAGACTAGACCTGGAAGCAGACTAGACCTGGAAGCAGACTAAACCTGGAAGCAGACTAAACTTGGAAGCAAAGTAGATCTGGAAGCAGACTAGCTCTGGAAGCAGACTGGACCTGGAAGCAGACTAGACCTGGAAACAGACTAGATCTGGAAGCAGACTAGCTCTGGAAGCACACTGGACCTGGAAGTAGACTAGACCTGGAAGCAGATTGTCCCTGGAAGCAGACTAGACCTGGAAACAGACTAGACCTGGAAGCAGACGAGACCTGGAAGCAGACTAGACCAGGAAGCAGACTGGACCTGGAAGCACACTGGACCTGGAAGTAGACTAGACCTGGAAGCAGATTGGCCCTGGTAGCAGACTAGACCTGGAAACAGACTAGACCTGGAAGCAGATTGGACCTAGAAGCAGATTGGACCTGGAAGCAGACTAGATCTGGAAGCAGACTAGACCTGGAAGCAGACCAGACCTGGAAGCAGACTGGACCTTGAAGCAGACTGGACCTGGAAGCAGACTGGATCTGGAAGCAGACTAGACCTGGAAGAAGACTGGACTGGGAAGCAGACCAGATCTGGAAGCAGACTAGACCTGGAAGCAGACTAGACCTGGAAGCAGACTAGATCAGGAAACAGACTGGATCTGGAAGCAGACTAGATCTGGAAGCAGACTAGACCAGGAAGCAGACCGGACCTTGAAGCAGACTAGACCTGGAAGCAGATCAGACCTGGAAGCAGACTGGACCTGGAAGGAGATGAGACCTGGAAGCAGACTAGACCTGGAAGCAGACTAGACGAGGAAGCAGACTGGACCTTGAAGCAGACTAGACCTGGAAGCAGACTAGACGAGGAAGCAGACTGGACCTTGAAGCAGACCAGACCTGGAAGCAGACTAGATGTGGAAGCAGACTAGACCTGGAAGCAGATGAGACCTGGAAGCAGACTAGACCTGGAAGCAGACTAGACCTGAAAGCAGACTAGACCTGGAAGCAGACTAGACCTGGAAAAAGACTAGACCTGGAAGCAGACTAGACCTGGAAAAAGACTAGACCTGGAAGCAGACTAGACCTGGAAAAAGACTAGACCTGGAAGCAGACTAGACCTGGAAGCAGACTAGACGAGGAAGCAGACTGGACCTTGAAGCAGACTAGACCTGGAAGCTGACTAGACCTGGAAAAAGACTAGACCTGGAAGCAGACTGGACCTGGAAGCAGACTAGACCTGGAAAAAGACTAGACCTGGAAGCAGACTAGACCTGGAAAAAGGCTAGACCTGGAAGCAGACTAGACCTGGAAGCAGACTAGACGAGAAAGCAGACTGGACCTTTAAGCAGACTAGACCTGGAAGAAGACTAGACCTGGAAGCAGACTAGACCTTTAAGCAGACTAGACCTGGAAGAAGACTAGACCTGGAAGCAGACTAGACCTGGAAACAGACTAGACCTGGAAGCAGACTAGCTCTGGAAGCAGACTAGCTCTGGAAGCAGACTAGACCTGGAAACAGACTAGACCTGGAAGCAGACTAGACCTGGAAGCAGACTAGACCTGGAAAAAGACTAGACCTGGAAGCAGACTAGACCTGGAAGCAGACTAGACCTCGTGCAGACTAGACCTGGAAGCAGACTAGACCTGGAAGCAGATGAGACCTGGAAGACGACTAGACCTGGAAGCAGACTAGACCTGGAAGCAGACTAGACATGGAGCAGACTAGACCTGGAAGCAGACTAGACCTGGAAGCAGACTAGACCTCGTGTAGACTAGACCTGGAAGCAGACTAGACCTCGTGCAGACTAGACCTGGAAGCAGACTAGACCTGGAAGCAGATGAGACCTGGAAGACGACTAGACCTGGAAGCAGACTAGACCTGGAAGCAGACTAGACATGGAGCAGACTAGACCTGGAAGCAGACTAGACCTGGAAGCAGATTAGAGCTGGAAGCAGACGAGACCTGGAAGCAGACTAGACCTGGAAGCAGACTAGACATGGAGCAGACTAAACCTGGAAGCAGACTAGACCTGGAAGCAGATTAGAGCTGGAAGCAGACGAGACCTGGAAGCAGACTAGACCTGGAAGCAGACTACACCTGGAAGCAGACTAGTTCTGGAAGCAGACTAGACCTGGATGCAGACTAGACCTGGAAGCAAACTAAACCTGGTAGCAGACTAAACCTGGAAGCAGATTAGACCTGGAAGCAGACTAAACCTGGAAGCAGACTAAACCTGGAAAAAGACTAGACCTGGAAGCAGACTAGTTCTGGAAGCAGACTAGACCTGGAAGCAGACTAAACCTGGAAAAAGACTAGACCTGGAAGCAGACTAAACCAGGAAGCAGGCTAGACCTGGAAGCAGACTAGACGAGAAAGCAGAATGGACCTTGAAGCAGACTAGACGTGGAAGCAGACTAGACGAGAAAGCAGAATGGACCTGGAAGCAGATGAGACCTGGAAGCAGACCAGACCTGGAAGCAGACTGGATCTGGAAGGAGAAGAGACCTGGAAGCAGACTAGACCTGGAAGCAGACTAGACGAGGAAGCAGACTGGACCTTTAAGCAGACTAGACCTGGAAGAAGACTAGACCTGGAAGCAGACTAGACCTGGAAACAGACTAGACCTGGAAGCAGACTAGCTCTGGAAGCAGACTAGCTCTGGAAGCAGACTAGACCTGGAAACAGACTAGACCTGGAAGCAGACTAGACCTGGAAGCAGACTAGACCTGGAAAAAGACTAGACCTGGAAGCAGACTAGACCTCGTGCAGACTAGACCTGGAAGCAGACTAGACCTGGAAGCAGATGAGACCTGGAAGACGACTAGACCTGGAAGCAGACTAGACCTGGAAGCAGACTAGACATGGAGCAGACTAGACCTGGAAGCAGACTAGACCTGGAAGCAGACTAGACCTCGTGTAGACTAGACCTGGAAGCAGACTAGACCTCGTGCAGACTAGACCTGGAAGCAGACTAGACCTGGAAGCAGATGAGACCTGGAAGACGACTAGACCTGGAAGCAGACTAGACCTGGAAGCAGACTAGACATGGAGCAGACTAGACCTGGAAGCAGACTAGACCTGGAAGCAGATTAGAGCTGGAAGCAGACGAGACCTGGAAGCAGACTAGACCTGGAAGCAGACTAGACATGGAGCAGACTAAACCTGGAAGCAGACTAGACCTGGAAGCAGATTAGAGCTGGAAGCAGACGAGACCTGGAAGCAGACTAGACCTGGAAGCAGACTACAGCTGGAAGCAGACTAGTTCTGGAAGCAGACTAGACCTGGATGCAGACTAGACCTGGAAGCAAACTAAACCTGGTAGCAGACTAAACCTGGAAGCAGATTAGACCTGGAAGCAGACTAAACCTGGAAGCAGACTAAACCTGGAAAAAGACTAGACCTGGAAGCAGACTAGTTCTGGAAGCAGACTAGACCTGGAAGCAGACTAAACCTGGAAAAAGACTAGACCTGGAAGCAGACTAAACCAGGAAGCAGGCTAGACCTGGAAGCAGACTAGAGCTGGAAACAGACTAGACCTAGAAGCAGATTAGACCTGGAGCAGACTAGACCTGGAAGCAGACTAGACCTGGAAGCAGACTAGTTCTGGAAGCAGACTAGACCTGGAAGCAGACTAGACCTGGAAGCAGACTAGTTCTGGAAGCAGATGAAACCTGGAAGCAGACTAGACCTGGAAGCAGACTAAACCTGGAAGCAGACTAGATCAGGAAACAGACTGGATCTGGAAGCAGACTAGATCTGGAAGCAGACTAGACCAGGAAGCAGACCGGACCTTGAAGCAGACTAGACCTGGAAGCAGACCAGACCTGGAAGCAGACTAGTTCTGGAAGCAGACTAGACCTGGAAGCAGACTAGACCTGGAAGCAAACTAAACCTGGTAGCAGACTAAACCAGGAAGCAGATTAGACCTGGAAGCAGACTAGATCTGGAAGCAGACTAGACCTGGAAGCAGACTAGACCTGGAAGCAGACTAGACATGGAGCAGACTAGACCTGGAAGCAGACAAGACCTGGAAGCAGATGAGACCTGGAAGAAGACTAGACCTGGAAGCAGACTAGACCTGGAAGCAGACTAGACATGGAGCAGACTAGACCTGGAAGCAGACTAGACCTGGAAGCAGACCGGACCTTGAAGCAGACTAGACCTGGATGCAGACCAGACCTGGAAGCAGACTGGACCTGGAAGCAGATGAGACCTGGAAGCAGACTAGACCTGGAAGAAGACTAGACCTGGAAACAGACTAGACCTGGAAGCAGACTAGACCTGGAAGCAGACTAGACCTGGAAAAAGACTAGACCTGGAAGCAGACTAGACCTGGAAAAAGACTAGACCTGGAAGCAGACTAGACCTGGAAAAAGGCTAGACCTGGAAGCAGACTAGACCTGGAAGCAGACTAGACGAGGAAGCAGAATGGACCTTGAAGCAGACTAGACGTGGAAGCAGTCCAGACCTGGAAGCAGACTGGACCTGGAAGCAGATGAGACCTGGAAGCAGACTAGACCTGGAAGCAGACCAGACCTGGAAGCAGACTGGATCTGGAAGGAGATGAGACCTGGAAGCAGACTAGACCTGGAAGCAGACTAGACCTGGAAGCAGACTAAACCTGGAAGCAGACTAGACCTTGTGCAGACTAGACCTGGAAGCAGACTAGACCTGGAAGCAGATGAGACCTGGAAGAAGACTAGACCTGGAAGCAGACTAGACCTGGAAGCAGACTAGACATGGAGCAGACTAGACCTGGAAGCAGACTAGACCTGGAAGCAGATGAGACCTGGAAGAAGACTAGACCTGGAAGCAGACTAGACCTGGAAGCAGACTAGACATGGAGCAGACTAGACCTGGAAGCAGACTAGACCTGGAAGCAGACTAGACGAGGAAGCAGACCGGACCTTGAAGCAGACTAGACCTGGAAGCAGACCAGACCTGGAAGCAGACTGGACCTGGAAGCAGATGAGACCTGGAAGCAGACTAGACCTTGAAGCAGACTAGACCTGGAAACAGACTAGACCTGGAAGCAGACTAGACCTGGAAGCAGACTAGACCTGGAAAAAGACTAGACCTGGAAGCAGACTAGACCTGGAAGCAGACTAGACCTCGTGCAGACTAGACCTGGAAGCAGACTAGACCTGGAAGCAGATGAGACCTGGAAGACGACTAGACCTGGAAGCAGACTAGACCTGGAAGTTGACTAGACATGGAGCAGACTAGACCTGGAAGCAGACTAGACCTGGAAGCAAATTAGAGCTGGAAGCAGACGAGACCTGGAAGCAGACTAGACCTGGAAGCAGACAAAACCTGGAAGCAGACTAGACATGGAGCAGACTAAACCTGGAAGCAGACTAGACCTGGAAGCAGATTAGAGCTGGAAGCAGACGAGACCTGGAAGCAGACTACACCTGGAAGCAGACTAGTTCTGGAAGCAGACTAGACCTGGATGCAGACTAGACCTGGAAGCAAACTAAACCTGGTAGCAGAATAAACCTGGAAGCAGATTAGACCTGGAAGCAGACTAAACCTGGAAGCAGACTAAACCTGGACAAAGACTAGACCTGGAAGCAGACTAGTTCTGGAAGCAGACTAGACCTGGAAGCAGACTAAACCTGGAAAAAGACTAGACCTGGAAGCAGACTAGAACTGGAAACAGACTAGACCTAGAAGCAGATTAGACCTGGAGCAGACTAGACCTGGAAGCAGACTAGACCTGGAAGCAAACTAAACCTGGTAGCAGAATAAACCTGGAAGCAGATTAGACCTGGAAGCAGACTAAACCTGGAAGCAGACTAAACCTGGACAAAGACTAGACCTGGAAGCAGACTAGTTCTGGAAGCAGACTAGACCTGGAAGCAGACTAAACCTGGAAAAAGACCAGACCTGGAAGCAGACTAGAACTGGAAACAGACTAGACCTAGAAGCAGATTAGACCTGGAGCAGACTAGACCTGGAAGCAGACTAGACCTGGAAGCAGACTAGTTCTGGAAGCAGACTAGACCTGGAAGCAGACTAGACCTGGAAGCAGACTAGTTCTGGAAGCAGATGAAACCTGGAAGCAGACTAGACCTGGAAGCAGACTAAACCTGGAAGCAGACTAGATCAGGAAACAGACTGGATCTGGAAGCAGACTAGATCTGGAAGCAGACTAGACCAGGAAGCAGACCGGACCTTGAAGCAGACTAGACCTGGAAGCAGACCAGACCTGGAAGCAGACTAGTTCTGGAAGCAGACTAGACCTGGAAGCCGACTAGACCTGGAAGCAAACTAAACCTGGTAGCAGACTAAACCTGGAAGCAGATTAGACCTGGAAGCAGACTAGATCTGGAAGCAGACTAGACCTGGAAGCAGACTAAACCTGGAAGCAGACTAAACCTGGAAAAAGACTAGACCTGGAAGCAGACTAGTTCTGGAAGCAGACTAGACGTGGAAGCAGACTAGACGAGAAAGCAGAATGGACCTGGAAGCAGATGAGACCTGGAAGCAGACCAGACCTGGAAGCAGACTGGATCTGGAAGGAGAAGAGACCTGGAAGCAGACTAGACCTGGAAGCAGACTAGACGAGGAAGCAGACTGGACCTTTAAGCAGACTAGACCTGGAAGAAGACTAGACCTGGAAGCAGACTAGACCTGGAAACAGACTAGACCTGGAAGCAGACTAGCTCTGGAAGCAGACTAGCTCTGGAAGCAGACTAGACCTGGAAACAGACTAGACCTGGAAGCAGACTAGACCTGGAAGCAGACTAGACCTGGAAAAAGACTAGACCTGGAAGCAGACTAGACCTGGAAGCAGACTAGACCTCGTGCAGACTAGACCTGGAAGCAGACTAGACCTGGAAGCAGATGAGACCTGGAAGACGACTAGACCTGGAAGCAGACTAGACCTGGAAGCAGACTAGACATGGAGCAGACTAGACCTGGAAGCAGACTAGACCTGGAAGCAGACTAGACCTCGTGCAGACTAGACCTGGAAGCAGACTAGACCTCGTGCAGACTAGACCTGGAAGCAGACTAGACCTGGAAGCAGATGAGACCTGGAAGACGACTAGACCTGGAAGCAGACTAGACCTGGAAGCAGACTAGACATGGAGCAGACTAGACCTGGAAGCAGACTAGACCTGGAAGCAGATTAGAGCTGGAAGCAGACGAGACCTGGAAGCAGACTAGACCTGGAAGCAGACTAGACATGGAGCAGACTAAACCTGGAAGCAGACTAGACCTGGAAGCAGATTAGAGCTGGAAGCAGACGAGACCTGGAAGCAGACTAGACCTGGAAGCAGACTACACCTGGAAGCAGACTAGTTCTGGAAGCAGACTAGACCTGGATGCAGACTAGACCTGGAAGCAAACTAAACCTGGTAGCAGACTAAACCTGGAAGCAGATTAGACCTGGAAGCAGACTAAACCTGGAAGCAGACTAAACCTGGAAAAAGACTAGACCTGGAAGCAGACTAGTTCTGGAAGCAGACTAGACCTGGAAGCAGACTAAACCTGGAAAAAGACTAGACCTGGAAGCAGACTAAACCAGGAAGCAGGCTAGACCTGGAAGCAGACTAGAGCTGGAAACAGACTAGACCTAGAAGCAGATTAGACCTGGAGCAGACTAGACCTGGAAGCAGACTAGACCTGGAAGCAGACTAGTTCTGGAAGCAGACTAGACCTGGAAGCAGACTAGACCTGGAAGCAGACTAGTTCTGGAAGCAGATGAAACCTGGAAGCAGACTAGACCTGGAAGCAGACTAAACCTGGAAGCAGACTAGATCAGGAAACAGACTGGATCTGGAAGCAGACTAGATCTGGAAGCAGACTAGACCAGGAAGCAGACCGGACCTTGAAGCAGACTAGACCTGGAAGCAGACCAGACCTGGAAGCAGACTAGTTCTGGAAGCAGACTAGACCTGGAAGCAGACTAGACCTGGAAGCAAACTAAACCTGGTAGCAGACTAAACCAGGAAGCAGATTAGACCTGGAAGCAGACTAGATCTGGAAGCAGACTAGACCTGGAAGCAGACTAGACCTGGAAGCAGACTAGACATGGAGCAGACTAGACCTGGAAGCAGACCAGACCTGGAAGCAGACTGGATCTGGAAGGAGATGAGACCTGGAAGCAGACTAGACCTGGAAGCAGACTAGACCTGGAAGCAGACTAAACCTGGAAGCAGACTAGACCTTGTGCAGACTAGACCTGGAAGCAGACTAGACCTGGAAGCAGATGAGACCTGGAAGAAGACTAGACCTGGAAGCAGACTAGACCTGGAAGCAGACTAGACATGGAGCAGACTAGACCTGGAAGCAGACTAGACCTGGAAGCAGATGAGACCTGGAAGAAGACTAGACCTGGAAGCAGACTAGACCTGGAAGCAGACTAGACATGGAGCAGACTAGACCTGGAAGCAGACTAGACCTGGAAGCAGACTAGACGAGGAAGCAGACCGGACCTTGAAGCAGACTAGACCTGGAAGCAGACCAGACCTGGAAGCAGACTGGACCTGGAAGCAGATGAGACCTGGAAGCAGACTAGACCTGGAAGCAGACTAGACCTGGAAACAGACTAGACCTGGAAGCAGACTAGACCTGGAAGCAGACTAGACCTGGAAAAAGACTAGACCTGGAAGCAGACTAGACCTGGAAGCAGACTAGACCTCGTGCAGACTAGACCTGGAAGCAGACTAGACCTGGAAGCAGATGAGACCTGGAAGACGACTAGACCTGGAAGCAGACTAGACCTGGAAGTTGACTAGACATGGAGCAGACTAGACCTGGAAGCAGACTAGACCTGGAAGCAAATTAGAGCTGGAAGCAGACGAGACCTGGAAGCAGACTAGACCTGGAAGCAGACAAAACCTGGAAGCAGACTAGACATGGAGCAGACTAAACCTGGAAGCAGACTAGACCTGGAAGCAGATTAGAGCTGGAAGCAGACGAGACCTGGAAGCAGACTACACCTGGAAGCAGACTAGTTCTGGAAGCAGACTAGACCTGGATGCAGACTAGACCTGGAAGCAAACTAAACCTGGTAGCAGAATAAACCTGGAAGCAGATTAGACCTGGAAGCAGACTAAACCTGGAAGCAGACTAAACCTGGACAAAGACTAGACCTGGAAGCAGACTAGTTCTGGAAGCAGACTAGACCTGGAAGCAGACTAAACCTGGAAAAAGACTAGACCTGGAAGCAGACTAGAACTGGAAACAGACTAGACCTAGAAGCAGATTAGACCTGGAGCAGACTAGACCTGGAAGCAGACTAGACCTGGAAGCAAACTAAACCTGGTAGCAGAATAAACCTGGAAGCAGATTAGACCTGGAATCAGACTAAACCTGGAAGCAGACTAAACCTGGACAAAGACTAGACCTGGAAGCAGACTAGTTCTGGAAGCAGACTAGACCTGGAAGCAGACTAAACCTGGAAAAAGACCAGACCTGGAAGCAGACTAGAACTGGAAACAGACTAGACCTAGAAGCAGATTAGACCTGGAGCAGACTAGACCTGGAAGCAGACTAGACCTGGAAGCAGACTAGTTCTGGAAGCAGACTAGACCTGGAAGCAGACTAGACCTGGAAGCAGACTAGTTCTGGAAGCAGATGAAACCTGGAAGCAGACTAGACCTGGAAGCAGACTAAACCTGGAAGCAGACTAGATCAGGAAACAGACTGGATCTGGAAGCAGACTAGATCTGGAAGCAGACTAGACCAGGAAGCAGACCGGACCTTGAAGCAGACTAGACCTGGAAGCAGACCAGACCTGGAAGCAGACTAGTTCTGGAAGCAGACTAGACCTGGAAGCCGACTAGACCTGGAAGCAAACTAAACCTGGTAGCAGACTAAACCTGGAAGCAGATTAGACCTGGAAGCAGACTAGATCTGGAAGCAGACTAGACCTGGAAGCAGACTAAACCTGGAAGCAGACTAAACCTGGAAAAAGACTAGACCTGGAAGCAGACTAGTTCTGGAAGCAGACTAGACCTGGAAGCAGACTAAACCTGGAAAAAGACTAGACCTGGAAGCAGACTAAACCAGGAAGCAGGTTTGACCTGGAAGCAGACTAGAACTGGAAACAGACTAGACCTACAAGCAGATTAGACCTGGAGCAGACTAGACCTGGAAGCAGACTACACCTGGAAGCAGACTAGAACTGGAAACAGACTAGACCTGGAAACAGACTAGACCTGGAAGCAGACTAGACCTGGAAGCAGACTATATCTGGAAGCAGACTAGACCTGGAAGAAGACTAGACCTGGAAGCAGACTAAACCTGGAAGCAGACTAGACCTCGTGCAGACTAGACCTGGAAGCAGACTAGACCTGGAAGCAGATGAGACCTGGAAGAAGACTAGACCTGGAAGCAGACTAGACCTGGAAGCAGACTAGACATGGAGAAGACTAGACCTGGAAGCAGACTAGACCTGGAAGCAGACTAGACGAGGAAGCAGACCGGACCTTGAAGCAGACTAGACCTGGAAGCAGACCAGACCTGGAAGAGGACTGGACCTGGAAGCAGATGAGACCTGGAAGC
Organism: Telmatherina bonti; assembly: GCF_933228915.1. Taxonomy (NCBI): domain Eukaryota; kingdom Metazoa; phylum Chordata; class Actinopteri; order Atheriniformes; family Telmatherinidae; genus Telmatherina; species Telmatherina bonti. The sequence goes on along the minus strand of NC_136625.1, from coordinate 2,304,987 downwards.
AGACTAGACCTGGAAGCAGACTAGACCTGGAAACAGACTAGACCTGGAAGCAGACTAGACCTGGAAGCAGACTAGACCTGGAAAAAGACTAGACCTGGAAGCAGACTAGACCTCGTGCAGACTAGACCTGGAAGCAGACTAGACCTGGAAGCAGATGAGACCTGGAAGACGACTAGACCTGGAAGCAGACTAGACCTGGAAGCAGACTAGACATGGAGCAGACTAGACCTGGAAGCAGACTAGACCTGGGTAAACAGATTAGAGCTGGAAGCAGACGAGACCTGGAAGCAGACTAGACCTGGAAGCAGACTAGACATGGAGCAGACTAAACCTGGAAGCAGACTAGACCTGGAAGCAGATTAGAGCTGGAAGCAGACGAGACCTGGAAGCAGACTAGACCTGGAAGCAGACTACACCTGGAAGCAGACTAGTTCTGGAAGCAGACTAGACCTGGATGCAGACTAGACCTGGAAGCAAACTAAACCTGGTAGCAGACTAGACCTGGAAGCAGACTAGACCTGGAAGCAGACTAAACCTGGAAGCAGACTAAACCTGGAAAAAGACTAGACCTGGAAGCAGACTAGTTCTGGAAGCAGACTAGACCTGGAAGCAGACTAAACCTGCAAAAAGACTAGACCTGGAAGCAGACTAAACCAGGAAGCAGGCTAGACCTGGAAGCAGACTAGAACTGGAAACAGACTAGACCTAGAAGCAGATTAGACCTGGAGCAGACTAGACCTGGAAGCAGACTAGACCTGGAAGCAGACTAGTTCTGGAAGCAGACTAGACCTGGAAGCAGACTAGACCTGGAAGCAGACTAGTTCTGGAAGCAGATGAAACCTGGAAGCAGACTAGACCTGGAAGCAGACTAAACCTGGAAGCAGACTAGATAAGGAAACAGACTGGATCTGGAAGCAGACTAGATCTGGAAGCAGACTAGACCAGGAAGCAGACCGGACCTTGAAGCAGACTAGACCTGGAAGCAGACCAGACCTGGAAGCAGACTAGTTCTGGAAGCAGACTAGACCTGGAAGCAGACTAGACCTGGAAGCAAACTAAACCTGGTAGCAGACTAAACCTGGAAGTAGAATATACCTGGAAGCAGACTAGAGCTGGAAGCAGACTAGACCTGGAAGCAGACTAAACCTGGAAGCAGACTAAACCTGGAAAAAGACTAGACCTGGAAGCAGACTATATCTGGAAGCAGACTAGACCTGGAAGAAGACTAGACCTGGAAGCAGACTAAACCTGGAAGCAGACTAGACCTGGAAGCAGACTAGACCTGGAAGCAGACTAGACCTGGAAGCAGATGAGACCTGGAAGAAGACTAGACCTGGTAGCAGACTAAACCTGGAAGTAGAATATACCTGGAAGCAGACTAGTTCTGGAAGCAGACTAGACCTGGAAGCAGACTAGACCTGGAAGCAAACTAAACCTGGTAGCAGACTAAACCTGGAAGTAGAATATACCTGGAAGCAGACTAGATCTGGAAGCAGACTAGACCTGGAAGCAGACTAAACCTGGAAGCAGACTAAACCTGGAAGCAGACTGGACCTGGAAGCAGACTATATCTGGAAGCAGACTAGACCTGGAAGAAGACTAGACCTGGAAGCAGACTAGACCTGGAAGCAGATGAGACCTGGAAGAAGACTAGACCTGGAAGCAGACTAGACCTGGAAGCAGACTAGACATGGAGCAGACTAGACCTGGAAGCAGACTAGACCTGGAAGCAGACTAGACGAGGAAGCAGACCGGACCTTGAAGCAGACTAGACCTGGAAGCAGACCAGACCTGGAAGCAGACTAGACCTGGAAGCAGATGAGACCTGGAAGACGACTAGACCTGGAAGCAGACTAGACCTGGAAGCAGACTAGACATGGAGCAGACTAGACCTGGAAGCAGACTAGACCTGGAAGCAGATTAGAGCTGGAAGCAGACTAGACCTGGAAGCAGACTGGACCTGGAAGGAGACTAGACCTGGAAGCAGACTAGACATGGAGCAGACTAAACCTGGAAGCAGACTAGACCTGGAAGCAGATTAGAGCTGGAAGCAGACGAGACCTGGAAGCAGACTAAACCTGGAAAAAGACTAGACCTGGAATCAGACTAGTTCTGGAAGCAGACTAGACCTGGAAGCAGACTAAACCTGCAAAAAGACTAGACCTGGAAGCAGACTAAACCAGGAAGCAGGCTAGACCTGGAAGCAGACTAGAACTGGAAACAGACTAGACCTAGAAGCAGATTAGACCTGGAGCAGACTAGACCTGGAAGCAGACTAGACCTGGAAGCAGACTAGTTCTGGAAGCAGACTAGACCTGGAAGCAGACTAGTTCTGGAAGCAGATGAAACCTGGAAGCAGACTAGACCTGGAAGCAGACTAAACCTGGAAGCAGACTAGATCAGGAAACAGACTGGATCTGGAAGCAGACTAGATCTGGAAGCAGACTAGACCAGGAAGCAGACCGGACCTTGAAGCAGACTAGACCTGGAAGCAGACCAGACCTGGAAGCAGACTAGTTCTGGAAGCAGACTAGACCTGGAAGCAGACTAGACCTGGAAGCAAACTAAACCTGGTAGCAGACTAAACCTGGAAGTAGAATAGACCTGGAAGCAGACTAGATCTGGAAGCAGACTAGACCTGGAAGCAGACTAAACCTGGAAGCAGACTAAACCTGGAAAAAGACTAGACCTGGAAGCAGACTAGTTCTGGAAGCAGACTAGACCTGGAAGCAGACTAAACCTGGAAAAAGACTAGACCTGGAAGCAGACTAAACCAGGAAGCAGGCTAGACCTGGAAGCAGACTAGAACTGGAAACAGACTAGACCTACAAGCAGATTAGACCTGGAGCAGACTAGACCTGGAAGCAGACTAGACCTGGAAGCAGACTAGAACTGGAAACAGACTAGACCTGGAAACAGACTAGACCTGGAAGTAGACTAGACCTGGAAGCAGACTAGACCTGGAAGCAGACTATATCTGGAAGCAGACTAGACCTGGAAGTAGACTAGACCTGGAAGCAGACTAGTTCTGGAAGCAGACTAGACCTGGAAGCAGACTAGACCTGGAAGCAGACTAGTTCTGGAAGCAGATGAAACCTGGAAGCAGACTAGACCTGGAAGCAGACTAAACCTGGAAGAAGACTAGATCAGGAAACAGACTGGATCTGGAAGCAGACCAGATCTGGAAGCAGACTAGACCAGGTAGCAGACCGGACCTTGAAGCAGACTAGACCTGGAAGCAGACCAGACCTGGAAGCAGACTAGTTCTGGAAGCAGACTAGACCTGGAAGCAGACTAGACCTGGAAGCAAAGTAGATCTGGAAGCAGACTAGCTCTGGAAGCAGACTGGACCTGGAAGCAGACTGGACCTGGAAGCAGACTAGACCTGGAAACAGACTAGATCTGGAAGCAGACTAGACGTGGAAGTGGACTAGATCTGGAAGAAGACATGATCTGGTAGCAGACCAGATCTGGACTGAGAAGCAGACTGGATCCGAAAGCAGACCAGACCTGGAAGCAGACTAGACCTGGAAGCAGACTAGACCTGGAAGCAGACGAGACCTGGAAGCAGACTAAACCTGGAAGCAGACTAGATCAGGAAACAGACTGGATCTGGAAGCAGACTAGATCTTGAAGCAGACTAGACCAGGAAGCAGACCGGACCTTGAAGCAGACTAGACCTGGAAGCAGACCAGACCTGGAAGCAGACTAGTTCTGGAAGCAGACTAGACCTGGAAGCAGACTAGACCTGGAAGCAAACTAAACCTGGTAGCAGACTAAACCAGGAAGAAGATTAGACCTGGAAGCAGACTAGATCTGGAAGCAGACTAGACCTGGAAGCAGACTAGACCTGGAAGCAGACTAGACATGGAGCAGACTAGACCTGGAAGCAGACAAGACCTGGAAGCAGATGAGACCTGGAAGAAGACTAGACCTGGAAGCAGACTAGACCTGGAAGCAGACTAGACATGGAGCAGACTAGACCTGGAAGCAGACTAGACCTGGAAGCAGACCGGACCTTGAAGCAGACTAGACCTGGATGCAGACCAGACCTGGAAGCAGACTGGACCTGGAAGCAGATGAGACCTGGAAGCAGACTAGACCTGGAAGAAGACTAGACCTGGAAACAGACTAGACCTGGAAGCAGACTAGACCTGGAAAAAGACTAGACCTGGAAGCAGACTAGACCTGGAAAAAGGCTAGACCTGGAAGCAGACTAGACCTGGAAGCAGACTAGACGAGGAAGCAGAATGGACCTTGAAGCAGACTAGACGTGGAAGCAGTCCAGACCTGGAAGCAGACTGGACCTGGAAGCAGATGAGACCTGGAAGCAGACTAGACCTGGAAGCAGACCAGACCTGGAAGCAGACTGGATCTGGAAGGAGATGAGACCTGGAAGCAGACTAGACCTGGAAGCAGACTAGACCTGGAAGCAGACTAGACCTGGAAGCACACTGGACCTGGAAGTAGACTAGACCTGGAAGCCGATTGTCCCTGGAAGCAGACTAGACCTGGAAACAGACTAGACCTGGAAGCAGACGAGACCTGGAAACAGACTAGACCTGGAAGCAGACTGGACCTGGAAGCACACTGGACCTGGAAGTAGACTAGACCTGGAAGCAGATTGGCCCTGGAAGCAGACTAGACCTGGAAGTGGGCTAGATCTGGAAGACTAGATCTGGTAGCAGACTAGATCTGGACTGAGAAGCAGACTAGATCTGAAAACAGACCGGACCTGGAAGCAGATTAGACCTGGAAGCAGACTAAACCCGGAAGCAGACTAGACCTGGAAGCAGACTAAACCTGGAAGCAGACTAAACTTGGAAGCAAAGTAGATCTGGAAGCAGACTAGCTCTGGAAGCAGACTGGACCTGGAAGCAGACTAGACCTGGAAACAGACTAGATCTGGAAGCAGACTAGACGTGGAAGTCGACTAGATCTGGAAGAAGACTAGATCTGGTAGCAGACCAGATGTGGACTGAGAAGCAGACTGGACCTGAAAGCAGACCGGACCTGGAAGCAGACTAGACCTGGAAGTAGACTAGACCTGGAAGCAGACTGGACCTGGAAGAAGACTAGACCGGGATGCAGACTAGACCTGGATTTAGACTGGACCTGGAAGCAGACTAGACCTGGATGAAGACTAGACCTGCAATTAGACTAGACCTGAAAGCAGACTGGATCTGGAAGAAGACTAGACCTGGAAGAAAAGTTGATCTGGAAACAGACTAGACCTGGAAGCAGACGAGACCTGGAAGCAGACAAGACCAGGAAGCAGACTGGACCTGGAAGCACACTGGACCTGGAAGTAGACTAGACCTGGAAGCAGATTGGCCCTGGAAGCAGACTAGACCTGGAAACAGACTAGACCTGGAAGCAGATTGGACCTAGAAGCAGATTGGACCTGGCAGCAGACTAGACCTGGAAGCAGACTAGACCTGGAAGCAGACTAGACCTGGAAGCAGACTGGACCTGGAAGCAGACTGGACCTGGAAGCAGACTGGATCTGGAAGCAGACTAGACCTGGAAGAAGACTGGACTGGGAAGCAGACCAGATCTGGAAGCAGACTAGACCTGGAAGCAGACTAGATCAGGAAACAGACTGGATCTGGTAGCAGACTAGATCTGGAAGCAGACTAGACCAGGAAGCAGACCGGACCTTGAAGCAGACTAGACCTGGAAGCAGATCAGACCTGGAAGCAGACTGGACCTGGAAGGAGATGAGACCTGGAAGCAGACTAGACCTGGAAGCAGACTAGACGAGTAAGCAGACTGGACCTTGAAGCAGACTAGACCTGGAAGCAGACTAGACGAGGAAGCAGACGAGACCTGGAAGCAGACTAGACCTGGAAGCAGACTACACCTGGAAGCAGACTAGTTCTGGAAGCAGACTAGACCTGGATGCAGACTAGACCTGGAAGCAAACTAAACCTGGTAGCAGACTAGACCTGGAAGCAGACTAGACCTGGAAGCAGACTAAACCTGGAAGCAGACTAAACCTGGAAAAAGACTAGACCTGGAAGCAGACTAGTTCTGGAAGCAGATGAAACCTGGAAGCAGACTAGACCTGGAAGCAGACTAAACCTGGAAGCAGACTAGATCAGGAAACAGACTGGATCTGGAAGCAGACTAGATCTGGAAGCAGACTAGACCAGGAAGCAGACCGGACCTTGAAGCAGACTAGACCTGGAAGCAGACCAGACCTGGAAGCAGACTAGTTCTGGAAGCAGACTAGACCTGGAAGCAGACTAGACCTGGAAGCAAACTAAACCTGGTAGCAGACTAAACCTGGAAGTAGAATAGACCTGGAAGCAGACTAGATCTGGAAGCAGACTAGACCTGGAAGCAGACTAAACCTGGAAGCAGACTAAACCTGGAAAAAGACTAGACCTGGAAGCAGACTAGTTCTGGAAGCAGACTAGACCTGGAAGCAGACTAAACCTGGAAAAAGACTAGACCTGGAAGCAGACTAAACCAGGAAGCAGGCTAGACCTGGAAGCAGACTAGAACTGGAAGCAGACTAGAACTGGAAACAGACTAGACCTGGAAACAGACAAGACCTGGAAGCAGACTAGACCTGGAAGCAGACTAGACCTGGAAGCAGACTATATCTGGAAGCAGACAAGACCTGGAAGTAGACTAGACCTGGAAGCAGACTAGTTCTGGAAGCAGACTAGACCTGGAAGCAGACTAGACCTGGAAGCAGACTAGTTCTGGAAGCAGATGAAACCTGGAAGCAGACTAGACCTGGAAGCAGACTATACCTGGAAGAAGACTAGATCAGGAAACAGACTGGATCTGGAAGCAGACCAGATCTGGAAGCAGACTAGACCAGGTAGCAGACCGGACCTTGAAGCAGACTAGACCTGGAAGCAGACCAGACCTGGAAGCAGACTAGTCCTGGAAGCAGACTAGACCTGGAAGCAGACTAGACCTGGAAGCAAAGTAGATCTGGAAGTAGACTAGCTCTGGAAGCAGACTGGACCTGGAAGCAGACCAGACCTGGAAGCAGACTAGACCTGGAAGCAGACTAGACCTGGAAGCAGACGAGACCTGGAAGCAGACTAGACCTGGAAGCACACTGGACCTGGGAGTAGACTAGACCTGGAAGCAGATTGTCCCTGGAAGCAGACTAGACCTGGAAACAGACTAGACCTGGAAGCAGACGAGACCTGGAAACAGACTAGACCTGGAAGCAGACTGGACCTGGAAGCACACTGGACCTGGAAGTAGACTAGACCTGGAAGCAGATTGGCCCTGGAAGCAGACTAGACCTGGAAGTGGGCTAGATCTGGAAGACTAGATCTGGTAGCAGACTAGATCTGGACTGAGAAGCAGACTAGATCTGAAAACAGACCGGACCTGGAAGCAGATTAGACCTGGAAGCAGACTAAACCCGGAAGCAGACTAGACCTGGAAGCAGACTAAACCTGGAAGCAGACTAAACTTGGAAGCAAAGTAGATCTGGAAGCAGACTAGCTCTGGAAGCAGACTGGACCTGGAAGCAGACTAGACCTGGAAACAGACTAGATCTGGAAGCAGACTAGACGTGGAAGTGGACTAGATCTGGAAGAAGACTAGATCTGGTAGCAGACCAGATCTGGACTGAGAAGCAGACTGGATCTGAAAGCAGACCGGACCTGGAAGCAGACTAGACCTTGAAGTAGACTAGACCTGGAAGCAGACTGGACCTGGAAGAAGACTAGACCGGGATGCAGACTAGACCTGGATTTAGACTGGACCTGGAAGCAGACTAGACCTGGATGAAGACTAGACCTGCAATTAGACTAGACCTGAAAGCAGACTGGATCTGGAAGAAGACTAGACCTGGAAGAAAAGTAGATCTGGAAACAGACTAGACCTGGAAGCAGACGAGACCTGGAAGCAGACTAGACCAGGAAGCAGACTGGACCTGGAAGCACACTGGACCTGGAAGTAGACTAGACCTGGAAGCAGATTGGCCCTGGAAGCAGACTAGACCTGGAAACAGACTAGACCTGGAAGCAGATTGGACCTAGAAGCAGATTGGACCTGGAAGCAGACTAGACCTGGAAGCAGACTAGACCTGGAAGCAGACTGGACCTGGAAGCAGACTGGACCTGGAAGCAGACTGGATCTGGAAGCAGACTAGACCTGGAAGAAGACTGGACTGGGAAGCAGACCAGATCTGGAAGCAGACTAGACCTGGAAGCAGACTAGATCAGGAAACAGACTGGATCTGGAAGCAGACTAGATCTGGAAGCAGACTAGACCAGGAAGCAGACCGGACCTTGAAGCAGACTAGACCTGGAAGCAGATCAGACCTGGAAGCAGACTGGACCTGGAAGGAGATGAGACCTGGAAGCAGACTAGACGAGGAAGCAGACTGGACCTTGAAGCAGACTAGACCTGGAAGCAGACTAGACATGGAAGCAGACTGGACCTTGAAGCAGACCAGACCTGGAAGCAGACTAGATGTGGAAGCAGACTAGACCTGGAAGCAGACTAGACCTGGATGCAGACTAGACCTGAAAGCAGACTAGACCTGGAAGCAGACTAGACCTGGAAAAAGACTAGACCTGGAAGCTGACTAGACCTGGAAAAAGACTAGACCTGGAAGCAGACTAGACCTTGAAAAAGACTAGACCTGGAAGCAGACTAGACCTGGAAGCAGACTAGACGAGGAAGCAGACTGGACCTTGAAGCAGACTAGACCTGGAAGCTGACTAGACCTGGAAAAAGGCTAGACCTGGAAGCAGACTAGACCTGGAAGCAGACTATACGAGAAAGCAGAATGGACCTTGAAGCAGACTAGACGTGGAAGCAGTCCAGACCTGGAAGCAGACTGGACCTGGAAGCAGATGAGACCTGGAAGCAGACTAGACCTGGAAGCAGACCAGACCTGGAAGCAGACTAAACCTGGAAGCAGACTAGACATGGAGCAGACTAAACCTGGAAGCAGACTAGACCTGGAAGCAGATGAGACCTGGAAGAAGACTAGACCTGGAAGCAGACTAGACCTGGAAGCAGACTAGACACGGAGCAGACCGGACCTGGAAGCAGACAAGACCTGGAAGCAGATGAGACCTGGAAGAAGACTAGACCTGGAAGCAGACTAGACCTGGAAGCAGACTAGACGAGGAAGCAGACCGGACCTTGAAGCAGACTAGACCTGGAAGCAGACCAGACCTGGAAGCAGACTGGACCTGGAAGCAGATGAGACCTGGAAGCAGACTAGACCTGGAAGCAGACTAGACCTGGAAACAGACTAGACCTGGAAGCAGACTAGACCTGGAAGCAGACTAGACCTGGAAAAAGACTAGACGTGGAAGCAGACTAGACCTGGAAAAAGACTAGACCTGGAAGCAGACTAGACCTGGAAGCAGACTAGACGAGGAAGCAGACTAGACGAGGAAGCAGAATGGACCTTGAAGCAGACTAGACGTGGAAGCAGTCCAGACCTGGAAGCAGACTGGACCTGGAAGCAGATGAGACCTGGAAGCAGACTAGACCTGGAAGCAGACCAGACCTGGAAGCAGACTGGATCTGGAAGGAGATGAGACCTGGAAGCAGACTAGACCTGGAAGCAGACTAGACGAGGAAGCAGACTGGACCTTTAAGCAGACCGGACCTGGAAGCAGACTAGACCTGGAAGCAGACTAGACCTGGAAACAGACTAGACCTGGAAGCAGACTAGACCTGGAAGCAGACTAGCTCTGGAAGAAGACTAGCTCTGGAAGCAGACTAGACCTGGAAGCAGACTAAACCTGGAAGCAGACTAGACCTTGTGCAGACTAGACCTGGAAGCAGACTAGACCTGGAAGCAGATGAGACCTGGAAGAAGACTAGACCTGGAAGCAGACTAGACCTGGAAGCAGACTAGACATGGAGCAGACTAGACCTGGAAGCAGACTAGACCTGGAAGCAGATGAGACCTGGAAGAAGACTAGACCTGGAAGCAGACTAGACCTGGAAGCAGACTAGACATGGATCAGACTAGACCTGGAAGCAGACTAGACGAGGAAGCAGACCGGACCTTGAAGCAGACTAGATCTGGAAGCAGACCAGACCTGGAAGCAGACTGGACCTGGAAGCAGACTAGACCTGGAAGCAGACTAGACCTGGAAGCAGACTAGACCTGGAAACAGACTAGACCTGGAAGCAGACTAGACCTGGAAGCAGACTAGACCTGGAAAAAGACTAGACCTGGAAGCAGACTAGACCTGGAAGCAGACTAGACCTCGTGCAGACTAGACCTGGAAGCAGAATAGACCTGGAAGCAGACTAGACATGGAGCAGACTAAACCTGGAAGCAGACTAGACCTGGAAGCAGATTAGAGCTGGAAGCAGACGAGACCTGGAAGCAGACTAGACCTGGAAGCAGACTACACCTGGAAGCAGACTAGTTCTGGAAGCAGACTAGACCTGGATGCAGACTAGACCTGGAAGCAAACTAAACCTGGTAGCAGACTAAACCTGGAAGCAGATTAGACCTGGAAACAGACTAAACCTGGAAGCAGACTAAACCTGGAAAAAGACTAGACCTGGAAGCAGACTAGTTCTGGAAGCAGACTAGACCTGGAAGCAGACTAAACCTGGAAAAAGACTAGACCTGGAAGCAGACTAAACCAGGAAGCAGGCTTGACCTGGAAGCAGACTAGAACTGGAAACAGACTAGACCTGGAAGCAGATTAGACCTGGAGCAGACTAGACCTGGAAGCAGACTAGACCTGGAAGCAGACTAGTTCTGGAAGCAGACTAGACCTGGAAGCAGACTAGTTCTGGAAGCAGATGAAACCTGGAAGCAGACTAGACCTGGAAGCAGACTAAACCTGGAAGCAGACTAGATCAGGAAACAGACTGGATCTGGAAGCAGACTAGATCTGGAAGCAGACTAGACCAGGAAGCAGACCGGACCTTGAAGCAGACTAGACCTGGAAGCAGACTAGACCTGGAAGCAGACTAGACCTGGAAACAGACAAGACCTGGAAGCAGACTAGACCTGGAAAAAGACTAGACCTGGAAGCAGACTAGACCTGGAAGCAGACTAGACCTCGTGCAGACTAGACCTGGAAGCAGACTAGACCTGGAAGCAGATGAGACCTGGAAGACGACTAGACCTGGAAGCAGACTAGACCTGGAAGCAGACTAGACATGGAGCAGACTAGACCTGGAAGCAGACTAGACCTGGAAGCAGATTAGAGCTGGAAGCAGACGAGACCTGGAAGCAGACTAGACCTGGAAGCAGACTAGACATGGAGCAGACTAAACCTGGAAGCAGACTAGACCTGGAAGCAGATTAGAGCTGGAAGCAGACGAGACCTGGAAGCAGACTAGACCTGGAAGCAGACTACACCTGGAAGCAGACTAGTTCTGGAAGCAGACTAGACCTGGATGCAGACTAGACCTGGAAGCAAACTAAACCTGGTAGCAGACTAAACCTGGAAGCAGATTAGACCTGGAAGCAGACTAAACCTGGAAGCAGACTAAACCTGGAAAAAGACTAGACCTGGAAGCAGACTAGTTCTGGAAGCAGACTAGACCTGGAAGCAGACTAAACCTGGAAAAAGACTAGACCTGGAAGCAGACTAAACCAGGAAGCAGGCTAGACCTGGAAGCAGACTAGAACTGGAAACAGACTAGACCTAGAAGCAGATTAGACCTGGAGCAGACTAGACCTGGAAGCAGACTAGACCTGGAAGCAGACTAGTTCTGGAAGCAGACTAGACCTGGAAGCAGACTAGACCTGGAAGCAGACTAGTTCTGGAAGCAGATGAAACCTGGAAGCAGACTAGACCTGGAAGCAGACTAAACCTGGAAGCAGACTAGATCAGGAAACAGACTGGATCTGGAAGCAGACTAGATCTGGAAGCAGACTAGACCAGGAAGCAGACCGGACCTTGAAGCAGACTAGACCTGGAAGCAGACCAGACCTGGAAGCAGACTAGTTCTGGAAGCAGACTAGACCTGGAAGCAGACTAGACCTGGAAGCAAACTAAACCTGGTAGCAGACTAAACCTGGAAGCAGATTAGACCTGGAAGCAGACTAGATCTGGAAGCAGACTAGACCTGGAAGCAGACTAAACCTGGAAGCAGATGAGACCTGGAAGCAGACTAGACCTGGAAGCAGACCAGACCTGGAAACAGACTAGACCTGGAAGCAGACTAGACCTGGAAGCAGACTAGACCTGGAAAAAGACTAGACCTGGAAGCAGACTAGACCTGGAAAAAGACTAGACCTGGAAGCAGACTAAACCTGGAAGCAGACTAGACCAGGAAGCAGACCGGACCTTGAAGCAGACTAGACCTGGAAGCAGACCAGACCTGGAAGCAGACTAGTTCTGGAAGCAGACTAGACCTGGAAGCAGACTAGACCTGGAAGCAAACTAAACCTGGTAGCAGACTAAACCTGGAAGCAGATTAGACCTGGAAGCAGACTAGATCTGGAAGCAGACTAGACCTGGAAGCAGACTAAACCTGGAAGCAGATGAGACCTGGAAGCAGACTAGACCTGGAAGCAGACTAGACCTGGAAGCAGACTAGACCTGGAAGCAGATGAGACCTGGAAGACGACTAGACCTGGAAGCAGACTAGACCTGGAAGCAGACTAGACATGGAGCAGACTAGACCTGGAAGCAGACTAGACCTGGAAGCAGATTAGAGCTGGAAGCAGACGAGACCTGGAAGCAGACTAGACCTGGAAGCAGATTAGAGCTGGAAGCAGACGAGACCTGGAAGCAGACTAGACCTGGAAGCAGACTACACCTGGAAGCAGACTAGTTCTGGAAGCAGACTAGACCTGGATGCAGACTAGACCTGGAAGCAAACTAAACCTGGTAGCAGACTAGACCTGGAAGCAGACTAGACCTGGAAGCAGACTAAACCTGGAAGCAGACTAAACCTGGAAAAAGACTAAACCTGGAAAAAGACTAGACCTGGAAGCAGACTAGTTCTGGAAGCAGACTAGACCTGGAAGCAGATTAGACCTGGAAGCAAACTAAACCTGGAAGCAGACTAAACCTGGAAAAAGACTAGACCTGGAAGCAGACTAGTTCTGGAAGCAGACTAGACCTGGAAGCAGACTAAACCTGGAAAAAGACTAGACCTGGAAGCAGACTAGTTCTGGAAGCAGACTAGACCTGGAAGCAGACTAAACCTGGAAAAAGACTAGACCTGGAAGCAGACTAAACCAGGAAGCAGGCTAGACCTGGAAGCAGACTAGAACTGGAAACAGACTAGACCTAGAAGCAGATTAGACCTGGAGCAGACTAGACCTGGAAGCAGACTAGACCTGGAAGCAGACTAGTTCTGGAAGCAGACTAGACCTGGAAGCAGACTAGACCTGGAAGCAGACTAGTTCTGGAAGCAGATGAAACCTGGAAGCAGACTAGACCTGGAAGCAGACTAAACCTGGAAGCAGACTAGATCAGGAAACAGACTGGATCTGGAAGCAGACTAGATCTGGAAGCAGACTAGACCAGGAAGCAGACCGGACCTTGAAGCAGACTAGACCTGGAAGCAGACCAGACCTGGAAGCAGACTAGTTCTGGAAGCAGACTAGACCTGGAAGCAGACTAGACCTGGAAGCAAACTAAACCTGGTAGCAGACTAAACCTGGAAGCAGATTAGACCTGGAAGCAGACTAGATCTGGAAGCAGACTAGACCTGGAAGCAGACTAAACCTGGAAGCAGATGAGACCTGGAAGCAGACTAGACCTGGAAGCAGATTAGACCTGGAAACAGACTAGACCTGGAAGCAGACTAGACCTGGAAGCAGACTAGACCTGGAAAAAGACTAGACCTGGAAGCAGACTAGACCTGGAAAAAGACTAGACCTGGAAGCAGACTAAACCTGGAAGCAGACTAGACCAGGAAGCAGACCGGACCTTGAAGCAGACTAGACCTGGAAGCAGACCAGACCTGGAAGCAGACTAGTTCTGGAAGCAGACTAGACCTGGAAGCAGACTAGACCTGGAAGCAAACTAAACCTGGTAGCAGACTAAACCTGGAAGCAGATTAGACCTGGAAGCAGACTGGACCTGGAAGCAGACTAGACCTGGAAGCAGACTAGAACTGGAAGCAGAGGAGACCTGGAAGCAGACTAGACCTGGAAGCAGACTAGACCTGGAAACAGACTAGACCTGGAAGCAGACTAGACCAGGAAGCAGACTAGAGCTGGAAAAAAGACTAGACCTGGAAGCAGACTAGACCTGGAAAAAGACTAGACCTGGAAGCAGACTAAACCTGGAAGCAGACTAGACCTGGAAGCAGACTAGACCTGGAAGCAGATGAGACCTGAAAGACGACTAGACCTGGAAGCAGACTAGACCTGGAAGCAGACTAGACATGGAAGCAGATTAGAGCTGGAAGCAGACGAGACCTGGAAGCAGACTAGACCTGGAAGCAGACTAGACCTGGAAGCAGACTAGACATGGAGCAGACTAAACCTGGAAGCAGACTAGATCTGGAAGCAGATTAGAGCTGGAAGCAGACGAGACCTGGAAGCAGACTAGACCTGGAAGCAGACTACACCTGGAAGCAGACTAGTTCTGGAAGCAGACTAGACCTGGATGCAGACTAGACCTGGAAGCAAACTAAACCTGGTAACAGACTAGACCTGGAAGCAGACTAGACCTGGAAGCAGACTAAACCTGGAAGCAGACTAAACCTGGAAAAAGACTAAACCTGGAAAAAGACTAGACCTGGAAGCAGACTAGTTCTGGAAGCAGACTAGACCTGGAAGCAGACTAAACCTGCAAAAAGACTAGACCTGGAAGCAGACTAAACCAGGAAGCAGGCTAGACCTGGAAGCAGACTAGAACTGGAAACAGACCAGACCTAGAAGCAGATTAGACCTGGAGCAGACTAGACCTGGAAGCAGACTAGACCTGGAAGCAGACTAGTTCTGGAAGCAGACTAGACCTGGATGCAGACTAGACCTGGAAGCAAACTAAACCTGGTAACAGACTAGACCTGGAAGCAGACCAGACCTGGAAGCAGACTAGTTCTGGAAGCAGACTAGACCTGGAAGCAGACTAGACCTGGAAGCAAACTAAACCTGGTAGCAGACTAAACCTGGAAGCAGATTAGACCTGGAAGCAGACTAGATCTGGAAGCAGACTAGACCTGGAAGCAGACTAAACCTGGAAGCAGATGAGACCTGGAAGCAGACTAGACCTGGAAGCAAATTAGACCTGGAAACAGACTAGACCTGGAAGCAGACTAGACCTGGAAGCAGACTAGACCTGGAAAAAGACTAGACCTGGAAGCAGACTGGACCTGGAAAAAGACTAGACCTGGAAGCAGACTAAACCTGGAAGCAGACTAGACCAGGAAGCAGACCGGACCTTGAAGCAGACTAGACCTGGAAGCAGACCAGACCTGGAAGCAGACTAGTTCTGGAAGCAGACTAGACCTGGAAGCAGACTAGACCTGGAAGCAAACTAAACCTGGTAGCAGACTAAACCTGGAAGCAGATTAGACCTGGAAGCAGACTAGATCTGGAAGCAGACTAGACCTGGAAGCAGACTAGAACTGGAAGCAGAGGAGACCTGGAAGCAGACTAGACCTGGAAGCAGACTAGACCTGGAAACAGACTAGACCTGGAAGTGGACTAGATGTGGAAGAAAACTAGATCTGAAAGCAGACTGGACCTGGAAGCAGACTAAACCAGGAAGCAGGCTAGACCTGGAAGCAGACTAGAACTGGAAACAGACTAGACCTGGAAGCAGACTAGTTCTGGAAGCAGACTAGACCTGGAAGCAGACTAGACCTGGAAGCAGACTAAACCTGGAAGCAGGCTAGACCTGGAAGCAGACTAGAACTGGAAACAGACTAGACCTACAAGCAGATAAGACCTGGAAAACGACTAGACCTGGAAGCAGACTAGACCTGGAAGCAGACTAGACCTGGAAGCAGACTGGACCTGGAAACAGACTAGACCTGGAAGCAGAGTAGATCTGGAAGCAGACTAGCTCTGGAAGCAGATTAGACCTGGAAGCAGACAAGACCTGGAAGCAGACTAGATCTGGAAGCAGACTGGACCTGGAAGCAGACTGGATCTGGAAGCAGACTGGACCTGGAAGCAGACTAGACCTGGAAGCAGACTAGATCTGGAAGCAGACTAGACCTGGAAGCAGACTAAACCTGGAAGCAGACTGGACCTGGAAGCAGACTAGACCTGGAAGCAAAGTAGATCTGGAAGCAGACTAGACCTGGAAGCGGACTAGACCTGGAAAAAGACTAGATCTGGAAGCAGACTGGACCTGGAAAAAGACTAGATCTGGAAGCAGACTAGACCTGGAAGTGGACTAGATCTGGAAGAAAACTAGATCTGAAAGCAGACCGGACCTGGAAGCAGATTAGACCTGGAAGCAGACTAAACCTGGAGGCAGACTAGACCTGGAAGCAGACTAGACCTGGATGCAGACTAAACCTGGAAGCAGACTAGACCTGGAAGCAGACTAGACCTGGAAGCAGACTAGATCTGGAAGCACACTGGACCTGGAAGCAGACTAGACCTGGAAGCAGACTAGACCTGGAAGCAGACTAGTTCTGGAAGCAGATGAAACCTGGAAGCAGACTAGACCTGGAAGCAGACCAGACCTGGAAGCAGACTAGATCAGGAAACAGACTGGATCTGGAAGCAGACTAGATCTGGAAGCAGACTAGACCAGGAAGCAGACCGGACCTTGAAGCAGACTAGACCTGGAAGAAGACCAGACCTGGAAGCAGACTGGACCTGGAAGGAGATGAGACCTGGAAGCAGACAAGACCTGGAAGCAGACTAGACCTGGAAGCAGACTAGACCTGGAAACAGACTAGACCTGGAAACCGACTAGACCTGGAAGCAGACTAGACCAGGAAGCAGACAAAACCTGGAAGCAGACTAGACCTCGTGCAGACTAGACCTGGAAGCAGATGATACCTGGAAGAAGACTAGACCTGGAAGCAGACTAGACCTGGAAGCAGGCTAGACCTGGAAGCAGACTGGACCTGGAAACAGACTAGACCTGGAAGCAGACTAGATCTGGAAGCAGACTAGCTCTGGAAGCAGACTAGACCTGGAAGCAGACTAGATCTCGAAGCAGACTAGATCTGAAAGCAGACCGGACCTGGAAGCAGATTAGACCTGGAAGCAGACTAAACCCGGAAGCAGACTAGACCTGGAAGCAGACTAGACCTGGAAGCAGACTGGACCTGGAAGCAGACTAAACCTGGAAGCAGAGTAGATCTGGAAGCAGACTAGCTCTGGAAGCAGACTGGACCTGGAAGCAGATTGGACCTGGAAGCAGACTGGACCTGGAAATAGACTAGATCTGGAAGCAGACTAGACGTGGAAGTGGACTAGATCTGGAAGAAGACTAGATCTGGTAGCAGACCAGATCTGGACTGAGAAGCAGACTAGATCTGAAAGCAGACCGGACCTGGAAGCAGACTAGACCTGGAAGCAGACTAGACCTGGAAGCAGACTAGCCCTGGAAGCAGACTGGACCTGGAAACAGATGAGACCTGGAAGCAGACTAGGTCTGGAAGCAGACCAGACCTGGAAGCAGAATGGACCTGGAAGCAGAGGAGACCTGGAAGCAGACTAGATCTGGAAACAGACTAGACCTGGAAACAGACTGGACCTGGAAACAGACTGGACCTGGAACCAGACTAGACCTGGAAACAGACTGGACCTGGAAGCAGATGAGACCTGGAAGCAGACTAGCCCTGGAACCAGACGAAACCAGGAAACAGACTAGACCTGGAAGCAGACTAGACCTGGAAGTGGGCTAGATCTGGAAGACTAGACCTGGAAGCAGACTAGATCTGGAAGCAGACTAGATCTGAAAGCAGACCGGACCTGGAAGCAGATTAGACCTGGAAGCAGACTAAACCCGGAAGCAGACTAGACCTGGAAGCAGATTGGACCAGGAAGCAGACTGGACCTGGAAACAGACTAGATCTGTAAGCAGACTAGACGTGGAAGTGGACTAGATCTGGAAGAAGACTAGATCTGGTAGCAGACCAGATCTGGACTAAGAAGCAGACTAGATCTGAAAGCAGACCGGACCTGGAAGCAGATTAGACCTGGAAGCAGACTGGACCTGGAAGCAGACGAGACCTGGAAGCAGACTAGATCTGGAAGCACACTGGACCTGGAAGCAGACTAGACCTGGAAGCAGACTGGACCTGGAAGCAGACTAGACCTGGAAGCAGACTAGACCTGGAAGCAGACTAAACCTGGAAGCAGACTAGACCTGGAAAATACTAGACCTGGAAGCAGACTCAACCTGGAAGCAGACTAGACCTGGAAGCAGACTAGACCAGGAGCAGACTAGACCTGGAAGCAGACTAGACCTGGAAGCAGACTAAACCTGGAAAAAGACTAGACCTGGAAACAGACTAAACTTGGAAGCAGACTGGACCTGGAAGCAGACTAGACCTGGAAGCAGACTAGACCTGGAAGCAGACTGGCCCCTGGAAGCAGATGAGACCTGGAAGCAGACTAGCTCTGGAAGCAGACTAGACCTGGAAGCAGACTAAACCTGGAAACAGACTGGACCTGGAAGCAGATGAGACCTGGAAGAAGACTAGACCTGGAAGCAGACTAAACCTGGAAACAGACTAGACCTGGAAGCAGACTAAACCTGGAAGCAGACTAAACCTGGAAGCAGACTGGACCTGGAAGCAGACTGGATCTGGAAGCAGACTGGACCTGGAAACAGACTAGATCTGGAAGCAGACTAAACCTGGAAGCAAAGTAGATCTGGAAGCAGACTAGCTCTGGAAGCAGACTGGACCTGGAAGCAGATTGGACCTGGAAACAGACTAGATCTGGAAGCAGACTAGACGTGGAAGTGGACTAGATCTGGAAGAAGACTAGATCTGGTAGCAGATAAGATCTGGACTGAGAAGCAGACTAGATCTGAAAGCAGACCGGACCTGGAAGCAGACTAGACCTGGAAGCAGACTAGACCTGGAAGCAGACGAGACCTGGAAGCAGACTAGATCTGGAAGCACACTGGACCTGGAAACAGGCTAGATCTGGAAGCAGACTGGACCTGGAAGCAGACTGGACCTGGAAGCAGACTAGACCTGGAAGCAGACTAGATCTGGAAGCAGACTAGACCTGGAAGCAGACTAAACCTGGAAGCAGACTGGACCTGGAAGCAGACTGGACCTGGAAACAGACTAGATCTGGAAGCAGACTAGACCTGGAAGCAGACTAGACCTGGAAGCAGACTAAACCTGGAAGCAGACTAGACCTGGAAAATACTAGACCTGGAAGCAGACTAAACCTGGAAGCAGACTAGACCTGGAAGCAGACTAGACCTGGAGCAGACTAGACCTGGAAGCAGACTAGACCTGGAAGCAGACTAAATCTGGAAGCAGACTGGACCTGGAAGCAGACTAGACCTGGAAGCAGACTAAACCTGGAAAAAGACTAGACCTGGAAACAGACTAAACTTGGAAGCAGACTGGACCTGGAAGCAGACTAGACCTGGAAGCAGACTAGACCTGGAAGCAGACTAAATCTGGAAGCAGACTGGACCTGGAAGCAGACTAGACCTGGAAGCAGACTAAACCTGGAAAAAGACTAGACCTGGAAACAGACTAAACTTGGAAGCAGACTGGACCTGGAAGCAGACTAGACCTGGAAGCAGACTAGACCTGGAAGCAGACTGGCCCCTGGAAGCAGATGAGACCTGGAAGCAGACTAGCTCTGGAAGCAGACTAGACCTGGAAGCAGACAAAACCTGGAAACAGACTGGACCTGGAAGCAGATGAGACCTGGAAGCAGACTAGACCTGGAAACAGACTAGATCTGGAAGCAGACTAGACCTGGAAGCAGACTAGACCTGGAAGCAGACTAAACCTGGAAGCAGACTAGACCTGGAAGCAGACTAGACCTGGAAGCAGACTAGATCTGGAAGCAGACTGGACCTGGAAGCAGACTGGACCTGGAAGCAGACGAGACCTGGAAGCAGACTAGATCTGGAAGCAGACTGGACCTGGAAACAGACTAGATCTGGAAGCAGACTAAACCTGGAAGCAAAGTAGATCTGGAAGCAGACTAGCTCTGGAAGCAGACTGGACCTGGAAGCAGATTGGACCTGGAAACAGACTAGATCTGGAAGCAGACTAGATGTGGAAGAAGACTAGATCTGGAAGCAGACTGGACCTGGAAACAGACTAGATCTGGAAGCAGACTAGACCTGGAAACAGACTAGACCTGGAAACAGACTAGACCTGGAAGTGGACTAGATCTGGAAGAAAACTAGATCTGAAAGCAGACCGGACCTGGAAGCAGATTAGACCTGGAAGCAGACTAAACCTGGAGGCAGACTAGACCTGGAAGCAGACTAAACCTGGAAGCAGACTAGACCTGGAAGCAGACTAGACCTGGAAGCAGACGAAACCTGGAAAAAGACTAGATCTGGAAGCACACTGGACCTGGAAGCAGACTAGACCTGGAAGCAGACTAGTTATGGAAGCAGATGAAACCTGGAATCAGACTAGACCTGGAAGCAGACTAGACCTGGAAGCAGACTAGATCTGGAAGCAGACTAGACCTGGAAGCAGACTAAACCTGGAAGCAGACTGGACCTGGAAGCAGACTGGATCTGGAAGCAGACTGGACCTGGAAACAGACTAGATCTGGAAGCAGACGAGACCTGGAAGCAGACTAGATCTGGAAGCACACTGGACCTGGAAACAGGCTAGATCTGGAAGCAGACTAGACCTGGAAGCAGACTAGATCTGGAAGCAGACTAGACCTGGAAGCAGACTAAACCTGGAAGCAGACTGGACCTGGAAGCAGACTGGATCTGGAAGCAGACTGGACCTGGAAACAGACTAGATCTGGAAGCAGACGAGACCTGGAAGCAGACTAGATCTGGAAGCACACTGGACCTGGAAACAGGCTAGATCTGGAAGCAGACTGGACCTGGAAGCAGACTGGACCTGGAAGCAGACTAGACCTGGAAGCAGACTAGATCTGGAAGCAGACTAGACCTGGAAGCAGACTAAACCTGGAAGCAGACTGGACCTGGAAGAAGACTGGATCTGGAAGCAGACTGGACCTGGAAACAGACTAGATCTGGAAGCAGACTAGACCTGGAAGCAGACTAGACCTGGAAGCAGACTAAACCTGGAAGCAGACTAGACCTGGAAAATACTAGACCTGGAAGCAGACTAAACCTGGAAGCAGACTAGACCTGGAAGCAGACTAGACCTGGAGCAGACTAGACCTGGAAGCAGACTAGACCTGGAAGCAGACTAGACCTGGAAGCAGACTAAATCTGGAAGCAGACTGGACCTGGAAGCAGACTAGACCTGGAAGCAGACTAAACCTGGAAAAAGACTAGACCTGGAAACAGACTAAACTTGGAAGCAGACTGGACCTGGAAGCAGACTAGACCTGGAAGCAGACTAAATCTGGAAGCAGACTGGACCTGGAAGCAGACTAGACCTGGAAGCAGACTAAACCTGGAAAAAGACTAGACCTGGAAACAGACTAAACTTGGAAGCAGACTGGACCTGGAAGCAGACTAGACCTGGAAGCAGACTGGCCCCTGGAAGCAGATGAGACCTGGAAGAAGACTAGCTCTGGAAGCAGACTAGACCTGGAAGCAGACTAAACCTGGAAACAGACTGGACCTGGAAGCAGATGAGACCTCGAAGCAGACTAGACCTGGAAACAGACTAGATCTGGAAGCAGACTAGACCTGGAAGCAGACTAAACCTGGAAGCAGACTAGACCTGGAAGCAGACTAGACCTGGAAGCAGACTAGATCTGGAAGCAGACTGGACCTGGAAGCAGACTGGACCTGGAAGCAGACTAGACCTGGAAGCAGACTAGATCTGGAAGCAGACTAGACCTGGAAGCAGACTAAACCTGGAAGCAGACTGGACCTGGAAGCAGACTGGATCTGGAAGCAGACTGGACCTGGAAACAGACTAGATCTGGAAGCAGACTAGACCTGGAAACAGACTAGACCTGGAAACAGACTAGACCTGGAAGTGGACTAGATCTGGAAGAAAACTAGATCTGAAAGCAGACCGGACCTGGAAGCAGATTAGACCTGGAAGCAGACTAAACCTGGAGGCAGACTAGACCTGGAAGCAGACTAAACCTGGAACCAGACTAGACCTGGAAGCAGACTAAACCTGGAAAAAGACTAGATCTGGAAGCACACTGGACCTGGAAGCAGACTAGACCTGGAAGCAGACTAGACCTGGAAGCAGACTAGTTATGGAAGCAGATGAAACCTGGAATCAGACTAGACCTGGAAGCAGACTAAACCTGGAAGCAGACTAGACCTGGAAAATACTAGACCTGGAAGCAGACTAAACCTGGAAGCAGACTAGACCTGGAAGCAGACTAGACCTGGAGCAGACTAGTTCTGGAAGCAGACTAGACCTGGAAGCAGACTAGACCTGGAAAATACTAGACCTGGAAGCAGACTAAACCTGGAAACAGACTAAACTTGGAAGCAGACTGGACCTGGAAGCAGACTAGACCTGGAAGCAGACTGGACCTGGATGCAGACTAGACCTGGAAGCAGACTAAACCTGGAAAAAGACTAGACCTGGAAACAGACTAAACTTGGAAGCAGACTGGACCTGGAAGCAGACTAGACCTGGAAGCAGATGAGACCTGGAAGCAGACTAGCTCTGGAAGCAGACTAGACCTGGAAGCAGACTAAACCTGGAAACAGACTAGACCTGGAAGCAGACTAAACCTGGAAGCAGACTGGACCTGGAAGCAGACTAGACCTGGAAGCAGACTAGACCTGGAAACAGACTAGACCTGGAAACAGACTGGACCTGGAAACAGACTGGACCTGGAACCAGACTAGACCTGGAAACAGACTGGACCTGGAAGCAGATGAGACCTGGAAGCAGACTAGCCCTGGAACCAGACTAAACCTGGAAACAGACTAGACCTGGAAGCAGACTAGACCTGGAAGTGGGCTAGATCTGGAAGCAGACTAGACCTGGAAGTGGGCTAGATCTGGAAGACTGGACTTGGAAGCAGACTAGATCTGGAAGCAGACTAGATCTGAAAGCAGACTAGACCTGGAAGCAGACTAGACCTGGAGCAGACTAGACCTGGAAGCAGACTAGACCTGGAAGCAGACTAGACCTGGAAGCAGACTAAATCTGGAAGCAGACTGGACCTGGAAGCAGACTAGACCTGGAAGCAGACTAAACCTGGAAAAAGACTAGACCTGGAAACAGACTAAACTTGGAAGCAGACTGGACCTGGAAGCAGACTAGACCTGGAAGCAGACTAAATCTGGAAGCAGACTGGACCTGGAAGCAGACTAGACCTGGAAGCAGACTAAACCTGGAAAAAGACTAGACCTGGAAACAGACTAAACTTGGAAGCAGACTGGACCTGGAAGCAGACTAGACCTGGAAGCAGACTGGCCCCTGGAAGCAGATGAGACCTGGAAGCAGACTAGCTCTGGAAGCAGACTAGACCTGGAAGCAGACTAAACCTGGAAACAGACTGGACCTGGAAGCAGATGAGACCTCGAAGCAGACTAGACCTGGAAACAGACTAGATCTGGAAGCAGACTAGACCTGGAAGCAGACTAAACCTGGAAGCAGACTAGACCTGGAAGCAGACTAGACCTGGAAGCAGACTAGATCTGGAAGCAGACTGGACCTGGAAGCAGACTGGACCTGGAAGCAGACTAGACCTGGAAGCAGACTAGATCTGGAAGCAGACTAGACCTGGAAGCAGACTAAACCTGGAAGCAGACTGGACCTGGAAGCAGACTGGATCTGGAAGCAGACTGGACCTGGAAACAGACTAGATCTGGAAGCAGACTAGACCTGGAAACAGACTAGACCTGGAAACAGACTAGACCTGGAAGTGGACTAGATCTGGAAGAAAACTAGATCTGAAAGCAGACCGGACCTGGAAGCAGATTAGACCTGGAAGCAGACTAAACCTGGAGGCAGACTAGACCTGGAAGCAGACTAAACCTGGAACCAGACTAGACCTGGAAGCAGACTAAACCTGGAAAAAGACTAGATCTGGAAGCACACTGGACCTGGAAGCAGACTAGACCTGGAAGCAGACTAGACCTGGAAGCAGACTAGTTATGGAAGCAGATGAAACCTGGAATCAGACTAGACCTGGAAGCAGACTAAACCTGGAAGCAGACTAGACCTGGAAAATACTAGACCTGGAAGCAGACTAAACCTGGAAGCAGACTAGACCTGGAAGCAGACTAGACCTGGAGCAGACTAGTTCTGGAAGCAGACTAGACCTGGAAGCAGACTAGACCTGGAAAATACTAGACCTGGAAGCAGACTAAACCTGGAAACAGACTAAACTTGGAAGCAGACTGGACCTGGAAGCAGACTAGACCTGGAAGCAGACTGGACCTGGATGCAGACTAGACCTGGAAGCAGACTAAACCTGGAAAAAGACTAGACCTGGAAACAGACTAAACTTGGAAGCAGACTGGACCTGGAAGCAGACTAGACCTGGAAGCAGACTGGCCCCTGGAAGCAGATGAGACCTGGAAGCAGACTAGCTCTGGAAGCAGACTAGACCTGGAAGCAGACTAAACCTGGAAACAGACTGGACCTGGAAGCAGATGAGACCTGGAAGCAGACTAAACCTGGAAACAGACTAGACCTGGAAGCAGACTAAACCTGGAAGCAGACTGGACCTGGAAGCAGACTAGACCTGGAAGCAGACTAGACCTGGAAACAGACTAGACCTGGAAACAGACTGGACCTGGAAACAGACTGGACCTGGAACCAGACTAGACCTGGAAACAGACTGGACCTGGAAGCAGATGAGACCTGGAAGCAGACTAGCCCTGGAACCAGACTAAACCTGGAAACAGACTAGACCTGGAAGCAGACTAGACCTGGAAGTGGGCTAGATCTGGAAGCAGACTAGACCTGGAAGTGGGCTAGATCTGGAAGACTGGACTTGGAAGCAGACTAGATCTGGAAGCAGACTAGATCTGAAAGCAGACCGGACCTGGAAGCAGACTAGACCTGGAAGCAGACTAGACCTGGAAGCAGACGAGACCTGGAAGCAGACTAGATCTGGAAGCACACTGGACCTGGAAGTAGACTAGACCTGGAAGCAGACTAGATCTGGAAGCACACTGGACCTGGAAGCAGACTAGACCTGGAAGCAGACTGGACCTGGAAGCACACTGGACCTGGAAGTAGACTAGACCTGGAAGCAGATTGGCCCTGGAAAAAGACTAGACCTGGAAACAGACTAGATCTGGAAGCAGACTAGATCTGGAAGCAGACTAGACCTGGAAGCAGACGAGACCTGGAAGCAGACTAGACCTGGAAACAGACTAGACCTGGAAGCAGACTAGACCTGGAGGCAGACTGGACCTGGAAGCAGACTAGACCTGGAAGCAGACTGGATCTGGAAAATGACTAGACCTGGAAGAAGACTGGACTTGGAAGCAGACCAGATCTGGAAGCAGACTAGACCTGGAAGCAGACTAGACCTGGAAGCAGACTAGATCAGGAAACAGACTGGATCTGGAAGCAGACTAGATCTGGAAGCAGACTAGACCAGGAAGCAGACCGGACCTTGAAGCAGACCAGACCTGGAAGCAGACTGGACCTGGAAGCAGACTAGACCTGGAAGCAGACTAGACCTGGAAGCAGACTAGACCTGGAAAAAGACTAGAACTGGAAGCAGACTAAACCTGGAGAAGACTAGACCTGGATGCATACTAGACCTGGATGCAGACTAGAACCAGAAACAGACTAGACCTGGAAGCAGACTAGATCTGGAAGCAGACTATACCTGGAAGCAGACGAGACCTGCAAGCAGACTAGACCTGGAAGCAGACTGGATCTGGAAAAATACTAAACCTGGAGAAGACTAGACCTGGATGCATACTAGACCTGGATGCAGACTAGACCTCGTGCAGATTAGACCTGGAAGCAGACTGGACCTGGAAAATGACCAGATCTGGAAGCAGACTAGATCTGGAAGCAGACTAGACCTGGAAGCAGACTAGTTCTGGAAGCAGAGTAGACCTGGAAGCAGACTAGACCAAGAAGCAGACTAAACCTGGAAGCAGACTAGACCTGGAAGCAGAATGGACCTGGAAGAAGACTAGAACCGGAAACAGACTAAACCTGGACAAGACTAGACCTGGATGCATACTAGACCTGGAAGCAGACTAGAACTGGAAGCAGACTAGACCTGGAAACAGACTAGATCTGGAAGCAGACTAGACCTGGAAGCAGACTAGACCTGGAAGCAGACTAAACCTGGAAGCAGACTGGAACTGGAAGCAGACTAGACCTGGAAGCAGACTGGACCTGTAAACAGACTAGAACCGGAAACAGACTAAACCTGGAGAAGACTAGACCTGGATGCATACTAGACCTGGATGCAGACTAGACTTCGTGCAGACTAGACCTGGATGCAGACTAGACCTGGAAGCAGATGAGACCTGGAAGCAGATGAGACCTGGAAGCAGATGAGACCTGGAAGCAGACTGGACCTGGAAACAGACTAGACCTGGAAGCAGACTAGATCTGGAAGCATACTACTTCTGGAAGCAGACTAGACCTGGAAGCAGAGTAGACTTGGAAATAGACTAGACCTGGAAGCACACTGGACCTGGAAGCAGACTAGTTCTGGAAGCAGACTAGACCTGGAAGCAGACTAGACCTGGAAGCAGAATGGACCTGGAAGAAGACTAGACCTGGAAGCAGACTGGAACTGGAAGCAGACTAGAACCGGAAACAGACTAAACCTGGAGAAGACTAGACCTGGATGCATACTAGACCTGGATGCAGACTAGACCTGGAAGCAGACTAGAACTGGAAGCAGACTAGACCTGGAAAACGACTAGATCTGGAAGCAGACTAGGCCTGGAATCAGACTAGACCTGGAAGCAGACTAGACCTGGAAGCAGACTAAACCTGGAAGCAGACTAGCTCTGGAAGCAGACTGGACCTGGAAGCAGACTAGACCTGGAAGCAGACTGGACCTGTAAACAGACTAGAACCGGAAACAGACTAAACCTGGAGAAGACTAGACCTGGATGCATACTAGACCTGGATGCAGACTAGACTTCATGCAGACTAGACCTGGATGCAGACTAGACCTGGAAGCAAATGAGACCTGGAAGCAGATGTGACCTGGAAGCAGATGAGACCTGGAAGAAGACTGGACCTGGAAACAGACTAGACCTGTAAGCAGACTAGATCTGGAAGCAGACTACTTCTGGAAGCAGACTAGACCTGGAAGCAGAGTAGACTTGGAAGCAGACTAGACCTGGAAGCACACTGGACCTGGAAGCAGACTAGACCTGGAAGCAGACTGGTGCTGGAAGCAGACTAGACCTGGAAGCAGACTGGTGCTGGAAGCAGACTAGACCTGGAAGCAGACTAGACCTGGAAGCAGACTAGTTCTGGAAGCAGACTAGACCTGGAAGCAGACGAAACCTGGAAGCAGACTAGACCTGGAAGCAGACTAAACCTGGAAGCAGACTAAACCTGGAAAAAGACTAGACCTGGAAGCAGACTAAACCTGGAAGCATACTAGACCTGGAAGCAGACTAGACCTGGAAGCAGACTAGATCTGGAAGCAGACTAGACCTGGAAGCAGACTAGACCTGGAAGCAGAGTAGATCTGGAAGCAGACTAGACCTGGAAGCAGACTGGAACTGGAAGCAGACTAGACCTGGAAGCAGACTAGACCTGGAAGCAGACTAGACCTGGAAGCAGACTGGACCTGGAAGCAGACTAGACCAGGAAGCAGATTAGATCTGGTAACAGACTGGACCTGGAAGCAGACTAGACCTGGAAGCAGACTAGATCTGGAAGCAGACTAGACCTGGAAGCAGACTAGACCTGGAAGCAGAGTAGATCTGGAAGCAGACTAGACCTGGAAGCAGACTAGATCTGGAAGCAGACTAGACCTGGAAGCAGACTAGATCTGGAAGCAGACTAGACCTGGAAGCAGACTAGACCTGGAAGCAGAGTAGATCTGGAAGCAGACTAGACCTGGAAGCAGACTAGATCTGGAAGCAGACTAGACCTGGAAGCAGACTAGACCTGGAAGCAGAGTAGATCTGGAAGCAGACTAGACCTGGAAGCAGACTGGAACTGGAAGCAGACTAGACCTGGAAGCAGACTAGACCTGGAAGCAGACTAGACCTGGAAGCAGACTGGACCTTGAAGCAGACTAGACCTGGAAGCAGACTAGATCTGGAAGCAGACTAGACCTCGAAGCAGAGACCTGCAAGCAGACTAGACCTGGAAGCAAACTGGACCTGGAAAAAGACTAAACCTGGAGAAGACTAGACCTGGATGCATACTAGACCTGGATGCAGACTAGACCTCATGCAGACTAGACCTGGATGCATACTGGATCTGGATGCAGACTAGACCTCATGCAGACTAGACCTGGATGCAGACTAGACCTGGAAGCAGATGAGACCTGGAAGCAGACTAGACCTGGAAGCAGACTGGACCTGGAAACAGACTAGACCTGGAAGCAGACTAGATCTGGAAGCAGACTAGACCTGGAAGCAGACTAGACCTGGAAGCAGACTAGACTTGGAAATAGACTAGACCTGGAAGCACACTGGACCTGGAAGCAGACTAGACCTGGAAGCAGACTAGAACTGGAAGCAGACTAGACCTGGAAACAGACTAGATCTGGAAGCAGACTAGACCTGGAAGCAGACTAGACCTGGAAGCAGACTAGACATGGAGCAGACTAGACCTGGAAGCAGACTAGAACTGGAAACAGACTAGAACTGGAAACAGACTAGACCTGGATGCAGACTAGACCTGGAAGCAGCCTAGACCTGGAAGCAGACTAGATCTGGAAGCAGACTGGACCTGGAAGCAGACTAGACCTGGAAGCAGACTAGACCTGGAAGCAGACTAGTTCTGGAAGCAGACTAGACCTGGAAGCAGACGAAACCTGGAAGCAGACTAGACCTGGAAGCAGACTAAACCTGGAAGCAGACTAAACCTGGAAGCAGACTAGACCTGGAAGCAGACTAGATCTGGAAGCAGACTAGACCTGGAAGCAGACTAGACCTGGAAGCAGACTAGACCTGGAAGCAGACTGGACCTTGAAGCAGACTAGACCTGGAAGCAGACTAGACCAGGAAGCAGATTAGATCTGGAAGCAGACTAGACCTGGATGCAGACTAGACCTCGTGCAGACTAGACCTGGAAGCAGACTAAACCTGGAAGCAGATGAGACCTGGAAGCAGACTAGGCCTGGAAGCAGACTGGACCTGGAAGCAGACTAGAACCGGAAACAGACTAAACCTGGAGAAGACTTGACCTGGATGCATACTAGACCTGGATGCAGACTAGACCTCGTGCAGACTAGACCTGGATGCAGACTAGACCTGGAAGCAGATGAGACCTGGAAGCAGATGAGACCTGGAAGCAGATGAGACCTGGAAGCAGACTGGACCTGGAAGCAGACTGGAACTGGAAGTAGACTAGAACCGGAAACAGACTAAACCTGGAGAAGACTAGACCTGGATGCATACTAGACGTGGAAGCAGACTAGAACTGGAAGCAGACTAGACCTGGAAACAGACTAGATCTGGAAGCAGACTAGACCTGGAAGCAGACTAGACCTGGAAGCAGACTAAACCTGGAAGCAGACTGGACCTGGAAGCAGACTAGACCTGGAAGAAGACTGGACCTGTAAACAGACTAGAACCGGAAACAGACTAAACCTGGAGAAGACTAGACCTGGATGCATACTAGACCTGGATGCAGACTAGACTTCGTGCAGACTAGACCTGGATGCAGACTAGACCTGGAAGCAGATGAGACCTGGAAGCAGATGAGACCTGGAAGCAGATGAGACCTGGAAGCAGACTGGACCTGGAAACAGACTAGATCTGGAAGCAGACTACTTCTGGAAGCAGACTAGACCTGGAAGCAGAGTAGACTTGGAAATAGACTAGACCTGGAAGCACACTGGACCTGGAAGCAGACTAGTTCTGGAAGCAGACTAGACCTGGAAGCAGACTAGACCTGGAAGCAGAATGGACCTGGAAGAAGACTAGACCTGGAAGCAGACTGGAACTGGAAGCAGACTAGAACCGGAAACAGACTAAACCTGGAGAAGACTAGACCTGGATGCATACTAGACCTGGAAGCAGACTAGAACTGGAAGCAGACTAGACCTGGAAACAGACTAGATCTGGAAGCAGACTAGACCTGGAAGCAGACTAGACCTGGAAGCAGACTAAACCTGGAAGCAGACTAGCTCTGGAAGCAGACTGGACCTGGAAGCAGACTAGACCTGGAAGCAGACTGGACCTGTAAACAGACTAGAACCGGAAACAGACTAAACCTGGAGAAGACTAGACCTGGATGCATACTAGACCTGGATGCAGACTAGACTTCATGCAGACTAGACCTGGATGCAGACTAGACCTGGAAGCAGATGAGACCTGGAAGCAGATGAGACCTGGAAGAAGACTGGACCTGGAAACAGACTAGACCTGTAAGCAGACTAGATCTGGAAGCAGACTACTTCTGGAAGCAGACAAGACCTGGAAGCAGAGTAGACTTGGAAATAGACTAGACCTGGAAGCACACTGGACCTGGAAGCAGACTAGACCTGGAAGCAGACTGGTGCTGGAAGCAGACTAGACCTGGAAGCAGACTAGACCTGGAAGCAGACTAGTTCTGGAAGCAGACTAGACCTGGAAGCAGACGAAACCTGGAAGCAGACTAGACCTGGAAGCAGACGAAACCTGGAAGCAGACTAAACCTGGAAAAAGACTAGACCTGGAAGCAGACTAAACCTGGAAGCATACTAGACCTGGAAGCAGACTAGACCTGGAAGCAGACTAGATCTGGAAGCAGACTAGACCTGGAAGCAGACTAGACCTGGAAGCAGAGTAGATCTGGAAGCAGACTAGACCTGGAAGCAGACTGGAACTGGAAGCAGACTAGACCTGGAAGCAGACTAGACCTGGAAGCAGACTAGACCTGGAAGCAGACTGGACCTTGAAGCAGACTAGACCAGGAAGCAGATTAGATCTGGTAACTGACTGGACCTGGAAGCAGACTAGACCTGGAAGCAGACTAGATCTGGAAGCAGACTAGACCTGGAAGCAGATTAGACCTGGAAGCAGAGTAGATCTGGAAGCAGACTAGACCTGGAAGCAGACTAGATCTGGAAGCAGACTAGACCTGGAAGCAGACTAGACCTGGAAGCAGACTAAACCTGGAAACAGACTGGACCTGGAAGCAGATGAGACCTGGAAGAAGACTAGACCTGGAAGCAGACTAAACCTGGAAACAGACTAGACCTGGAAGCAGACTAAACCTGGAAGCAGACTAAACCTGGAAGCAGACTGGACCTGGAAGCAGACTGGATCTGGAAGCAGACTGGACCTGGAAACAGACTAGATCTGGAAGCAGACTAAACCTGGAAGCAAAGTAGATCTGGAAGCAGACTAGCTCTGGAAGCAGACTGGACCTGGAAGCAGATTGGACCTGGAAACAGACTAGATCTGGAAGCAGACTAGACGTGGAAGTGGACTAGATCTGGAAGAAGACTAGATCTGGTAGCAGATAAGATCTGGACTGAGAAGCAGACTAGATCTGAAAGCAGACCGGACCTGGAAGCAGACTAGACCTGGAAGCAGACTAGACCTGGAAGCAGACGAGACCTGGAAGCAGACTAGATCTGGAAGCACACTGGACCTGGAAACAGGCTAGATCTGGAAGCAGACTGGACCTGGAAGCAGACTGGACCTGGAAGCAGACTAGACCTGGAAGCAGACTAGATCTGGAAGCAGACTAGACCTGGAAGCAGACTAAACCTGGAAGCAGACTGGACCTGGAAGCAGACTGGACCTGGAAACAGACTAGATCTGGAAGCAGACTAGACCTGGAAGCAGACTAGACCTGGAAGCAGACTAAACCTGGAAGCAGACTAGACCTGGAAAATACTAGACCTGGAAGCAGACTAAACCTGGAAGCAGACTAGACCTGGAAGCAGACTAGACCTGGAGCAGACTAGACCTGGAAGCAGACTAGACCTGGAAGCAGACTAAATCTGGAAGCAGACTGGACCTGGAAACAGACTAGACCTGGAAGCAGACTAAACCTGGAAAAAGACTAGACCTGGAAACAGACTAAACTTGGAAGCAGACTGGACCTGGAAGCAGACTAGACCTGGAAGCAGACTAGACCTGGAAGCAGACTAAATCTGGAAGCAGACTGGACCTGGAAGCAGACTAGACCTGGAAGCAGACTAAACCTGGAAAAAGACTAGACCTGGAAACAGACTAAACTTGGAAGCAGACTGGACCTGGAAGCAGACTAGACCTGGAAGCAGACTAGACCTGGAAGCAGACTGGCCCCTGGAAGCAGATGAGACCTGGAAGCAGACTAGCTCTGGAAGCAGACTAGACCTGGAAGCAGACAAAACCTGGAAACAGACTGGACCTGGAAGCAGATGAGACCTGGAAGCAGACTAGACCTGGAAACAGACTAGATCTGGAAGCAGACTAGACCTGGAAGCAGACTAGACCTGGAAGCAGACTAAACCTGGAAGCAGACTAGACCTGGAAGCAGACTAGACCTGGAAGCAGACTAGATCTGGAAGCAGACTGGACCTGGAAGCAGACTGGACCTGGAAGCAGACGAGACCTGGAAGCAGACTAGATCTGGAAGCAGACTGGACCTGGAAACAGACTAGATCTGGAAGCAGACTAAACCTGGAAGCAAAGTAGATCTGGAAGCAGACTAGCTCTGGAAGCAGACTGGACCTGGAAGCAGATTGGACCTGGAAACAGACTAGATCTGGAAGCAGACTAGACGTGGAAGTGGACTAGATCTGGAAGCAGACTGGACCTGGAAACAGACTAGATCTGGAAGCAGACTAGACCTGGAAACAGACTAGACCTGGAAACAGACTAGACCTGGAAGTGGACTAGATCTGGAAGAAAACTAGATCTGAAAGCAGACCGGACCTGGAAGCAGATTAGACCTGGAAGCAGACTAAACCTGGAGGCAGACTAGACCTGGAAGCAGACTAAACCTGGAAGCAGACTAGACCTGGAAGCAGACTAGACCTGGAAGCAGACGAAACCTGGAAAAAGACTAGATCTGGAAGCACACTGGACCTGGAAGCAGACTAGACCTGGAAGCAGACTAGTTATGGAAGCAGATGAAACCTGGAATCAGACTAGACCTGGAAGCAGACTAGACCTGGAAGCAGACTAGATCTGGAAGCAGACTAGACCTGGAAGCAGACTAAACCTGGAAGCAGACTGGACCTGGAAGCAGACTGGATCTGGAAGCAGACTGGACCTGGAAACAGACTAGATCTGGAAGCAGACGAGACCTGGAAGCAGACTAGATCTGGAAGCACACTGGACCTGGAAACAGGCTAGATCTGGAAGCAGACTAGACCTGGAATCAGACTAGATCTGGAAGCAGACTAGACCTGGAAGCAGACTAAACCTGGAAGCAGACTGGACCTGGAAGCAGACTGGATCTGGAAGCAGACTGGACCTGGAAACAGACTAGATCTGGAAGCAGACGAGACCTGGAAGCAGACTAGATCTGGAAGCACACTGGACCTGGAAACAGGCTAGATCTGGAAGCAGACTGGACCTGGAAGCAGACTGGACCTGGAAGCAGACTAGACCTGGAAGCAGACTAGATCTGGAAGCAGACTAGACCTGGAAGCAGACTAAACCTGGAAGCAGACTGGACCTGGAAGAAGACTGGATCTGGAAGCAGACTGGACCTGGAAACAGACTAGATCTGGAAGCAGACTAGACCTGGAAGCAGACTAGACCTGGAAGCAGACTAAACCTGGAAGCAGACTAGACCTGGAAAATACTAGACCTGGAAGCAGACTAAACCTGGAAGCAGACTAGACCTGGAAGCAGACTAGACCTGGAGCAGACTAGACCTGGAAGCAGACTAGACCTGGAAGCAGACTAGACCTGGAAGCAGACTAAATCTGGAAGCAGACTGGACCTGGAAGCAGACTAGACCTGGAAGCAGACTAAACCTGGAAAAAGACTAGACCTGGAAACAGACTAAACTTGGAAGCAGACTGGACCTGGAAGCAGACTAGACCTGGAAGCAGACTGGCCCCTGGAAGCAGATGAGACCTGGAAGCAGACTAGCTCTGGAAGCAGACTAGACCTGGAAGCAGACTAAACCTGGAAACAGACTGGACCTGGAAGCAGATGAGACCTCGAAGCAGACTAGACCTGGAAACAGACTAGATCTGGAAGCAGACTAGACCTGGAAGCAGACTAAACCTGGAAGCAGACTAGACCTGGAAGCAGACTAGACCTGGAAGCAGACTAGATCTGGAAGCAGACTGGACCTGGAAGCAGACTGGACCTGGAAGCAGACTAGACCTGGAAGCAGACTAGATCTGGAAGCAGACTAGACCTGGAAGCAGACTAAACCTGGAAGCAGACTGGACCTGGAAGCAGACTGGATCTGGAAGCAGACTGGACCTGGAAACAGACTAGATCTGGAAGCAGACTAGACCTGGAAACAGACTAGACCTGGAAACAGACTAGACCTGGAAGTGGACTAGATCTGGAAGAAAACTAGATCTGAAAGCAGACCGGACCTGGAAGCAGATTAGACCTGGAAGCAGACTAAACCTGGAGGCAGACTAGACCTGGAAGCAGACTAAACCTGGAACCAGACTAGACCTGGAAGCAGACTAAACCTGGAAAAAGACTAGATCTGGAAGCACACTGGACCTGGAAGCAGACTAGACCTGGAAGCAGACTAGACCTGGAAGCAGACTAGTTATGGAAGCAGATGAAACCTGGAATCAGACTAGACCTGGAAGCAGACTAAACCTGGAAGCAGACTAGACCTGGAAAATACTAGACCTGGAAGCAGACTAAACCTGGAAGCAGACTAGACCTGGAAGCAGACTAGACCTGGAGCAGACTAGTTCTGGAAGCAGACTAGACCTGGAAGCAGACTAGACCTGGAAAATACTAGACCTGGAAGCAGACTAAACCTGGAAACAGACTAAACTTGGAAGCAGACTGGACCTGGAAGCAGACTAGACCTGGAAGCAGACTGGACCTGGATGCAGACTAGACCTGGAAGCAGACTAAACCTGGAAAAAGACTAGACCTGGAAACAGACTAAACTTGGAAGCAGACTGGACCTGGAAGCAGACTAGACCTGGAAGCAGACTGGCCCCCGGAAGCAGATGAGACCTGGAAGCAGACTAGCTCTGGAAGCAGACTAGACCTGGAAGCAGACTAAACCTGGAAACAGACTGGACCTGGAAGCAGATGAGACCTGGAAGCAGACTAAACCTGGAAACAGACTAGACCTGGAAGCAGACTAAACCTGGAAGCAGACTGGACCTGGAAGCAGACTAGACCTGGAAGCAGACTAGACCTGGAAACAGACTAGACCTGGAAACAGACTGGACCTGGAAACAGACTGGACCTGGAACCAGACAAGACCTGGAAACAGACTGGACCTGGAAGCAGATGAGACCTGGAAGCAGACTAGCCCTGGAACCAGACTAAACCTGGAAACAGACTAGACCTGGAAGCAGACTAGACCTGGAAGTGGGCTAGATCTGGAAGCAGACTAGACCTGGAAGTGGGCTAGATCTGGAAGACTGGACTTGGAAGCAGACTAGATCTGGAAGCAGACTAGATCTGAAAGCAGACCGGACCTGGAAGCAGACTAGACCTGGAAGCAGACTAGACCTGGAAGCAGACGAGACCTGGAAGCAGACTAGATCTGGAAGCACACTGGACCTGGAAGTAGACTAGACCTGGAAGCAGACTAGATCTGGAAGCACACTGGACCTGGAAGCAGACTAGACCTGGAAGCAGACTGGACCTGGAAGCACACTGGACCTGGAAGTAGACTAGACCTGGAAGCAGATTGGCCCTGGAAAAAGACTAGACCTGGAAACAGACTAGATCTGGAAGCAGACTAGATCTGGAAGCAGACTAGACCTGGAAGCAGACGAGACCTGGAAGCAGACTAGACCTGGAAACAGACTAGACCTGGAAGCAGACTAGACCTGGAGGCAGACTGGACCTGGAAGCAGACTAGACCTGGAAGCAGACTGGATCTGGAAAATGACTAGACCTGGAAGAAGACTGGACTTGGAAGCAGACCAGATCTGGAAGCAGACTAGACCTGGAAGCAGACTAGACCTGGAAGCAGACTAGATCAGGAAACAGACTGGATCTGGAAGCAGACTAGATCTGGAAGCAGACTAGACCAGGAAGCAGACCGGACCTTGAAGCAGACCAGACCTGGAAGCAGACTGGACCTGGAAGCAGACTAGACCTGGAAGCAGACTAGACCTGGAAGCAGACTAGACCTGGAAAAAGACTAGAACTGGAAGCAGACTAAACCTGGAGAAGACTAGACCTGGATGCATACTAGACCTGGATGCAGACTAGAACCAGAAACAGACTAGACCTGGAAGCAGACTAGATCTGGAAGCAGACTATACCTGGAAGCAGACGAGACCTGCAAGCAGACTAGACCTGGAAGCAGACTGGATCTGGAAAAATACTAAACCTGGAGAAGACTAGACCTGGATGCATACTAGACCTGGATGCAGACTAGACCTCGTGCAGATTAGACCTGGAAGCAGACTGGACCTGGAAAATGACCAGATCTGGAAGCAGACTAGATTTGGAAGCAGACTAGACCTGGAAGCAGACTAGTTCTGGAAGCAGAGTAGACCTGGAAGCAGACTAGACCAAGAAGCAGACTAAACCTGGAAGCAGACTAGACCTGGAAGCAGAATGGACCTGGAAGAAGACTAGAACCGGAAACAGACTAAACCTGGACAAGACTAGACCTGGAAGCAGACTAGAACTGGAAGCAGACTAGACCTGGAAACAGACTAGATCTGGAAGCAGACTAGACCTGGAAGCAGACTAGACCTGGAAGCAGACTAAACCTGGAAGCAGACTGGAACTGGAAGCAGACTAGACCTGGAAGCAGACTGGACCTGTAAACAGACTAGAACCGGAAACAGACTAAACCTGGAGAAGACTAGACCTGGATGCATACTAGACCTGGATGCAGACTAGACTTCGTGCAGACTAGACCTGGATGCAGACTAGACCTGGAAGCAGATGAGACCTGGAAGCAGATGAGACCTGGAAGCAGATGAGACCTGGAAGCAGACTGGACCTGGAAACAGACTAGACCTGGAAGCAGACTAGATCTGGAAGCATACTACTTCTGGAAGCAGACTAGACCTGGAAGCAGAGTAGACTTGGAAATAGACTAGACCTGGAAGCACACTGGACCTGGAAGCAGACTAGTTCTGGAAGCAGACTAGACCTGGAAGCAGACTAGACCTGGAAGCAGAATGGACCTGGAAGAAGACTAGACCTGGAAGCAGACTGGAACTGGAAGCAGACTAGAACCGGAAACAGACTAAACCTGGAGAAGACTAGACCTGGATGCATACTAGACCTGGATGCAGACTAGACCTGGAAGCAGACTAGAACTGGAAGCAGACTAGACCTGGAAAACGACTAGATCTGGAAGCAGACTAGGCCTGGAATCAGACTAGACCTGGAAGCAGACTAGACCTGGAAGCAGACTAAACCTGGAAGCAGACTAGCTCTGGAAGCAGACTGGACCTGGAAGCAGACTAGACCTGGAAGCAGACTGGACCTGTAAACAGACTAGAACCGGAAACAGACTAAACCTGGAGAAGACTAGACCTGGATGCAGACTAGACCTGGATGCAGACTAGACTTCATGCAGACTAGACCTGGATGCAGACTAGACCTGGAAGCAAATGAGACCTGGAAGCAGATGAGACCTGGAAGCAGATGAGACCTGGAAGAAGACTGGACCTGGAAACAGACTAGACCTGTAAGCAGACTAGATCTGGAAGCAGACTACTTCTGGAAGCAGACTAGACCTGGAAGCAGAGTAGACTTGGAAGCAGACTAGACCTGGAAGCACACTGGACCTGGAAGCAGACTAGACCTGGAAGCAGACTGGTGCTGGAAGCAGACTAGACCTGGAAGCAGACTGGTGCTGGAAGCAGACTAGACCTGGAAGCAGACTAGACCTGGAAGCAGACTAGTTCTGGAAGCAGACTAGACCTGGAAGCAGACGAAACCTGGAAGCAGACTAGACCTGGAAGCAGACTAAACCTGGAAGCAGACTAAACCTGGAAAAAGACTAGACCTGGAAGCAGACTAAACCTGGAAGCATACTAGACCTGGAAGCAGACTAGACCTGGAAGCAGACTAGATCTGGAAGCAGACTAGACCTGGAAGCAGACTAGACCTGGAAGCAGAGTAGATCTGGAAGCAGACTAGACCTGGAAGCAGACTGGAACTGGAAGCAGACTAGACCTGGAAGCAGACTAGACCTGGAAGCAGACTAGACCTGGAAGCAGACTGGACCTTGAAGCAGACTAGACCAGGAAGCAGATTAGATCTGGTAACAGACTGGACCTGGAAGCAGACTAGATCTGGAAGCAGACTAGATCTGGAAGCAGACTAGACCTGGAAGCAGACTAGACCTGGAAGCAGAGTAGATCTGGAAGCAGACTAGACCTGGAAGCAGACTAGATCTGGAAGCAGACTAGACCTGGAAGCAGACTAGATCTGGAAGCAGACTAGACCTGGAAGCAGACTAGACCTGGAAGCAGAGTAGATCTGGAAGCAGACTAGACCTGGAAGCAGACTAGATCTGGAAGCAGACTAGACCTGGAAGCAGACTAGACCTGGAAGCAGAGTAGATCTGGAAGCAGACTAGACCTGGAAGCAGACTGGAACTGGAAGCAGACTAGACCTGGAAGCAGACTAGACCTGGAAGCAGACTAGACCTGGAAGCAGACTGGACCTTGAAGCAGACTAGACCTGGAAGCAGACTAGATCTGGAAGCAGACTAGACCTCGAAGCAGAGACCTGCAAGCAGACTAGACCTGGAAGCAAACTGGACCTGGAAAAAGACTAAACCTGGAGAAGACTAGACCTGGATGCATACTAGACCTGGATGCAGACTAGACCTCATGCAGACTAGACCTGGATGCATACTGGATCTGGATGCAGACTAGACCTCATGCAGACTAGACCTGGATGCAGACTAGACCTGGAAGCAGATGAGACCTGGAAGCAGACTAGACCTGGAAGCAGACTGGACCTGGAAACAGACTAGACCTGGAAGCAGACTAGATCTGGAAGCAGACTAGACCTGGAAGCAGACTAGACCTGGAAGCAGACTAGACTTGGAAATAGACTAGACCTGGAAGCACACTGGACCTGGAAGCAGACTAAACCTGGAAGCAGACTAGAACTGGAAGCAGACTAGACCTGGAAACAGACTAGATCTGGAAGCAGACTAGACCTGGAAGCAGACTAGACCTGGAAGCAGACTAGACATGGAGCAGACTAGACCTGGAAGCAGACTAGAACTGGAAACAGACTAGAACTGGAAACAGACTAGACCTGGATGCAGACTAGACCTGGAAGCAGCCTAGACCTGGAAGCAGACTAGATCTGGAAGCAGACTGGACCTGGAAGCAGACTAGACCTGGAAGCAGACTAGTTCTGGAAGCAGACTAGACCTGGAAGCAGACGAAACCTGGAAGCAGACTAGACCTGGAAGCAGACTAAACCTGGAAGCAGACTAAACCTGGAAGCAGACTAGACCTGGAAGCAGACTAGATCTGGAAGCAGACTAGACCTGGAAGCAGACTAGACCTGGAAGCAGACTAGACCTGGAAGCAGACTGGACCTTGAAGCAGACTAGACCTGGAAGCAGACTAGACCAGGAAGCAGATTAGATCTGGAAGCAGACTAGACCTGGATGCAGACTAGACCTCGTGCAGACTAGACCTGGAAGCAGACTAAACCTGGAAGCAGATGAGACCTGGAAGCAGACTAGGCCTGGAAGCAGACTGGACCTGGAAGCAGACTAGAACCGGAAACAGACTAAACCTGGAGAAGACTTGACCTGGATGCATACTAGACCTGGATGCAGACTAGACCTCGTGCAGACTAGACCTGGATGCAGACTAGACCTGGAAGCAGATGAGACCTGGAAGCAGATGAGACCTGGAAGCAGATGAGACCTGGAAGCAGACTGGACCTGGAAGCAGACTGGAACTGGAAATAGACTAGAACCGGAAACAGACTAAACCTGGAGAAGACTAGACCTGGATGCATACTAGACGTGGAAGCAGACTAGAACTGGAAGCAGACTAGACCTGGAAACAGACTAGATCTGGAAGCAGACTAGACCTGGAAGCAGACTAGACCTGGAAGCAGACTAAACCTGGAAGCAGACTGGACCTGGAAGCAGACTAGACCTGGAAGAAGACTGGACCTGTAAACAGACTAGAACCGGAAACAGACTAAACCTGGAGAAGACTAGACCTGGATGCATACTAGACCTGGATGCAGACTAGACTTCGTGCAGACTAGACCTGGATGCAGACTAGACCTGGAAGCAGATGAGACCTGGAAGCAGATGAGACCTGGAAGCAGATGAGACCTGGAAGCAGACTGGACCTGGAAACAGACTAGACCTGGAAGCAGACTAGATCTGGAAGCAGACTACTTCTGGAAGCAGACTAGACCTGGAAGCAGAGTAGACTTGGAAATAGACTAGACCTGGAAGCACACTGGACCTGGAAGCAGACTAGTTCTGGAAGCAGACTAGACCTGGAAGCAGACTAGACCTGGAAGCAGACTAGACCTGGAAGCAGAATGGACCTGGAAGAAGACTAGACCTGGAAGCAGACTGGAACTGGAAGCAGACTAGAACCGGAAACAGACTAAACCTGGAGAAGACTAGACCTGGATGCATACTAGACCTGGAAGCAGACTAGAACTGGAAGCAGACTAGACCTGGAAACAGACTAGATCTGGAAGCAGACTAGACCTGGAAGCAGACTAGACCTGGAAGCAGACTAAACCTGGAAGCAGACTAGCTCTGGAAGCAGACTGGACCTGGAAGCAGACTAGACCTGGAAGCAGACTGGACCTGTAAACAGACTAGAACCGGAAACAGACTAAACCTGGAGAAGACTAGACCTGGATGCATACTAGACCTGGATGCAGACTAGACTTCATGCAGACTAGACCTGGATGCAGACTAGACCTGGAAGCAGATGAGACCTGGAAGCAGATGAGACCTGGAAGAAGACTGGACCTGGAAACAGACTAGACCTGTAAGCAGACTAGATCTGGAAGCAGACTACTTCTGGAAGCAGACAAGACCTGGAAGCAGAGTAGACTTGGAAATAGACTAGACCTGGAAGCACACTGGACCTGGAAGCAGACTAGACCTGGAAGCAGACTGGTGCTGGAAGCAGACTAGACCTGGAAGCAGACTAGACCTGGAAGCAGACTAGTTCTGGAAGCAGACTAGACCTGGAAGCAGACGAAACCTGGAAGCAGACTAGACCTGGAAGCAGACGAAACCTGGAAGCAGACTAAACCTGGAAAAAGACTAGACCTGGAAGCAGACTAAACCTGGAAGCATACTAGACCTGGAAGCAGACTAGACCTGGAAGCAGACTAGATCTGGAAGCAGACTAGACCTGGAAGCAGACTAGACCTGGAAGCAGAGTAGATCTGGAAGCAGACTAGACCTGGAAGCAGACTGGAACTGGAAGCAGACTAGACCTGGAAGCAGACTAGACCTGGAAGCAGACTGGACCTTGAAGCAGACTAGACCAGGAAGCAGATTAGATCTGGTAACTGACTGGACCTGGAAGCAGACTAGACCTGGAAGCAGACTAGATCTGGAAGCAGACTAGACCTGGAAGCAGATTAGACCTGGAAGCAGAGTAGATCTGGAAGCAGACTAGACCTGGAAGCAGACTAGATCTGGAAGCAGACTAGACATGGAAGCAGACTAGACCTGGAAGCAGACTAGATCTGGAAGCAGACTAGACCTGGAAGCAGACTAGACCTGGAAGCAGAGTAGATCTGGAAGCAGACTAGACCTGGAAGCAGACTAGATCTGGAAGCAGACTAGACCTGGAAGCAGACTAGACCTGGAAGCAGAGTAGATCTGGAAGCAGACTAGACCTGGAAGCAGACTGGAACTGGAAGCAGACTAGACCTGGAAGCAGACTAGACCTGGAAGCAGACTAGACCTGGAAGCAGACTGGACCTTGAAGCAGACTAGACCTGGAAGCAGACTAGATCTGGAAGCAGACTAGACCTCGAAGCAGAGACCTGCAAGCAGACTAGACCTGGAAGCAGACTGGACCTGGAAAAAGACTAAACCTGGAGAAGACTAGACCTGGATGCATACTAGACCTGGATGCAGACTAGACCTCATGCAGACTAGACCTGGATGCATACTGGATCTGGATGCAGACTAGACCTCATGCAGACTAGACCTGGATGCAGACTAGACCTGGAAGCAGATGAGACCTGGAAGCAGACTAGACCTGGAAGCAGACTGGACCTGGAAACAGACTAGATCTGGAAGCAGACTAGATCTGGAAGCAGACTAGACCTGGAAGCAGACTAGACCTGGAAGCAGACTAGACTTGGAAATAGACTAGACCTGGAAGCACACTGGACCTGGAAGCAGACTAGACCTGGAAGCAGACTAGAACTGGAAGCAGACTAGACCTGGAAACAGACTAGATCTGGAAGCAGACTAGACCTGGAAGCAGACTAGACCTGGAAGCAGACTAGACATGGAGCAGACTAGACCTGGAAGCAGACTAGAACTGGAAACAGACTAGAACTGGAAACAGACTAGACCTGGAAGCAGACTAGACCTGGAAGCAGCCTAGACCTGGAAGCAGACTAGATCTGGAAGCAGACTGGACCTGGAAGCAGACTAGACCTGGAAGCAGACTAGACCTGGAAGCAGACTAGTTCTGGAAGCAGACTAGACCTGGAAGCAGACGAAACCTGGAAGCAGACTGGACCTGGAAGCAGACTAAACCTGGAAGCAGACTAAACCTGGAAGCAGACTAGACCTGGAAGCAGACTAGATCTGGAAGCAGACTAGACCTGGAAGCAGACTAGACCTGGAAGCAGACTGGACCTTGAAGCAGACTAGACGTGGAAGCAGACTAGACCAGGAAGCAGATTAGATCTGGAAGCAGACTAGACCTGGATGCAGACTAGACCTCGTGCAGACTAGACCTGGAAGCAGACTAAACCTGGAAGCAGATGAGACCTGGAAGCAGACTAGGCCTGGAAGCAGACTGGACCTGGAAGCAGACTAGAACCGGAAACAGACTAAACCTGGAGAAGACTAGACCTGGATGCATACTAGACCTGGATGCAGACTAGACCTCATGCAGACTAGACTTCATGCAGACTAGACCTGGAAGCAGATGAGACCTGGAAGCAGATGAGACCTGGAAGCAGATGAGACCTGGAAACAGACTGGACCTGGAAACAGACTAGACCTGGAAGCAGACTAGATCTGGAAGCAGACTACTTCTGGAAGCAGACTAGACCTGGAAGCAGAGTAGACTTGGAAATAGACTAGACCTGGAAGCACACTGGACCTGGAAGCAGACTAGAACTGGAAGCAGACTAGACCGTGAAGCAGAATAGACCTGGAAGTGGACTAGATCTGGAAGCAGACTAGTTCTGGAAGCAGACTAGACCTGGAAGCAGACTAGACCTGGAAGCAGACTAGCTCTGGAAGCAGACTAGACCTGGAAGCAGACTAGACGTGGAAACAGACTAGACATGGAAGAAGACTAGACATGGAAGCAGACTAGACCTTGAAGCAGACTAGACCTGGAAGCAGATGAGACCTGGAAGCAGACCAGACTTGGAAACTGACTAGACCTGGAAGCAGACTAGATCTGGAAGCAGACTAGACCTGGAAGCAGACTAAACCTGGAAGCAGACTAGACCTGGAAGCAGACAAGACCTGGAAGCAGACTAGACCTGGAAGCAGACTAGACCTGGAAAAAGACTAGACCTGGAAGCAGACTAGATCTGGAAGCAGACTAAACCTCGAAGCAGACTGGACCTGGAAACAGACTAAACCTGGAGCAGACTAGATCTGGAAGCATACTAGACCTGGATGCAGACTAGACCTCGTGCAGACTAGACCTGGAAGCAGACTAAACCTGGAAGCATATGAGACCTGGAAGCAGATGAGACCTGGAAGCA
Source organism: Telmatherina bonti (assembly GCF_933228915.1). Lineage (NCBI taxonomy): Eukaryota > Metazoa > Chordata > Actinopteri > Atheriniformes > Telmatherinidae > Telmatherina > Telmatherina bonti. The sequence goes on along the minus strand of NC_136625.1, from coordinate 2,260,867 downwards.
GACCAGACTTGGAAACAGACTAGACCTGGAAGCAGACTAGATCTGGAAGCAGACTAGACCTGGAAGCAGAGTAGACCTGGAAGCAGACTAAACCTGGAAGCAGACTAGACCTGGAAGCAGACAAGACCTGGAAGCAGACTGGACCTGGAAGCAGACTAGACCTGGAAAAAGACTAGACCTGGAAGCAGACTAGATCTGGAAGCAGACTAAACCTCGAAGCAGACTGGACCTGGAAACAGACTAAACCTGGAGCAGACTAGATCTGGAAGCATACTAGACCTGGATGCAGACTAGACCTCGTGCAGACTAGACCTGGAAGCAGACTAGACCTGGAAGCAGACTGGATCTGGAAACAGACTAGACCTGGAAGCAGACTAGATCTGGAAGCAGAATAGACCTGGAAGTGGACTAGATCTGGAAGCAGACTAGTTCTGGAAGCAGACTAGACCTGGAAGCAGACTAGACCTGGAAGCAGACTAGCTCTGGAAGCAGACTAGACCTGGAAGCAGACTAGACGTGGAAACAGACTAGACATGGAAGAAGACTAGACATGGAAGCAGACTAGACCTTGAAGCAGACTAGACCTGGAAGCAGATGAGACCTGGAAGCAGACTAGATCTGGAAGCAGACTAGACCTGGAAGCAGAGTAGACCTGGAAGCAGACTAAACCTGGAAGCAGACTAGACCTGGAAGCAGACAAGACCTGGAAGCAGACTGTACCTGGAAGCAGACTAGACCTGGAAAAAGACTAGACCTGGAAGCAGACTAAACCTGGAAGCAGACTAGACCTGGAAGCAGACAAGACCTGGAAGCAGACTGTACCTGGAAGCAGACTAGACCTGGAAAAAGACTAGACCTGGAAGCAGACTGGACCTGGAAGCAGACTAGACCTGGAAGCAGACTAGACCTGGAAGCAGACTGGACCTGGAAGCAGACTAGACCTGGAAGCACACTGGACCTGGAAGCAGACTAGAACCGGAAACAGACTAAACCTTGAGAAGACTAGACCTGGATGCATACTAGACCTGGATGCAGACTAGACCTCGTGCAGACTAGACCTGGATGCAGTCTAGACCTGGAAGCAGATGAGACCTGGAAGCAGACTGGACCTGGAAACAGACTAGACCTGGAAGCAGACTACTTCTGGAAGCAGACTAGACCTGGAAGCAGAGTTGACTTGGAAATAGACTAGACCTGGAAGCATACTGGACCAGGAAGCAGACTAGACCTGGAAGCAGACTAGAACTGGAAGCAGACTAGACCTGGAAACAGACTAGATCTGGAAGCAGACTAGACCTGGAAGCAGACTAGACCTGGAAGCAGACTAGACCTGGAAGCAGACTAGACGTGGAAATAGACTAGACATGGAAGAAGACTAGACATGGAAGCAGACTAGACCTTGAAGCAGATGAGACCTGGAAGCAGACCAGACTTGGAAACAGACTAGACCTGGAAGCAGACAAGACCTGGAAAAAGACTGGACCTGGAAGCAGACTAGATCTGGAAGCAGACTAAACCTCGAAGCAGACTGGACCTGGAAACAGACTAAACCTGGAGCAGACTAGATCTGGAAGCATACTAGACCTGGACGCAGACTAGACCTCGTGCAGACTAGACCTGGAAGCAGACTAAACCTGGAAGCATATGAGACCTGGAAGCAGACTAGACCTGGAAGCAGACTGGATCTGGAAACAGACTAGACCTGGAAGCAGACTAGACCTGGAAGCAGACTAGACCTGGAAGCAGACTAGCTCTGGAAGCAGACTAGACCTGGAAGCAGACTAGACCTGGAAACAGACTAGACATGGAAGAAGACTAGACATGGAAGCAGACTAAACCTGGAAGCAGACTAGATCTGGAAGCAGACTAGACCTGGAAGCAGACTAGACCTGGAGCAGACTAGACCTGGAAGCATACCAGACCTGGAGGCAGACTGGACCTGGAAGCAGACTGGAACTGGAAGCAGACTAGACCTGGAAGCAGATGAGACCTGGAAGCAGACTGGACCTCGAAGCAGACTAGACCAGGAAGCAGACTAGATCTGGAAACAGACTGGACCTGGAAGCAGACTGGAACTGGAAGCAGACTAGACCTGGAAGCAGATGAGACCTGGAAGCAGACTGGACCTCGAAGCAGACTAGACCAGGAAGCAGACTAGATCTGGAAACAGACTGGACCTGGAAGCAGACTGGACCTGGAAGCAGACTAGACCTGGAAAAAGACTAGACCTGGAAGCAGACTAAACCTGGAAGCAGACTACTTCTGGAAGCAGACTAGACCTGGAAGCAGACTAGACCTGGAGCAGACTAGACCTGGAAGCAAACCAGACCTGGAGGCAGACTGGACCTGGAAGCAGACTGGAACTGGAAGCAGACTAGACCTGGAAGCAGATGAGACCTGGAAGCAGACTGGACCTCGAAGCAGACTAGACCAGGAAGCAGACTAGATCTGGAAACAGACTGGACCTGGAAGCAGACTAGATCTGGAAGCAGACTAGACCTTGAAGCAGACTAAATCTGGAAGCGGACTAGATCTGGAAGCAGACTAGACTTGGAAGCAGACTAAACCTGGAAGCAGACTAGACCTGGAAGCAGACTGGACCTGGAAGCAGACTAGATCTGGAAGCAGACTAGCTCTGGAAGCAGACTAGACTTAGAAGCAGACTAGACCTAGAAGCAGACTAGAACCGGAAACAGACTAGACCTGGAACCAGACTAGACCTGGAAGCAGATGAGACCTGGAAGCAGACTAGACCTGGAAAAAGACTAGACCTGGAAGCAGACTAGACCTGGAAGCAGACTGGACCTGGAAGCAGACTAGACCTGGAAGCAGACTAGCTCTGGAAGCACACTAGACCTGGAAGCAGACTAGAACCTAGAAACAGACTAGACCTAGAAGCAGACTAGACCTGGAAGCAGACTAGACCTGGAAACAGACTAGATATGGAAGCAGACTGGACCTGGAAGGAGATGAGACCTGGAAGCAGACTAGACCTGGAAGCAGACTAGACCTGGAAACAGACTGGACCTGGAAGCAGACTAGACCTAGAAGCAGACTAGACCTGGAAGCAGACTAGACCTGGAAGCAGACTAGAACCTGGAAACAGACTAGACCTATAAGCAGACTAGACCTGGAAGCAGACTAGACCTGGAAGCAGACTAGACCTGGAAGCAGACCGGACCTGGAAGCAGATGAGACCTGGAAGCAGACTAGACCTTGAAGCAGACTAGACCTGGAAGCAGACTAGACCTTGAAGCAGACTAGACCTGGAAGCAGACTAGACCTGGAAGCAGACTAGATCTGGAAGCAGATTAGATCTGGTAACAGACTGGACCTGGAAGCAGACTAGATCTGGAAGTAAACTAGACCTCGAAGCAGACTAAACCTGGAGTAGACTAGATCTGGAAGCATACTAGACCTGGATGCAGACTAGACCTCGTGCAGACTAGACCTGGAAGCAGACTAAACCTGGAAGCAGATGAGACCTGGAAGCAGACTGGACCTGGAAGCAGACTGGACCTGGAAAAAGACTAGACCTGGAAGCAGACTAGATCTGGAAGCAGAATAGACCTTGAAGCAGACTAGACCTGGAAGCAGACTAGACCTGGAAGCAGACTAGCTCTGGAAGCAGACTAGAACTGGAAACAGACTAGAACTGGAAACAGACTAGACCTGGAAGAAGACTAGACATGGAAGCAGACTAGACCTTGAAGCAGACTAGACCTGGAAGCAGATGAGACCTGGAAGCAGACTAGACCTTGAAGCACACTAAACCTGGAAGCAGACTAGACGTGGAAACAGACTAGACATGGAAGAAGACTAGACATGGAAGCAGACTAGACCTTGAAGCAGACTAGACCTGGAAGCAGATGAGACCTGGAAGCAGACCAGACTTGGAAACAGACTAGACCTGGAAGCAGACTAGATCTGGAAGCAGACTAGACCTGGAAGCAGAGTAGACCTGGAAGCAGACTAAACCTGGAAGCAGACTAGACCTGGAAGCAGACAAGACCTGGAAGCAGACTGGACCTGGAAGCAGACTAGACCTGGAAAAAGACTAGACCTGGAAGCAGACTAGATATGGAAGCAGACTAAACCTCGAAGCAGACTGGACCTGGAAACAGACTAAACCTGGAGTGGACTAGATCTGGAAGCATACTAGACCTGGACGCAGACTAGACCTCGTGCAGACTAGACCTGGAAGCAGACTAAACCTGGAAGCATATGAGACCTGGAAGCAGACTAGACCTGGAAGCAGACTGGATCTGGAAACAGACTAGACCTGGAAGCAGACTAGATCTGGAAGCAGAATAGACCTGGAAGTGGACTAGATCTGGAAGCAGACTAGTTCTGGAAGCAGACTAGACCTGGAAGCAGACTAGACCTGGAAGCAGACTAGCTCTGGAAGCAGACTAGACCTGGAAGCAGACTAGACGTGGAAACAGACTAGACATGGAAGAAGACTAGACATGGAAGCAGACTAGACCTTGAAGCAGACTAGACCTGGAAGCAGATGAGACCTGGAAGCAGACCAGACTTGGAAACAGACTAGACCTGGAAGCAGACTAGATCTGGAAACAGACTAGACCTGGAAGCAGACTAGACCTGGAAGCAGACTAGACCTGGAAGCAGACTAGACCTGGAAGCAGACTAAACCTGGAAGCAGACTAGACCTGGAAGCAGACTGGACCTGGAAGCAGACTAGACCTGGAAGCACACTGGACCTGGAAGCAGACTAGAACCGGAAACAGACTAAACCTTGAGAAGACTGGACCTGGATGCATACTAGACCTGGATGCAGACTAGACCTCGTGCAGACTAGACCTGGATGCAGACTAGACCTGGAAGCAGATGAGACCTGGAAGCAGACTAGCTCTGGAAGCAGACTAGACTTAGAAGCAGACTAGACTTAGAAGCAGACTAGACCTAGAAGCAGACTAGAACCGGAAACAGACTAGACCTGGAAGCAGATGAGACCTGGAAGCAGACTAGACCTGGAAAAAGACTAGACCTGGAAGCAGACTAGACCTGGAAGCAGACTGGACCTGGAAGCAGACTAGACCTGGAAGCAGACTAGCTCTGGAAGCACACTAGACCTGGAAGCAGACTAGAACCTAGAAACAGACTAGACCTGGAAACAGACTGGACCTGGAAGCAGACTAGACCTAGAAGCAGACTAGACCTGGAAGCAGACTAGACCTGGAAGCAGACTAGAACCTGGAAACAGACTAGACCTATAAGCAGACTAGACCTGGAAGCAGACTAGACCTGGAAGCAGACTAGACCTGGAAGCAGACCGGACCTGGAAGCAGATGAGACCTGGAAGCAGACTAGACCTTGAAGCAGACTAGACCTGGAAGCAGACTAGACCTTGAAGCAGACTAGACCTGGAAGCAGACTAGACCTGGAAGCAGACTAGATCTGGAAGCAGATTAGATCTGGTAACAGACTGGACCTGGAAGCAGACTAGATCTGGAAGTAAACTAGACCTCGAAGCAGACTAAACCTGGAGCAGACTAGATCTGGAAGCATACTAGACCTGGATGCAGACTAGACCTCGTGCAGACTAGACCTGGAAGCAGACTAAACCTGGAAGCAGATGAGACCTGGAAGCAGACTGGACCTGGAAGCAGACTGGACCTGGAAAAAGACTAGACCTGGAAGCAGACTAGATCTGGAAGCAGAATAGACCTTGAAGCAGACTAGACCTGGAAGCAGACTAGACCTGGAAGCAGACTAGCTCTGGAAGCAGACTAGAACTGGAAACAGACTAGAACTGGAAACAGACTAGACCTGGAAGAAGACTAGACATGGAAGCAGACTAGACCTTGAAGCAGACTAGACCTGGAAGCAGATGAGACCTGGAAGCAGACTAGACCTTGAAGCACACTAAACCTGGAAGCAGACTAGACGTGGAAACAGACTAGACATGGAAGAAGACTAGACATGGAAGCAGACTAGACCTTGAAGCAGACTAGACCTGGAAGCAGATGAGACCTGGAAGCAGACCAGACTTGGAAACAGACTAGACCTGGAAGCAGACTAGATCTGGAAGCAGACTAGACCTGGAAGCAGAGTAGACCTGGAAGCAGACTAAACCTGGAAGCAGACTAGACCTGGAAGCAGACAAGACCTGGAAGCAGACTGGACCTGGAAGCAGACTAGACCTGGAAAAAGACTAGACCTGGAAGCAGACTAGATATGGAAGCAGACTAAACCTCGAAGCAGACTGGACCTGGAAACAGACTAAACCTGGAGCAGACTAGATCTGGAAGCATACTAGACCTGGACGCAGACTAGACCTCGTGCAGACTAGACCTGGAAGCAGACTAAACCTGGAAGCATATGAGACCTGGAAGCAGACTAGACCTGGAAGCAGACTGGATCTGGAAACAGACTAGACCTGGAAGCAGACTAGATCTGGAAGCAGAATAGACCTGGAAGTGGACTAGATCTGGAAGCAGACTAGTTCTGGAAGCAGACTAGACCTGGAAGCAGACTAGACCTGGAAGCAGACTAGCTCTGGAAGCAGACTAGACCTGGAAGCAGACTAGACGTGGAAACAGACTAGACATGGAAGAAGACTAGACATGGAAGCAGACTAGACCTTGAAGCAGACTAGACCTGGAAGCAGATGAGACCTGGAAGCAGACCAGACTTGGAAACAGACTAGACCTGGAAGCAGACTAGATCTGGAAACAGACTAGACCTGGAAAAAGACTAGACCTGGAAGCAGACTAGACCTGGAAGCAGACTAGACCTGGAAGCAGACTAGACCTGGAAGCAGACTAAACCTGGAAGCAGACTAGACCTGGAAGCAGACTGGACCTGGAAGCAGACTAGACCTGGAAGCACACTGGACCTGGAAGCAGACTAGAACCGGAAACAGACTAAACCTTGAGAAGACTGGACCTGGATGCATACTAGACCTGGATGCAGACTAGACCTCGTGCAGACTAGACCTGGATGCAGACTAGACCTGGAAGCAGATGAGACCTGGAAGCAGACTAGCTCTGGAAGCAGACTAGACTTAGAAGCAGACTAGACTTAGAAGCAGACTAGACCTAGAAGCAGACTAGAACCGGAAACAGACTAGACCTGGAAGCAGATGAGACCTGGAAGCAGACTAGACCTGGAAAAAGACTAGACCTGGAAGCAGACTAGACCTGGAAGCAGACTGGACCTGGAAGCAGACTAGACCTGGAAGCAGACTAGCTCTGGAAGCACACTAGACCTGGAAGCAGACTAGAACCTAGAAACAGACTAGACCTAGAAGCAGACTAGACCTGGAAGCAGACTAGACCTGGAAACAGACTAGATATGGAAGCAGACTGGACCTGGAAGGAGATGAGACCTGGAAGCAGACTAGACCTGGAAGCAGACTAGACCTGGAAACAGACTGGACCTGGAAGCAGACTAGACCTAGAAGCAGACTAGACCTGGAAGCAGACTAGACCTGGAAACAGACTAGAACCTGGAAACAGACTAGACCTATAAGCAGACTAGACCTGGAAGCAGACTAGACCTGGAAGCAGACTAGACCTGGAAGCAGACCGGACCTGGAAGCAGATGAGACCTGGAAGCAGACTAGACCTTGAAGCAGACTAGACCTGGAAGCAGACTAGACCTTGAAGCAGACTAGACCTGGAAAAAGACTAGACCTGGAAAAAGACTAGATCTGGAAGCAGACTAGACCTGGAAGTGGGCAAGATCTGGAAGACTAGATCTGGTAGCAGACTAGATCTGGGTGCAGACTAGACCTGGAAGCAGACTAGACCTGGAAGCAGACTAGACCAGGAAGCAGATTAGATCTGGTAACAGACTGGACCTGGAAGCAGACTAGATCTGGAAGCAAACTAGACCTCGAAGCAGACTAAACCTGGAGCAGACTAGATCTGGAAGCATACTAGACCTGGATGCAGACTAGACCTCGTGCAGACTAGACCTGGAAGCAGACTAAACCTGGAAGCAGATGAGACCTGGAAGCAGACTGGACCTGGAAACAGACTGGTCCTGGAAAAAGACTAGACCTGGAAGCAGACTAGACCTTGAAGCAGACTAGACCTGGAAGCAGACGAGACCTGGAAGCAGACTAGCTCTGGAAGCAGACTAGAACTGGAAACAGACTAGAACTGGAAACAGACTAGACCTGGAAGAAGACTAGACATGGAAGCAGACTAGACCTTGAAGCAGACTAGACCTGGAAGCAGATGAGACCTGGAAGCAGACTAGACCTTGAAGCACACTAAACCTGGAAGCAGACTAGACCTGGAAGCAGACTAGACCTGGAAGCAGACTAGACCTGGAAGCAGACTGGACCTGGAAGCAGACTAGAACCGGAAACAGACTAGACCTGTAAGCAGACTAGATCTGGAAGCAGACTAGATCTGGAAGCAGACTGGACCTGCAAGCAGACTAGACCTGGAAGCAGACTGGACCTGGAAACAGACTAAACCTGGAGAAGACTGGACCTGGATGCATACTAGACTTGGATGCAGACTAGACCTCGTGCAGACTAGACCTGGATGCAGACTAGAGCTGGAAGCAGATGAGACCTGGAAGCTGACTAGACCTGGAAGCAGACTGGACCTGGAAACAGACTAGACCTGGAAGCAGACTAGTTCTGGAAGCAGACTAGATCTGGAAGCAGACTAGACCTGGAAGCAGACTGGACCTGGAAGCAGACTAGATCTGGAAGCAGACTAGACCTGGAAGCAGACGAGACCTGGAAGCAGACTGGACCTGGAAGCAAACTAGATCTGGAAGCAGACTAGACCTGGAAGCAGACTAGACCTGGAAGCAGACTGGACCTGGAAGCAGACTAGACCTGGAAAAAGACTAGACCTGGAAGCAGACTAGATCTGGAAGCAGACTAGATCTGGAAGCAGACTAGATCTGGAAGCAGACTAGACCTGGAAGCAGACTAGACCTGGAAGCAGACTGGACCTGGAAGCAGACTAGACCTGGAAGCAGACAAAACCTGGAAGCAGACTAGACCTGGAAGCAGACTGGACCTGGAAGCAGACTAGACCTGGAAGCAGACTGGAACTGGAAGAGGACTAGACCTGGAAGCTGACTGGACCTGCAAGCAGACTAGACCTGGAAGCAGACTGGACCTGGAAGCAGACTAGAACCGGAAACAGACTAGACCTGTAAGCAGACTAGATCTGGAAGCAGACTAGATCTGGAAGCAGACTGGACCTGCAAGCAGACTAGACCTGGAAGCAGACTGGACCTGGAAACAGACTAAACCTGGAGAAGACTGGACCTGGATGCATACTAGACCTGGATGCAGACTAGACCTCGTGCAGACTAGACCTGGATGCAGACTAGACCTCGTGCAGACTAGACCTGGATGCAGACTAGACCTGGAAGCAGATGAGACCTGGAAGCCGACTAGACCTGGAAGCAGACTGGACCTGGAAACAGACTAGACCTGGAAGCAGACTAGATCTGGAAGCAGACTAGATCTGGAAACAGACTAGACCTGGAAGCAGACTAGACCTTGAAGCAGACTAAATCTGGAAGCGGACTAGATCTGGAAGCAGACTAGACCTGGAAGCAGACTAAACCTGGAAGCAGACTAGACCTGGAAGCAGACTGGACCTGGAAGCAGACTAGATCTGGAAGCAGACTAGCTCTGGAAGCAGACTAGACTTAGAAGCAGACTAGACCTAGAAGCAGACTAGAACCGGAAACAGACTAGACCTGGAAACAGACTAGACCTGGAAGCAGATGAGACCTGGAAGCAGACTAGACCTGGAAAAAGACTAGACCTGGAAGCAGACTAGACCTGGAAGCAGACTGGACTTGGAAGCAGACTAGACCTGGAAGCAGACTAGCTCTGGAAGCACACTAGACCTGGAAGCAGACTAGAACCTAGAAACAGACTAGACCTAGAAGCAGACTAGACCTGGAAGCAGACTAGACCTTGAAACAGACTAGACCTGGAAGCAGACTGGACCTGGAAGGAGATGAGACCTGGAAGCAGACTAGACCTGGAAGCAGACTAGACCTGGAAACAGACTGGACCTGGAAGCAGACTAGACCTAGAAGCAGACTAGACCTGGAAGCAGACTAGACCTGGAAGCAGACTAGAACCTGGAAACAGACTAGACCTATAAGCAGACTAGACCTGGAAGCAGACTAGACCTGGAAGCAGACCGGACCTGGAAGCAGATGAGACCTGGAAGCAGACTAGACCTTGAAGCAGACTAGACCTGGAAGCAGACTAGACCTGGAAAAAGACTAGACCTGGAAAAAGACTAGATCTGGAAGCAGACTAGACCTGGAAGTGGGCAAGATCTGGAAGACTAGATCTGGTAGCAGACTAGATCTGGGTGCAGACTAGACCTGGAAGCAGACTAGACCTGGAAGCAGACTAGACCAGGAAGCAGATTAGATCTGGTAACAGACTGGACCTGGAAGCAGACTAGATCTGGAAGTAAAGTAGACCTCGAAGCAGACTAAACCTGGAGCAGACTAGATCTGGAAGCATACTAGACCTGGATGCAGACTAGACCTCGTGCAGACTAGACCTGGAAGCAGACTAAACCTGGAAGCAGATGAGACCTGGAAGCAGACTGGACCTGGAAGCAGACTGGACCTGGAAAAAGACTAGACCTGGAAGAATCCTAGATCTGGAAGCAGAATAGACCTTGAAGCAGACTAGACCTGGAAGCAGACTAGACCTGGAAGCAGACTAGCTCTGGAAGCAGACTAGAACTGGAAACAGACTAGCTCTGGAAGCAGACTAGCTCTGGAAGCAGACTAGAACTGGAAACAGACTAGAACTGGAAACAGACTAGACCTGGAAGAAGACTAGACATGGAAGCAGACTAGACCTTGAAGCAGACTAGACCTGGAAGCAGATGAGACCTGGAAGCAGACTAGACCTTGAAGCACACTAAACCTGGAAGCAGACTAGACCTGGAAGCAGACTGGACCTGGAAGCAGATGAGACCTGGAAGCAGACTAGACCTTGAAGCACATGGAAGCAGACATGGAAGCAGACTAGACCTTGAAGCAGACTAGACCTGGAAGCAGATGAGACCTGGAAGCAGACTAGACCTTGAAGCACACTAAACCTGGAAGCAGACTAGACCTTGAAGCAGACTAGACCTGGAAGCAGATGAGACCTGGAAGCAGACTAGACCTTGAAGCACACTAAACCTGGAAGCAGACTAGACCTGGAAGCAGACTGGACCTGGAAGCAGACTGGACCTGGAAGCAGACTAGACCTGGAAGCAGACTGGACCTGGAAGCAGACTAGAACCGGAAACAGACTAGATCTGTAAGCAGACTGGACCTGCAAGCAGACTAGACCTGGAAGCAGACTGGACCTGGAAACAGACTAAACCTGGAGAAGACTGGACCTGGATGCATACTAGACCTGGATGCAGACTAGACCTCGTGCAGACTAGACCTGGAAGCAGATGAGACCTGGAAGCCGACTAGACCTGGAAGCAGACTGGACCTGGAAACAGACTAGACCTGGAAGCAGACTAGATCTGGAAGCAGACTAGATCTGGAAGCAGACTAGACCTGGAAGCAGACTAGACTTGGAAATAGACTAGACCTGAAAGCAGACTAGACCTGGAAGCAGACTAGACCTGGAAGCAGACTAGATCTGGAAGCAGACTTGACCTGGATGCAGACTAGACCTGGAAGCAGACTGGACCTGGAAGCAGACTAGATCTGGAAGCATACTAGACCTGGATGCAGACTAGACCTCGTGCAGACTAGACCTGGAAGCAGACTTGACCTGGAAAAAGACTAGACCTGGAAGCAGACTGGACCTGGAAGCAGACTGGACCTGGAAAAAGACTAGACCTGGAAGAAGACTAGATCTGGAAGCAGAATAGACCTTGAAGCAGACTAGACCTGGAAGCAGACTAGACCTGGAAGCAGACTAGCTCTGGAAGCAGACTAGAACTGGAAACAGACTAGCTCTGGAAGCAGACTAGCTCTGGAAGCAGACTAGAACTGGAAACAGACTAGAACTGGAAACAGACTAGACCTGGAAGAAGTCTAGACATGGAAGCAGACTAGACCTTGAAGCAGACTAGACCTGGAAGCAGATGAGACCTGGAAGCAGACTAGACCTTGAAGCACACTAAACCTGGAAGCAGACTAGACCTGGAAGCAGACTGGACCTGGAAGCACATGGAAGCAGACATGGAAGCAGACTAGACCTTGAAGCAGACTAGACCTGGAAGCAGACTAGACCTGGAAGCAGACTAGACCTGGAAGCAGACTAGACCTGGAAGCAGACTAGACCTTGAAGCACATGGAAGCAGACATGGAAGCAGACTAGAACTTGAAGCAGACTAGACCTGGAAGCAGATGAGACCTGGAAGCAGACTAGACCTTGAAGCACACTAAACCTGGAAGCAGACTAGACCTGGAAGCAGACTAGACCTTGAAGCACATGGAAGCAGACATGGAAGCAGACTAGACCTTGAAGCAGACTAGACCTGGAAGCAGATGAGACCTGGAAGCAGACTAGACCTTGAAGCACACTAAACCTGGAAGCAGACTAGACCTTGAAGCAGACTAGACCTGGAAGCAGATGAGACCTGGAAGCAGACTAGACCTTGAAGCACACTAAACCTGGAAGCAGACTAGACCTGGAAGCAGACTGGACCTGGAAGCAGACTGGACCTGGAAGCAGACTAGACCTGGAAGCAGACTGGACCTGGAAGCAGACTAGAACCGGAAACAGACTAGATCTGTAAGCAGACTGGACCTGCAAGCAGACTAGACCTGGAAGCAGACTGGACCTGGAAACAGACTAAACCTGGAGAAGACTGGACCTGGATGCATACTAGACCTGGATGCAGACTAGACCTCGTGCAGACTAGACCTGGATGCAGACTAGACCTGGAAGCAGATGAGACCTGGAAGCCGACTAGACCTGGAAGCAGACTGGACCTGGAAACAGACTAGACCTGGAAGCAGACTAGATCTGGAAGCAGACTAGACCTGGAAGCAGACTAGACTTGGAAATAGACTAGACCTGAAAGCAGACTAGACCTGGAAGCAGACTAGACCTGGAAGCAGACTAGATCTGGAAGCAGACTTGACCTGGATGCAGACTAGACCTGGAAGCAGACTGGACCTGGAAGCAGACTAGATCTGGAAGCAGACTAGACCTGGAAGCAGACTAGACCTGGAAGCAGACTGGACCTGGAAGCAGACTAGACCTGGAAAAAGACTAGACCTGGAAGAAGACTAGATCTGGAAGCAGACTAGATCTGGAAGCAGACTAGACCTGGAAGCACACTGGACCTGGAAGCAGACTAGACCTGGAAGCAGACTAGACCTGGAAGCAGACTGGACCTGGAAGCAGACTAGACCTGGAAGCAGATAGGACCTGGAAGCAGACTGAACCTGGAAGCAGACTAGATCTGGAAGCAGACTAGATCTGGAGGCAGACTAGACCTGGAAGCAGACAAAACCTGGAAGCAGACTAGACCTGGAAGCAGACTAGACCTGGAAAAAGACTAGACCTGGAAGCAGACTAAACCTGGAAGCAGACTAGACCTGGAGCAGACTAGACCTGGAATCAGACTAGACCTGGAAGCAGACTGGAACTGGAAGAGGACTAGACCTGGAAGCAGACTAGACTTGGAAACAGACTAGACCTGGAAGCAGACTAGATCTGCAAGCACACTGGACCTGGAAGCAGACTAAACCTGGAAGCAGACTAGACCTGGAAGCAGACTAGACCTGGAGCAGACTAGACCTGGAAGCAGACTAGATCTGGAAGCAGACTAAACTTGGAAGCAGACTAGACCTGGAAGCAGACTGGACCTGGAAGCAGACTAGACCTGGAAGCACACTGGACCTGGAAGCAGACTAGAACCGGAAGCAGACCGGACCTGGAAGCAGATGAGACCTGGAAGCAGACTAGACCTTGAAGCAGACTGGACCTGGAAAAAGACTAGACCTGGAAACAGACTAGATCTGGAAGCAGACTAGACCTGGAAGTGGGCTAGATCTGGAAGACTAGATCTGGTCGCAGACTAGATCTGGACTGAGAAGCAGACTAGATCTGAAAGCAGACCGGACCTGGAAGCAGATTAGACCTGGAAGCAGACTGGACCAGGAAGCAGACTGGACCTGGAAGCAGACTAGATCTGGAAGCAGACTAGACCTGGAAACAGACTAGAACTGGAAACAGACTAGACCTGGAAGAAGACTAGACATGGAAGCAGACTAGACCTGGAAGCAGACTAGACCTGGAAGCAGATGAGATCTGGAAGCAGACTAGACCTTGAAGCACACTAAACCTGGAAGCAGACTAGACCTGGAAGCAGATTGGACCTGGAAGCAGACTGGACCTAGAAGCAGACTAGACCTGGAAGCAGACTGGACCTGGAAGCAGACTAGAACCGGAAACAGACTAGACCTGTAAGCAGACTAGATCTGGAAGCAGACTGGACCTGCAAGCAGACTAGACCTGGAAGCAGACTGGACCTGGAAACAGACTAAACCTGGAGAAGACTGGACCTGGATGCATACTAGACTTGGATGCAGACTAGACCTCGTGCAGACTAGACCTGGATGCAGACTAGACCTGGAAGCAGATGAGACCTGGAAGCTGACTAGACCTGGAAGCAGACTGGACCTGGAAACAGACTAGACCTGGAAGCAGACTAGATCTGGAAGCAGACTAGATCTGGAAGCAGACTGGACCTGGAAGCAGACTAGACCTGGAAGCAGACTAGATCTGGAAGCAGACTAGACCTGGAAGCAGACTAGACCTGGAAGCAGACTGGACCTGGAAGCAGACTAGATCTGGAAGCAGACTAGATCTGGAAGCAGACTAGACCTGGAAGCAGACAAAACCTGGAAGCAGACTAGACCTGGAAGCAGACTGGACCTGGAAGCAGACTAGACCTGGAAGCAGACTGGAACTGGAAGCAGACTAGACCTGGAAGCAGACTAGACCTGGAAGCAGACTGGACCTGCAAGCAGACTAGACCTGGAAGCAGACTGGACCTGGAAACAGACTAAACCTGGAGAAGACTGGACCTGGATGCATACTAGACCTGGATGCAGACTAGACCTCGTGCAGACTAGACCTGGATGCAGACTAGACCTGGAAGCAGATGAGACCTGGAAGCCGACTAGACCTGGAAGCAGACTGGACCTGGAAACAGACTAGACCTGGAAGCAGACTAGATCTGGAAGCAGACTAGATCTGGAAGCAGACTAGACCTGGAAGCAGACTAGACCTGGAAGCAGACTAGACCTGGAAGCAGACTAGTTCTGGAAGCAGACTAGACCTGGAAGCAGACTGGACCTGGAAACAGACTAAACCTGGAGAAGACTGGACCTGGATGCATACTAGACCTGGATGCAGACTAGACCTCGTGCAGACTAGACCTGGATGCAGACTAGACCTGGAAGCAGATGAGACCTGGAAGCAGACTAGACCTGGAAGCAGACTGGACCTGGATACAGACTAGATCTGGAAGCAGACTAGATCTGGAAGCAGACTAGACCTGGAAGCAGACTAGACCTGGAAGCAGACTAGATCTGGAAGCAGACTAGACCTGGAAGCAGACTGGAACTGGAAGCAGACTAGATCTGGAAGCAGACTAGACCTGGAAGCAGACTAGACCTGGAAGCAGACTAGACCTGGAAGCAGACTGGACCTGGAAGCAGACTAGACCTGGAAAAAGACTAGACCTGGAAGCAGACTAGATCTGGAAGCAGACTAGATCTGGAAGCAGACTAGACCTGGAAGCAGATGAGACCTGGAAGCAGACTAGACCTGGAAGCAGACTAGACCTGGAAGCAGACTGGACCTGGAAGCAGACTAGACCTGGAAGCAGACTAGACCTGGAAGCAGACTGGACCTGGAAGCAGACTAGATCTGGAAGCAGACTAGATCTGGAAGCAGACTAGACCTGGAAGCAGACAAAACCTGGAAGCAGACTAGACCTGGAAGCAGACTGGAACTGGAAGAGGACTAGACCTGGAAGCAGACTGGACCTGGAAGCAGACTAGACCAGGAAGCAGACTAGATCTGGAAGCAGACTAGTTCTGGAAGCAGACTAGACCTGGAAGCAGACTAGACTTGGAAATAGACTAGACCTGGAAGCACACTGGACCTGGACGCACACTGGACCTGGAAGCACACTGGACCTGGAAGCAGACTAGACCTGGAAGCAGACTAGACCTGGAAGCAGACTGGACCTGGAAGCAGACTAGACCTGGAAAAAGACTGGACCTGGAAGCAGACTAAACCTGGAAGCAGACTAGACCTGGAGCAGACTAGACCTGGAAGCAGACTAGATCTGGAAGCAGACTAGAACTGGAAACAGACTAGAACTGGAAACAGACTAGACCTATAAGCAGACTAGACCTGGAAGCAGACTAGACCTGGAAGCAGACTAGACCTGGAAGCAGACCGGACCTGGAAGCAGATGAGACCTGGAAGCAGACTAGACCTTGAAGCAGACTGGACCTGGAAAAAGACTAGACCTGGAAACAGACTAGATCTGGAAGTGGGCTAGACCTGGAAGTGGGCTAGATCTGGAAGACTAGATCTGGTCGCAGACTAGATCTGGACTGAGAAGCAGACTAGATCTGAAAGCAGACCGGACCTGGAAGCAGATCAGACCTGGAAGCAGACTGGACCTGGAAGCAGACTGGACCTGGAAGCAGACTAGATCTGGAAGCAGACTAGACCTGGAAACAGACTAGACCTGGAAGCAGACTGGACCTGGAAGCAGACTAGTTCTGGAAGCAGACTAGACCTGGAAGCAGACTAAACCTGGAAACAGACTAAACCTGGAACAGACTAGATCTGGAAGCATACTAGACCTGGATGCAGACTAGACCTCGAAGCAGACTAGACCTGGAAGCAGATGAGACCTGGAAGCAGACTAGACCTGGAAGCAGACAAAACCTGGAAAAAGACTAGACCTGGAAGCAGACTAAACCTGGAAGCAGACTAGACCTGGAAGCAGACTAGATCTGGAAGCAGACTAGATCTGGAAGCAGACTAGACATGGAAGCAGACTAGACCTGGAAGCAGACTGGACCTGGAAGCAGACTAGACCTGGAAGCAGACTAGATCTGGAAGCAGACTAGATCTGGAAGCAGACTAGATCTGAAAGCAGACTAGACCTGGAAGCAGACTAGACCTGGAAGCAGACTGGACCTTGAAGCAGACTAGACCAGGAAGCAGATTAGATCTGGAAGCAGACTAGATCTGGAAGCAGACTAGAACTGGAAACAGACTAGAACTGGAAACAGACTAGACCTATAAGCAGACTAGACCTCATGCAGACTAGACCTGGAAGCAGACCGGACCTGGAAGCAGATGAGACCTGGAAGCAGACTAGACCTTGAAGCAGACTGGACCTGGAAAAAGAGTAGACCTGGAAACAGACTAGATCTGGAAGCAGACTAGACCTGGAAGTGGGCTAGATCTGGAAGACTAGATCTGGTCGCAGACTAGATCTGGACTGAAAAGCAGACTAGATCTGAAAGCAGACCGGACCTGGAAGCAGATCAGACCTGGAAGCAGACTGGACCTGGAAGCAGACTGGACCTGGAAGCAGACTAGATCTGGAAGCAGACTAGACCTGGAAACAGACTAGACCTGGAAGCAGACTGGACCTGGAAGCAGACTAGTTCTGGAAGCAGACTAGACCTGGAAGCAGACTAGATCTGGAAGCAGACTAGATCTGGAAGCAGACTAGACCTGGAAGCACACTGGACCTGGAAGCAGACTAGACCTGGAAGCAGACTAGACCTGGAAGCAGACTGGACCTGGAAGCAGACTAGACCTGGAAGCAGACTAGACCTGGAAGCAGACTGGACCTGGAAGCAGACTAGATCTGGAAGCAGACTAGATCTGGAAGCAGACTAGACCTGGAAGCAGACAAAACCTGGAAGCAGACTAGACCTGGAAGCAGACTGGAACTGGAAGAGGACTAGACCTGGAAGCAGACTGGACCTGGAAGCAGACTAGACCAGGAAGCAGACTAGATCTGGAAGCAGACTAGTTCTGGAAGCAGACTAGACCTGGAAGCAGACTAGACTTGGAAATAGACTAGACCTGGAAGCACACTGGACCTGGACGCACACTGGACCTGGAAGCACACTGGACCTGGAAGCAGACTAGACCTGGAAGCAGACTAGACCTGGAAGCAGACTGGACCTGGAAGCAGACTAGACCTGGAAAAAGACTGGACCTGGAAGCAGACTAAACCTGGAAGCAGACTAGACCTGGAGCAGACTAGACCTGGAAGCAGACTAGATCTGGAAGCAGACTAGAACTGGAAAAAGACTAGAACTGGAAACAGACTAGACCTATAAGCAGACTAGACCTGGAAGCAGACTAGACCTGGAAGCAGACTAGACCTGGAAGCAGACCGGACCTGGAAGCAGATGAGACCTGGAAGCAGACTAGACCTTGAAGCAGACTGGACCTGGAAAAAGACTAGACCTGGAAACAGACTAGATCTGGAAGCAGACTAGACCTGGAAGTGGGCTAGATCTGGAAGACTAGATCTGGTCGCAGACTAGATCTGGACTGAGAAGCAGACTAGATCTGAAAGCAGACCGGACCTGGAAGCAGATCAGACCTGGAAGCAGACTGGACCTGGAAGCAGACTAGATCTGGAAGCAGACTAGACCTGGAAACAGACTAGACCTGGAAGCAGACTGGACCTGGAAGCAGACTAGTTCTGGAAGCAGACTAGACCTGGAAGCAGACTAAACCTGGAAACAGACTAAACCTGGAACAGACTAGATCTGGAAGCATACTAGACCTGGATGCAGACTAGACCTCGAAGCAGACTAGACCTGGAAGCAGATGAGACCTGGAAGCAGACTAGACCTGGAAGCAGACAAAACCTGGAAAAAGACTAGACCTGGAAGCAGACTAAACCTGGAAGCAGACTAGACCTGGAAGCAGACTAGATCTGGAAGCAGACTAGATCTGGAAGCAGACTAGACATGGAAGCAGACTAGACCTGGAAGCAGACTGGACCTGGAAGCAGACTAGACCTGGAAGCAGACTAGATCTGGAAGCAGACTAGATCTGGAAGCAGACTAGATCTGAAAGCAGACTAGACCTGGAAGCAGACTAGACCTGGAAGCAGACTGGACCTTGAAGCAGACTAGACCAGGAAGCAGATTAGATCTGGAAGCAGACTAGATCTGGAAGCAGACTAGAACTGGAAACAGACTAGAACTGGAAACAGACTAGACCTATAAGCAGACTAGACCTGGAAGCAGACTAGACCTGGAAGCAGACCGGACCTGGAAGCAGATGAGACCTGGAAGCAGACTAGACCTTGAAGCAGACTGGACCTGGAAAAAGACTAGACCTGGAAACAGACTAGATCTGGAAGCAGACTAGACCTGGAAGTGGGCTAGATCTGGAAGACTAGATCTGGTCGCAGACTAGATCTGGACTGAAAAGCAGACTAGATCTGAAAGCAGACCGGACCTGGAAGCAGATCAGACCTGGAAGCAGACTGGACCTGGAAGCAGACTGGACCTGGAAGCAGACTAGATCTGGAAGCAGACTAGACCTGGAAACAGACTAGACCTGGAAGCAGACTGGACCTGGAAGCAGACTAGTTCTGGAAGCAGACTAGACCTGGAAGCAGACTAAACCTGGAAACAGACTAAACCTGGAACAGACTAGATCTGGAAGCATACTAGACCTGGATGCAGACTAGATCTGGAAGCAGACTAGATCTGGAAGCAGACTAGATCTGAAAGCAGACTAGACCTGGAAGCAGACTAGACCTGGAAGCAGACTAGACCTGGAAGCAGACAAAACCTGGAAAAAGACTAGACCTGGAAGCAGACTAAACCTGGAAGCAGACTAGACCTGGAAGCAGACTAGATCTGGATGCAGACTAGACCTCGAAGCAGACTAGACCTGGAAGCAGATGAGACCTGGAAGCAGACTAGACCTGGAAGCAGACAAAACCTGGAAAAAGACTAGACCTGGAAGCAGACTAGACCTGGAAGCAGACTAGATCTGGAAGCAGACTAGACCTGGAAGCAGACTAGATCTGGAAGCAGACTAGATCTGGAAGCAGACTAGACCTGGAAGCAGACTAGACCTGGAAGCAGACTGGACCTGGAAGCAGACTAGACCTGGAAGCAGACTAGATCTGGAAGCAGACTAGATCTGGAAGCAGACTAGATCTGAAAGCAGACTAGACCTGGAAGCAGACTGGAACTGGAAGCAGACTAGACCTGGAAGCAGACTAGACCTGGAAGCAGACTGGACCTTGAAGCAGATTAGACCAGGAAGCAGATTAGATCTGGTAACAGACTGGACCTGGAAGCAGACTAGATCTGGAAGTAGACTAGACCTCGAAGCAGACTAAACCTGGAGCAGACTAGATCTGGAAGCATACTAGACCTGGATGCAGACTAGACCTCGTGCAGACTAGACCTGGAAGCAGATGAGACCTGGAAGCAGACTGGACCTTGAAGCAGACTGGACCTGGAAACAGACTAGACCTGGAAGCAGACTAGATCTGGAAGCAGAAAAGACCTGGAAGCAGACTAGTTCTGGAAGCAGACTAGTTCTGGAAGCAGACTAGTCCTCGAAGCAGACTAGCTCTGGAAGCAGACTAGAAATGGAAACAGACTAGAACTGGAAACAGACTAGACCTGGAAGAAGACTAGACATGGAAGCTGACTAGACCTTGAAGCAGACTAGACCGGGAAGCAGATGAGACCTGGAAGCAGACTAGACTTGGAAACAGACTATACCTGGAAGCAGACTAGACCTGGAAGCAGACTAGACCTGGAAACAGACTAAACCTGGAAACAGACTAGATCTGGAAACAGACTAGACCTGGAAGCAGACTAGACCTGGAAGCAGACTGAACCTGGAAGTAGACTAAACCTGGAAGCAGAGTAGACCTGGAAGCAGACGGGACCTGGAAGCAGACTAGACCCGGAAACAGACTAGACCTGGAAGCAGACTAGATCTGGAAGCAGACTAGATCTGGAAGCAGACTGGACCTGCAAGCAGACTAGACCTGGAAGCAGACTAGACCTGGAAACAGACTAGACCTTGAAGCAGACTAGATCTGGAAGCAGACTAGATCTGGAAGCAGACGAGACCTGGAAGCAGACTAGACCTGGAAGCAGACTACACCTCGTGCAGACTAGACCTGGAAGCAGACTAGACCTGGAAGAAGACTAGACCTGGAAGCAGACTAGACCTTGTAAATGACTAGACCTGGAAGCAGACTAGACCTGGATGCAGACTAGACCTCGTGCAGACTAGACCTGGATGCAGACTAGACCTGGAAGCAGACTAGACCTGGAAACAGACTAGATCTGGAAGCAGACTAGACCTGGAAGAAGACTAGACCTGGAAGCAGATAAGACCTGGAAGCAGACTAAACTTGGAAGCAGACTAGACCTGGAAGCAGACTGGACCTGGAAACAGACTAGACCTGGAAGCAGACTAGACCTGGAT
This sequence comes from Telmatherina bonti, assembly GCF_933228915.1. NCBI lineage: Eukaryota > Metazoa > Chordata > Actinopteri > Atheriniformes > Telmatherinidae > Telmatherina > Telmatherina bonti. The sequence goes on along the minus strand of NC_136625.1, from coordinate 2,239,380 downwards.
GCAGACTAAACCTGGAAGCAGACTAGACCTGGAGCAGACTAGACCTGGAAGCAGACTAGACCTGGAAACAGACTAGACCTTGAAGCAGACTAGATCTGGAAGCAGACTAGATCTGGAAGAAGACTAGACCTGGAAACAGACTAGACCTTGAAGCAGACTAGATCTGGAAGCAGACAAGAACTGTAAGCAGACTAGACCTGGAGGCAGACTAGACCTGGAAGCAGACTAAACCTGGAAACAGACTAAACCTGGAGCAGACTAGACCAGGAAGCAGACTAGATCTGGAAACAGACTGGACCCAGAAGAAGACTGGACCTGGATGCAGACTAGACCTGGATGCAGACTAGACCTTGAAGCAGATGAGACCGGGAAGCAGACTAGACCTGGAAGCAGACTGGACCAGGAAACAGACTGGACCTGGAAGCAGACTAGATCTGGAAGCAGACTAGTTCTGGAAGCAGACTAGACCTGGAAGCAGACTAGATCTGGAACCAGACTAGACCTGGAAGCAGACTAGACCTGGAAGCAGACTAGCTCTGGAAGCAGACTAGACCTGGAAGCAGACTAGACCTGGAAGAAGACTAGACCTGGAAGCAGACTGGACCTGGAAGCAGATGAGACCTGGAAGCAGACTAGATCTGGAAGCAGACTAGACCTGGAAGCAGACTGGACCTGGAAGCAGACTAGATCTGGAAGCAGACTAGCTCTGGAAGCAGACTAGACCTAGAAGCAGACTAGAACCGGAAACAGACTAGACCTGGAAGCAGACTAGACCTGGAAGCAGACTAGACCTGGAAGCAGACTGGACCTGGAAGCAGATGAGACCTGGAAGCAGACTAGACCTGGAAACAGACTAGATGTGGAAGCAGACTAGACCTGGAAGCAGACTGGACCTGGAAGCAGACTGGACCTGGAAGCAGACTAGACCTGGAAGCAGACTGGACCTGGAAGCAGACTAGACCTGGAAGCAGATTAGAAACGGAAACAGTCTAGACCTGGAAGCAGACTAGACCTGGAAGCAGACTAACTCTGGAAGCAGACTAGCTCTGGAAGCAGACTAGACCTGGAAGCAGACTAGACCTGGAAACAGACTAAACCTTGAAGCAGACTAGATCTGGAAGCAGACTACACCTCGTCCAGACTAGACCTGGAAACAGACTAGTCCTTGAAGCAGACTAGATCTGGAAGCAGATTAAACCTGGAAACAGATTAAACCTGGAAACAGACTAGACCTGGAAGCATACTAGACCTCGAGGCAGACTAGACCTGGAAGCAGACTAGACCTGGAAACAGACTAGACCTTGAAGCAGACTAGATCTGGAAGCAGACTAGATCTGGAAGCAGACTAGACCTGGAAGCAGACTAGACCTGGAAACAGACTAGACCTTGAAGCAGACTAGACCTGGAAGCAGACTAGAACCGGAAACAGACTAGACCTGGAAGCAGACTGGACCTGGAAACAGACTAGACCTGGAAAAAGACTAGATCTGGAAACAGACTGGACCCAGAAGAAGACTGGACCTGGAAGCAGACTAGACCTGGATGCAGACTAAACCTGGATGCAGACTAGACCTTGAAGCAGATGAGACCTGGAAGCAGACTAGACCTGGAAGCAGACTGGACCAGGAAACAGACTGGACCTGGAAGCAGACTAGACCTGGAAGCAGACTAGACCTGGAAACAGACTAGACCTTGAAGCAGACAAGATCTGGAAGCAGACTAGATCTGGAAGCAGACTAGACCTGGAAGCAGACTAGACCTGGAAGCAGACTAAACCTGGAAACAGACTAAACTAGGAGCAGACTAGACCTAGAAGCATACTAGACCTGGAAGCAGACTACACCTCGTGCAGACTAGACCTGGAAGCAGACTAGACCTGGAAGCAGACTAGACCTGGAAGCAGACTAGACCTGGAAGCAGATTAAACCTGGAAACAGATTAAACCTGGAAAAAGACTAGACCTGGAAGCATACTAGACCTGGAAACAGACTAGACCTTGAAGCAGACTAGATCTGGAAGCAGACTAGATCTGGAAGAAGACTAGACCTGGAAACAGACTAGACCTTGAAGCAGACTAGATCTGGAAGCAGACAAGAACTGTAAGCAGACTAGACCTGGAGGCAGACTAGACCTGGAAGCAGACTAAACCTGGAAACAGACTAAACCTGGAGCAGACTAGACAGGAAGCAGACTAGATCTGGAAACAGACTGGACCCAGAAGAAGACTGGACCTGGATGCAGACTAGACCTGGATGCAGACTAGACCTTGAAGCAGATGAGACCGGGAAGCAGACTAGACCTGGAAGCAGACTGGACCAGGAAACAGACTGGACCTGGAAGCAGACTAGATCTGGAAGCAGACTAGTTCTGGAAGCAGACTAGACCTGGAAGCAGACTAGATCTGGAACCAGACTAGACCTGGAAGCAGACTAGACCTGGAAGCAGACTAGCTCTGGAAGCAGACTAGACCTGGAAGCAGACTAGACCTGGAAGAAGACTAGACCTGGAAGCAGACTGGACCTGGAAGCAGATGAGACCTGGAAGCAGACTAGATCTGGAAGCAGACTAGACCTGGAAGCAGACTGGACCTGGAAGCAGACTAGATCTGGAAGCAGACTAGCTCTGGAAGCAGACTAGACCTAGAAGCAGACTAGAACCGGAAACAGACTAGACCTGGAAGCAGACTAGACCTGGAAGCAGACTAGACCTGGAAGCAGACTGGACCTGGAAGCAGATGAGACCTGGAAGCAGACTAGACCTGGAAACAGACTAGATGTGGAAGCAGACTAGACCTGGAAGCAGACTGGACCTGGAAGCAGACTGGACCTGGAAGCAGACTAGACCTGGAAGCAGACTGGACCTGGAAGCAGACTAGACCTGGAAGCAGATTAGAAACGGAAACAGTCTAGACCTGGAAGCAGACTAGACCTGGAAGCAGACTAGCTCTGGAAGCAGACTAGCTCTGGAAGCAGACTAGACCTGGAAGCAGACTAGACCTGGAAACAGACTAAACCTTGAAGCAGACTAGATCTGGAAGCAGACTACACCTCGTGCAGACTAGACCTGGAAACAGACTAGTCCTTGAAGCAGACTAGATCTGGAAGCAGATTAAACCTGGAAACAGATTAAACCTGGAAACAGACTAGACCTGGAAGCATACTAGACCTCGAGGTAGACTAGACCTGGAAGCAGACTAGACCTGGAAACAGACTAGACCTTGAAGCAGACTAGATCTGGAAGCAGACTAGATCTGGAAGCAGACTAGACCTGGAAGCAGACTAGACCTGGAAACAGACTAGACCTTGAAGCAGACTGGACCTGGAAGCAGACTAGAACCGGAAACAGACTAGACCTGGAAGCAGACTGGACCTGGAAACAGACTAGACCTGGAAAAAGACTAGATCTGGAAACAGACTGGACCCAGAAGAAGACTGGACCTGGAAGCAGACTAGACCTGGATGCAGACTAAACCTGGATGCAGACTAGACCTTGAAGCAGATGAGACCTGGAAGCAGACTAGACCTGGAAGCAGACTGGACCAGGAAACAGACTGGACCTGGAAGCAGACTAGATCTGGAAGCAGACTAGTTCTGGAAGCAGACTAGACCTGGAAGCAGACTAGATCTGGAACCAGACTAGACCTGGAAGAAGACTAGACCTGGAAGCAGACTAGCTCTGGAAGCAGACTAGACCTGGAAGCAGACTAGACCTGGAAGAAGACTAGACCTGGAAGCAGACTGGACCTGGAAGCAGATGAGACCTGGAAGCAGACTAGACCTGGAAACAGACTAGATCTGGAAGCAGACTAGACCTGGAAGCAGACTGGACCTGGAAGCAGACTAGATCTGGAAGCAGACTAGCTCTGGAAGCAGACTAGACCTAGAAGCAGACTAGAACCGGAAACAGACTAGACCTGGAAGCAGACTAGACCTGGAAGCAGACTAAACCTGGAAGCAGACTAGACCTGGAAGCAGACTGGACCTGGAAGCAGACTAGACCTGGAAGCAGACTGGACCTGGAAGCAGACTAGACCTGGAAGCAGATTAGAAACGGAAACAGACTAGACCTGGAAGCAGAATGGACCTGGAAACAGACTAGACCTGGAAAAAGACTAGATCTGGAAACAGACTGGACCCAGAAGAAGACTGGACCTGGAAGCAGACTAGACCTGGATGCAGACTAAACCTGGATGCAGACTAGACCTTGAAGCAGATGAGACCTGGAAGCAGACTAGACCTGGAAGCAGACTGGACCAGGAAACAGACTGGACCTGGAAGCAGACTAGATCTGGAAGCAGACTAGTTCTGGAAGCAGACTAGACCTGGAAGAAGACTAGATCTGGAACCAGACTAGACCTGGAAGCAGACTAGACCTGGAAGCAGACTAGCTCTGGAAGCAGACTAGACCTTGAAGCAGACTAGACCTGGAAGAAGACTAGACCTGGAAGCAGACTGGACCTGGAAGCAGATGAGACCTGGAAGCAGACTAGACCTGGAAACAGACTAGATCTGGAAGCAGACTAGACCTGGAAGCAGACTGGACCTGGAAGCAGACTAGATCTGGAAGCAGACTAGCTCTGGAAGCAGACTAGACCTAGAAGCAGACTAGAACCGGAAACAGACTAGACCTGGAAGCAGACTAGACCTGGAAGCAGACTAAACCTGGAAGCAGACTAGACCTGGAAGTAGACTGGACCTGGAAGCAGATGAGACCTGGAAGCAGACTAGACCTGGAAACAGACTAGATGTGGAAGCAGACTAGACCTGGAAGCAGGCTAGACCTGGAAGCAGACTGGACCTGGAAGCAGACTAGACCTGGAAGCAGATTAGACCTGGAAGCAGATTAGAAACGGAAACAGTCTAGACCTGGAAGCAGACTAGACCTGGAAGCAGACTAGCTCTGGAAGCAGACTAGACCTGGAAGCAGACTAGACCTGGAAACAGACTAAACCTTGAAGCAGACTAGATCTGGAAGCAGACTACACCTCGTGCAGACTAGAACTGGAAGCAGACTAGACCTGGAAGCACACTAGACCTGGAAACAGACTAGACCTGGAAGCAGACTAGACCTGGAAGCAGATTAAACCTGGAAACAGATTAAACCTGGAAACAGACTAGACCTGGAAGCATACTAGACCTCGAGGCAGACTAGACCTTGAAGCAGACTAGACCTGGAAGAAGACTAGACCTGGAAGCAGACTGGACCTGGAAGCAGATGAGACCTGGAAGCAGACTAGACCTGGAAACAGACTAGATCTGGAAGCAGACTAGACCTGGAAGCAGACTGGACCTGGAAGCAGACTAGATCTGGAAGCAGACTAGCTCTGGAAGCAGACTAGACCTAGAAGCAGACTAGAACCGGAAACAGACAAGACCTGGAAGCAGACTAGACCTGGAAGCAGACTAAACCTGGAAGCAGACTAGACCTGGAAGTAGACTGGACCTGGAAGCAGATGAGACCTGGAAGCAGACTAGACCTGGAAACAGACTAGATGTGGAAGCAGACTAGACCTGGAAGCAGGCTAGACCTGGAAGCAGACTGGACCTGGAAGCAGACTAGACCTGGAAGCAGACTGGACCTGGAAGCAGACTAGACCTGGAAGCAGATTAGAAACGGAAACAGTCTAGACCTGGAAGCAGACTAGACCTGGAAGCAGACTAGCTCTGGAAGCAGACTAGACCTGGAAGCAGACTAGACCTGGAAACAGACTAGACCTTGAAGCAGACTAGACCTGGAAGCAGACTGGACCCAGAAGAAGACTGGACCTGGAAGCAGACTAGACCTGGATGCAGACTAAACCTGGATGCAGACTAGACCTTGAAGCAGATGAGACCTGGAAGCAGACTAGACCTGGAAGCAGACTGGACCAGGAAACAGACTGGACCTGGAAGCAGACTAGATCTGGAAGCAGACTAGTTCTGGAAGCAGACTAGACCTGGAAGCAGACTAGATCTGGAACCAGACTAGACCTGGAAGCAGACTAGACCTGGAAGCAGACTAGCTCTGGAAGCAGACTAGACCTTGAAGCAGACTAGACCTGGAAGAAGACTAGACCTGGAAGCAGACTGGACCTGGAAGCAGATGAGACCTGGAAGCAGACTAGACCTGGAAACAGACTAGATCTGGAAGCAGACTAGACCTGGAAGCAGACTGGACCTGGAAGCAGACTAGATCTGGAAGCAGACTAGCTCTGGAAGCAGACTAGACCTGGAAGCAGACTAAACCTGGAAGCAGACTAGACCTGGAAGCAGACTAGACCTGGAAAAAGACTAGATGTGGAAGCAGACTAGACCTGGAAGCAGGCTAGACCTGGAAGCAGACTGGACCTGGAAGCAGACTAGACCTGGAAGCAGATTAGACCTGGAAGCAGATTAGAAACGGAAACAGTCTAGACCTGGAAGCAGACTTGACCTGGAAGCAGACTAGCTCTGGAAGCAGACTAGACCTGGAAGCAGACTAGACCTGGAAACAGACTAAACCTTGAAGCAGACTAGATCTGGAAGCAGACTACACCTCGTGCAGACTAGAACTGGAAGCAGACTAGACCTGGAAGCACACTAGACCTGGAAACAGACTAGACCTGGAAGCAGACTAGACCTGGAAGCAGATTAAACCTGGAAACAGATTAAACCTGGAAACAGACTAGACCTGGAAGCATACTAGACCTCGAGGCAGACTAGACCTGGAAGCAGACTAGACCTGGAAACAGACTAGACCTTGAAGCAGACTAGATCTGGAAGCAGACTAGATCTGGAAGCAGACTAGACCTGGAAGCAGACTAGACCGGGAAACAGACTAGACCTTGAAGCAGACTAGACCTGGAAGCAGACTAGAACCGGAAACAGACTAGACCTGGAAGCAGACTGGACCTGGAAACAGACTAGACCTGGAAAAAGACTAGACCTGGAAGCATACTAGACCTGGAGGCAGACTAGACCTGGAAGCAGACTAGACCTGGAAGCAGACTGGAACTGGAAGCAGACTAGACCTGGAAGCAGACTAGACCTGGAAGCAGACTAGACCTTGAAGGAGACTAGACCAGGAAGCAGACTAGATCTGGAAACAGACTGGACCCAGAAGAAGACTAGACCTGGAAGCAGACTAGCTCTGGAAGCAGACTAGACCTGGAAGCAGACTAGACCTGGAAACAGACTAAACCTTGAAGCAGACTAGATCTGGAAGCAGACTACACCTCGTGCAGACTAGAACTGGAAGCAGACTAGATGTGGAAGCAGACTAGACCTGGAAACAGACTAGACCTGGAAGCAGACTGGACCTGGAAGCAGATTAAACCTGGAAACAGACTAAACCTTGAAGCAGACTAGATCTGGAAGCAGACTACACCTCGTGCAGACTAGAACTGGAAACAGACTAGCTCTGGAAGCAGACTAGACCTGGAAGCAGACTAGACCTGGAAACAGACTAAACCTTGAAGCAGACTAGATCTGGAAGCAGACTACACCTCGTGCAGACTAGAACTGGAAGCAGACTAGACCTGGAAGCACACTAGACCTGGAAACAGACTAGACCTGGATGCAGACTAGACCTGGAAGCAGATTAAACCTGGAAACAGATTAAACCTGGAAACAGACTAGACCTGGAAGCATACTAGACCTCGAGGCAGACTAGACCTGGAAGCAGACTAGACCTGGAAACAGACTAGACCTTGAAGCAGACTAGATCTGGAAGCAGACTAGATCTGGAAGCAGACTAGACCTGGAAGCAGACTAGACCGGGAAAAAGACTAGACCTTGAAGCAGACTAGACCTGGAAGCAGACTAGACCTGGAAGCAGACTAGACCGGGAAACAGACTAGACCTTGAAGCAGACTAGATCTGGAAGCAGACTAGATCTGGAAACAGACTAGACCTGGAAGCAGACTGGACCTGAAAACAGACTAGACCTGGAAAAAGACTAGACCTGGAAGCATACTAGACCTGGAGGCAGACTAGACCTGGAAGCAGACTAGACCTGGAAGCAGACTGGAACTGAAAGCAGACTAGACCTGGAAGCAGACTAGACCTGGAAGCAGACTGGACCTTGAAGGAGACTAGACCAGGAAGCAGACTAGATCTGGAAACAGACTGGACCCAGAAGAAGACTGGACCTGGAAGCAGACTAGATCTTGATGCAGACTAGACCTGGATGCAGACTAGACCTTGAAGCAGATGAGACCTGGAAGCAGACTAGACCTGGAAGCACACTGGACCAGGAAACAGACTGGACCTGGAAGTAGACTAGATCTGGAAGCAGACTAGTTCTGGAAGCAGACTAGTTCTGGAAGCAGACTAGACCTGGAAGCAGACTACACCTGGAAGCAGACGAAACCTGGAAGCAGACAAGACCTGGAAGCAGACTAGACCTGGAAACAGACTAGATCTGGAAGCAGACTAGACCTAGAAGCAGACTAGAACCGGAAACAGACTAGACCTGGAAGCAGACTAGACCTGGAAGCAGACTAGACCTGGAAGGAGACTGGACCTGGAAGGAGACTGGACCTGGAAGCAGATGAGACCTGGAAGCAGACTAGACCTGGAAACAGACTAGATCTGGAAGCAGACTAGACCTGGAAGCAGACTAGACCTGGAAGCAGACTGGACCTGGAAGCAGACTAGACCTGGAAGCAGACTGGACCTGGAAGAAGACTAGACCTGGAAGCATATTAGAACCGGAAACAGTCTAGACCTGGAAACAGTCTAGACCTGGAAGCAGACTAGACCTGGAAGCAGACTAGCTCTGGAAGCAGACTAGCTCTGGAAGCAGACTAAACCTGGAAGCAGACTAGACCTGGAAACAGACTAGACCTGGAAGCAGACTAGATCTGGAAGCAGACTAGATCTGGAAGCAGACTAGACCTGGAAGCAGACTAGACCTGGAAGCAGACTAAACCTGGAAACAGACTAAACCTGGAGCAGACTTGACCTAGAAGCAGACTAGACCTGGAAGCAGACTACACCTCGTGCAGACTAGACCTGGAAGCAGACTAGACCTGGAAGCATACTAGACCTGGAAGCATACTAGACCTGGAAGCAGACTAGACCTGGAAGCAGATTAAACCTGGAAACAGATTAAACCTGGAAACAGACTAGACCTGGAAGCATACTAGACCTGGAAACAGACTAGACCTGGAAACAGACTGGACCTAGAAGCATACTAGACCTGGAAGCAGACTACACCTCGTGCAGACTAGACCTGGAAGCAGACTAGACCTGGAAGCAGACTAGACCTGGAAGCAGACTAGACCTGGAAGCAGATTAAACCTGGAAACAGATTAAACCTGGAAACAGACTAGACCTGGAAGCAGACTAGACCTGGAAACAGACTAGACCTTGAAGCAGACTAGATCTGGAAGCAGACTAGATCTGGAAACAGACTGGACCCAGAAGAAGACTAGACCTGGATGCAGACTAGACCTTGAAGCAGATGAGACCTGGAAGCAGACTAGACCTGGAAGCAGACTGGACCAGGAAACAGACTGGACCTGGAAGCAGACTAGATCTGGAAGCAGACTAGTTCTGGAAGCAGACTAGACCTTGAAGCAGACTAGACCTGGAAGCAGACTGGACCTGGAAGCAGATGAGACCTGGAAGCAGACTAGACCTGGAAACAGACTAGATCTGGAAGCAGACTAGACCTGGAAGCAGACTGGACCTGGAAGCAGACTAGATCTGGAAGCAGACTAGCTCTGCAAGCAGACTAGACCTAGAAGCAGACTAGAACCGGAAACAGACTAGACCTGGAAGCAGACTAGACCTGGAAGCAGACTAAACCTGGAAGCAGACTAGACCTGGAAGATGACTGGACCTGGAACCAGATGAGACCTGGAAGCAGACTAGACCTGGAAACAGACTAGATGTGGAAGCAGACTAGACCTGGAAGCAGACTAGACCTGGAAGCAGACTGGACCTGGAAGCAGACTAGACCTGGAAGCAGACTGGACCTGGAAGCAGACTAGACCTGGAAGCAGATTAGAAACGGAAACAGTCTAGACCTGGAAGCAGACTAGACCTAGAAGCAGACTAGAACCGGAAACAGACTAGACCTGGAGGCAGACTAGACCTGGAAGCAGACTAAACCTGGAAGCAGACTAGACCTGGAAGATGACTGGACCTGGAACCAGATGAGACCTGGAAGCAGACTAGACCTGGAAACAGACTAGATGTGGAAGCAGACTAGACCTGGAAGCAGACTAGACCTGGAAGCAGACTGGACCTGGAAGCAGACTAGACCTGGAAGCAGACTGGACCTGGAAGCAGACTAGACCTGGAAGCAGATTAGAAACGGAAACAGTCTAGACCTGGAAGCAGACTAGACCTGGAAGCAGACTGGACCTGGAAACAGACAAAACCTTGAAGCAGACTAGATCTGGAAGCAGATTAAACCTGGAAACAGATTAAACCTGGAAACAGATTAAACCTGGAAAAAGACTAGACCTGGAAGCAGACTAGACCTGGAAACAGACTAGACCTTGAAGCAGACTAGATCTGGAAGCAGACTAGATCTGGAAGCAGACTAGACCTGGAAGCAGACTAGACCTGGAAACAGACTAGACCTTGAAGCAGACTAGACCTGGAAGCAGACTAGACCTGGAAGCAGACTAGACCTGGAAGCAGACTAAACCTGGAAACAGACTAAACCTGGAGCAGACTAGACCTAGAAGCATATTAGACCTGGAAGCAGACTAGACCTGGAAGCAGACTAGACCTGGTAACAGACTAGACCTGGAAGCAGACTAGACCTGGAAGCAGACTAGACCTGGAAGCAGACTAGACCTGGAAGCAGACGAGACCTGGAAGCAGACTGGAACTGGAAGCAGACTGGACCTGGAAGCAGACTAGACCTGGAAGCAGACTGGACCTTGAAGCAGACTGGACCAGGAAGCAGACTAGATCTGGAAGCAGACTAGACCTTGAAGCAGACTAGATCTGGAAGCAGACTAAACCTGCAAGCAGACTGGACCTGGATGCAGACTAGACCTGGAAGCAGACTAGACCTGGAAGCAGACTAGACCTCGTGCAGACTAGACCTGGATGCAGACTAGACCTGGAAGCAGACTGGACCTGGAAACAGACTAGACCTGGAAGCAGACTAGATCTGGAAGCAGATGAGACCTGGAAGCAGACTAGATCTGGAAGCAGACTAGACCTGGAAGCAGACTAGACCTGGAAGCAGACTAGACCTGGAAGCAGATTGGCCCTGGAAGCAGACTAGACCTGGAAGCAGACTAGACCTGGAAGCAGTCTAGACCTGGAAGCAGACTAGACCTGGAAGCAGACTAGACCTGGAAGCAGATTGGCCCTGGAAGCAGACTAGACCTGGAAGCAGACTAGACCTGGAAGCAGACTAGATCTGGAAGCAGAGTAGACCTGGAAGCAGACTAGATCTGGAAGCAGAGTAGACCTGGAAACAGACTAGATCTGGAAGCAGAGTAGATCTGGAACCTCATCTATCAGACACAGACTTCCTCCTCTAGTTATTTCCCATTCTCTGTGTTTCCACCAGCTGCAGGATAAGTCTGCCTCACTCTCACATGCAGTCTTCAGTTTTCCAACACGAGTAAATTAGGAAATTCTATTCTATTCTATTCTATTCTACAGTCATTTTATCCAAAGAGACTTACATCTGAGTGAGAACAACACAAGCATTAAATCAAACAGTAGAGGACATGGTAGGAAGATGATGGTGTGCTGCTGGAGTCCAAATAACCGGTCCTGACGTGTACAGGCTTTTATTTTTTTCATGTTTTCATTTTTTCATGTTTTCCTTCCCCATAATATCACCTATGTTAAAATACAAAGAATTAATACCATAAAGTTTGTTGTAAAGAACTGGGCTAAGTTCTCCAACTTTCCAATAAATACAGCTAAACTAAGTGTTGAAGTTCTCCTTGAAGAGCTGAGTCTTCAGCTGGGTCTTAAAAGTAGACAGGGACTCTGCAGAGCGGACAGAATTTGGCAGATCATTCCACCATCGTGGAACAACAGAGGAAAAGAGTCTGGCTGGTGATTTAGTCCCACGTTGTGGTGGTAACACGAGGCGTCTTTCACTGGTGGAACGTAGCTGTGGAGAGGGAGTGTAGGTCTGGATTAGGGAGTGAAGGTAGACGGGAGACGGTTCAGTTATTGCTTTCTAAACCAGAAGCAAAGCTTGAAATTTGATGCGTGGTGCGACCAGAAGCCAGTGAAGAGCGATTAGCAGCGGAGTGATATGAGCTCGTTTGGGTTGGTTGAAAACCAGACGTGCTGCTGGTTCTGGATCATCTGCAGAGGTTTAACCAGCATGCAGGAAGACCTGCCAGTAGAGAACTGCAGTAATCGATGTGTGAGATGACCAGAACCTGAACCAGAAGCTGAGTCATGTGTTCTGTCAGGTACGTCTGATTCTCTTGATGTTGTAGAGAGCATATCGACAGGTACGGGCAACCGAGGCAACATGGACCTTAAAGGTCAGCTGGTCATCCAGCTATATGACAGTGCCAACCTTCAGACACACTCAGAACCGGATCGACATAAACCAGAACCTCTGAACTCACTTTGTGGAGGTTCCAGGTTAAAGTCAGCTGACTTTAAACATATTGATCATGAAAAATCACCATCATGACTGGTAAGGTAACCCAGTAGGCTGAAAGTTTCCCTGAAAATGAGTTAAGGTGAACAAAAGTCAGAGAAACCTGAAACCTACTCACCTTCTGACGGCTGCTTGACTGTGTGTGGGTATGTTGGAGCTGATTGGACAGCATGTTCAGACCCGTCTCTTAGCGATGTTCAGTGTGACCTGAGATCCAGTTAGTCTGCATAAAGTTCCCATGAGACACTTTCTGCACGAGGACGTCTTTCATGATGGCGTCACCAGGGTGTCAGTCATGTGACCTGATTGATTTTGCCATCAAAAAACAGGTGTGAGCTGATCAGTCTCCATGAAACAAACTTCTCTTCTGTGACTCCGCCCCCTCAGGCTGCCGATTGTACAGTTCACCACTAGTCCAACGTCACCTGGTGAGACGCAACTCCACAGGACCGATCGTCCACGCCAGCGATGACGTCTGTGGTCACAGGGATAAACACCTGAGACAAGACTTCACATCCCCTGAGGTAAGTGGGAGGAGCTTAGTTTAAATGCGACTGAAATAAAGCTGACATTAAATGAAATCATGATAAACATTATAAACATCATGAATATGAATAAATAACAGCAACGGAAGTAAGCATTTTATTTAAAGTATAACATAAATTAACGGGTTAATGTCATCACCAGTATCAGTATTAATATCATCACCAGTATCAGTATTAATATCATCACCAGTATCAGTATGAATATCATCACCAGTATCAGTATGAATACCATCACCAGTATCAGTATTAATATCATCACCAGTATCAGTATGAATATCATGACCAGTATCAGTGTTAATGTCATCACCAGTATCAGTATTAATATCATCACCAGTATCAGTATTAATATCATCACCAGTATCAGTATGAATATCATCACCAGTATCAGTATTAATATCATCACCAGTATCAGTATGAATATCATGACCAGTATCAGTATTAATATCATCACCAGTATCAGTATTAATATCATCACCAGTATCAGTATTAATATCATCACCAGTATCAGTATGAATATCATCACCAGTATCAGTATTAATATCATCACCAGTATCAGTATTAATATCATCACCAGTATCAGTATTAATATCATCACCAGTATCAGTATGAATATCATGACCAGTATCAGTATGAATACCATCACCAGTATCAGTATTAATATCATCACCAGTATCAGTATGAATATCATGACCAGTATCAGTGTTAATGTCATCACCAGTATCAGTATGAATATCATCACCAGTATCAGTATTAATATCATCACCAGTATCAGTATTAATATCATCACCAGTATCAGTATTAATATCATGACCAGTATCGGTATTAATGTCATCACCAGTATCAGTATTAATATCATGACCAGTATCAGTATGAATATCATGACCAGTATCAGTGTTAATGTCATCACCAGTATCAGTATGAATATCATGACCAGTATCAGTGTTAATGTCATCACCAGTATCAGTATGAATATCATCACCAGTATCAGTATGAATATCATCACCAGTATCAGTATTATTATCATCACCAGTATCAGTATTAATATCATCACCAGTATCAGTATGAATATCATCACCAGTATCAGTATTAATATCATCACCAGTATCAGTATGAATATCATGACCAGTATCAGTGTTAATGTCATCACCAGTATCAGTTTTAATATCATCACCAGTATCAGTATGAATATCATCACCAGTATCAGTATTAATATCATCACCAGTATCAGTATTAATATCATGACCAGTATCAGCATTAATGTCATCACCAGTATCATTATTATTATCATCACCAGTATCAGTATGAATATCATCACCAGTATCAGTATGAATATCATCACCAGTATCAGTATTAATATCATGACCAGTATCAGTGTTAATGTCATGACCAGTATCAGTATTAATGTCATCACCAGTATCAGTATGAATATCGTGACCAGTATCAGTGTTAATGTCATCACCAGTATCAGTATTAATGTCATCACCAGTATCAGTATGAATATCATCACCAGTATCAGTATTAATATCATCACCAGTATCAGTTTTAATATCATGACCAGTATCAGTATTAATATCATCACCAGTATCAGTATTAATATCATCACCAGTATCAGTTTTAATATCATGACCAGTATCAGTATTAATATCATGACCAGTATCAGTTTTAATGTCATCACCAGTATCAGTATTATTATCATCACCAGTATCAGTATTATTAGCATCACCAGTATCAGTATTATTATCATCACCAGTATCAGTATTATTATCATCACCAGTATCAGTATTAATATCATCACCAGTTTCAGTATGAATATCATCACCAGTATCAGTATTAATATCATCACCAGTATCAGCATTAATATCATCACCAGTATCAGTATTAATATCATGACCAGTATCAGTATTAATGTCATCACCAGTATCAGTATTAATATCATCACCAGTATCAGTATGAATATCATGACCAGTATCAGTGTTAATGTCATCACCAGTATCAGTATTAATGTCATCACCAGTATCAGTATTAATATCATCACCAGTATCAGTATGAATATCATGACCAGTATCAGTGTTAATGTCATCACCAGTATCAGTATGAATATCATCACCAGTATCAGTATTAATATCATCACCAGTATCAGTATTAATATCATGACCGGTATCAGTATTAATATCATGACCAGTATCAGCATTAATGTCATCACCAGTATCATTATTATTATCATCACCAGTATCAGTATGAATATCATAACCAGTATCAGTATTAATATCATCACCAGTATCAGTTTTAATGTCATCACCAGTATCAATATTATTATCATCACCAGTATCAGTATTAATATCATGACCAGTATCAGTGTTAATGTCATGACCAGTATCAGTATTAATGTCATCACCAGTATCAGTATGAATATCATGACCAGTATCAGTGTTAATGTCATCACCAGTATCAGTATTAATATCATCACCAGTATCAGTATTAATATCATCACCAGTATCAGTATTAATATCATCACCAGTATCAGTTTTAATATCATGACCAGTATCAGTATTAATATCATGACCAGTATCAGTTTTAATGTCATCACCAGTATCAGTATTATTATCATCACCAGTATCAGTATTATTATCATCACCAGTATCAGTATGAATATCATGACCAGTATCAGTGTTAATGTCATCACCAGTATCAGTATTAATGTCATCACCAGTATCAGTATTAATATCATCACCAGTATCAGTATGAATATCATCACCAGTATCAGTATTAATATCATGACCAGTATCAGTGTTAATGTCATCACCAGTATCAGTGTTAATGTCATCACCAGTATCAGTATTATTATCATCACCAGTATCAGTATTATTATCATCACCAGTATCAGTATGAATATCATGACCAGAATCAGTGTTAATGTTATCACCAGTATCAGTATTAATGTCATCACCAGTATCAGTATTATTATCATCACCAGTATCAGTATGAATATCATGACCAGTATCAGTGTTAATGTCATCACCAGTATCAGTATTAATATCATCACCAGTATCAGTATTAATATCATCACCAGTATCAGTATGAATACCATGACCAGTATCAGTGTTAATGTCATCACCAGTATCAGTATGAATATCATCACCAGTATCAGTGTTAATGTCATCACCAGTATCACTATTAATATCATGACCAGTATCAGTATTAATATCATGACCAGTATCAGCATTAATGTCATCACCAGTATCATTATTATTATCATCACCAGTATCAGTATGAATATCATCACCAGTATCAGTATTAATATCATCACCAGTATCAGTTTTAATGTCATCACCAGTATCAGTATTATTATCATCACCAGTATCAGTATTAATATCATGACCAGTATCAGTGTTAATGTCATCACCAGTATCAGTATTAATATCATCACCAGTATCAGTATTAATATCATCACCAGTATCAGCATTAATATCATCACCAGTATCAGTATTAATATCATGACCAGTATCAGTTTTAATGTCATCACCAGTATCAGTATTATTATCATCACCAGTATCAGTATTATTATCATCACCAGTATCAGTATTATTATCATCACCAGTATCAGCATTAATATCATCACCAGTATCAGTTTTAATATCATCACCAGTATCAGTATGAATATCATGACCAGTATCAGTATTAATATCATCACCAGTATCAGCATTAATATCATCACCAGTATCAGTATGAATATCATCACCAGTATCAGCATTAATATCATCACCAGTATCAGTATTATCATCACCAGTATCAGTATGAATATCATCACCAGTATCAGCATTAATATCATCACCAGTATCAGTATGAATATCATCACCAGTATCAGTATTAATATCATCACCAGTATCAGTATGAATATCATCACCAGTATCAGTATTAATATCATCACCAGTATCAGCATTAATATCATCACCAGTATCAGTATTAATATCATCACCAGTATCAGTATTAATATCATCACCAGTATCAGCATTAATATCATCACCAGTATCAGTATTATCATCACCAGTATCAGTATGAATATCATCACCAGTATCAGCATTAATATCATCACCAGTATCAGTATGAATATCATCACCAGTATCAGCATTAATATCATCACCAGTATCAGTATGAATATCATCACCAGTATCAGCATTAATATCATCACCAGTATCAGTATTAATATCATCACCAGTATCAGTAATAATGTAATGACCAGTATCAGTATTAATATAATCATCAGTATCAGTATTAATATCATCACCAGTATCAGTATTAATATCATCACCAGTATCAATATTAATATCATCACCAGTATCAGTTTTAATGTAATGACCAGTATCAATATTATTATCATCACCAGTATCAGGATTAATTTCATCATCAGTATTAGTATTGTTATCATCATCAGTATCAGTTTGAATGTCATGACTATTCATTCATTCATTCATTTTCTAAACCGCTTAATCCAATTCAGGGTGGCGGGGAAGCTGGAGCCTATCCCAGCTGGCTTTGGGCGACAGGCAGGGTACACCCTGGACAGCTCGCCGGTCCATCGCAGGGCAATGTCATGACCAGTATCAGTATTATTATCATCACCAGTATCAGTATTGTTATCATCACCAGTATCAGTGTTAATGTCATGACCAGTAATAGTATTAATATCATCACGAGTATCAGTATTAATATCATGAACAGTATCCGTTTTAATGTCATGACCAGTATAGGTATTATTATCACCACTATCAGTATTAGTTTCATCACCAGTATCAGTATTAATATCATCACCAGTATCAGTATTAATATCATGACCAGTATCAGTTTTAATATCATCACCACTATCAGTATTAATATCATCACCAGTATCAGTTTTAATGTCATGACCAGTATCAGTATTAATATCATCACCAGTATCAGTATTAATATCATCACCAGTATCAGTATTAGTATAATCACCAGTATCAGTATTAATATCATCACCAGTATCAGTATTAATTTCATCACGAGTATCAGTATTAATATCATCACCAGTATCAGTTTTAATGTCATGACCAGTAATAGTATTAATATCATCACGAATATCAGTATTAATATCATCACCAGTATCAGTATTAACGTCATCACCAGTATCAGTATTAATATCATCACCAGTATCAGTTTTAGTTTCATTACCAGTATCAGTATTAGTTTAATCACCAGTATCAGTATTAATATCATCACCAGTATCAGTATTAGTTTCATCACCAGTATCAGCATTAATATCATCACCAGTATCAGTATGAATATCATCACGAGTATGAGTATTAATGTAATGACCAGTATCAGTATTAATATCATCATCAGTATCATTATGATTATCATCACCGGTATCATTATTAATGTCATCACCAGTATCAGTTTTAATGTCATGACCAGTATCAGTTTTAATGTCATGACCAGTATCAGTATTTTTTATCATCACCAGTATCAGTATTATTATCATCCCCAGTATCATCATTATTATCACCAGTATCACTATTAGTATAATCACCAGTATCAGTATCATCCCCAGTATCATCATTATTATCCCCAGTATCATCATTATTATAATCACCAGTATCAGTATCATCCCCAGTATCATCATTATTATCACCAGTATCACTATTAGTATAATCACCAGTATCAGTATCATCCCCAGTATCATCATTATTATCATCAGTATCAGTATTATCATCACCAGTATCAGGATAATTATCATCATCAGTATCAGTTTTAATATCATCACCAGTGTTAATATCATCAGCAGTATCAGTATTAATCACCAAAATCAGTATCATTGTCATCAGCAGTATCAGGATGGAACAGGATCAGATCTGTGGAACAGGGTCAGATTTGGTGGGAAATGGATCCGATCTGGTGGAACAGGGTCAGATCTGGTGGAACATTAATGAGTTACCGTGAGGATCCGTAATTACAGCCACACACAGGGAGTTCTGGACAAATGACCAGTTTATTGGCGAAGGAGTATGAGCAGAAGATCAACCCAGGTGACTGGTCTGCAGAAGAAACCAGGCAAAAGCTGGGAGGTAAACAGGATGGCAAAATACTCGTCCAGGCAAAGACAGGGCTCGGAGATCCAAAGACAAGCAGGGTCGGTAACCAGAAGAACCGAAAAGTAGCGGTGTCCGTCGAGAGCAAGGCAAGGAGGGTAATCCGGGGGCATGAAGCTTAAGGTCGGCAACTGAGGAACAATCCGTAGAACAGTGGAACACAACTAGACATATGTCTGAATATTATCTGGCAGAGAAGGAGAGATTGGAGGGAGCTTAAGTAGGCAGTGAGAGAAAAGGAAACCAGGTGAACTGAATGAGAAAGCAGAGGCCCCGGAGGGGGATGCAAACTGGGAAGAGAACACAGGTTTGATACGGGAGACATGGAAAGTGGGGCAAACCCGCAGGGTCCTAGGCAGTCGAAGGCGTACAGCCATGGGGTTAACCACCCTGGTTATAGGGAAAGGGCCAATGAAGCGAGGGGCCAACTTGCGATTCTCAACCCGAAGGGGAAGGTCCTTGGTTGACAACCACACCTCCTGCCCCACTTGATACTCCGGTGCAGCAATCCGCCAACGATTAGCAGCCCGAGAATACACTGCAGACGTCCTCAACAGGGCACAACGAGCCCTCCTCCATACACGTTGACATCTCAGTGCTGCTGAGTGAGCTGAGGGGACTGTGATGGCAATCTCCTGTAAATCAAAGACTGGCGGCTGGTATCCATACACAGTGTAGAACGGAGAGAGCCCTGTGGAGCTGGAGGGGAGCGAGTTAAGGGAATATTCCACCCAAGGAATGTTCTGTGACCACATGGAGGGATCCCGTTCACACAACATACGTAGCTTAGTCTCCACCTCCTGGTGGACCCGCTCCGTCTGGCCATCTGTCTGTGGATGATACCCAGAGGAGAGACTCACTTGGATACCAAGAAGGTTACAGAACTTCCAAAATCGAGACACAAATTGGGGACCTCTGTCAGAGACGATGTCATCCGGAAGTCCATGTAAATGAAATACCTCCTTGGCAAGGATCTCCCCTAATTCCTTAGAAGACGGCAACTTGGCAAGAGGAATCAAATGAGTCATTTTGGAGAAACGGGCAACTATGGTAAGTAGTACTGAATGATTCTTGGAGTTGGGCAGACCTGTGATGAAATCCATGGACAAATGAGACCAAGGACGACGTGGAATTGGGAGCAGCCGCAGAAAACCAGCTGGCGGTCGATGAGAAGACTTAGCTTGGGAACAGACACGGCAAGCAGCGATGAATTCCTTGACGTCCTGGACCAAGGTCTCCCACCAGAAGCGACTCTGTACCACTGACAGAGTCTTGGTCACAACTGGGTGACAAAATAAACAAGAACAATGACAAAATGACAGTACCTCTGGGACAAGGTGCACTGGAACAAAGAGGCGACCCTGGGGACAGTTCTTAGGAATCTGGTGTTGTTGGGCCTCCCTTATCTCTCTCTCCAAACCGAGTCTGACGACCCCCAGCCGGACAGAATGGGGAAGGATGTAGTCATTCTGACCATCGGACTGTCCCTCCTCTGGAACCTCATGAAGCCTTAAGAGAGAATCCGGCTTGGTGTTCTTAGTTCCTGGTCTGTAGGATAGGGAGAAGTTGAATCTGCTGAAGAACAGGGACCATCTAGCCTGTCTGGGATTGAGTCTCTTAGCAGATCATAGGTACTCAAGGTTCTTATGATCCGTCCACACAATGAATGGGTGCTTAGCCCCCTCCAGCCAGTGCCTCCACTCCTCGAGTGCCAGTTTAACGGCCAGGAGCTCGCGATCTCCCACATCATAATTCCTCTCGGTTGTGGAGAGACCTCTAGAAAAGAAGGCACATGGATGAGTCTTGCCATCAGAAAACCTTTGACTTAGAATAGCACCTACTCCTGCGTCAGAGGCATCCACTTCAACAATAAACTGCCGATCAGAATCCGGTGCATGGAGGACAGGTGCCGAGGTGAACAAGTCCTTTAGGCGAGAGAAGGCACGGTCCGCCGCTGTGTTCCAAATAAACCTGTTCTTAGATGAAGTAAGAGCATGCAAAGGTGAGGCGATGGAACTGTAATTTCTTATGAACCTGCGATAGAAATTGGCAAAGCCTAGGAATCTCTGAAGTTGCTTGCGAGACTGGGGAACCAGCCATTCCTTCACCGCTGAAACTTTGCTGAGATCCATGGACATTCTGTTGGGCGAGATGACATAGCCCAGAAACGATATAGAACTTCGGTGGAACTCACACTTCTCTGCTTTTACAAAAAGGTTATTCTGTAAAAGACGGAGAAGGACAGTGCGGACATGGCTCTGGTGCGTGGGGAGGTCTTTGGAAAAAATCAAAATGTCATCAAGATAAACAAAAACATATAGTCCAACCATATCTCTGAGAACATCTTTTTTTTTTTTTTTTTTTTTTTTTTTTTTTTGTCTTGTCCAGCATTTAAGCAAGCAGACTGATGTTCTGGATGCTGTGTTCTGCTGAGCAAATTTATTTTGCCAAGGGGAACTTTTGTAGATGTAATGATCCCCTTGTATTTCTTGATTCTTATTTTATTTTTCAATTTGTTTTGGATAATAGCTTGTATTACAGAGTTTATGCTGCTGGACCCGACCGGAAAGGACAGGAAAGGGGCAGAAAGAGAACAGAAAAGAGAACATAAAAAAAACAAAAAAAAAAAAAACAAAAGAAAGAGATCAATGCATACATGTATATGCACATACATACCCACCTACATATATATGTATATACACTCGCACATACATTATATATATACATATATACATACATACATACATATACACATACATACACATGCATACACACACATGTACACATACATGCATACATAAAGATAGATATACATACATACATATACACATACATACACACACATATATATATATATATATATATATATACATATATACACATATACATACTCACATACACACACATACACATACACTCACACATATGCATACATATATACATATCCATACACATACATACATACACATACACATACACATAAGTACACACACATACCCACCCACACACATAAATATATACACCCACACAAGCCAACTCTAGATTCGTGGAGAACAAAACCGTTGACAATCATGAGGACCAGAAACTAGCAAGTTAAGTCAAAAAGACAGAAAGAGAGGTACCTGCTGTTAGTGAATAAACTTGCTGGATGACTCAGTGACTGTGACACATGCAGAACATTCATGCAGAACATTCAGAGTGGAACGTGTTCAGAGAAGAGTGATCATGCCAATGTGACCCCGCCCGCCTACAGCTAGAGGAAGGCCAGGAGAACCCAGAGACCCGGGTAACCGACAGTCACCCCCAGGTACAGATCCCAACCCCCCCACTCCAGAGCCAGCCATGCATCCGCCCAGGAGGTGGCGAAGGAGGTGCCCAACCAGAGTCCCCCGCAGTCAGGGGGAACAGGCCCCAGCAGGCCCAGGCCGGCAAGGGCCGATCCCGCCGGGCACCGGCCACCTAGGGCAGACAGAGCGCAGGCCCCAGGGCCCCAAGAGCCCGTGAGCAGCCCCCCGCCCCCGCAGGCAGAGGGCACAGCCCACACCGACGGAGGACCAGGATCCCCAGACCGCCACCCAGCGGCAGCCAGGTCGCACCCCAGCGCACCAGCTGCGCCCCCGGGTACAGGACACCCCCCCACCACCAAACCACACACACATATACATGCATACCCCGCCCCCCCCCCCAACACGCACTCCCCTCACACATATACATGCATACCCCCCCCCCCCCCCCAAACACGCACTCCCCTCTCAACCCCCATCCACACAACCCTCTGCAATCCATGCACATCATCCATCACATATACAACCCCACCCCACCTCTACTCACTCACCCATACCAAGTCACACGAACCCCAATCGCCCCCGCCCCCACACACGCTCACCCCCCCCCCCCCCCCCACACACACACACACACTCACACCCCGCCACCCCATCCCTCTACTTCTACCCAACCACACATGCCCCACCAAACACCCCTCCACCACCCATAGCCCCCCTCCAAACTTCACCCTCACTCACACATCCCATTCCGCATATACACCCCCCCCCTACACACACACACACACACACACACACATACCCTCACTCCTCCAACACAGGCACACCCCAATACAACCCACGCGCCAACATACCCCTCCACACACACATCTACTCATCCTCACACATCCCTATCCCCTACCCACCTATATCCCCAACCCTAACCCCCCCCCAGCCATCCCACCATCCATCTGTAACCCCATACACCCACTCCCACACATCCTCACCTCACCCCTCCATCATGTCCCATGTGAGATACCTCAGAGGGGGCAGAGGACAGGATGGCCCCGATCAGGGCCCCCATAATTACCGCCCACCACTCCCAGCGTCCCCCCCCACCACCCCACAGATGCAGCCGACCCAGCACCCCCCCAGGGCCGGCGACAACCCTCCTACAGCCAGGCCAGCCCAGACTTAGGCCTAATGGACGGCACTCTTCCCCCACCCGTACCCCCCCCCAGTAAAGCCCCGAGAGCAGGGGCATGAGAAGACCCTATCGTCCCTGCCTCCCCCCCGCTTATGACTGATTGTGAAGTATGTATTAGTTGCAATTAAAACTGAGGGAAGTGCCACGCGGTGCTGGGAGAGGGACCACCTAAGCAGCCCCGCCCACCATACACCGCATGCCCCCCCCCCCTAATCATGTGAGTCGTCAGTGTTTTGGTGTTTGGTGTCTAAGTGTAATTAAAACTGGGAGGTGAGCCGAGGCTGGGTGCAGCGATCAAGACCACCTTGATGGCCTTTCTCACCACCCAGCGCCACGTGCACACCTCCCAATACCCTGCCTGTGTGTGATGGGGAGCGGGGAGGAAGAGGGGTTGAGGGATTTAAGTCTGGAGGAAAGTGAGCTTTCCTCCAGAAGGTGAGCCGCCCGCAGCACTGGGCATGCCCCCTACTCCCAGGGCCCCCCAAGGACCAGGACAAGCCGGGGACAGCCATCCCCGTAACCAGAGCCTTCGGCGACTCTAACCAGAGAGTCATCACCGACCCAAGAGGGGACCAACCCACCACATGCAGAAGGGGGGCACGAGGACAAAGAGGAGGCGGGGCGGCAGAAGGGGAATCCCAGACCGATTGTCCACCGCCCCCTCACTCACAGAGGACACCCCCACCTGGGGACATGAAGTCCCCACCTTGTCCACACATCGGCACCTCACACTGTCTCAGCACACACCTACAGCCACACACACACACACTTCCGGACACATTCAGGTCCACCCAGCCACCCGTTCAGCCCACCCTTAAAACCATCCTCCTGACCCCCACGTCACATCCAAATCTCCCCCACTCCCATCCATCATATCTACACTTATCCACCAACCTACCACACACATGCACCACCCACTCCCCCATACATACACCCCTGCCCCCCCCCACACACACACAGACAGCACGCCCCCCCCTCCCCCCTCCTCCCCCCCCATACACACACCCGTATACATGCACCACCGCCACTCCCCACATACACGCATCACCCCACTCCCCTACACACACGGCACTACCCCCCCCACAGACACCACGACACCCCCCCCACACACGCATCATCACACTTCCCCACCCACACACATCCACATACCTATGTACCACCACCAGTCCTCAACGCACACCCCCTACACACATCCCTCCATACACACTCACATCCCATCCACACTATCAAACACCCCCCACTCAACAAGTCCCAGGGTCGCAACCAGGCACCAGAGCACGTACCTGCCCGCCGCCGCAGCGGCAGGTCCAGGTCAGCCCAGCCCCCCCCCGGCACAAGCCGACCCCCCACCCCCAAGAGACAGGGGACAACCCCGGGCACCGGAGCCCGGGACCCCGCCCAGCCCACCCCACGGCGGCACAGGCGCCCGTTACGGAGTCACGCCCACCAACCCATCCCCCGCCAGCGACCCCGCCCCGCCGCTGCGCGGCAACTCCAGCCGCTGGCCCATCCAGGTCCACAGTAGGGCTAGAAACCTAGCCCCCCCAGCAGTGGAGCAGTCAAAATCCCCCCCCAGGAGCCCACCACAGACCCACAGCCCCCAGAGAACCCCAACCGGCCACCAACCCCGAGCGCAATAAGGTCACATTCTCCCCCCATACTAAGTGATGGAGCTGATCACAGGGGACCAGAGGGAATAAAGTTCAGCTGACTGATCTCTTGAGGAGGCAGACATCATCTCGACACTGATGTGATCTAATAAGAGATTTCTGAACTGCTGGATACACAGACTTTGTTTGCTTTTCCAGTTTAGAAGGATAGTTTTCTTTGCGATACATAAACTGGTGAGGATTAAGTTTGCAGAATTAAATTCTATGTTAATTTCACCCAAGTGACCCAGTAGGCCCAGTTTGGGGTTTGTAGGGATGTTACATTTGAAGCAATTTGACAGATCTTTACATACCTGAAACCAGAATTCCTGGACAGGTGGGCAAGACCACAAAGCATGGTAGTAGCTGTCAGTCGTGTTGCCAGTGCAGTGTGGACAGATGTTTGATTGTGACAGACCCATCCTGAACATCCTGTGTCCTGTATAATGACTTCTATGCAGAATTTTAAATTGTATTAGTTGCATGTTTGAATTCCAAGTCATTATAAATGTATCTGAACAGATTTGTGACCATTCATTTTGGTCAAAGTTACTGGATAAGTCTGCTTCCCATTTAGAAGTTGGGAGACATATGGAATCGTCTAGCTTTGATAGTAATCTATATATTTTGGATAACAGTTTCGGGGCATTGAGATTTAAGAATTCTGCAGCCCTGATAGGTAGCTGCAAGTTTAATTGATCAGGGGTGTATTTCTTACCTATAATAGATTTAAGTTGGTGGTATTCTAAGAATTTTGTGCTGCTGATTTCATATCGTGAAGTAATTGTATCAAAAGGGAGAAAGTTCCCATTTTCTATTAAATGTTCTAACTGTTTTATTCCTTTATTCTTCCACTGAGGGAAGTTTATCATTTTCCGGTTTTGCTGGATGTCGGGATTGTTCCAAATAGGTGTAAGTTTGCATGGAATAAGCAAGGATTTGGTTAGTTTAAGAAATTCCCACCAGGCCATTAGTGAGGAGCTGATATTAATGCTTTTAAAGCATTTTTGGCGTTTGACAGCTGTGCTGATAAATGGCAGGTCTGAAATTGCCACATCCTCACACATAGCTTCTTCTATATTAAGCCATGGTTCATCTAGATAGCTAGGTTTAAGCCATTTAGAGATGTATTGTAGTCTGTTGCTTATAAAGTAATTCTGGAAATGAGTCTAAGCCACCGCTATCTTTAGTCTTCTGGAGTGTTTTTAGACTAATCCGTGGTGGTTTGTCTTTCCAGAGAAATCTAGTAACATTAGAGTCCAGCGATTTAAACCAGGTCGATGGAGGTTTAATGGGGATCATTGAAAACAGATAATTGATTTTAGGTAGAATCATCATTTTTATAGTGGCAACTCTTCCCATTAGTGATATGGGTAAAGATTTCCACCGTGTGAGATCGTCCTCAACTGTTTTTAGTAGAGGGACATAATTTAGCTTTATAAGGTCTGACAGTCTGGGTGAGATGTTTATTCCCAAGTATCTAATATCTCCTGACTGTAAAGCAGTGTCAGGAGTATTATGGAAGGAACAGTTGATGGGTAGAACGGTGGTTTTAGACCAATTAATGGAATATTCAGAAATTGATGAGAATTTATTGATGAGTGCGATTGTCTGACAGATGGATGATTGTGAATTTTGAAGGAAAAGTAATACATCATCAGCATAAAGACTGGTCTTATGCTCCATATTTCTACAGTTAATGCCTTTAATGTCTTTGTTTTGTCTAATGCTAGCTGCTAAGGGTTCAATAAAGATTGCAAAAAGTGAGGGGGAGAGTGGACAGCCTTGTCTGGTGCCTCTCTGCAAGGTGAAGCTGTGAGAAGTTTGATCATTTGTCCTGACGCATGCATTTGGATTGCTATACAGTATCTTTATCCAGTGAATAAACGATGAGCCAAACCCGAATTTTCTTAATGTTGCAAATAAGAATTTCCAGTTCACCCTGTCAAATGCTTTTTCAGCATCTAGAGAGATTATTGTAGTTTCCAGGTTATGTATGGTGGCATAATCAATTAGATTTATTAGTCTGCATGTATTAGTGGTGGAATGTCGTCCCTTGATAAATCCTGTTTGATCAGGATGTATGATAAGTGGGGTTATTTTTTCTAGTCTTGTAGCAAGCACTTTACTGATTATTTTAAGATCTACGTTCATTAGTGATATTGGACGATAACTAGATGGGAGTTTGGGGTCTTTTCCTGGTTTCAGTATTACTGTAATACGAGCCAAATTCATGTTTTGAGATATTTGGCCTTTTTCCTTAATTTCTGAAGCCATTTTATAAAAAGTGGGTGCTAGTATAGACCAAAATTCTTTATAATATTCAACTGGAAAAGCGTCTGGTCCTGGAGCTTTATTGCTGGGCATGTGTTTTAAAGCTTCATGTAGTTCCCCTACTGAAATGGGTGCGTCCAAAACCATTTCCTGATCCTGTTGTAACTTTGGAAGATTGAGGTAGCTGAGAAATTCCTCAATGCTGTTGTCTGATGGATCTGTTTCTGAGGAATATAATGTTTTATAGAAATCCCTAAATGTGTCATTTATTCCATCAAGATCATGGAGGATATTTCCTCTTGAACCTTTAACAGAGGAGATGGTTGTTTTCTCCTTGTTTGCTTTTAATTGATTTGTGAGAAATCTTCCAGATTTGTTGCTATGTTCAAAATTCTCTAAGCGAAGTCTTTGTAGCAAAAACTGGGTTTTTTGGTTAATTATTTCATTCAGCTCTAGTTTAGCCTTTCTTATGTGATTCAGAACTTGCTCTTCTGGAGAAGCCTTGTAGGCATCTTCTAGTGATTTTATTTTAAGCTCTAGTTCAGATATTTTTGAACTCTCCTTCTTTTTCTTATGTGATGAAAATGAAATTATTTTCCCTCTCATTACTGCTTTTCCTGCCTCCCAAAGAACACAAGCTGATGTTCCTGGTATGTCATTGTTTTCTATATACAAAGACCACTCCCGTATGAAGTAACTGATAAAATCAGGATCTTTAAGTAATGATGTATTAAGTCTCCATTTGCTATAAGATGGTTTAGTTTTCTTATTAATCAGGGTAAATGATACTGGTGCGTGATCACTGATAGTGATGGAATGGATTTTAGTTTCTGAGATATTGTTCATCATAGAGCTGTTAGTGAGGAAGTAGTCTATTCTGGAGTATGAGTGGTGGACAGATGAAAAGTAAGTGTACTCTCTAGCAGTGAGGTGTTGTGAGCGCCAGACATCACAAAGACCAAAATCCTCCATATATTGTTTAACAACTCTTGCTGACTGCCAGACCCTATGTTTCCCTGCTCCGCCCCCCTTGTCCATCCCAGAGTTTAAGGTCATGTTGAGGTCGCCCCCAATGATAAGTGTATTATCAAGGTGATCATATAGTAAGGAGAAGAAGGAATGAAAAAAGGAGGGGTCATCAGTGTTTGGGCCATAAATATTTGCAATGCATAACTTCATGTTTAGGATAGATAATGTCATTATTATGAATCTTCCACCTGGGTCTAAAATTATATTATTAGCAGTAAAATGAATTTTCCTGTTTATCAGAATGGCTACTCCTCTTTGTCTTGAGTTGAAGCAGGCCGAGTACACGTGAGGGAACTGTACTGTAGAGAGTACGTTAGCTGTTGTTTTTAATAAATGAGTCTCCTGTAGCAGGACAATGTCTGCCTGTAGATCATTCAATCTGCTAAACACCTTCAACCTCTTCTCCCTGGAACCAGCTCCTCGTATATTCCACGTAACAAACCTCAGGGTGGTCATGCTCAAGCTACTGAAGTGTTTCTATAAAAGTATGTGTGTGTTTGTGTGTGTGTAAGCCCACATTAATGCATGCATGCTGTGTGTAGATTGTGTGCGTATATAAATTCATCTGTGTGTACAATGTTCCTATATGTCTGTCCACATGCTTAGAGTGTGTGTGAGAGTTGGGGGTGAGTGTTGATGTGATTAAACGTGCTCTGTGTTGTAGGTGTGTTATGTGCATGACATTTAGTGTCTGTGTCATGTGGATGTACGTGCGTACCCTACATATTACTGTTGGTATGGCATAATAGAATGAAAGAGCAGCTAGAAAGGAAAGGAGTGAGAAAAGCAAACAACTACAACTACACATAAAAAGAAATAGCACAAACAAAAGAGCAAAAACAAAAGCCCTAAAGGGGGGGGGGGGGGGGGGGGGGGGGGGGCAAAAAACAAAAACAGAACAAAACGAAAGCAACAACAACAGCAAATTTACAAAGACTGGCAGTAAATGTACAGTTCTGAATTACCATAATTAATGTGCTTATAGCAGATTAACATGTAAATTGAACAATAATTAGCTGTATGAGTGATAGATATTACCTGAGGTTAGTAGAGCCGGGGGGGTATTTTTGTCACGGTAAAGCTGTCCATTGACGAACAATTTGTCCACCGCGATGACTGCACGGGATCCTTCGTCTCTGAGCTTCTTCCGGATGGGAAACAGGACCCTGCGTCTCTCCAGAATCTCTTTGGGAAACTGATTATTTACACTAAAATCGGTCCCGCGGAGTTCCGGACCTCGATCCCTCACCTGCTCTTTCTGCTTGTAGCTCACGAACTTGGCTACAATCGGTCTGGGTCTGCGGCTGTCCGGTCTTTTCCCACCTAAGCGATGAACTCGGTGAAATGAGATGTTCCTCACCGCGTCTTCGGGTAGCTTCAGCTTGGTTTGGATAAAGGATCTGATTGTTTGCTCTGGATCCTCTTC
Organism: Telmatherina bonti; assembly: GCF_933228915.1. Lineage (NCBI taxonomy): Eukaryota > Metazoa > Chordata > Actinopteri > Atheriniformes > Telmatherinidae > Telmatherina > Telmatherina bonti. The sequence goes on along the minus strand of NC_136625.1, from coordinate 2,209,313 downwards.
TTGTTGCTCCGGGATTCCTGCAAAGACCAGGTTGTCCCTCATGCTGCGCGCCTGGAGATCGATCACAGTTTCCTTTATTTTTTTATTTTCCTCTGTGAGTCGGGTCATTCCCTCGTTGAGAGAAGTCACCGTCTCCCTGAGGCTGGCGTTCTCTGCGGCCAGAGACTCCACCTGCTTCTGGCTGAATTCCAGCGGCTCCCGCAGCGACTGAAACTCCCGGTGGAGAACTTCCAACAGGCCCAGACGAGCGTCGAAGCTGGAGAGATTTTTGTCAATGGACATCAGGATGTCCGAGGTGTCGTCCCCGTTAGAGGACGTCGCTCCGGGTGAGTCTTCTTTCCGGCTTCTCTTGGAGGTTGAAGCGGATCTGGGCGCAGACGGAGTCGGTGTTTGGCTTGGCTTGCCCATGACGATGCGGTGGAAACACTCGTCAATAAACTCCGACAAGCTGGTGAGATCCTCCTCGCTTTGCTCCAGAGTTTACCTTGAATAAGACTTTTTAATTATTTGCTTCCAGAAACAGTTTTAAGATTATATTGGCAAGAATATGATGTAGAATGAATATTTGTTTTCACGCGCCTTGACTAAATCTGCCGTCTCGCAAAATTTACGTCACTGCCACATCACTTACCTGCGCCTCTCTCACTTACCTGCGCCTCCTCTTTCATTACCAGTATCAGTATTAGTTTAATCACCAGTATCAGTATTAATATCATCACCAGTATCAGTGTTAATGTCATGACCAGTAATAGTATTAATATCATCACGAGTATCAGTATTAATATCATGAACAGTATCCGTTTTAATGTCATGACCAGTATAGGTATTATTATCACCACTATCAGTATTAGTTTCATCACCAGTATCAGTATTAATATCATCACCAGTATCAGTATTAATATCATCACCAGTATCAGTATTAGTATAATCACCAGTATCAGTATTAATATCATCACCAGTATCAGTATTAATGTCATCACCAGTATCAGTTTTAATGTCATGACCAGTAATAGTATTAATATCATCACGAATATCAGTATTAATATCATCACCAGTATCAGTATTAACGTCATCACCAGTATCAGTATTAATATCATCACCAGTATCAGTTTTAGTTTCATTACCAGTATCAGTATTAGTTTAATCACCAGTATCAGTATTAATATCATCACCAGTATCAGTATTAGTTTCATCACCAGTATCAGCATTAATATCATCACCAGTATCAGTATGAATATCATCACGAGTATGAGTATTAATGTAATGACCAGTATCAGTATTAATATCATCATCAGTATCATTATTAATGTCATCACCAGTATCATTATGATTATCATCACCGGTATCATTATTAATGTCATCACCAGTATCAGTTTTAATGTCATGACCAGTATCAGTATTTTTTATCATCACCAGTATCAGTATTATTATCATCCCCAGTATCATCATTATTATCACCAGTATCACTATTAGTATAATCACCAGTATCAGTATCATCCCCAGTATCATCATTATTATCCCCAGTATCATCATTATTATAATCACCAGTATCAGTATCATCCCCAGTATCATCATTATTATCCCCAGTATCATCATTATTATCACCAGTATCACTATTAGTATAATCACCAGTATCAGTATCATCCCCAGTATCATCATTATTATCATCAGTATCAGTATTATCATCACCAGTATCAGGATAATTATCATCATCAGTATCAGTTTTAATATCATCACCAGTGTTAATATCATCAGCAGTATCAGTATTAATCACCAAAATCAGTATCATTGTCATCAGCAGTATCAGGATGGAACAGGATCAGATCTGTGGAACAGGGTCAGATTTGGTGGGAAATGGATCCGATCTGGTGGAACAGGGTCAGATCTGGTGGAACATTAATGAGTTACCGTGAGGATCCGTAATTACAGCCACACACAGGGAGTTCTGGACAAATGACCAGTTTATTGGCGAAGGAGTATGAGCAGAAGATCAACCCAGGTGACTGGTCTGCAGAAGAAACCAGGCAAAAGCTGGGAGGTAAACAGGATGGCAAAATACTCGTCCAGGCAAAGACAGGGCTCGGAGATCCAAAGACAAGCAGGGTCGGTAACCAGAAGAACCGAAAAGTAGCGGTGTCCGTCGAGAGCAAGGCAAGGAGGGTAATCCGGGGGCATGAAGCTTAAGGTCGGCAACTGAGGAACAATCCGTAGAACAGTGGAACACAACTAGACATATGTCTGAATATTATCTGGCAGAGAAGGAGAGATTGGAGGGAGCTTAAGTAGGCAGTGAGAGAAAAGGAAACCAGGTGAACTGAATGAGAAAGCAGAGGCCCCGGAGGGGGATGCAAACTGGGAAGAGAACACAGGTTTGATACGGGAGACATGGAAAGTGGGGCAAACCCGCAGGGTCCTAGGCAGTCGAAGGCGTACAGCCATGGGGTTAACCACCCTGGTTATAGGGAAAGGGCCAATGAAGCGAGGGGCCAACTTGCGATTCTCAACCCGAAGGGGAAGGTCCTTGGTTGACAACCACACCTCCTGCCCCACTTGATACTCCGGTGCAGCAATCCGCCAACGATTAGCAGCCCGAGAATACACTGCAGACGTCCTCAACAGGGCACAACGAGCCCTCCTCCATACACGTTGACATCTCAGTGCTGCTGAGGGGACTGTGATGGCAATCTCCTGTAAATCAAAGACTGGCGGCTGGTATCCATACACAGTGTAGAACGGAGAGAGCCCTGTGGAGCTGGAGGGGAGCGAGTTAAGGGAATATTCCACCCAAGGAATGTTCTGTGACCACATGGAGGGATCCCGTTCACACAACATACGTAGCTTAGTCTCCACCTCCTGGTGGACCCGCTCCGTCTGGCCATCTGTCTGTGGATGATACCCAGAGGAGAGACTCACTTGGATACCAAGAAGGTTACAGAACTTCCAAAATCGAGACACAAATTGGGGACCTCTGTCAGAGACGATGTCATCCGGAAGTCCATGTAAATGAAATACCTCCTTGGCAAGGATCTCCCCTAATTCCTTAGAAGACGGCAACTTGGCAAGAGGAATCAAATGAGTCATTTTGGAGAAACGGGCAACTATGGTAAGTAGTACTGAATGATTCTTGGAGTTGGGCAGACCTGTGATGAAATCCATGGACAAATGAGACCAAGGACGACGTGGAATTGGGAGCAGCCGCAGAAAACCAGCTGGCGGTCGATGAGAAGACTTAGCTTGGGAACAGACACGGCAAGCAGCGATGAATTCCTTGACGTCCTGGACCAAGGTCTCCCACCAGAAGCGACTCTGTACCACTGACAGAGTCTTGGTCACAACTGGGTGACAAAATAAACAAGAACAATGACAAAATGACAGTACCTCTGGGACAAGGTGCACTGGAACAAAGAGGCGACCCTGGGGACAGTTCTTAGGAATCTGGTGTTGTTGGGCCTCCCTTATCTCTCTCTCCAAACCGAGTCTGACGACCCCCAGCCGGACAGAATGGGGAAGGATGTAGTCATTCTGACCATCGGACTGTCCCTCCTCTGGAACCTCATGAAGCCTTAAGAGAGAATCCGGCTTGGTGTTCTTAGTTCCTGGTCTGTAGGATAGGGAGAAGTTGAATCTGCTGAAGAACAGGGACCATCTAGCCTGTCTGGGATTGAGTCTCTTAGCAGATCGTAGGTACTCAAGGTTCTTATGATCCGTCCACACAATGAATGGGTGCTTAGCCCCCTCCAGCCAGTGCCTCCACTCCTCGAGTGCCAGTTTAACGGCCAGGAGCTCGCGATCTCCCACATCATAATTCCTCTCGGTTGTGGAGAGACCTCTAGAAAAGAAGGCACATGGATGAGTCTTGCCATCAGAAAACCTTTGACTTAGAATAGCACCTACTCCTGCGTCAGAGGCATCCACTTCAACAATAAACTGCCGATCAGAATCCGGTGCATGGAGGACAGGTGCCGAGGTGAACAAGTCCTTTAGGCGAGAGAAGGCACGGTCCGCCGCTGTGTTCCAAATAAACCTGTTCTTAGATGAAGTAAGAGCATGCAAAGGTGAGGCGATGGAACTGTAATTTCTTATGAACCTGCGATAGAAATTGGCAAAGCCTAGGAATCTCTGAAGTTGCTTGCGAGACTGGGGAACCAGCCATTCCTTCACCGCTGAAACTTTGCTGAGATCCATGGACATTCTGTTGGGCGAGATGACATAGCCCAGAAACGATATAGAACTTCGGTGGAACTCACACTTCTCTGCTTTTACAAAAAGGTTATTCTGTAAAAGACGGAGAAGGACAGTGCGGACATGGCTCTGGTGCGTGGGGAGGTCTTTGGAAAAAATCAAAATGTCATCAAGATAAACAAAAACATATAGTCCAACCATATCTCTGAGAACATCTTTTTTTTTTTTTTTTTTTTTTTTTTTTTTTGTCTTGTCCAGCATTTAAGCAAGCAGACTGATGTTCTGGATGCTGTGTTCTGCTGAGCAAATTTATTTTGCCAAGGGGAACTTTTGTAGATGTAATGATCCCCTTGTATTTCTTGATTCTTATTTTATTTTTCAATTTGTTTTGGATAATAGCTTGTATTACAGAGTTTATGCTGCTGGACCCGACCGGAAAGGACAGGAAAGGGGCAGAAAGAGAACAGAAAAGAGAACATAAAAAAAACAAAAAAAACAAAAAACAAAAGAAAGAGATCAATGCATACATGTATATGCACATACATACCCACCTACATATATATGTATATACACTCGCACATACATTATATATATACATATATACATACATACATACATATACACATACATACACATGCATACACACACATGTACACATACATGCATACATAAAGATAGATATACATACATACATATACACATACATACACACACATATATATATATATATATATATATATACATATATACACATATACATACTCACATACACACACATACACATACACTCACACATATGCATACATATATACATATCCATACACATACATACATACACATACACATACACATAAGTACACACACATACCCACCCACACACATAAATATATACACCCACACAAGCCAACTCTAGATTTGTGGAGAACAAAACCGTTGACAATCATGAAGACCAGAAACTAGCAAGTTAAGTCAAAAAGACAGAAAGAGAGGTACCTGCTGTTAGTGAATAAACTTGCTGGATGACTCAGTGACTGTGACACATGCAGAACATTCATGCAGAACATTCAGAGTGGAACGTGTTCAGAGAAGAGAGATCATGCCAATGTGACCCCGCCCGCCTACAGCTAGAGGAAGGCCAGGAGAACCCAGAGACCCGGGTAACCGACAGTCACCCCCAGGTACAGATCCCAACCCCCCCACTCCAGAGCCAGCCATGCATCTGCCCAGGAGGTGGCGAAGGAGGTGCCCAACCAGAGTCCCCCGCAGTCAGGGGGAACAGGCCCCAGCAGGCCCAGGCCGGCAAGGGCCGATCCCGCCGGGCACCGGCCACCTAGGGCAGACAGAGCGCAGGCCCCAGGGCCCCAAGAGCCCGTGAGCAGCCCCCCGCCCCCGCAGGCAGAGGGCACAGCCCACACCGACGGAGGACCAGGATCCCCAGACCGCCACCCAGCGGCAGCCAGGTCGCACCCCAGCGCACCAGCTGCGCCCCCGGGTACAGGACACCACCCCCCCACCACCAAACCACACACACATATACATGCATACCCCGCCCCCCCCCCCAACACGCACTCCCCTCACACATATACATGCATACCCCCCCCCCCCCCCCCCCAAACACGCACTCCCCTCTCAACCCCCATCCACACAACCCTCTGCAATCCATGCACATCATCCATAACATATACAACCCCACCCCACCTCTACTCACTCACCCATACCAAGTCACACGAACCCCAATCGCCCCCGCCCCCACACACGCTCACCCCCCCCCCCACACACACACACACACGCTCACACCCCGCCACCCCATCCCTCTACTTCTACCCAACCACACATGCCCCACCAAACACCCCTCCACCACCCATAGCCCCCCTCCAAACTTCACCCTCACTCACACATCCCATTCCGCATATACACCCCCCCCTACACACACACACACACACACACACATACCCTCACTCCTCCAACACAGGCACACCCCAATACAACCCACGCGCCAACATACCCCTCCACACACACATCTACTCATCCTCACACATCCCTATCCCCTACCCACCTATATCCCCAACCCTAACCCCCCCCCAGCCATCCCACCATCCATCTGTAACCCCATACACCCACTCCCACACATCCTCACCTCACCCCTCCATCATGTCCCATGTGAGATACCTCAGAGGGGGCAGAGGACAGGATGGCCCCGATCAGGGCCCCCATAATTACCGCCCACCACTCCCAGCGTCCCCCCCACCACCCCACAGATGCAGCCGACCCAGCACCCCCCCAGGGCCGGCGACAACCCTCCTACAGCCAGGCCAGCCCAGACTTAGGCCTAATGGACGGCACTCTTCCCCCACCCGTACCCCCCCCCCCCCAGTAAAGCCCCGAGAGCAGGGGCATGAGAAGACCCTATCGTCCCTGCCTCCCCCCCGCTTATGACTGATTGTGAAGTATGTATTAGTTGCAATTAAAACTGAGGGAAGTGCCACGCGGTGCTGGGAGAGGGACCACCTAAGCAGCCCCGCCCACCATACACCGCATGCCCCCCCCCCCTAATCATGTGAGTCGTCAGTGTTTTGGTGTTTGGTGTCTAAGTGTAATTAAAACTGGGAGGTGAGCCGAGGCTGGGTGCAGCGATCAAGACCACCTTGATGGCCTTTCTCACCACCCAGCGCCACGTGCACACCTCCCAATACCCTGCCTGTGTGTGATGGGGAGCGGGGAGGAAGAGGGGTCGAGGGATTTAAGTCTGGAGGAAAGTGAGCTTTCCTCCAGAAGGTGAGCCGCCCGCGGCACTGGGCATGCCCCCTACTCCCAGGGCCCCCCAAGGACCAGGACAAGCCGGGGACAGCCATCCCCGTAACCAGAGCCTTCGGCGACTCTAACCAGAGAGTCATCACCGACCCAAGAGGGGACCAACTCACCACATGCAGAAGGGGGGCACGAGGACAAAGAGGAGGCGGGGCGGCAGAAGGGGAATCCCAGACCGATTGTCCACCGCCCCCTCACTCACAGAGGACACCCCCACCTGGGGACATGAAGCCCCCACCTTGTCCACACATCGGCACCTCACACTGTCTCAGCACAAACCTACAGCCACACACACACACACTTCCGGACACATTCAGGTCCACCCAGCCACCCGTTCAGCCCACCCTTAAAACCATCCTCCTGACCCCCACGTCACATCCAAATCTCCCCCACTCCCATCCATCATATCTACACTTATCCACCAACCTACCACACACATGCACCACCCACTCCCCCATACATACACCCCTGCCCCCCCCCACACACACACAGACAGCACGCCCCCCCCTCCCCCCTCCTCCCCCCCCATACACACACCCGTATACATGCACCACCGCCACTCCCCACATACACGCATCACCCCACTCCCCTACACACACGGCACTACCCCCCCCCACAGACACCACGACACCCCCCCCCCCACACACATCCACATACCTATGTACCACCACCAGTCCTCAACGCACACCCCCTACACACATCCCTCCATACACACTCACATCCCATCCACACTATCAAACACCCCCCACTCAACAAGTCCCAGGGTCGCAACCAGGCACCAGAGCACGTACCTGCCCGCCGCCGCAGCGGCAGGTCCAGGTCAGCCCAGCCCCCCCCCGGCACAAGCCGACCCCCCACCCCCAAGAGACAGGGGACAACCCCGGGCACCGGAGCCCGGGACCCCGCCCAGCCCACCCCACGGCGGCACAGGCGCCCGTTACGGAGTCACGCCCACCAACCCATCCCCCGCCAGCGACCTCGCCCCGCCGCTGCGCGGCAACTCCAGCCGCCGGCCCATCCAGGTCCACAGTAGGGCTAGAAACCTAGCCCCCCCAGCAGTGGAGCAGTCAAAATCCCCCCCCAGGAGCCCACCACAGACCCACAGCCCCCAGAGACCCCCAACCGGCCATCAACCCCGAGCGCAATAAGGTCACATTCTCCCCCCATACTAAGTGATGGAGCTGATCACAGGGGACCAGAGGGAATAAAGTTCAGCTGACTGATCTCTTGAGGAGGCAGACATCATCTCGACACTGATGTGATCTAATAAGAGATTTCTGAACTGCTGGATACACAGACTTTGTTTGCTTTTCCAGTTTAGAAGGATAGTTTTCTTTGCGATACATAAACTGGTGAGGATTAAGTTTGCAGAATTAAATTCTATGTTAATTTCACCCAAGTAACCCAGTAGGCCCAGTTTGGGGTTTGTAGGGATGTTACATTTGAAGCAATTTGACAGATCTTTACATACCTGAAACCAGAATTCCTGGACAGGTGGGCAAGACCACAAAGCATGGTAGTAGCTGTCAGTCGTGTTGCCAGTGCAGTGTGGACAGATGTTTGATTGTGACAGACCCATCCTGAACATCCTGTGTCCTGTATAATGAGTTCTATGCAGAATTTTAAATTGTATTAGTTGCATGTTTGAATTCCAAGTCATTGTAAATGTATCTGAACAGATTTGTGACCATTCATTTTGGTCAAAGTTACTGGATAAGTCTGCTTCCCATTTAGAAGTTGGGAGACATATGGAATCGTCTAGCTTTGATAGTAATCTATATATTTTGGATAACAGTTTCGGGGCATTGAGATTTAAGAATTCTGCAGCCCTGATAGGTAGCTGCAAGTTTAATTGATCAGGGGTGTATTTCTTACCTATAATAGATTTAAGTTGGTGGTATTCTAAGAATTTTGTGCTGCTGATTTCATATCGTGAAGTAATTGTATCAAAAGGGAGAAAGTTCCCATTTTCTATTAAATGTTCTAACTGTTTTATTCCTTTATTCTTCCACTGAGGGAAGTTTATCATTTTCCGGTTTTGCTGGATGTCGGGATTGTTCCAAATAGGTGTAAGTTTGCATGGAATAAGCAAGGATTTGGTTAGTTTAAGAAATTCCCACCAGGCCATTAGTGAGGAGCTGATATTAATGCTTTTAAAGCATTTTTGGCGTTTGACAGCTGTGCTGATAAATGGCAGGTCTGAAATTGCCACATCCTCACACATAGCTTCTTCTATATTAAGCCATGGTTCATCTAGATAGCTAGGTTTAAGCCATTTAGAGATGTATTGTAGTCTGTTGCTTATAAAGTAATTCTGGAAATGAGTCTAAGCCACCGCTATCTTTAGTCTTCTGGAGTGTTTTTAGACTAATCCGTGGTGGTTTGTCTTTCCAGAGAAATCTAGTAACATTAGAGTCCAGCGATTTAAACCAGGTCGATGGAGGTTTAATGGGGATCATTGAAAACAGATAATTGATTTTAGGTAGAATCATCATTTTTATAGTGGCAACTCTTCCCATTAGTGATATGGGTAAAGATTTCCACCGTGTGAGATCGTCCTCAACTGTTTTTAGTAGAGGGACATAATTTAGCTTTATAAGGTCTGACAGTCTGGGTGAGATGTTTATTCCCAAGTATCTAATATCTCCTGACTGTAAAGCAGTGTCAGGAGTATTATGGAAGGAACAGTTGATGGGTAGAACGGTGGTTTTAGACCAATTAATGGAATATTCAGAAATTGATGAGAATTTATTGATGAGTGCGATTGTCTGACAGATGGATGATTGTGAATTTTGAAGGAAAAGTAATACATCATCAGCATAAAGACTGGTCTTATGCTCCATATTTCTACAGTTAATGCCTTTAATGTCTTTGTTTTGTCTAATGCTAGCTGCTAAGGGTTCAATAAAGATTGCAAAAAGTGAGGGGGAGAGTGGACAGCCTTGTCTGGTGCCTCTCTGCAAGGTGAAGCTGTGAGAAGTTTGATCATTTGTCCTGACGCATGCATTTGGATTGCTATACAGTATCTTTATCCAGTGAATAAACGATGAGCCAAACCCGAATTTTCTTAATGTTGCAAATAAGAATTTCCAGTTCACCCTGTCAAATGCTTTTTCAGCATCTAGAGAGATTATTGTAGTTTCCAGGTTATGTATGGTGGCATAATCAATTAGATTTATTAGTCTGCATGTATTAGTGGTGGAATGTCGTCCCTTGATAAATCCTGTTTGATCAGGATGTATGATAAGTGGGGTTATTTTTTCTAGTCTTGTAGCAAGCACTTTACTGATTATTTTAAGATCTACGTTCATTAGTGATATTGGACGATAACTAGATGGGAGTTTGGGGTCTTTTCCTGGTTTCAGTATTACTGTAATACGAGCCAAATTCATGTTTTGAGATATTTGGCCTTTTTCCTTAATTTCTGAAGCCATTTTATAAAAAGTGGGTGCTAGTATAGACCAAAATTCTTTATAATATTCAACTGGAAAAGCGTCTGGTCCTGGAGCTTTATTGCTGGGCATGTGTTTTAAAGCTTCATGTAGTTCCCCTACTGAAATGGGTGCGTCCAAAACCATTTCCTGATCCTGTTGTAACTTTGGAAGATTGAGGTAGCTGAGAAATTCCTCAATGCTGTTGTCTGATGGATCTGTTTCTGAGGAATATAATGTTTTATAGAAATCCCTAAATGTGTCATTTATTCCATCAAGATCATGGAGGATATTTCCTCTTGAACCTTTAACAGAGGAGATGGTTGTTTTCTCCTTGTTTGCTTTTAATTGATTTGTGAGAAATCTTCCAGATTTGTTGCTATGTTCAAAATTCTCTAAGCGAAGTCTTTGTAGCAAAAACTGGGTTTTTTGGTTAATTATTTCATTCAGCTCTAGTTTAGCCTTTCTTATGTGATTCAGAACTTGCTCTTCTGGAGAAGCCTTGTAGGCATCTTCTAGTGATTTTATTTTAAGCTCTAGTTCAGATATTTTTGAACTCTCCTTCTTTTTCTTATGTGATGAAAATGAAATTATTTTCCCTCTCATTACTGCTTTTCCTGCCTCCCAAAGAACACAAGCTGATGTTCCTGGTATGTCATTGTTTTCTATATACAAAGACCACTCCCGTATGAAGTAACTGATAAAATCAGGATCTTTAAGTAATGATGTATTAAGTCTCCATTTGCTATAAGATGGTTTAGTTTTCTTATTAATCAGGGTAAATGATACTGGTGCGTGATCACTGATAGTGATGGAATGGATTTTAGTTTCTGAGATATTGTTCATCATAGAGCTGTTAGTGAGGAAGTAGTCTATTCTGGAGTATGAGTGGTGGACAGATGAAAAGTAAGTGTACTCTCTAGCAGTGAGGTGTTGTGAGCGCCAGACATCACAAAGACCAAAATCCTCCATATATTGTTTAACAACTCTTGCTGACTGCCAGACCCTATGTTTCCCTGCTCCGCCCCCCTTGTCCATCCCAGAGTTTAAGGTCATGTTGAGGTCGCCCCCAATGATAAGTGTATTATCAAGGTGATCATATAGTAAGGAGAAGAAGGAATGAAAAAAGGAGGGGTCATCAGTGTTTGGGCCATAAATATTTGCAATGCATAACTTCATGTTTAGGATAGATAATGTCATTATTATGAATCTTCCACCTGGGTCTAAAATTATATTATTAGCAGTAAAATGAATTTTCCTGTTTATCAGAATGGCTACTCCTCTTTGTCTTGAGTTGAAGCAGGCCGAGTACACGTGAGGGAACTGTACTGTAGAGAGTACGTTAGCTGTTGTTTTTAATAAATGAGTCTCCTGTAGCAGGACAATGTCTGCCTGTAGATCATTCAATCTGCTAAACACCTTCAACCTCTTCTCCCTGGAACCAGCTCCTCGTATATTCCACGTAACAAACCTCAGGGTGGTCATGCTCAAGCTACTGAAGTGTTTCTATAAAAGTATGTGTGTGTTTGTGTGTGTGTAAGCCCACATTAATGCATGCATGCTGTGTGTAGATTGTGTGCGTATATAAATTCATCTGTGTGTACAATGTTCCTATATGTCTGTCCACATGCTTAGAGTGTGTGTGAGAGTTGGGGGTGAGTGTTGATGTGATTAAACGTGCTCTGTGTTGTAGGTGTGTTATGTGCATGACATTTAGTGTCTGTGTCATGTGGATGTACGTGCGTACCCTACATATTACTGTTGGTATGGCATAATAGAATGAAAGAGCAGCTAGAAAGGAAAGGAGTGAGAAAAGCAAACAACTACAACTACACATAAAAAGAAATAGCACAAACAAAAGAGCAAAAACAAAAGCCCTAAAGGGGGGGGGGCAAAAAACAAAAACAGAACAAAACGAAAGCAACAACAACAGCAAATTTACAAAGACTGGCAGTAAATGTACAGTTCTGAATTACCATAATTAATGTGCTTATAGCAGATTAACATGTAAATTGAACAATAATTAGCTGTATGAGTGATAGATATTACCTGAGGTTAGTGGAGCCGGGGGGGGGGGGGGGTATTTTTGTCACGGTAAAGCTGTCCATTGACGAACAATTTGTCCACCGCGATGACTGCACGGGATCCTTCGTCTCTGAGCTTCTTCCGGATGGGAAACAGGACCCTGCGTCTCTCCAGAATCTCTTTGGGAAACTGATTATTTACACTAAAATCGGTCCCGCGGAGTTCCGGACCTCGATCCCTCACCTGCTCTTTCTGCTTGTAGCTCACGAACTTGGCTACAATCGGTCTGGGTCTGCGGCTGTCCGGTCTTTTCCCACCTAAGCGATGAACTCGGTGAAATGAGATGTTCCTCACCGCGTCTTCGGGTAGCTTCAGCTTGGTTTGGATAAAGGATCTGATTGTTTGCTCTGGATCCTCTTCTTGTTGCTCCGGGATTCCTGCAAAGACCAGGTTGTCCCTCATGCTGCGCGCCTGGAGATCGATCACAGTTTCCTTTATTTTTTTATTTTCCTCTGTGAGTCGGGTCATTCCCTCGTTGAGAGAAGTCACCGTCTCCCTGAGGCTGGCGTTCTCTGCGGCCAGAGACTCCACCTGCTTCTGGCTGAATTCCAGCGGCTCCCGCAGCGACTGAAACTCCCGGTGGAGAACTTCCAACAGGCCCAGACGAGCGTCGAAGCTGGAGAGATTTTTGTCAATGGACATCAGGATGTCCGAGGTGTCGTCCCCGTTAGAGGACGTCGCTCCGGGTGAGTCTTCTTTCCGGCTTCTCTTGGAGGTTGAAGCGGATCTGGGCGCAGACGGAGTCGGTGTTTGGCTTGGCTTGCCCATGACGATGCGGTGGAAACACTCGTCAATAAACTCCGACAAGCTGGTGAGATCCTCCTCGCTTTGCTCCAGAGTTTACCTTGAATAAGACTTTTTAATTATTTGCTTCCAGAAACAGTTTTAAGATTATATTGGCAAGAATATGATGTAGAATGAATATTTGTTTTCACGCGCCTTGACTAAATCTGCCGTCTCGCAAAATTTACGTCACTGCCACATCACTTACCTGCGCCTCTCTCACTTACCTGCGCCTCCTCTTTCATTACCAGTATCAGTATTAGTTTAATCACCAGTATCAGTATTAATATCATCACCAGTATCAGTGTTAATGTCATGACCAGTAATAGTATTAATATCATCACGAGTATCAGTATTAATATCATGAACAGTATCCGTTTTAATGTCATGACCAGTATAGGTATTATTATCACCACTATCAGTATTAGTTTCATCACCAGTATCAGTATTAATATCATCACCAGTATCAGTATTAATATCATGACCAGTATCAGTTTTAATATCATCACCACTATCAGTATTAATGTCATCACCAGTATCAGTTTTAATGTCATGACCAGTAATAGTATTAATATCATCACGAATATCAGTATTAATATCATCACCAGTATCAGTATTAACGTCATCACCAGTATCAGTATTAATATCATCACCAGTATCAGTTTTAGTTTCATTACCAGTATCAGTATTAGTTTAATCACCAGTATCAGCATTAATATCATCACCAGTATCAGTATGAATATCATCACGAGTATGAGTATTAATGTAATGACCAGTATCAGTATTAATATCATTATCAGTATCATTATTAATGTCATCACCAGTATCATTATGATTATCATCACCGGTATCATTATTAATGTCATCACCAGTATCAGTTTTAATGTCATGACCAGTATCAGTTTTAATGTCATGACCAGTATCAGTATTTTTTATCATCACCAGTATCAGTATTATTATCATCCCCAGTATCATCATTATTATCACCAGTATCACTATTAGTATAATCACCAGTATCAGTATCATCCCCAGTATCATCATTATTATCCCCAGTATCATCATTATTATAATCACCAGTATCAGTATCATCCCCAGTATCATCATTATTATCCCCAGTATCATCATTATTATCACCAGTATCACTATTAGTATAATCACCAGTATCAGTATCATCCCCAGTATCATCATTATTATCATCAGTATCAGTATTATCATCACCAGTATCAGGATAATTATCATCATCAGTATCAGTTTTAATATCATCACCAGTGTTAATATCATCAGCAGTATCAGTATTAATCACCAAAATCAGTATCATTGTCATCAGCAGTATCAGGATGGAACAGGATCAGATCTGTGGAACAGGGTCAGATTTGGTGGGAAATGGATCCGATCTGGTGGAACAGGGTCAGATCTGGTGGAACATTAATGAGTTACCGTGAGGATCCGTAATTACAGCCACACACAGGGAGTTCTGGACAAATGACCAGTTTATTGGCGAAGGAGTATGAGCAGAAGATCAACCCAGGTGACTGGTCTGCAGAAGAAACCAGGCAAAAGCTGGGAGGTAAACAGGATGGCAAAATACTCGTCCAGGCAAAGACAGGGCTCGGAGATCCAAAGACAAGCAGGGTCGGTAACCAGAAGAACCGAAAAGTAGCGGTGTCCGTCGAGAGCAAGGCAAGGAGGGTAATCCGGGGGCATGAAGCTTAAGGTCGGCAACTGAGGAACAATCCGTAGAACAGTGGAACACAACTAGACATATGTCTGAATATTATCTGGCAGAGAAGGAGAGATTGGAGGGAGCTTAAGTAGGCAGTGAGAGAAAAGGAAACCAGGTGAACTGAATGAGAAAGCAGAGGCCCCGGAGGGGGATGCAAACTGGGAAGAGAACACAGGTTTGATACGGGAGACATGGAAAGTGGGGCAAACCCGCAGGGTCCTAGGCAGTCGAAGGCGTACAGCCATGGGGTTAACCACCCTGGTTATAGGGAAAGGGCCAATGAAGCGAGGGGCCAACTTGCGATTCTCAACCCGAAGGGGAAGGTCCTTGGTTGACAACCACACCTCCTGCCCCACTTGATACTCCGGTGCAGCAATCCGCCAACGATTAGCAGCCCGAGAATACACTGCAGACGTCCTCAACAGGGCACAACGAGCCCTCCTCCATACACGTTGACATCTCAGTGCTGCTGAGTGGACTGTGATGGCAATCTCCTGTAAATCAAAGACTGGCGGCTGGTATCCATACACAGTGTAGAACGGAGAGAGCCCTGTGGAGCTGGAGGGGAGCGAGTTAAGGGAATATTCCACCCAAGGAATGTTCTGTGACCACATGGAGGGATCCCGTTCACACAACATACGTAGCTTAGTCTCCACCTCCTGGTGGACCCGCTCCGTCTGGCCATCTGTCTGTGGATGATACCCAGAGGAGAGACTCACTTGGATACCAAGAAGGTTACAGAACTTCCAAAATCGAGACACAAATTGGGGACCTCTGTCAGAGACGATGTCATCCGGAAGTCCATGTAAATGAAATACCTCCTTGGCAAGGATCTCCCCTAATTCCTTAGAAGACGGCAACTTGGCAAGAGGAATCAAATGAGTCATTTTGGAGAAACGGGCAACTATGGTAAGTAGTACTGAATGATTCTTGGAGTTGGGCAGACCTGTGATGAAATCCATGGACAAATGAGACCAAGGACGACGTGGAATTGGGAGCAGCCGCAGAAAACCAGCTGGCGGTCGATGAGAAGACTTAGCTTGGGAACAGACACGGCAAGCAGCGATGAATTCCTTGACGTCCTGGACCAAGGTCTCCCACCAGAAGCGACTCTGTACCACTGACAGAGTCTTGGTCACAACTGGGTGACAAAATAAACAAGAACAATGACAAAATGACAGTACCTCTGGGACAAGGTGCACTGGAACAAAGAGGCGACCCTGGGGACAGTTCTTAGGAATCTGGTGTTGTTGGGCCTCCCTTATCTCTCTCTCCAAACCGAGTCTGACGACCCCCAGCCGGACAGAATGGGGAAGGATGTAGTCATTCTGACCATCGGACTGTCCCTCCTCTGGAACCTCATGAAGCCTTAAGAGAGAATCCGGCTTGGTGTTCTTAGTTCCTGGTCTGTAGGATAGGGAGAAGTTGAATCTGCTGAAGAACAGGGACCATCTAGCCTGTCTGGGATTGAGTCTCTTAGCAGATCGTAGGTACTCAAGGTTCTTATGATCCGTCCACACAATGAATGGGTGCTTAGCCCCCTCCAGCCAGTGCCTCCACTCCTCGAGTGCCAGTTTAACGGCCAGGAGCTCGCGATCTCCCACATCATAATTCCTCTCGGTTGTGGAGAGACCTCTAGAAAAGAAGGCACATGGATGAGTCTTGCCATCAGAAAACCTTTGACTTAGAATAGCACCTACTCCTGCGTCAGAGGCATCCACTTCAACAATAAACTGCCGATCAGAATCCGGTGCATGGAGGACAGGTGCCGAGGTGAACAAGTCCTTTAGGCGAGAGAAGGCACGGTCCGCCGCTGTGTTCCAAATAAACCTGTTCTTAGATGAAGTAAGAGCATGCAAAGGTGAGGCGATGGAACTGTAATTTCTTATGAACCTGCGATAGAAATTGGCAAAGCCTAGGAATCTCTGAAGTTGCTTGCGAGACTGGGGAACCAGCCATTCCTTCACCGCTGAAACTTTGCTGAGATCCATGGACATTCTGTTGGGCGAGATGACATAGCCCAGAAACGATATAGAACTTCGGTGGAACTCACACTTCTCTGCTTTTACAAAAAGGTTATTCTGTAAAAGACGGAGAAGGACAGTGCGGACATGGCTCTGGTGCGTGGGGAGGTCTTTGGAAAAAATCAAAATGTCATCAAGATAAACAAAAACATATAGTCCAACCATATCTCTGAGAACATCATTAATTAGGGACTGAAAAACTGCAGGAGCATTAGTTAGGCCAAAAGGCATGACAAGGTACTCGTAGTGCCCTGTGGGTGTATTGAATGCAGTCTTCCACTCAGCTCCCTCTTTGATGCGGATGAGGTGATAGGCATTCCTGAGATCCAGCTTGGTGAAGATGGTGGCACCTTGAATGAGATCAAAAGCAGTGTTCATAAGGGGAAGAGGATAACGGTTCTTTATAGTTATGTCATTTAGTCCTCTGTAATCAATGCATGGTCTTAGAGTTCCATCCTTCTTTCCTACAAAAAAAAAAAAAAACCCTGCAGAAGATGAAGAGGGGCGTATTATTCCAGTCTTAAGTGCCCCTTCAATGTACTCCTTCATGGCATGAGTCTCAGGTCCTGACAAGGAGTATAAACGGCCCTTGGGAGGGAAGGTACCGGGTAAAAGATCAATGGAGCAGTCATAGGGACGATGTGGAGGAAGAGAAGTTGCCAAGTGCTTGTTGAATACCTGCTTAAGGTCGTGATACTCAGGAGGAACCTTAGAAAGATCTGGGTAGGTCTCTTGACAAACTGGTTCAGCGGGGAGTGAATTAGCCATTAGAAGACATGTGGAATAACAAGAGGATGACCAGCTCAGGACCTCACTTGTCCTCCAATCAATCAATCAATCAGCCAAGAGGCACCAAGAATAATGGGTAGCTCAGGGGAATGGATGACAAGGAAGGATACCATCTCCTGGTGATTTCCTCCTACAATGAACTTGAGAGGCGCAGTCTCTTCCGTGATCTGGTGCAACACATGACCATCAAGTGCAAATACTTTCTGCTTTTTAGAGGTGGGTAGTAATTGAATGTTAAGAGATCTTGCCAAGCCCACATCAATGAATTCCGTATCAGCCCCAGAATCGATACATGCCATAACCTGCTCAGGAAGACCATTTATAAGGAGTTGTGCCTGTAACGAGACTAAAGAGGATTTCACCAACCTCTGACTCAGTAGGAACCTCCTCTCTCCTACTGAGTCCGGTCTTTTAATGGACACCGGTGAACCAGGTGCCCGCTCTCTCCGCAATAGAAGCACAATCCCTCCTTAAAAACGTCGTGCCCTCTCTTGTGGTGTCAAGCGGGTCCGTCCAATCTGCATGGGAACCACAGGGTCCCCTACTGGAGCTGGAAATACAGGAGATTGTGCCAGGGGATTACATTGTGACACGGGCCTTGGTTCAGTGCGAAGGCTGTTAGAGGTTCGGCTCCTCTCCACTCTGCGTTCGTGAAGCCTCTGATCGATCCTGGAGGAGAGCATCTCCAGCTGGTCCAGACATCTCGGAGCTTCCCGGGTAGCCAGTTCGTCCTTAATCTCCTCATTAAGTCCTTGATAGAAAGCGTCACATAACGCCTCATCATTCCAGCGGCTTTCTGCTGAGAGAGTATGGAAATCTATTATATAGTCAGTAACCCGCCTCTTGCCTTGCTTTAGAGCTAACAGACCCCGGGCAGCCTCTCTCTCAGGTGGAACTGGGTCAAAGACTCTGATGAGCTCCCTTGTGAAGTCCTTGTAATTATAGCAGATGAGCGAGTCTCTCTGCCATTCAGCCGTTCCCCACAGCTTGGCTTTCCCTGAAAAAAGTGAAACCATATAGGCAATCCTAGCCCGTTCTGACGGGAAGGAAGAGGGCTGCAATTCAAAATGGATCTCACACTGGGTTATGAAGGGCCGACACTGACTCCGCTCACCTGAAAATACCTCTGGAGGAGTCAGACATGGTTCATGGCAAGGTGAGACTTGGCAAAGAGACGATGATCCAGTAGCTTGGACAGAGGCACCTTCCAGTGGAGCTGCAACTGAGGAGAGGTTAGATAGCATAGTCATCATGTCCTGCATGCTTGATTCCAGTTTGGTGATGACTTCTCAACACATGAGCGCCACTCCTGTGTGGACGATGGATCCATGTTGGCCAGATAATACTGTAATGAGTTACCGTGAGGATCCGTAATTACAGCCACACACAGGGAGTTCTGGACAAATGACCAGTTTATTGGCGAAGGAGTATGAGCAGAAGATCAACCCAGGTGACTGGTCTGCAGAAGAAACCAGGCAAAAGCTGGGAGGTAAACAGGATGGCAAAATACTCGTCCAGGCAAAGACAGGGCTCGGAGATCCAAAGACAAGCAGGGTCGGTAACCAGAAGAACCGAAAAGTAGCGGTGTCCGTCGAGGGCAAGGCAAGGAGGGTAATCCGGGGGCATGAAGCAGAAGGTCGGCAACTGAGGAACAATCCGTAGAACAGTGGAACACAACTAGACATATGTCTGAATATTATCTGGCAGAGAAGGAGAGATTGGAGGGAGCTTAAGTAGGCAGTGAGAGAAAAGGAAACCAGGTGAACTGAATGAGAAAGCAGAGGCAATTAGGAAGCCAGCAGGTGGATCGAGTAATCAATGATGAGCGCCAGGAGATGAGGATGGCAAAGACATGACAGGAACAGGATCAGATCTGTGGAACAAGGTCAGATCTGGTGGGAACAGGGTCAGATCTGTGGAACAGGATCAGATTTGGTGGGAACAGGATCAGATCTGTGGAACAGGATCAGATCTGGTGGGAAAAGGGTCAGATCTGGTGGAACAGGAAAAGATCTGGTGGGAACAGGATCAGATCTGTGGAACAGGATCAGATCTGTGGAACAGGATCAGATTTGGTGGGAACAGGATCAGATCTGTGGAACAGGATCAGATTTGGTGGGAACAGGATCAGATCTGTGGAACAGGATCAGATCTGGTGGGAAAAGGGTCAGATCTGGTGGAACAGGAAAAGATCTGGTGGGAACAGGATCAGATCTGTGGAACAAGATCAGATCTGTGGAGCAGGATCATATCTGGTGGAACAGGATCAGATCTGTGGAACTGAGTCAGATCTGCTGGAACAGGGTCAGATCTGTGGAACAGGATCAGATCCTGTGGAACTGGGTCAGATCTGGTGGAACAGGGTCAGATCTGGTGGGAACAGGGTCAGATCTGGTGGAACAGGGTCAGATCTGTGGAACAGGGTCAGATCTGTGGAACAGGATCAGATCTGTGGAACAGGGTCAGATCTGTGGAACAGGATCAGATCTGTGGAACAGGATCAGATCTGGTGGAACAGGGTCAGATCTGTGGAACAGGGTCAGATCTGTGGAAAAGGATCAGATCTGGTAGAACAGGATCAGATCTGTGGAACAGGATCAGATCTGTGGAACAGGATCAGATCTGGTGGAACAGGGTCAGATCTGTGGAACAGGATCAGATCTGTGGAACAGGATCAGATCTCGTGGAACAGGGTCAGATCTGTGGAACAGGGACAGTTCTGGTGGAACATGATCTGATCTGTGGAACAGGATCAGATCTGGTGGAACAGGATCAGATCTGGTGGAACAGGATCAGATCTGTGGAACAGGATCAGATGTGGTGGAACAGGATCAGATCTGTGGAACAGTATCAGATTTGGTGGGAACAGGATCAGATCTGGTGGGAACAGGGTCAGATCTGCTGGAACAGGATCAGATCTGGTGGAACAGGGTCAGATCTGTGGAACAGGATCAGATCTGGTGGAACAGGGTCAGATCTTTGGAACAGCATCAGATCTGTGGAACGGGGTCAGATCTGTGGAACAGGGTCAGATCTGTGGAAAAGGATCAGATCTGGTGGAACAGGGTCAGATCTGTGGAACAGGGTCAGATCTGTGGAAAAGGATCAGATCTGTGGAACAGTATCAGATCTGGTGGAACAGGGTCAGATCTGTGGAACAAGGTCAGATCTGTGGAACAGGGTCAGATCTGTGGAACAGGGTCAGATCTGGTGGAACAGGATCAGATCTGTGGAACAGGATCAGATCTGTGGAACAGGATCAGATGTGGTGGAACTGGGTCAGATCTGTGGAACAGTATCAGATTTGGTGGGAACAGGATCAGATCTGGTGGGAAAAGGGTCAGATCTGTGCAACAGGAACAGATCTGGTGGGAACAGGATCAGATCTGTGGAACAGGATCAGATCTGTGGAACAGGATCAGATCTGGTGGAACAGGATCAGATCTGGTGGGAACAGGATCAGATCTGTGGAACAGGATCAGATCTGTGGAGCAGGATCATATCTGGTGGAACAGGATCAGATCTGTGGAACTGGGTCAGATCTGGTGGAACAGGGTCAGATCTGTGGAACAGGATCATATCTGGTGGAACAGGATCAGATCTGTGGAACTGGGTCAGATCTGCTGGAACAGGGTCAGATCTGTGGAACTGGGTCAGATCTGCTGGAACAGGATCAGATCTGTGGAACTGGGTCAGATCTGGTGGAACAGGGTCAGATCTGTGGAACAGGATCAGATCTGTGGAACAGGATCAGATCTGTGGAACAGGGTCAGATCTGTGGAACAGGGACAGTTCTGGTGGAACATGATCTGATCTGGTGGAACAGGATCAGATCTGTGGAACGGGGTCAGATCTGTGGAACAGGGTCAGATCTGTGGAAAAGGATCAGATCTGTGGAACAGGATCAGATCTGTGGAACAGGATCAGATCTGGTGGAACAGGATCAGATCTGTGGAACAGGATCAGATCTGGTGGAACAGGGTCAGATCTGTGGAACAGGATCAGATCTGTGGAACAGGATCAGATCTGTGGAACAGGGTCAGATCTGTGGAACAGGATCAGATCTGTGGAACAGGATCAGATCTGTGGAACAGGATCAGATCTGTGGAACAGGATCAGATCTGGTGGAACAGGGTCAGATCTGTGGAACAGGATCAGAGCTGTGGAACAGGATCAGATCTGTGGAACAGGATCAGATCTGGTGGAACAGGATCAGATCTGTGGAACAGGATCAGATGTGGTGGAACAGGATCAGATCTGTGGAACAGAATCAGATCTGTGGAACAGGATCAGATGTGGTGGAACTGGGTCAGATCTGTGGAACAGTATCAGATTTGGTGGGAACAGGATCAGATTTGGTGGGAACAGGATCAGATCTGGTGGGAACAGGATCAGATCTGGTGGAACAGGGTCAGATCTGTGGAACAGGATCAGATCTGGTGGGAACAGGATCAGATCTGTGGAACAGGATCAGATCTGGTGGGAAAAGGGTCAGATCTGGTGGAACAGGAAAAGATCTGGTGGGAACAGGATCAGATCTGTGGAACAAGATCAGATCTGTGGAGCAGGATCATATCTGGTGGAACAGGATCAGATCTGTGGAACTGAGTCAGATCTGCTGGAACAGGGTCAGATCTGTGGAACAGGATCAGATCCTGTGGAACTGGGTCAGATCTGGTGGAACAGGGTCAGATCTGGTGGGAACAGGGTCAGATCTGGTGGAACAGGGTCAGATCTGTGGAACAGGGTCAGATCTGTGGAACAGGATCAGATCTGTGGAACAGGGTCAGATCTGTGGAACAGGATCAGATCTGTGGAACAGGATCAGATCTGGTGGAACAGGGTCAGATCTGTGGAACAGGGTCAGATCTGTGGAAAAGGATCAGATCTGGTAGAACAGGATCAGATCTGTGGAACAGGATCAGATCTGTGGAACAGGATCAGATCTGGTGGAACAGGGTCAGATCTGTGGAACAGGATCAGATCTGTGGAACAGGATCAGATCTGGTGGAACAGGGTCAGATCTGTGGAACAGGGACAGTTCTGGTGGAACATGATCTGATCTGTGGAACAGGATCAGATCTGGTGGAACAGGATCAGATCTGGTGGAACAGGATCAGATCTGTGGAACAGGATCAGATGTGGTGGAACAGGATCAGATCTGTGGAACAGTATCAGATTTGGTGGGAACAGGATCAGATCTGGTGGGAACAGGGTCAGATCTGCTGGAACAGGATCAGATCTGGTGGAACAGGGTCAGATCTGTGGAACAGGATCAGATCTGGTGGAACAGGGTCAGATCTTTGGAACAGCATCAGATCTGTGGAACAGGATCAGATCTGGTGGAACAGGGTCAGATCTGTGGAAAAGGATCAGATCTGGTGGAACAGGGTCAGATCTGTGGAACAGGGTCAGATCTGTGGAAAAGGATCAGATCTGTGGAACAGTATCAGATCTGGTGGAACAGGGTCAGATCTGTGGAACAAGGTCAGATCTGTGGAACAGGGTCAGATCTGTGGAACAGGGTCAGATCTGGTGGAACAGGATCAGATCTGTGGAACAGGATCAGATCTGTGGAACAGGATCAGATGTGGTGGAACTGGGTCAGATCTGTGGAACAGTATCAGATTTGGTGGGAACAGGATCAGATCTGGTGGGAAAAGGGTCAGATCTGTGCAACAGGAACAGATCTGGTGGGAACAGGATCAGATCTGTGGAACAGGATCAGATCTGTGGAACAGGATCAGATCTGGTGGAACAGGATCAGATCTGGTGGGAACAGGATCAGATCTGTGGAACAGGATCAGATCTGTGGAGCAGGATCATATCTGGTGGAACAGGATCAGATCTGTGGAACTGGGTCAGATCTGGTGGAACAGGGTCAGATCTGTGGAACAGGATCATATCTGGTGGAACAGGATCAGATCTGTGGAACTGGGTCAGATCTGCTGGAACAGGGTCAGATCTGTGGAACTGGGTCAGATCTGCTGGAACAGGATCAGATCTGTGGAACTGGGTCAGATCTGGTGGAACAGGGTCAGATCTGTGGAACAGGATCAGATCTGTGGAACAGGATCAGATCTGTGGAACAGGGTCAGATCTGTGGAACAGGGACAGTTCTGGTGGAACATGATCTGATCTGGTGGAACAGGATCAGATCTGTGGAACGGGGTCAGATCTGTGGAACAGGGTCAGATCTATGGAAAAGGATCAGATCTGTGGAACAGGATCAGATCTGTGGAACAGGATCAGATCTGGTGGAACAGGGTCAGATCTGTGGAACAGGATCAGATCTGGTGGAACAGGGTCAGATCTGTGGAACAGGATCAGATCTGTGGAACAGGATCAGATCTGTGGAACAGGGTCAGATCTGTGGAACAGGATCAGATCTGTGGAACAGGATCAGATCTGTGGAACAGGATCAGATCTGGTGGAACAGGGTCAGATCTGTGGAACAGGATCAGAGCTGTGGAACAGGATCAGATCTGTGGAACAGGATCAGATCTGGTGGAACAGGATCAGATCTGTGGAACAGGATCAGATGTGGTGGAACAGGATCAGATCTGTGGAACAGAATCAGATCTGTGGAACAGGATCAGATGTGGTGGAACAGGATCAGATCTGGTGGGAACAGGGTCAGATCTTTGGAACAGGATCAGATCTGGTGGAACAGGATCAGATCTGGTGGGAAAAGGATCAGATCTGGTGGAACAGGGTCAGATCTGTGGAACAGGATCAGATCTGGTGGAACAGGGTCAGATCTTTGGAACAGCATCAGATCTGTGGAACAGGATCAGATCTGTGGAACAGGATCAGATCTGTGGAACAGGGTCAGATCTGTGGAACAGGATCAGATCTGTGGAACAGGATCAGATCTGGTGGAACAGGATCAGATCTGTGGAACAGGATCAGATCTGTGGAACAGGATCAGATCTGGTGGGAACAGGATCAGATCTGTGGAACAGGATCAGATCTGGTGGGAACAGGATCAGATCTGTGGAACAGGATCAGATCTGTGGAACAGGATCAGATCTGGTGGAACAGGATCAGATCTGGTGGGAACAGGATCAGATCTGTGGAACAGGATCAGATCTGTGGAGCAGGATCAGATCTGGTGGAACAGGATCAGATCTGGTGGGAACAGGATCAGATCTGTGGAACAGGATCAGATCTGTGGAGCAGGATCATATCTGGTGGAACAGGATCAGATCTGTGGAACTGGGTCAGATCTGTGCAACAGGAACAGATCTGGTGGGAACAGGATCAGATCTGTGGAACAGGATCAGATCTGTGGAACAGGATCAGATCTGGTGGAACAGGATCAGATCTGGTGGGAACAGGATCAGATCTGTGGAACAGGATCAGATCTGTGGAGCAGGATCATATCTGGTGGAACAGGATCAGATCTGTGGAACTGGGTCAGATCTGCTGGAACAGGGTCAGATCTGTGGAACTGGGTCAGATCTGCTGGAACAGGATCAGATCTGTGGAACTGGGTCAGATCTGCTGGAACAGGGTCAGATCTGTGGAACAGGATCAGATCTGTGGAACAGGATCAGATCTGTGGAACAGGGTCAGATCTGTGGAACAGGGACAGTTCTGGTGGAACATGATCTGATCTGGTGGAACAGGATCAGATCTGTGGAACGGGGTCAGATCTGTGGAACAGGGTCAGATCTGTGGAAAAGGATCAGATCTGTGGAACAGGATCAGATCTGTGGAACAGGATCAGATCTGGTGGAACAGGGTCAGATCTGTGGAACAGGATCAGATCTGGTGGAACAGGGTCAGATCTGTGGAACAGGATCAGATCTGTGGAACAGGATCAGATCTGTGGAACAGGGTCAGATCTGTGGAACAGGATCAGATCTGTGGAACAGTATCAGATCTGTGGAACAGGATCAGATGTGGTGGAACAGGATCAGATCTGTGGAACAGAATCAGATCTGTGGAACAGGATCAGATGTGGTGGAACTGGGTCAGATCTGTGGAACAGTATCAGATTTGGTGGGAACAGGATCAGATTTGGTGGGAACAGGATCAGATCTGGTGGGAACAGGGTCAGATCTTTGGAACAGGATCAGATCTGGTGGAACAGGATCAGATCTGGTGGAACAGGATCAGATCTGGTGGGAACAGGATCAGATCTGGTGGAACAGGGTCAGATCTGTGGAACAGGATCAGATCTGGTGGAACAGGGTCAGATCTTTGGAACAGCATCAGATCTGTGGAACAGGATCAGATCTGTGGAACAGGATCAGATCTGTGGAACAGGGTCAGATCTGTGGAACAGGATCAGATCTGTGGAACAGGATCAGATCTGTGGAACAGGGTCAGATCTGTGGAACAGGATCAGATCTGTGGAACAGGATCAGATCTGTGGAACAGGGTCAGATCTGTGGAAAAGGATCAGATCTGGTGGAACAGGGTCAGATCTGTGGAAAAGGATCAGATCTGGTGGAACAGGGTCAGATCTGTGGAACAGGGTCAGATCTGTGGAAAAGGATCAGATCTGGTGGAACAGGGTCAGATCTGTGGAACAGGGTCAGATCTATGGAAAAGGATCAGATCTGGTGGAACAGGGTCAGATCTGTGGAACAGGGTCAGATCTGTGGAAAAGGATCAGATCTGTGGAACAGTATCAGATCTGGTGGAACAGGGTCAGATCTGTGGAACAAGGTCAGATCTGTGGAACAGGGTCAGATCTGTGGAACAGGGTCAGATCTGGTGGAACAGGATCAGATCTGTGGAACAGGATCAGATCTGTGGAACAGGATCAGATCTGTGGAAAAGGATCAGATCTGTGGAACAGTATCAGATCTGGTGGAACAGGATCAGATCTGTGGAACAGGATCAGATCTGTGGAACAGGGGTCAGATCTGTGGAAAAGGATCAGATCTGGTGGAACAGGGTCAGATCTGTGGAACAGGGTCAGATCTGTGGAAAAGGATCAGATCTGTGGAACAGTATCAGATCTGGTGGAACAGGGTCAGATCTGTGGAACAAGGTCAGATCTGTGGAACAGGGTCAGATCTGTGGAACAGGGTCAGATCTGGTGGAACAGGATCAGATCTGTGGAACAGGATCAGATCTGTGGAACAGGATCAGATGTGGTGGAACTGGGTCAGATCTGTGGAACAGTATCAGATTTGGTGGGAACAGGATCAGATTTGGTGGGAACAGGATCAGATCTGGTGGGAAAAGGATCAGATCTGTGGAACAGTATCAGATCTGGTGGAACAGGATCAGATCTGTGGAACAGGATCAGATCTGTGGAACAGGGGTCAGATCTGTGGAAAAGGATCAGATCTGGTGGAACAGGGTCAGATCTGTGGAACAGGGTCAGATCTGTGGAAAAGGATCAGATCTGTGGAACAGTATCAGATCTGGTGGAACAGGGTCAGATCTGTGGAACAAGGTCAGATCTGTGGAACAGGGTCAGATCTGTGGAACAGGGTCAGATCTGGTGGAACAGGATCAGATCTGTGGAACAGGATCAGATCTGTGGAACAGGATCAGATGTGGTGGAACTGGGTCAGATCTGTGGAACAGTATCAGATTTGGTGGGAACAGGATCAGATTTGGTGGGAACAGGATCAGATCTGGTGGGAAAAGGGTCAGATCTGTGCAACAGGAACAGATCTGGTGGGAACAGGATCAGATCTGTGGAACAGGATCAGATCTGTGGAACAGGATCAGATCTGGTGGAACAGGATCAGATCTGGTGGGAACAGGATCAGATCTGTGGAACAGGATCAGATCTGTGGAGCAGGATCATATCTGGTGGAACAGGATCAGATGTGGTGGAACTGGGTCAGATCTGCTGGAACAGTATCAGATTTGGTGGGAACAGGATCAGATTTGGTGGGAACAGGATCAGATCTGGTGGGAACA
The DNA here is from genome assembly GCF_933228915.1 of Telmatherina bonti. NCBI lineage: Eukaryota > Metazoa > Chordata > Actinopteri > Atheriniformes > Telmatherinidae > Telmatherina > Telmatherina bonti. Next base: position 2,181,594 of record NC_136625.1, on the reverse strand, counting down.
GGGTCAGATCTTTGGAACAGGATCAGATCTGGTGGAACAGGATCAGATCTGGTGGAACAGGATCAGATCTGGTGGGAACAGGATCAGATCTGGTGGAACAGGGTCAGATCTGTGGAACAGGATCAGATCTGGTGGAACAGGGTCAGATCTTTGGAACAGCATCAGATCTGTGGAACAGGATCAGATCTGTGGAACAGGATCAGATCTGTGGAACAGGGTCAGATCTGTGGAACAGGATCAGATCTGTGGAACAGGATCAGATCTGTGGAACAGGGTCAGATCTGTGGAACAGGATCAGATCTGTGGAACAGGATCAGATCTGTGGAACAGGGTCAGATCTGTGGAAAAGGATCAGATCTGGTGGAACAGGGTCAGATCTGTGGAACAGGGTCAGATCTGTGGAAAAGGATCAGATCTGGTGGAACAGGGTCAGATCTGTGGAACAGGGTCAGATCTGTGGAAAAGGATCAGATCTGGTGGAACAGGGTCAGATCTGTGGAACAGGGTCAGATCTATGGAAAAGGATCAGATCTGGTGGAACAGGGTCAGATCTGTGGAACAGGGTCAGATCTGTGGAAAAGGATCAGATCTGTGGAACAGTATCAGATCTGGTGGAACAGGGTCAGATCTGTGGAACAAGGTCAGATCTGTGGAACAGGGTCAGATCTGTGGAACAGGGTCAGATCTGGTGGAACAGGATCAGATCTGTGGAACAGGATCAGATCTGTGGAACAGGATCAGATCTGTGGAAAAGGATCAGATCTGTGGAACAGTATCAGATCTGGTGGAACAGGATCAGATCTGTGGAACAGGATCAGATCTGTGGAACAGGGGTCAGATCTGTGGAAAAGGATCAGATCTGGTGGAACAGGGTCAGATCTGTGGAACAGGGTCAGATCTGTGGAAAAGGATCAGATCTGTGGAACAGTATCAGATCTGGTGGAACAGGGTCAGATCTGTGGAACAAGGTCAGATCTGTGGAACAGGGTCAGATCTGTGGAACAGGGTCAGATCTGGTGGAACAGGATCAGATCTGTGGAACAGGATCAGATCTGTGGAACAGGATCAGATGTGGTGGAACTGGGTCAGATCTGTGGAACAGTATCAGATTTGGTGGGAACAGGATCAGATTTGGTGGGAACAGGATCAGATCTGGTGGGAAAAGGGTCAGATCTGTGCAACAGGAACAGATCTGGTGGGAACAGGATCAGATCTGTGGAACAGGATCAGATCTGTGGAACAGGATCAGATCTGGTGGAACAGGATCAGATCTGGTGGGAACAGGATCAGATCTGTGGAACAGGATCAGATCTGTGGAGCAGGATCATATCTGGTGGAACAGGATCAGATCTGTGGAACTGGGTCAGATCTGCTGGAACAGGGTCAGATCTGTGGAACAGGATCATATCTGGTGGAACAGGATCAGATCTGTGGAACAGGATCAGATCTGTGGAACAGGATCAGATCTGTGGAACTGGGTCAGATCTGGTGGAACAGGGTCAGATCTGTGGAACAAGGTCAGATCTGTGGAACAGGGTCAGATCTGTGGAACAGGGTCAGATCTGGTGGAACAGGATCAGATCTGTGGAACAGGATCAGATCTGTGGAACAGGATCAGATCTGTGGAAAAGGATCAGATCTGTGGAACAGTATCAGATCTGGTGGAACAGGATCAGATCTGTGGAACAGGATCAGATCTGTGGAACAGGGGTCAGATCTGTGGAAAAGGATCAGATCTGGTGGAACAGGGTCAGATCTGTGGAACAGGGTCAGATCTGTGGAAAAGGATCAGATCTGTGGAACAGTATCAGATCTGGTGGAACAGGGTCAGATCTGTGGAACAAGGTCAGATCTGTGGAACAGGGTCAGATCTGTGGAACAGGGTCAGATCTGGTGGAACAGGATCAGATCTGTGGAACAGGATCAGATCTGTGGAACAGGATCAGATGTGGTGGAACTGGGTCAGATCTGTGGAACAGTATCAGATTTGGTGGGAACAGGATCAGATTTGGTGGGAACAGGATCAGATCTGGTGGGAAAAGGGTCAGATCTGTGCAACAGGAACAGATCTGGTGGGAACAGGATCAGATCTGTGGAACAGGATCAGATCTGTGGAACAGGATCAGATCTGGTGGAACAGGATCAGATCTGGTGGGAACAGGATCAGATCTGTGGAACAGGATCAGATCTGTGGAGCAGGATCATATCTGGTGGAACAGGATCAGATCTGTGGAACTGGGTCAGATCTGCTGGAACAGGGTCAGATCTGTGGAACAGGATCATATCTGGTGGAACAGGATCAGATCTGTGGAACAGGATCAGATCTGTGGAACAGGATCAGATCTGTGGAACTGGGTCAGATCTGTGGAACTGGGTCAGATCTGCTGGAACAGGATCAGATCTGTGGAACTGGGTCAGATCTGCTGGAACAGGGTCAGATCTGTGGAACAGGATCAGATCTGTGGAACAGGGTCAGATCTGTGGAACAGGATCAGATCCTGTGGAACTGGGTCAGATCTGGTGGAACAGGGTCAGATCTGGTGGGAACAGGGTCAGATCTGGTGGAACAGGGTCAGATCTGTGGAACAGGATCAGATCTGTGGAACAGGATCAGATCTGTGGAACAGGGTCAGATCTGTGGAACAGGGACAGTTCTGGTGGAACATGATCTGATCTGGTGGAACAGGATCAGATCTGTGGAACTGGGTCAGATCTGTGGAACTGGGTCAGATCTGCTGGAACAGGATCAGATCTGTGGAACTGGGTCAGATCTGCTGGAACAGGGTCAGATCTGTGGAACAGGATCAGATCTGTGGAACAGGGTCAGATCTGTGGAACAGGATCAGATCCTGTGGAACTGGGTCAGATCTGGTGGAACAGGGTCAGATCTGGTGGGAACAGGGTCAGATCTGGTGGAACAGGGTCAGATCTGTGGAACAGGATCAGATCTGTGGAACAGGATCAGATCTGTGGAACAGGGTCAGATCTGTGGAACAGGGACAGTTCTGGTGGAACATGATCTGATCTGGTGGAACAGGATCAGATCTGTGGAACAGGATCAGATCTGGTGGAACAGGGTCAGATCTGTGGAACAGGATCAGATCTGTGGAACAGGATCAGATCTGTGGAACAGGGTCAGATCTGTGGAACAGGATCAGATCTGTGGAACAGGATCAGATCTGTGGAACAGGGTCAGATCTGTGGAACAGGATCAGATCTGTGGAACAGGATCAGATCTGTGGAACAGGATCAGATCTGGTGGAACAGGGTCAGATCTGTGGAACAGGATCAGAGCTGTGGAACAGGATCAGATCTGTGGAACAGGATCAGATCTGGTGGAACAGGATCAGATCTGTGGAACAGGATCAGATGTGGTGGAACAGGATCAGATCTGTGGAACAGAATCAGATCTGTGGAACAGGATCAGATGTGGTGGAACTGGGTCAGATCTGTGGAACAGTATCAGATTTGGTGGGAACAGGATCAGATTTGGTGGGAACAGGGTCAGATCTGTGGAACAGGATCAGATCTGGTGGAACAGGATCAGATCTGGTGGAACAGGATCAGATCTGGTGGGAACAGGGTCAGATCTGGTGGGAACAGGGTCAGATCTGTGGAACAGGATCAGATCTGGTGGAACAGGATCAGATCTGGTGGAACAGGATCAGATCTGGTGGGAACAGGGTCAGATCTGTGGAACAGGATCAGATCTGGTGGAACAGGATCAGATCTGGTGGAACAGGATCAGATCTGGTGGGAACAGGATCAGATCTGGTGGAACAGGGTCAGATCTGTGGAACAGGATCAGATCTGGTGGAACAGGGTCAGATCTTTGGAACAGCATCAGATCTGTGGAACAGGATCAGATCTGTGGAACAGGATCAGATCTGTGGAACAGGGTCAGATCTGTGGAACAGGATCAGATCTGTGGAACAGGATCAGATCTGTGGAACAGGGTCAGATCTGTGGAAAAGGATCAGATCTGGTGGAACAGGGTCAGATCTGTGGAACAGGGTCAGATCTGTGGAAAAGGATCAGATCTGGTGGAACAGGGTCAGATCTGTGGAACAGGGTCAGATCTGTGGAAAAGGATCAGATCTGGTGGAACAGGGTCAGATCTGTGGAACAGGGTCAGATCTATGGAAAAGGATCAGATCTGGTGGAACTTGGTCAGATCTGTGGAACAGGGTCAGATCTGTGGAAAAGGATCAGATCTGTGGAACAGTATCAGATCTGGTGGAACAGGGTCAGATCTGTGGAACAAGGTCAGATCTGTGGAACAGGGTCAGATCTGTGGAACAGGGTCAGATCTGGTGGAACAGGATCAGATCTGTGGAACAGGATCAGATCTGTGGAACAGGATCAGATCTGTGGAAAAGGATCAGATCTGTGGAACAGTATCAGATCTGGTGGAACAGGATCAGATCTGTGGAACAGGATCAGATCTGTGGAACAGGGGTCAGATCTGTGGAAAAGGATCAGATCTGGTGGAACAGGGTCAGATCTGTGGAACAGGGTCAGATCTGTGGAAAAGGATCAGATCTGGTGGAACAGGGTCAGATCTGTGGAACAGGGTCAGATCTGTGGAAAAGGATCAGATCTGTGGAACAGTATCAGATCTGGTGGAACAGGGTCAGATCTGTGGAACAAGGTCAGATCTGTGGAACAGGGTCAGATCTGTGGAACAGGGTCAGATCTGGTGGAACAGGATCAGATCTGTGGAACAGGATCAGATCTGTGGAACAGGATCAGATGTGGTGGAACTGGGTCAGATCTGTGGAACAGTATCAGATTTGGTGGGAACAGGATCAGATTTGGTGGGAACAGGATCAGATCTGGTGGGAAAAGGGTCAGATCTGTGCAACAGGAACAGATCTGGTGGGAACAGGATCAGATCTGTGGAACAGGATCAGATCTGTGGAACAGGATCAGATCTGGTGGAACAGGATCAGATCTGGTGGGAACAGGATCAGATCTGTGGAACAGGATCAGATCTGTGGAGCAGGATCATATCTGGTGGAACAGGATCAGATCTGTGGAACTGGGTCAGATCTGCTGGAACAGGGTCAGATCTGTGGAACAGGATCATATCTGGTGGAACAGGATCAGATCTGTGGAACTGGGTCAGATCTGCTGGAACAGGGTCAGATCTGTGGAACAGGATCAGATCTGTGGAACAGGATCAGATCTGTGGAACTGGGTCAGATCTGTGGAACTGGGTCAGATCTGCTGGAACAGGATCAGATCTGTGGAACTGGGTCAGATCTGCTGGAACAGGGTCAGATCTGTGGAACAGGATCAGATCTGTGGAACAGGGTCAGATCTGTGGAACAGGATCAGATCTGTGGAACAGGATCAGATCTGGTGGAACAGGATCAGATCTGTGGAACAGGATCAGATGTGGTGGAACAGGATCAGATCTGTGGAACAGAATCAGATCTGTGGAACAGGATCAGATGTGGTGGAACTGGGTCAGATCTGTGGAACAGTATCAGATTTGGTGGGAACAGGATCAGATTTGGTGGGAACAGGATCAGATCTGGTGGGAACAGGGTCAGATCTGTGGAACAGGATCAGATCTGGTGGAACAGGATCAGATCTGTGGAACAGGATCAGATCTGGTGGAACAGGATCAGATCTGGTGGGAACAGGATCAGATCTGTGGAACAGGATCAGATCTGTGGAGCAGGATCATATCTGGTGGAACAGGATCAGATCTGTGGAACTGGGTCAGATCTGCTGGAACAGGGTCAGATCTGTGGAACAGGATCAGATCCTGTGGAACTGGGTCAGATCTGGTGGAACAGGGTCAGATCTGGTGGGAACAGGGTCAGATCTGTGGAACAGGATCAGATCTGTGGAACAGGATCAGATCTGGTGGAACAGGGTCAGATCTGTGGAACAGGATCAGATCTGTGGAACAGGGTCAGATCTGTGGAACAGTATCAGATCTGGTGGAACAGGGTCAGATCTGTGGAACAGGATCAGATCTGTGGAACAGGATCAGATCTGTGGAACAGGGTCAGATCTGTGGAACATGATCTGATCTGGTGGAACAGGATCAGATCTGTGGAACGGGGTCAGATCTGTGGAACAGGATCAGATCTGGTGGAACAGGGTCAGATCTGTGGAACAGGGTCAGATCTGTGGAAAGGGATCAGATCTGGTGGAACAGGATCAGATCTGTGGAACAGGATCAGATGTGGTGGAACAGGATCAGATCTGTGGAACAGAATCAGATCTGTGGAACAGGATCAGATGTGGTGGAACTGGGTCAGATCTGTGGAACAGTATCAGATGTGGTGGAACAGGATCAGATTTGGTGGGAACAGGATCAGATCTGGTGGGAACAGGGTCAGATCTGTGGAACAGGATCAGATCTGGTGGAACAGGATCAGATCTGTGGAACAGGATCAGATCTGGTGGAACAGGATCAGATCTGGTGGGAACAGGATCAGATCTGTGGAACAGGATCAGATCTGGTGGAACAGGATCAGATCTGGTGGGAACAGGGTCAGATCTGTGGAACAGGATCAGATCTGTGGAACAGGGTCAGATCTGTGGAACAGGATCAGATCTGGTGGAACAGGGTCAGATCTGTGGAACAGGATCAGATCTGTGGAACAGGGTCAGATCTGTGGAACAGGATCAGATCCTGTGGAACTGGGTCAGATCTGGTGGAACAGGGTCAGATCTGGTGGGAACAGGGTCAGATCTGGTGGAACAGGGTCAGATCTGTGGAACAGGATCAGATCTGTGGAACAGGATCAGATCTGGTGGAACAGGGTCAGATCTGTGGAACAGGATCAGATCTGTGGAACAGGGTCAGATCTGTGGAACAGTATCAGATCTGGTGGAACAGGATCAGATCTGTGGAACAGGATCAGATCTGTGGAACAGGATCAGATCTGTGGAACAGGGTCAGATCTGTGGAACATGATCTGATCTGGTGGAACAGGATCAGATCTGTGGAACGGGGTCAGATCTGTGGAACAGGATCAGATCTGGTGGAACAGGGTCAGATCTGTGGAACAGGGTCAGATCTGTGGAAAAGGATCAGATCTGGTGGAACAGGATCAGATCTGTGGAACAGGATCAGATCTGTGGAAATGGGATCAGATCTGGTGGGAACAGGATCAGATCTGTGGAGCAGGATTATATCTGGTGGAACAGGGTCAGATCTGTGGAACAGGATCAGATCTGTGGAACAGGATCAGATCTGTGGAACAGGATCAGATCTGTGGAACAGCATCAGATCGGGTGGAACAGGATCAGATCTGGTGGAACATGATCTGATCTGGTGGAACAGGATCTGATCTGGTGGAACAGGGTCAGATCTGTGGAACAGGATCAGATCTGTGGAGCAGGATCATATCTGGTGGAACAGGATCAGATCTGTGGAACAGGATCAGATCTGGTGGAACAGGGTCAGATCTGGTGGAACAGGATCTGATCTGGTGGAACAGGGTCAGATCGGCTGGAACAGGGTTAGATCTGGTGGAACAGGGTCAGATCTGTGGAACAGGATCAGATCTGGTGGAACAGGGTTAGATCTGTGGAACAGGGTCAGATCTGTGGAACAGGATCAGATCTGGTGGAACAGGGTCAGATCTGTGGAACAGGAACAGATTTGGTGGGAACAGGGTCAGATCTGTGGAACAGGATCAGATCTTTGGAACAGGATCAGATCTGTGGAACGGGGTCAGATCTGTGGAACAGGATCAGATCTGGTGGAACAGGGTCAGATCTGTGGAACAGGATCAGATCTGTGGAACAGGGTGAGATCTGTGGAAAAGAATCAGATCTGGTGGAACGGGATCAGATCTGTGGAACAGGATTAGATCTGGTGGAACAGGGTCAGATCTGTGGAACAGGGTGAGATCTGGTGGGAACAGGGTCAGATTTGTGGAACAGGGTCAGATCTGTGGAACAGGATCAGATCTGTGGAACAGGGTCAGATCTGTGGAACAGGATCAGATCTGTGGAACAGGATCAGATCTGTGGAACAGGGTCAGATTTGTGGAACAGGGTCAGATCTGTGGAACAGGATCAGATCTGTGGAACAGGGTCAGATCTGTGGAAAAGGATCAGATCTGGTGGAACAGGGTTAGATCTGTGGAACAGGGTCAGATCTGTGGAACAGGATCAGATCTGGTGGAACAGGGTCAGATCTGTGGAACAGGATCAGACCTGTGGAACAGGAACAGATCTGGTGGGAACAGGATCAGATCTGTGGAACAAGATCAGATCTGTGGAACAGGATCAGATCTGTGGAACAGGATCAGATCTGTGGAACAGGATCAGATCTGTGGAACAGGAACAGATCTGGTGGAACAGGAACAGATCTGTGGAACAGGATCAGATCTGTGGAACAGGATCAGATCTGTGGAACAGCATCAGATCTGTGGAACAGGGTCAGATCTGTTTAACAGGATCAGATCTGTGGAACAGGGTCAGATCTGTTTAACAGGATCAGATCTGTGGAACAGGAACAGATCTGTGGAACAGGAACAGATCTGGTGGGAACAGGGTCAGATCTGTTTAACAGGATCAGATCTGTGGAACAGGAACAGATCTGTGGAACAGGATCAGATCTGTGGAACAGTATCAGATCTGTGGAACAGGATCAGATCTGTGGAACGGGGTCAGATCTGGTGGGAACAGGGTCAGATCTGTGGAACAGGATCAGATCTGATGGGAACAGGCTCAGATCTGTGGAACAGGATCAGATCTTTGTAACAGGTTCAGATCTGTAGAACAGGATCAGATCGAGTGGAACAGGGTCAGATCTGGTGGGAACCGGGTCAGATCTGTGGAACAGGATCAGATGTGTGGAACAGTATCAGATCTGTGGAACAGGATCAGATCTGTGGAACAGGATCAGATCTGGTGGAACAGGGTCAGATCTGTGGAACAGGATCAGATCTGTGGAACAGGAACAGATCTGGTGGAACAGGAACAGATCTGTGGAACAGGATCAGATCTGTGGAACAGTATCAGATCTGTGGAACAGGATCAGATCTGTGGAACAGCATCAGATCTGTGGAACAGGGTCAGATCTGTTTAACAGGATCAGATCTGTGGAACAGGAACAGATCTGTGGAACAGGAACAGATCTGGTGGGAACAGGGTCAGATCTGTTTAACAGGATCAGATCTGTGGAACAGGAACAGATCTGTGGAACAGGAACAGATCTGGTGGGAACAGGAACAGATCTGTGGAACAGGAACAGATCTGGTGGGAACAGGGTCAGATCTGTTTAACAGGATCAGATCTGTGGAACAGGAACAGATCTGTGGAACAGGAACAGATCTGGTGGGAACAGGGTCAGATCTGTGGAACAGGATCAGATCTGATGGGAACAGGCTCAGATCTGTGGAACAGGATCAGATCTTTGTAACAGGTTCAGATCTGTAGAACAGGATCAGATCGAGTGGAACAGGGTCAGATCTGGTGGGAACCGGGTCAGATCTGTGGAACAGGATCAGATGTGTGGAACAGTATCAGATCTGTGGAACAGGATCAGATCTGTGGAACAGGATAAGATCTGTGGAACAGGATCAGATCTGGTGGAACAAGGGTTAGATCTGGTGGAACAGGATCAGATCTGTGGAACAGGATCAGATCTGTGGAACAGAATCACATCTGGTGGAACAAGGGTTAGATCTGGTGGAACAGGATCAGATCTGTGGAACAGGATCAGATCTGTGGAACAGGATCACATCTGGTGGAACAAGGGTTAGATCTGGTGGAACAGGATCAGATCTGTGGAACAGGATCAGATCTGTGGAACAGGATCAGATCTGTGGAACAGGACTCGCAGCTCTCGTGGGAACAGGATTAAGTAACATCCTAATGTTATTTTGTCAAACAAAGTGAGGGGAGAAAGAGGAGCTGAGGGTGTCGACAGCTTAATCCAGGTGTTGTTTAGGACAGGTGAAGCTGTGATGTCACACAGGTGGATCAGGTAAAACCTGGACTCAGACTATTCACAGCTCAGTCTGTCTTCTGGTTTCCAGGATGGTCAGTTTGGATCGGAGAAGTCAACAGAACAAGGTACTGATGCTGGTTGACCTTATTCTGGTCTGTCTGTTGTGACTGGTCCTGGATGATGGCATCATTCAGACAGATTAACCTGCAGCAGTCGGATTCGTTAGTTGCTGGATTGATTTTTATCTTTTATTCTGGATTAGACAGATGGACAAATCCAGTTTAATACAAACAGGTCTGAGGGTTGCATCTTTGACTGGACGTGACGTCAATGATTTAATGTGATGGTCTTCGTCGTGTTCTGATGGTCTTCCTCTGATTACGGCTCTCCGGGTTTCTTGTCAGATCTTTGTGGAGCTGCATGAGCTGGTAGAGGACCAGAACCAGGACCTGCAGTGGAGGGAGACCGCTGGTGATCGGTGGATCAGATCTGAAGAGGATGAGGAGATGTCTCACATCACATCTCTGTCTACCCAGTCCCTGATGGAACTGCAGAAAATCATTTCCCACAGTGAGGACGCTCTAATCCAGATCCGATCAATCTGTAATATAGATCCAATCACGCCCTAGTCCAGATTCCAGATCTGATCAAACTCTAACCTAGATCTGATGAAACTAACCCAGATCCTTTCCTGAATAATTCATAATGAGTGTATGAATGATCCTGATGTCATGATGTTGCTATGGTTACAGGTTCTTTTCTCCTGGACCTTCATCAGAAGACTCTTCCAGGTATCGCTAAGCAACTGGTCCAGCAGATGGTGGTTTTAGACCAGATCAGGACTGAAGACCAGGCCGATGTCCTGAAAGCTCTGCTCCTAAAACACAGGTCATCCATCCATCATCCATCATCCATCCATCCATTTACCCATCATCCTTCCATCTATCCATCCATCATCCATCATCCATCATCCATCCATCATCCATCCATCTTCCATCCATCATCCATCATCCATCCATCATCCATCATCCATCCATCATCCATCATCCATCCATCATCCATCATCCATCCATCATCCATCCATCATCCATCCATCTTCCATCCATCATCCATCATCCATCATCCATCCATCATCCACCCATCCATCCATCCATCATCCATCATCCATCCATCATCCATCCATCATCCATCCATCATCCATCCATCTATCCATCCATCATCCATCCATCATCCATCCATCCATCCATCCATCATCCATCATCCATCATCCATCATCCATCTATCATCCATCCATCATCCATCATCCATCCATCATCCATCCATCTATCCATCCATCATCCATCATCCATCCATCATCCATCCATCATCCATCCATCCATCCATCCATCATCCATCCATCCATCCATCATCCATCCATCCATCATCCATCATCCATCCATCATCCATCCATCCATCCATCCATCCATCCATCATCCATCCATTATCCATCATCCATCCATCATCCATCCATCCATCCATCATCCATCCATCTTCCATCCATCATCCATCATCCATCATCCATCCATCATCCATCCATCATCCACCCATCCATCCATCCATCATCCATCATCCATCCATCATCCATCCATCATCCATCCATTATCCATCCATCCATCCATCATCCATCCATCATCCATCTTCCATCCATCATCCATCCATCTTCCATCCATCATCCACCATCCATCCATCATCCACCCATCCATCCATCCATCATCCATCATCCATCCATCATCCATCTATCATCCATCCATCATTCATCCATCCATTATCCATCCATCCATCCATCCATCATCCACTCATCCATCCATCCATCCATAATCCACTCATCCATCCATCCATCCACCCATAATCCACTCATCCATCCATCCATCCATCCATAATCCACTCATCCATAATCCACTCATCCATCCATCCATCCACTCATCCATCCAGCCGTCCATCTAACCATTCATCCATCCATCTATTTATCATCCATTCATCCATCTTCCACCCATTCACCCATCGATCCATTATCCATCCATCCATCCATCCATTATCCATCCATCCATCCATCCATTATCCATCCATCCTTCCATCTGTCATTCATCCATCCATCCATCCATACACTCATTCATTCCTCATCCATCCATCCATCCATCCATCCATCCAACAGTTCCTCTGCTCTTCACCAGTCATCCCAGTGACATCCCACCAGTCCACCATCACAGATCCCTGACGAACAAGAGAACTGAGGCCACCATCATTCTTGTTGGTATGCTGTAGACCCAGATGCAGTTTTGTGGATCAGAACTCAACCTGGTTGTGACCCATTTGTATTTTCTGTGAAAGGTTCGGTGGGTTCAATATTCTCTCTGTGGTGTCTGCAGGCAGTGTGGGCTTCCTGGACCAGCCCTGCATGGCTTTTGTGCGGCTGCAGGAGGCGGTCCTGTTGGAGTCCGTGTTGGACATTCCCATCCCTATCAGGTTCCTCGTCCTCCTGCTGGGTCCACCATCTGCCAACATGGACTACCACCAGATGGGGCAATCCATTTGTGCACTCATGTCCGATCAGGTGAGCTTCAGAGACAAACCCTATCTATCGTCCCATTGATCCCACCTTCATCTCATAGCTCTGGGTTCCTTCAGTGCTTCCATGAGACCGCCTTCCAGGCAGAAGACCATCGAGACCTCCTGACTGCCATCAACCGCTACCTGGACTGCAGCATCAACCGCCCCCTTTTTGATGTGGATAGAGTCAAGATGCTCCAATCAGCGGCTTGTTTCCAGAAGAGAGAGGAAGATGAGGAGAGGAGCAAGCTGCAGGAGAAAGCAGGGGGTAAGCAGGCTGAAGGTGGGGTGAGGGTATTTCCTGGTAGAGCCAAGTGTTGTTGGCGGGGTGATGGAAAGAAATTTCATGGTTGCCGACGATGTGGTCCAGGGTGGCACATAGATGGTAGACGGAGATTGTATAGGTGACAGCTGGGCCTCAATTTAAAGGGTCTGTCATGCTACAAGGAGCTTTCTGCTGTGTTAGTGATGAACACTAATCATACAAGAGAGTGCTGCCGTTTTTATCACAAGCCAAGCCAAGCCAACTTTATTTACAAAGCACTTTCTGACAGCCACTGCTAACAAAGTGCTGAACATAACGTAATTAACATTTTAAAACATAAAACAATAGAACAGAAAACAATAAAACGGTAAAGTTTAAAACCATAAAATATAAAACAATGAAATGAAAAACGCATGTTTCAGTTTTCCAGCCGGTCTCTACATATGGTTTCCATGACGATTGGTTTTAGAGACCCGTGACCCTTCATTGGACTAAGCGGTTAGGATAATGAATAATGAATGAATGGTTTTAGAGAGTTCTACTTAAAGAGTATATAGACATCCTGGAGGGGGTGGTGGGAGTGGACTCGGTGATCGGTCATCTTCTTCAGGTTATGCATGTTCATGAGAAGAAAGCCACACCCACCTTCACTGCTCAGTGTGAGACAGAAGAGGCTAAAGCTATGGGGGACATTTTCAGCGCTAACATGTCGGCTGTGAGGGAACACTACGTCTGTTCACATTTTCCAATGAAAGAATGGCGAGACAGCAATGGATGGAGTTTGTTTTTGGAAGCAGCCACTAAGGTGTATGGGAAGTCCAAAATGAATTAAAATTTCAAAAAATACATTTCAAAATTCAAAAACCAAATTACATTTTGAAAACCAATTCACAATTTAAAAAACAAATTTCAATTTCAAAAACCAAGTTTAAATTTAAAAGAAACAAATTTACATAAGAAAAGCATTCAATTTTTAGGGAACAAATATACATTTTAAAAATTGATTCCAAATGGGCTGTGTTCTGTGTCTCTATTGTTGAGGCGGCCGGCCGGAGCTGTGGCTGCAAGGTCGTTGGTGCCTGTCGTGGCGGTAATCCCAGGACTCGTTGGTGGACACCAGCAGTGAGGGATGCCGTCAAGCTGAAGAAGGAGTCCTATCGGGCCTTCTCTGCCTGTGGGACTCTGGAGGCAGCTGATGGGTACCGACAGGCTAAGCGGCATGCGGCTTCGGCTGTCGCCGAGGTAAAAACCCGGGCATGGGAGGAGTTCGGCGAGGCCATGGAGAAAGACTTCCGGACGGCTTCGAGGAGATTCTGGTCCACCATCCGGCGGCTCAGGAGGGGGAAGCAGTGCTCCATTAATACTGTGTACAGTGGAGATGGGGAGCTGCTGACCTCAACTCGGGACGTTGTGGGTCGGTGGAAGGAATACTTCGAAGACTTCCTCAATCCTACCAACACGTCTTCCGATGAGGAAGCAGAGCTGGAGGACTCAGGGGTAGACTCTCCTATCTCTGGGGCTGAAGCCGCTGAGGTGGTCAAAAAGCTCCTTGGCGGCAAGGCCCCGGGGGTGGATGAGATCCGCCCGGAGTTCCTTAAGGCTCTTTCTGTCCTCTTCCCCCCACACAGCAGAGGCAGATGGCTGCCTGTCCTTGAGCCGGGTTCTGCCGGAGGTTTCCTTCCTGTTAAAAGGGAGTTTTTTCCTTCCCACAAGTGGCTCGGGCATCTGGTCAGGATGCCTCCTGGACCTCCCTGGTGAGGTGTTCCAGGCATGTTCCTCTGGGAGGAGACCCCGGGGAAGACCCAGGACACGCTGGAGGGATTATATCTCTCGGCTGGCCTGGGAACGCCTCGGGATCCCCCCACAGAGTTGGCAAATGTGGCTGGGGAGAGGGAAGTCTGGGCTTCCCTGCTTAGGCTGCTGCCCCCGCGACCCGACCCCGGATAAGCGGCAGAAGACGGATGGATGGATGGATGGATGGATGGATGGATGGATCGGCATAAAAATGTTTTCAATGTTTTTGTTTTGACGGTCAGACGGTGTGGACTGTCTGTTTTCCATGTTTTTGCTATAAAGTGGTCCTAACGGTGAGACCTCGCTGTCTTCCCGTCCAGATTGTTTGTCTTCGTCCAACCCCGGTGAGGAGCCTCTGAGACGTTCAGGTCGTCTTTTCGGCGGTCTGCTCAGCGATGTGATGCGTCGCTACCCTCAGTACGTCAGCGACATCCGGGACGCTCTCAACCCTCAGTGCATGGCCGCCATCATCTTCATCTACTTCGCCGCTCTGTCCCCTGCCATCACTTTTGGCGGACTTCTCGGTGAGTTGGAACCTCGAGACCCATAAATGTTGATCTTAAAATAATCTGCAAACCCCTCACTACCTGGCTAGAAAAAGATAACTCCCTCTGTTATACATCATGACCAAATAGGTTTCATAAAAGGTAGACAATCCTCTATTAATACACACAGACTTATCAATATTATAGATTACCCTACCATTAAGAATTAAAAACCATAATAATGTCTTTAGATGCAAAGAAAGCTTTCGACAGAGTAAACTGGAAATTTTTTATAGCAACTCTACACAAATTAGGATTTGGACCCTCTTTTATGGACTGGATAAAGATATTATATAACTCACCCACGGCCTGTGTGAAGACGAATGATCAAATTTCACCAAGCTTCAGTTTCCAGAGAGGCACCAGACAAGGCTGTCCACTTTCGCCCTCACTATTTGCTATCTTTATTGAACACTTAGCAGCCACTATCAGGCTAATTAAAAATATCAAGGGCATCCAGGGAAAAACATAGAACAGAAAAAAGAACACATAAGTCTTTATGCTGATGATATATTACTTTTCCTTCAGAATTCACAAACCTCTCTATCAAAGACCATCTCACTAATTATTGATTTCTCTTTAATCTCAGATTATTCTATTAGGCAGAGGGGATGGAGTCCTCCCACGCCTCTATTTCTGGAGCTTTGCTGGGGGGGTTTTGGGCGGGGTGCTGTCTGGTAGACCTGGGCCTGGGGGGTGCCGGTCAGCTGCATCTGGGGGGGCGGCGCTGGGAGTGGCGGGTGGTGGTCATAGGGTGAAATAATTCAGGCAAGTGGGTGAGCAATGGGATGGGGAGGAGAGGTGGCCGGATGAGGATGGCTGGGGTATGGGAAGGGGCGTGTTGGGGGGGGCACGATGTGATGGGTGTGTGTATGATGTAGTGTGCTTGTGAATATGAGGCGGATGGAAGGGGGGCTAGGGGGTGTGTATGTGTGTGGAGTGGAGTATGTGATGCAGTGTGTGTGGCTGTATAAGGGGAGACAGGGTGGGGTGTGGGCTGTACCTTCTGCCTGTGGGGGTGGGGGGGTTGCCTTTGGGCTCTTGGGGCCCAGGGGCCCGCACTCTGTCTGCCCTGGGTGGGTGCATGGCTTGCTCCGGAGCGGGGCGTTTGGGGTCTGTGCTTGGGGACAGCTGCAGGCTACCCGGGTTTTGGGTTTCTCCTGGCCTTCCTCTTTCCATTGTATGGGCGGGGGCACGTCGTGTGGGCGTGGCCACGTCGTGTGGGCGTGGCATGATTACTCTTCTCTGAACACGTTCCACTCTGTATGTTCTACATGTGACACAGTCACTGAGTCGTCTGCAGGTTTATGTACTAACTGCAGCTGGTTTTCTTTTCTTTTTTCTCTCTATGACTTGTTTTTCTGTTTTCTCATCTTCTTGATTCTCTTTTTGTCCGTCTTCTATCTTCTCCGGTCCGTTCCAGCAGTTCAAACTTCGTAATTCAAACAATTATGTGAAATAAATAGAAAAATAAAATAAGAATCCAGGACATCAAGGGGAGCGCTATATCTATAAAGTAAATGCAGCAGAACAGCATCCAGATCATCATTCTGCTGCTTCAATACTGGACAAGACTAAAAAAAAAAAAAGAATCTCGAGACCTCATCCGGATGCCAGATCCAGACCTGTTAATGCTTCTCTGTGACGCAGGTGAAAAAACGGAGGGTCTGATTGGTGTGTCTGAGCTGATTGTTGCCACGGCGATGCAGGGGATCATTTTCAGTGTCCTGGGGGCTCAGCCCCTCCTGGTGATCGGGTTCTCTGGACCATTGCTGGTCTTTGAGGAGGCCTTCTACACCGTGAGTTCCCGACACACAGAATTCTGCTACAAAGAGGTAGTTTGGTTCTCACCTCAAACGGTCTTGGTGTTCCACTTGGTTCTGTACTGGGATTTTTCTGGTCCAGTTGTGACTCTACCAGTTGAAATGGTCTGAAACTGGACCGGTATGTGTTCCTGTTCAGTTCTGTAAAGTCAACAAGATGGAGTACCTGACGGGCCGGGTGTGGATTGGGTTCTGGCTGGTCCTCATCGTCATCGTCACCGTGGCCTTAGAGGGAAGCTTCCTGGTTCGGTTTGTCTCCCGCTTCACTCAGGAGATCTTCAGCTTCCTCATCTCCCTCATCTTCATCTATGAGACCTTTGCCAAGCTGGTCAAGGTGAGATCTGCAGGTGGGACAAGTCCAGACAGGTGTCCTCCGGACTCTGAGCAACGCTGTGGTTTGTTCCAGATCTTCAAGGAGCATCCGCTCGGCAACTGTTACCATGGAAACAGCTCTGCCTCTCCGTCGCTGGTTAACAGCACCATGGCTGCAAGGAATTCTGGGAAAGTTGGGAGAGAACCAAATACGGCTCTGCTGTCCCTCGTCCTCATGGCGGGGACATTCCTCATCGCCGTCTACCTCAGGAAGCTGAAGAACAGCTCCTTCTTCCCAGGACGGGTTGGTTTACCGCCACCTCACCCCTACCTCACTCACCTCACCCCTACCTCACCTACCTAACCCCTATCTCACCCCTACCTCACTCACCTCACCCCTACCTCACCTACCTAACCCCTATCTCACCCCTACCTCACTCACCTCACCTACCTAACCCCTATCTCACCCCTACCTCACTCACCTCACCTACCTAACCCCTATCTCACCCCTACCTCACTCACCTCACCCATACCTCACCTACCTAACCCCTATCTCACCCCTACCTCACTCACCTCACCCCTACCTCACCTACCTAACCCCTATCTCACCCCTACCTCACCTACCTAACCCCTATCTCACCCCTACCTCACTCACCTCACCCATACCTCACCTACCTAACCCCTATCTCACCCCTACCTCACTCACCTCACCCATACCTCACCTACCTAACCCCTATCTCACCCCTACCTCACTCACCTCACCCCTACCTCACCTACCTAACCCCTATCTCACCCCTACCTCACTCACCTCACCCCTACCTCACTCACCTCACCCCTACCTCACCTACCTAACCCCTATCTCACCCCTACCTCACTCACCTCACCTACCTAACCCCTATCTCACCCGTACCTCACTCACCTCACCTACCTAACCCCTATCTCACCCCTACCTCACTCACCTCACCCATACCTCACCTACCTAACCCCTATCTCACCCCTACCTCACTCACCTCACCCCTACCTCACCTACCTAACCCCTATCTCACCCCTACCTCACTCACCTCACCTACCTAACCCCTATCTCACCCCTACCTCACTCACCTCACCCATACCTCACCTACCTAACCCCTATCTCACCCCTACCTCACTCACCTCACCCCTACCTCACCTACCTAACCCCTATCTCACCCCTACCTCACTCACCTCACCCCTACCTCACCTACCTAACCCCTATCTCACCCCTACCTCACTCACCTCACCTGCCTAACCCCTATCTCACCCCTACCTCACTCACCTCACCTACCTAACCCCTATCTCACCCCTACCTCACCCACCTCACTCCAACTCACCCCTACCTCACCTACCTAACCCCTATTTTACCCCTACCTCACCCACCTCACCCCAACCTCACCCCTACCTCACCCACCTCACCCCTACCTCACCTACCTAACCCCAACCTCACCCCTACCTCACCCACCTCACCCCTACCTCACCTACCTAACCCCAACCTCACCCCACCTCACCCCTACCTTACCCACCTCACCTCTACCTCACGCCTATCTCACCCCTACCTCACCCCTATCTCACCCCTACCCCACCCACCTCACCCCTACTTCACCTATCCCACCCTTACCTCACCCACCTCACCCCTACCTCACCTACCTAACCCCTATCTCACCCATACCTTACCCACCTAACCCCTATCTCACCCCTACCTCACTCCTGTCTCACCCCACCTCACCCCTACCTCACCTACCTCACCCCTATCTCACCTCTACCTCACCCACCTCACTCCTACCTCACCTACCTAACCCCTGTCTCACCCCTACCTCACCCCTACCTCACCCAACCTCACCTGACCTCACCCCTACCTTACACACCTCACCCCTACCTCACACCTATCTCACCCCTACCTCACCCCATCTCACCCCTACCTCACCCACCTCACCCCTACCTCACCCACCTCCCCCCTACCTCACTCCTGTCTCACCCCACCTCACCCCTATCTCACTCACCTCATCCTGTCTCACCCCTATCTCACACCTACCTCACCCCTATCTCACCCACCTCACCCTTTACAATGAACTGTTGACGTCCTTCCCGTCGACCGGCTGCTGTTATCTAGCCGTCCTGTTTCCTGCAGGACACATGGATCTTTCCAGACTAACATTTATGCAACATAATGACATAACAATCTCCAGACACCAGCTTCACTAACTCGACATCAGGTTCATCGATACCTGGGAGGTATTTTTGTCTTCCTGGTGAATTCTGATCACTGAACCGACACAAATGGAAAAAGTGTTTCAACATAAATCTCCAGAATTTGCTAACATTAAATCAAAGTACGTGGCAGATGTGTTTCATAAAAACTGGATCTGTTGCGTCTCGCACCAGGAAGCTGTAACAAGTTGCAACTTATCCCTAAAGAACAATTATTTATATTATTTACAAGATAAATCTCGTGTTTTGAGTCACATCTTTGGTCTGATGTATAACGAATCCAATCTGGGAAGCTGTTGGTGAGTCTGGAGGTTTATAGCAACAACCAGTAGGAGGCGGTAACGACACGTCCGAGTGAAGTGCTTCAGCACCAGTCCAACCAGTGTCAGGCTGAATCTTTACTGCTATCTGATCCTGAACATGAAATGCCTCCAGTCGATTTCTGTCTTACCGAAACAAATGATTTCTCTTGACAAATTAATTCAATTCAATTCAACTTTATTTACATAGCGTCAAATCACGGCAATGCCATCTCAAGACGCTTTACAGACAGAGAAGAAAACATAATGAAAGCCAATTCATAACAGCCTATATAAGGAAACCAACAGATTGAAAAGGGCTTATCAATAGCTGCATCCTAGTGGCTTTCAGATGAAGCTAATAAAAGCCGTTCACAGTTCTTCAGACCTCTGTAATGTACTCGAACTACAGATACAAAGGGCTGTTTTCAGTCTTTTGTTTGATAAAACCCTCCCTCTACTGGAAACCTTCCGGCCAAACTGTCACAACTGTAGAACTGTAGACATCAAATCAAAATGTATTTGTAAAACAACCTTTTATACGTGAACCAGTGCAAAGTGCTTTACATATTAAAACAACATGGAAAACAACTAGGCACATATTCCTTCACATGCTGAACCCACCCCCAACTCCATGTTACATGGCAAAACTCTGAAATAATCTTCTGTCTCTTTAACGACTGGCTTAGTGCACCATGCGGAAACGATATCCGAGGGATCCTTTCACACCAGGGGCCAGTCCACCCATAACCATAGACCACATCACCACTGGAACGGCCACAACAGGGTGGTCCTTGATCTGCAGCACAGCCAAATGGCTGCAATGCAAGGGCCGACCTGTAAATCGCCATCGCCATGGCAACAACCCAGCAGGCTGAGCAGGCATGGCCCCCAGCGTGGAGGGTCCCCATGAGGAAAAGTCTGAAATAACAAAGCTTAAGAAGTATCAAACAAGACTAAGACCAAGACCTAACCCGAACCCAACAGAAAGAACAGAAAAACTAAACATAAGAATTAAATATTTTAAGTATAAAGTGGTCAAATAAACTAAAAATAAACAAGTGAATAAAAAAAATAAATAAATAAATAAGTAGTCCCCACATAGACTAAAAACCAGATACACACTGGTACACAGTAGGTCCATGCTGATACACATTGGTACACAGGAGGTACACACTGGTACACACTGGTACAGAGTAGGTACATGGTGGTACACAGCAGGTACACGCTGGTACAGAGAAGGTCAACATTGATACACAGCAGGTTCACGCTGTTATACGCTGGTACAGAGAAGGTAAACACTGATACACAGCAGGTACATTGTGGTACACAGAAGGTACATGCTGGTACAGAGTAGGTACATGGTGGTACACAGCAGGTACACACTGGTACACAGCAGATACACGCTGATACACAGTGGTACACAGCAGGTACACGGTGGTACACAGGAGGTACACACTGGTACACGCTGGTACAGAGCAGGTACACAGCAGATACACGCTGGTACACAGAAGGTACAGGCTGGTACACAGCAGGTATGCACTGATACATTCGGGGTCCAGAGGACAAGCCCCGTCTTGGTTCTGAAGAACTTCCTCATTGCTCTTTCCTGATGACGGGTTTTTCCTGTTTCAGCTCCGCAGGATCATCGGAGACTTCGGAGTTCCCATAGCGATCCTCATCATGGTCCTGGTGGACTACTGTGTGGAGGACACGTACACCCAGGTGAGGCTGCATCACGCGGACATCCTCCTGTAGACCGATGGGTCAGACATGAACTTCTGTCTCCTCTGGGCCAACAGAAGCTGAATGTCCCCAGTGGACTCTCCGTGTCAAGTCCGGAGAAGCGGGGTTGGCTGATCTCCCCGTTCGGGTCCGACGGACTCTTCCCTGTCTGGATGATGGGGGCCAGCTTCCTCCCGGCCATCCTGGTCTTCATCCTCATCTTCATGGAGTCCCAGATCACAGCGTATGGACATTACTTCAGCAGGACTGGATGTGACTCTGGACTCTGGGTACAGGCCTTGTCTCAGGTCTTGTGTCTGTCTGCAGGTTGATTGTCAGTAAGAAGGACCGGATGCTGGTGAAGGGCACCGGTTTTCACCTGGACCTGCTGATCATTGTGGTGGTAGGCGGAGTCTCGGCGCTGTTCGGTCTACCATGGTTGTCGGCCGCCACTGTCCGGTCCGTCACCCACACCAACTCGCTGACCATTATGAGCAAGGACGTCACACCCGGAGACAAACCTCGCATCCAAGAGGTCAAGGAGCAGAGGGTGACCGGGTTCCTGGTAGCGGTTTTCGTCGGTAAGTCAAGCGCGTTCTCTACCTGAACCTCAACCTGGTTCTAGTCTACTGTCTCTGCTCCGTCAGGTCTGTCCATTGTGATCGGAGAGGTCCTGCATCAGATCCCTCTGGCGGTCCTGTTTGGGATCTTCCTCTACATGGGCGTCATGTCACTGAACGGGATCCAGCTCACAGAGCGCCTGATCCTGCTCCTGATGCCACCAAAGTACCACCCAGACCAAATCTATGTCCGTAAGGTGAGCCTAGGACTGCTCTATACCTGTCCCATAGGGGCGAGCCAGAATCCTGGACTGGATCAGCTGACATGGCCTACCAATCGGGTCTAGGATCCACTGATCTGGTCTAGGCTCCTCTGACCTGGTGTAGGCTCCACTGATCTGGTCTATGATCGTCTGATCTGGTCTAGGATCCTCTGAGCTGGTCTAGGATCCTCTGATCTGGTCTAGGCTCCACGGATCTAGGCTGTATCTAGATCTAGTTTCACCCAGGTCTTGGGGGACTCACACAGGACGAACACCTGTTCCTCCTGTCTCACCGTCTCACCTGTTGTCCCCCAGGTGCGGACCTTGAGGATGCATCTGTTCACTCTGGTCCAGCTGAGCATCCTGTCCGTGCTGTGGGCTGTCATGGCAACGGCGGCAGCGTTGGCGTTCCCCTTCATGCTGTTGCTGACCATCCCCGTCAGGATGTTGCTGTTGCCCCGCCTCTTCTCCCGCCAAGAGCTGCAGAGTGTAAGTCACTGTGATGTCATCATGATGTCATCATCTGATCACTGAGTCTTCCTGGAAGCAGAGCGACGATGAGTCAGTGTCGCGCCGCCATTTTATTTTCCTCTCTGACGCGCAGCCATCTTGTTTTCCTGTCTGAATGACGACTCAGCAATTCGCCGCCATCTTGTTTTCCTGTCTGAATGACGACTCAGCAATTCGCCACCATCTCGTTTTCCTGTCTGAACGTTGACTCAGCAATGCGCAGCCATCTTGTTTTCCTGTCTGAACGTTGACTCAGCAATGCGCCGCCATCTTGTTTTCCTGTCTGAACGTTGACTCAGCAATTCGCCACCATCTCGTTTTCCTGTCTGAACGTTGACTCAGCAATGCGCCGCCCATCTTGTTTTCCTGTCTGAATGACGACTCAGCAATGCGCCACCATCTCGTTTTCCTGTCTGAACGTTGACTCAGCAATGCGCCGCCATCTTGTTTTCCTGTCTGAACGTTGACTCAGCAATGCGCCGCCATCTTGTTTTCCTGTCTGAATGACGACTCAGCAATTCGCCGCCATCTTGTTTTCCTGTCTGAATGACGACTCAGCAATTCGCCACCATCTTGTTTTCCTGTCTGAACGTTGACTCAGCAATGCGCCGCCATCTTGTTTTCCTGTCTGAACGTTGACTCAGCAATGCGCTGCCATCTTGTTTTCCTGTCTGAACGTTGACTCAGCAATGCGCCGCCATCTTGTTTTCCTGTCTGAACATTGACTCAGCAATGCGCCGCCATCTTGTTTTCCTGTCTGAACGTTGACTCAGCAATGCGCCGCCATCTTGTTTTCCTGTCTGAACGTTGACTCAGCAATGCGCCGCCATCTTGTTTTCCTGTCTGAACGTTGACTCAGCAATGCGCCGCCATCTTGTTTTCTTCTCTGAACGTTGACTCAGCAATGCGCCGCCATCTTGTTTTCCTGTCTGAACGTTGACTCAGCAAAGCGCCGCCCATCTTGTTTTCCTGTCTGAACGTTGACTCAGCAATGCGCCGCCATCTTGTTTTCTTGTCTGAACGTTGACTCAGCAATGCGCCGCCATCTTGTTTTCCTGTCTGAACATTGACTCAGCAATGCGCCGCCATCTTGTTTTCCTGTCTGAACGTTGACTCAGCAATGCGCCGCCATCTTGTTTTCCTGTCTGAACGTTGACTCAGCAATGCACCGCCATCTTGTTTTCCTGTCTGAACGTTGACTCAGCAATGCGCCACCATCTTGTTTTCCTCTCTGAACAATGACTCAGCAAAGCGCCGCCATCTTGTTTTCCCCCGTTCTTCTCCACCCATCATGACTCCTTCATTTCAGCCATTTAAACATTCAGTTCTGTTACATGACGGGGGCGCTGAACGTCCTGGTTCTGACCTGTCTACTCTGGTTCTGCAGCTGGATGCTGATGATGCGACACCACACCTGGAGGAGGAGGTGCCAGACAAGAACTGTCAGCTGCAGATGCCTGTGTGACCCGGCGCAGCAGGCTGATTAGATGGATTTGATCGTCTGTGGTTCTTGTAAAACTGAAACATGTTTTGTTGCTCAGTAAAACCAAAGTCCGGCTCAAAACTGGTCTCCATCCTTTATTTTCACCAAAGCTCAATGTGTGAACATGACAAGGTGATGAATTAAGGAATTAAGGTCAGGGGGCGGAGCCAAAGAGGTCAGCGAGGTGGCATGGCCCATCAGTTTTTTGTGTTTTTTTTGTGTCTTGTCCAACATAGAAGCAGCTGAATGAAGGTCTGGATGCTGTTCTGCTGAACATATTTACTCTGCCAAGAGGAGCTTTAGAGAGAAAATGTTTCCCCTGATTTTCTGGAGTCTTATTTTATTTCTCTATTTATTTTGGATTATTGTTTGCATTGCAGAGTTTGTACTGCTGGACCGGACCAGAGAGGAGAGAAATAGAAAGAAGAGAAAAAAGAGAAACATCTCATAGAGAAAGAGACAGAGATAAAGAGAGAGAGAGAATAAAACATACATATGCATATTTATATGCATATACACATATACGCACTCGACTGTATGAACACATAAACATACACATACAAGCCTATCTTAGATTCATATTTCCCCTGCGAAGGAGTTAAACTATCAACTGCCGGAAGCGCCAGAAACTAACAAGTTAAATATAAATATATAAATCAGACACACAGGAAGAAAACCAGCTGCTGTTAGTAAATGAACCTGCAGGCGACTCAGTGACTGTGTCACATGTAGAACATACAGAGTGGAACGTGTTCAGAGAAGAGAGATCATGCCAATGTGACCACTCCCACACAATGTGACCCCGCCCACACAATGTGACCCCCACACAAAGGTGAGAGGAAGGCCAGGAGGACCCCGAGACTCGGGCAACCGGCAGCCACCCCTAAGCACAGAAGCCAACCACCCCACTCCGGAGCTAGCCATGCCCACAGTCAGGGGGAACAGGCTCCAGCGGGACCATACCAGCAAAGTCCAGCACCAGCCGCCCAGGGCAGACAGAGCTCAGCCCCCAAGAATTTGAAGGCAACCCCCCACCTCCGCAGGCAGAGGGCCCAGCCCATACTAATGGAGAGTCAGGATCCCCAGACAGCCGCCGAGTGGAGGCCAGGCCGCACTCCAGTGCATTGGCCGCTCTCCCCGAGCAGATGACTTTATCCCCAACCACACTCACACACCCATACTCCCTCCCTACACACACCCTACCCGCCCCACCCATTACACATGCTCCATCTCACACTCCCCTACCTCCTGCCTCCACTCACATACTCCCACATAGACACATACCCACGCCATAACACAACCCCCATCACAAGCTCCCCCTATACACACCTCAACATGCACCCCCCTACTGAATCCCCATTCACACACTCCCTTCTTTATCCACACACATCCCCACCCCACCTCCAATCACCCACTTCTCTCTACATACACATATCCAAACTCACCTTTCCATCTCTGCTCATACACTGCCCCCTATACGTGCCCACACCTTCCACCAAGTCCCTCCACCTCTACCCACCCATACAAGCCCCATGAAAAAACCCAACCCCACCCACATTTAGATACTCCCCCTTTATTCATGCACACGCCCCATCGCGCACTCCCCCAGCCCACCTCCACTCTACACAGACAGATACCTCCCCACACCCCCTCCATTCGCATTCACACTCCTCCTTATACACAAGCACACTCCATCATACCCACCCCATCACACCCCCTACCACCAACATACCCCCTACACACACATCCTCATCCATCTGCATACACCCCCTCCCCACCCACTTTAACAAATTCTTTCACCCTGGTTCCTCCCCTTATCCGCCCCTACTCTCTTACATTCCATTTGCAGCTTCATCCATTTGCTCCTAGACGTCCTCATCATTTCTTCCCAACATGGGGGAGCAGAAGACAAGAGTCGGGCCCCCACAGCTACTGCCCACCACTCCCAGCATCCCCTATTTAAAACGGTTTAAACAAGGTATTTTACCAACCTGTTCCCAGTTAAACGGGTTAAACCAGGTATTCTACTGACCTCTCCCCAGTTAAACCGGTAATTTTACCTAACCGTTCCCATTTAAACTAAATAAATCAGATATTTTACCTACCTGTTGCTCAATAAACTAGTTATTTTACCAACCTGTACCCAGTTAAACCAATTATTTTACCAACCTGTTCCCAGTTAAACTAGTTTGTTTTACTGACCTGTTAAACCGGTTAAACTAGATTTTGTACAGACCCTTTCCCAGTTAAACTGGTTAAATCAGTTATTTTACCAACCTATTGACAGTTAAACCAGTTAAACCAGGTATTTTACCAACTTGTTCCCATATAAACTGGTTAAAACAGGTATTTAACCTACCAGTTTCTAGTTAAACCAGTTTTTTACCAACCTGTTCCAAGGTAAACCAGTTAAAACAGTTATTTTACCAACTGCTCCTAGTTCAACCGATTAATGCAAGTATTTTACCAATCTGTTCTCAGTTAAACTGGTTAAACCAAATATTTTACTGGCCTGTTCCCTTTTAAACTGGTGTCGTGGAATTTATCCGATGAGAAATAAATCTATTAATCAACTGTTTTCTGTTCAGATTTATTGATCATGTACAGATGTTGCGAGCGAGAGGTCTCGAGAGCTCTGCCCTCTCTGTACATGATCAATAAATCTGAACAGAAAACAGTTGATTAATAGATTTATTTCTCATCGGATAAATTCCACGACAATTTGGTGTCAGAAGTGGGATCCCATGTGCTTCTTCCGGGACCGGACTGAGGGGCAGGCCACCTGGATCCAAACAGATTCATCCTCAAACCTCGTGTTGGCCTTGAGAGTGATGAGGGCCACAGTCAACGGTTTCGGTCGATCACGAGGGGATCTCAACCCACGTGTGGGTTTATCTGGTGAGAAGTATATTTTTCCAAATTATAATTGAAAGTGGTTTTAATAATATTATAGACTGAGTTATACTTAATGCTAATCAAACCGAAACAGATTTATGAAATTGTCGACTGTTTTCATAATACTGGTGGTTGCGCTCTTTTTCCCCAGGACTGACTTTGACAAATAGACACTTAGAGACATAGACTCTGTGAGATCAGGTTCCAAAAAGAAGCCCTGTGAGTAGTACTACAAGATCAGGTTCCAAAAAGAAGCCCTGTGAGTAGAAATACGAGATCAGGTTCCGAAACGAAGCCCTGTGAGTAGAAATACAAGATCAGGTTCCAAAAAGAAGCCCTGTGAGTAGAAATACGAGATCAGGTTCCGAAACGAAGCCCTGTGAGTAGAAATACAAGATCAGGTTCCAAAAAGAAGCCCTGTGAGTGCGAGATCAGGTTACTAAACGAAGCCCTGTGAGCAGACTTTTAGGACTGACATAACAGAAATATAAGACCAGGTGATGATGGGGACTATAGGGGGAAAGGAGGAGCAACCTAAACCAGATTCACCTATTATGATGTTGATGAAAAAGAAATATGGGAATGAATGTTGTGAATTTCTCGTTTTGTGGTGTGAAAAGTTCGGGTTTCCTGATGGTGGATCACTTAGTAAGAACCACTTAAAGAAGTTGAGAGATGAACTAGAAAAAGAACGCTGTAAGATGTTGGAAAGACAAACGGTTAAGAGTGAAGATGTGAAAATGATGTACAGAATGAATGAATGTCTAAAGAAATGGGAACAAGAGTGTGAATTAAGAGGAAGTAAGGGCCAGAAGAAAAGCCAGACAGTTATGTCTGGAGTAGCACATGGTGATAAGGGACAGGAGAGGCCTGTTAAAAAACCTAATGTTAAACCAGGAACCTCAGCTTCTCTTTATCCTTCATTACAGACATTCATGTGGGCATCTGCAGTCAACTACTCTCTGGACTCCGCCCTTCCGCCTTATTGTCCAACTGATCAGCACTATCGGGAGACAAAAGATGATGGACCGAGCTCACAGCACAGCAGCGCGCAGTCATCATCGTCTGAGGCCGAGGCCGTGCCACGTGTTGCCACCCCATCACCTCCAGTACTCAGTCCAGTCCACCAGGCGTCGCCCGAGGCCGTGCCACGTGTCGCCACCCCATCACCTCCAGTACTCAGTCCAGTCCACCAGGCGTCGCCCGAGGCCGTGCCACGTGTCGCCACCCCATCACCTCCAGTACTCAGTCCAGTCCACCAGGCGTCGCCCGAGGCCGTGCCACGTGTCGCCACCCCATCACCTCCAGTACTCAGTCCAGTCCACCAGGCGTCGCCCGAGGCCGTGCCACGTGTCGCCACCCCATCACCTCCAGTACTCAGTCCAGTCCACCAGGCGTCGCCCGAGGCCGTGCCACGTGTTGCCACCCCATCACCTCCAGTACTCAGTCCAGTCCACCAGGCGTCGCCCGAGGCCGTGCCACGTGTCGCCACCCCATCACCTCCAGTACTCAGTCCAGTCCACCAGGCGTCGCCCGAGGCCGTGCCACGTGTTGCCACCCCATCACCTCCAGTACTCAGTCCAGTCCACCAGTGCCACGTGTCGCCACCCCATCACCTCCAGTACTCAGTCCAGTCCACCAGGCGTCGCCCGAGGCCGTGCCACGTGTCGCCACCCCATCACCTCCAGTACTCAGTCCAGTCCACCAGGCGTCGCCCGAGGCCGTGCCACGTGTCGCCACCCCATCACCTCCAGTACTCAGTCCAGTCCACCAGGCGTCGCCCGAGGCCGTGCCACGTGTCGCCACCCCATCACCTCCGGTACTCAGTCCAGTCCACCAGGCGTCGCCCGAGGCCGTGCCACGTGTCGCCACCCCATCACCTCCAGTACTCAGTCCAGTCCACCAGGCGTCGCCCGAGGCCGTGCCACGTGTCGCCACCCCATCACCTCCGGTACTCAGTCCAGTCCACCAGGCGTCGCCCGAGGCCGTGCCACGTGTCGCCACCCCATCACCTCCAGTACTCAGTCCAGTCCACCAGGCGTCGCCCGAGGCCGTGCCACGTGTCGCCACCCCATCACCTCCGGTACTCAGTCCAGTCCACCAGGCGTCGCCCGAGGCCGTGCCACATGTCGCCACCCCATCACCTCCAGTACTCAGTCCAGTCCACCAGGCGTCGCCCGAGGCCGTGCCACGTGTCGCCACCCCATCACCTCCGGTACTCAGTCCAGTCCACCAGGCGTCGCCCGAGGCCGTGCCACGTGTCGCCACCCCATCACCTCCGGTACTCAGTCCAGTCCACCAGGCGTCGCCCGAGGCCGTGCCACGTGTCGCCACCCCATCACCTCCGGTACTCAGTCCAGTCCACCAGGCGTCGCCCGAGGCCGTGCCACGTGTCGCCACCCCATCACCTCCAGTACTCAGTCCAGTCCACCAGGCGTCGCCCGAGGCCGTGCCATGTGTTGCCACTCCATCACCTCCAGTACTCAGTCCAGTCCACCAGGCGTCGCCCGAGGCTGTGCCATGTGTCGCCACCCCATCACCTCCAGTACTCAGTCCAGTCCAGCAGGCGTCGCTACAGGACAACCTTGCAGGGGCCTTTGGTGCACAATGCACCATCAGTTCCACACAGTCTGATCCTCCTATTTCCAGCCGTACTAGACAGCAGACGATGGCTCATGTTCCCCAGCTGCTGATGGTACAGGTGGGGGGACCACATGGGGCTCCAATGTTTGTTTACCGAGCGTGGACTCCGGATGATATCATAAAGGCTGCAAAACACCTGCCGCCTCCTGAAAAGGGAGGAGATGTTCTTGCCAAGGCGTTGGAGGAGTTTATTCGGGATTTCACTCCCACCTCTGGTGAATTGGGTCGAGTCATGATGAACGTCCTCACCCCCTCCCAATGCTCTCCTCTGAGACCCCTGTTCAACATGCATTTCCAGCCGGCGACCCCTGCATGGAACCAGGAGTCCGCAAAGGACCAAGACCTTGACTACAGAGAGTGGGTTGTTCGGTTTCTGCAGTCTGTCAGAGACTTTTTCCCAGTTACCAGTGATCTTTCCAAGATCAGTCTTTGCACGCAGAAGCCAGGTGAAGCCGTGGAGGACTTCCTGGAACGTTTGCAAACTGTTTTTGATGCTCATAGTGGTTTAGAGAAACCCCTGGGGTACCCCGACGCTCGCACGGGCCCCTATGAGGGCCTTCTGAAGCAGCAGTTTCTCAGCAACATGGACCCCCGGCTTGCTGACGCGGTCAAGGACTCATGTGTGGGTTGTTTTGATTCATCTGTGCGTCTGGCTGATGTGGTTCGCCATGCTAAACACCAGCAGCGCAGGCGGGATGACAAAGCTGCTAAGGACCAGCAGAAAAAGGAGGACACTCATCACAAGACGCAGCTCCACCTCCTCTCACACGTGGGAACCCGTTATCCACTTCCTGACATGCAACAATGTGATGACGTTTGTTACTGTTGCTTCCAACCAGGCCACTGGGCTCTGCAGTGCCCCCTGAAATCTCGGCGTCGCAGGGGGAGAGGTCGTAGACGTGGCTACTTCCGCAGTGGGGAAAGGGGAGGACTTAGGGGACCGGCCAGACCCCAGTTGGCAGACTGAGAGGTGAAGCAGGGTGGAGCTTCGGAGGGGAGTTCAACTGAGGACCGCCCTTCTCTGGCGCCAGAACACACAGATAAGTGCTCACCCACACCAACACACACACCAACACACCAACACACACACTGCTGCAAACACCCACTGAAGGGAGTATTTTAAATCTGCCCACAATGATGTTGACTGTTGGAAGAAAGAAACACAGTTTTATTGTTGATTCTGGAGCGTTTTCAGTGATTCGCCACTCTGACCTGCCGAACACCAGCCTTAGTGGGAGGTATCTCTATTCTGTGAGTGCAAGTGGTTCGGAAGTAAAGGAAAACTTTACTGTTCCTCTTACTTGCTCCTCAGATGGTGCTCCCTCATTCAAACATTCATTCTTGCTTTCTAAATGCTGTCCGTTTAATCTGCTGGGACGGGATCTTATGATTGCTATGAGTATTGAACTTCGTTCGACCCCACTTGGAGTGGAGGTCTATCCCAATTCTAAATCTGCCTTCTCCTTAGTGAATCATGTATCTTCAGGCGGCGTGTTTATCTACCAGTGGTGGATAAACTCAGAGCAGTCTGAACAGCTGTGTTCTATGGCACGCGAGCGGCTTTCACATGCTGCACAGTACATGTCTGCAGAGCGTCTTCATTGCGCTGCACACGTGGCCTGTGCTCCTGACCTTGGCTTTGAAAAACATTTCTTTGCAGGCATAGAAGATGCTGTACACTCCCAAGATCTGTTTTGGTCCTCCACAAGATGTGCCCTCTCTATTCTGCTTAATCCAGACCAGCAGGAATTGTTTGATGTGCAGAATAGCAGTCCTCATGTAGCTCTTGGGAAATCGGATGACTGGCAGGACCTAGGGCCCTGGATGAGGGCCTGTCTATCTGCATCAGATTGGCTGCCCACTTCTGACAGTTCGGTCTTGTTTTCTCCTTCCTTGAACGTCTGCAAAACCCCATGTCAGCTCCAGCTTCCAGCTCTGAGATCGCTTCACGTCATCCATACTTCTCTGACTGCCTCTCTTGTTTCTTCCCCTTCACAGGATGGCCAGTTCCCTGAATTGAGTTCGGTTCCTGACTGTGTGTGGGCTTCCCATCCCTATGATGTTGGACTCATAAAGAACTGTCAACCGTTGGTGGTCACGCCTAAGTCTCACTTTCGCCCTCGCCGGGCTCAGTATCCCCTGAGGCCTGAAGCAATTGCAGGCATACGGCCGGTTTTTCATTCACTCCTGCAGTCGGGTGTGGTAGTGCCTTGTGATGACTCTCCTGTTAACACGCCCATTCTGCCGATTAGGAAGTACCGTGAGCCCCCTGCACCAGAGGAGTGGCGTTTTATCCAGGATCTCACTGCCGTAAATGCAGCAGTGCATGCTCGCACTCCAGTGGTGCCAAATCCTCATACCATCTTGTCTACAGTTCCTCCACATTCTAAGTGGTTTACGGTGATCGACCTAAGCAACGCCTTCTATAGCGTTCCTGTGGACAAGGGATCTCAGTTTTGGTTTGCATTTCAGTTTGAGGGCCGGGGCTACACCTTCACTCGGATGCCACAGGGGTATTGTGAGTCACCCACTGTGTATAACCAGGCCCTGGCCGATTCTCTGTCTTCTTTGGTTTTGACGGGGGGTCTGCCCTCCTCCAGTACATGGATGATTTGCTTCTTTGTGCGCCGACGAGGGAGCAATGTGTAGCTGACACTGTGGCTCTGCTCTGCCACTTGGCGGCGGAGGGTCACAAGGTCAGCAAAAAGAAGATGCAGTTTGCTCAACCTGAGGTTGTGTTTCTGGGTCACTGCGTCTCTGGGCGGGGCAGGCGTCTCTCTTCGAAACATCTCGCAGCGATTCAGAAGGCTCCCAAGCCTGAGACGGTGAGGCAGCTCCTTTCATTCATAGGACTCTGTTCATACTGCCGAGCCTTTGTTCCTAACTTCTCAGAGTACTCCAAACCCCTTCGTGCCCTGACACATTCCCTGCCCATGTCAGCGAGGCTGCGGTGGACTCCGGAGGCCTCATCGGCCTTTGAGGCCCTGAAGTTGGCCCTTCAGTCTCCTCCTACGCTGGGGCTCCCTGACCCGTCTAAGCCATTCACCCAGACCGTGAGTGAGCGTGGAGGTTGCATGACTTCTGTTCTCCTTCAGGACCACGGTGGCTCTATGAGACCAGTTGCTTGTTTCTCGTGTAAACTGGATCCGGTTGCTGCTGGTTTGCCTCACTGTCTGCGTGCAGTGGCTGCAGCTGACAGAGCTCTGGCTGCTTCAAGGGACATAGTTGGTTACTCTGATCTCACCTTGCTGGTCCCTCATGAAGTCCACCTGATCTTGTCCGAGCACAGAACTTCGCCCTTCTCCGCTCCGCGGTTCCTGAGATATCACACAAGCCTCTTGGGCCTCCCTAATGTCACTGTGAAGCGTTGCACTGTTCTCAATCCGGCCACCCTCCTGCCCACTCCTGACGATGGCACACCCCATGACTGTGTGGCTGAACTGACCATCCTTTGCACCCCCAGGCCTGACCTTTCTGACCGGCCTCTGGTGGGTCCTGACTTGGTTTTTTATGTTGACGGCTCTGCTTCTCGGGACTCTGACACAGGAGTTTGTTATGCTGGGTATGCCGTTTGCTCCGCTACTGATGTTGTGGAGGCTGCTGCTCTCCCGGCTCATTTCTCGTCGCAGGCTGCTGAACTCGTGGCACTCACTCGCGCTTGCTCGCTGGCTCGGGACAGGACGGTGACCGTGTGGACTGACTCGCGTTACGCATTTGGGGTTGTGCATGATTTTGGGGCGCTCTGGAAACACTGTGGTTTCCTCAGGTCGGACGGTAAACCTGTGCTCCATCATGCTCTGATCGACAGGCTTTTATCTGCTATTTTGCTTCCTTCACAGATTGCTGTATGTAAGTGCTCTGCTCACACTAACGGTTCAGACCCCGTTTCTACAGGGAATGCATGGGCGGATGCTGCTGCTCGGGGCCCCCTGTCCTCTCGGATGTCTTCTTTTTCTCTTGTTGCAGTGTCCTCAGCGGTTCCGTCCTCCCTCTCTGCGATGCAGTCCCTGGCTTCGCAGGATGATAGGCGTCTATGGAGGAAAGCGGGTGCCACCTGCTCTGATGCGGGCTGGTTTGGGCCTGGTGGTAAACCTTGCTTGCCCTCTGCTTTGTTTCATCATTTTGCTAAGTTGTCACATGGTTTGGACCATGTGTCCAAAGGGGGAATGATGGACATGGTGGCGGCGCATTGGTTCACAAGGGGTTTCACGGCGTGTGCTCAGCGGTACTGCCAGGCATGCTTGGTTTGTGCTTCCCACAATCCGGGCAGGCAGGCACGGGACGCTGACAGCGCGGCACATCCACCCCCTGCAGGGCCGTTTGACCATGTGATGATGGACTTCATTGAACTCTTGCCCTCTGAAGGAAAGAGGTATTGTCTTGTGGTTGTGGACATGTGGTCTAAGTGGGTTGAGGCTTTTCCCACTTCGAAGGCAGATGCGTCTGCTGTGGCGCGGGCCCTACTGTGTGAAATAATTCCTCGCTGGGGTCTCCCTGGACGTCTGTCCAGTGACTGGGCAACTCATTTTGCTAATGAGGCACTGTCTCAGATTTCCCTGCATCTAGGCATTGATGTCAGGAAACACTGCTCCTACAGTCCGACGAGTGGGGGAGCAATTGAGAGGGAAAATGGGACCCTGAAGAACAAACTGGTGAAGTACTGTGCGGAATCAGGCCTCCCCTGGACGAAGGCCCTTCCCATTGTGCTGATGTATATGCGCATGCGTAGGAGGGAAAGATCTAACCTCAGTCCTTTTGAGATTCTGTTTGCAGCTCCACCGAACGTTGGGATGGGCCCACCCAAGGCGCCGCCTCCTGATACGGCTCTGTGTGAGAGCAACATGTTGTCGTATTGTGCTAACCTGACTAAAACTCTTTCAGGAATCCGCTCACAGGTGTCAGCATCCCTCCCTTTGCCCACGGAGGGACAGCTCCATTCGTTTAGACCTGGGGACTTCGTTCTGGTTAAGAGCTTCAAGAGACGGAGGTGGAATCAATGGCGTTGGGAGGGGCCCTTCCAGGTTCTCCTGATCACTCAGACTGCAGTGAAGGTGGGGGAGAGAGCCACGTGGGTGCACGCGACTCATTGCAGGAAGGTGCCTCCTCCCGCTGAGGCTCCTCCAGCTGCTTCTGGTCCACCCTAGCAGCGTTGTCACCCCACTCAACATAGGGGCAGAATAATCCCCTGTGGTGGTGTTGGATGTGAGAAGGTCTACTCTCACATCTGAAGACTTGTGGCCTTCACTTCTGTACATCCTCAGTGTAAGGTGAACTCTGCTCCTTGCCTTGCTGCTACCTCTGTCGTAGCAGTGTAACGCACCACCCAGCAGAGGGCAGAATAATCCCTGTGGTAGCGTGGGTAGTGAGACAGTCTACTCTCACACCTGAAGACCAGCCGCCGTTCTCAAACAATATCAGTGTGGAGTGAAATTAGCGTCCACCTGCAACAGTAGCGTGCCAAGCTCCAACGCAAGCTCCGCCCACCCGGTGTCATGGAGAGGAATCGACCCTGGCACCCATTCAGGGTTCATGGCCGGTCATTAAAAGGCTCAATGTGTTGCTTGGTCATTTTTGCTGTAATCATTGTGTTCCCTATTGTCTTCTTTAATCAATCTGCTTTGCCTCTTGTTAACCTCACTGTGGCAACCACCCCTCTGCCTCTCCCTACAGCGTCTCCTTTATCCCGTGGTCGCCGGGTGTCTAGGTGGATTCCGATAAGCAAGCCCATCTACTCTTATACCCCGATTGGCGTTCTTCAGAGCCCCTGCTCGGGCTCTTCCTCCTCCACGTCTGCGCCTTATGTGTGTTACAATACCCTTTCATTTTCTGCCACGGTGACTCTTCCTCTGTCCTCTCTCCGGTTCTTTGAGAAGCGCGGTGATCAGTGGACTGGTTACCAGTGGTATTTGTCTGACTCCGCTTCTGCGTTTCCTTGGGGGTCTGTTTTTTCCTATACTGGGACTAACTGGTCTCCTTCCTCCTACATGGATAATGAAAATTCTCGCAGGTGTTCTCATGTGTTGAAGTTGGACCTTACTAAGACTACACTGGTGTTCACTTTTAACACTACCTCTGAACCCCTTTTACAGCATCCTCCTCCTAGTCGGTATTGGGGTAACACTTTTAATAACTCCTGTTATCATATGAGGTTATTTGTGTATATTCCAGGCCCTCGCCGGGACCCGTTTGTGGATTTTTCTCTTTGCAGTGATGTTGTGTCGCCACCTCATATCTTGTCTTCGTCCTCTGCTGACGTTCCCATCGTTGGTCTTTTCCCGGGTCCCAAGTCTGCCCTGAGTAAGGTGCTGGATGTGCGTAATGGTGACCTGGAAGTGGATGATTACTTTGAGGTGATGACGGGCATATCTGCTCAGAGTAATAACTGGTTGTTGCTAGCTGAGCAGGTAGGGGTGTCTGTTGGGGTTGCTTGTGTAGTCTGCCTGGGGCCCAGACCTGTATTGCGTGTAATCATCCCTCCGTCTGGTTTTGACTCCGCCTGTATGGTTGATTTGCTATCTTCCACGAATCCCTCTCCGAGGTGCATTTCCTGGGATGTTCCTTTCCCTGTTACGTCCCGCACTCAGTCCCCTCCCCTATTTGACTCAGGTGTGGCTCGGCAGAATTTCACTTGCTTCACAAGCTCCTCTCCCGGTTCTGGGTTTGTTGGGGCTGTGGACCGGGGATGGTGCGGTGGTGTGTATGCTGTTAATGTGCATTTTTCTGTAGCTCGGGCCGACCTTTGGTGGTGGTGTGGTGGTCCGGTTCTTCGGAGTGTGCTGCCAGCCCGATGGGCTGGAGTTTGTGCTCCGGTCACCCTTCTCTTACCTACTACTGTCTTCCCAGGTTTCCCTCCAGCCCCCCCTTCTCCTGTTGCTCGGGCCAGGCGCTCTATTCTCCCTGATGACTCAGATGATCCCACTTACATAGATGCTATTGGGGTTCCTCGGGGTGTTCCTGATCAGTACAAGCTGGTGAACCAGGTTGCTGCGGGTTTTGAGTTAGCTGTTTGTTTATTGTGTACCGTAACTAAAAATGTAAACCGATTAAACTTCATTCACTTTAACATTCAGAGATTAGCTAATTTTACTCGAGATGGCCTGCAAGCGGTCCATGAACAGCTCAAGGCGACCTCCCTGATGGCTTTCCAGAATAGGATGGCGTTGGACATGCTCTTGGCTGAGCGAGGGGGTGTCTGCTCTCTGTTTGGGGAACAGCGTTGCACGTACATTCCTAACAATACTGCTCCTATGGGGAAGCTCACTCGTGCTGTGGATGGCCTTAGATCCCTTAGTAGTAAGATGGCTGTGCTCTCTGGTATTGATGCCCCCTTTGGGAATGGCTGGTTTGATGGGTTTGGAAGATTTCGGGCCTTCGCTGCATCAGTTCTGACTTCGGTTGCATCATTCTCTGCTTTGCTGCTTTTGTGTGGATGCTGTTGCATCCCGTGTATCAGGGCTCTGCTGCTTGGGCTGGTTGATGCTGCCTTAGGTCAGCGCATTCCTCAGCTTGTGTATGACCCACTTCCTACTTCGGATCTTTCTCCCTCTGATCCTTTCCCCTTCTATTTTGATAGTGATGGTGGTTCTGATTCTGACGCTGATGTGTGATTGTTTTTCCTTACAGGATGTTTTATGATGAATGCTCTTCAAACCCTGCCGGGTGTGATCATTCTGATGTTTTGGTTTCCTGTATCTCTCTGGGTAGTTAGTGATGTTTTATGGGTTTGTTGTTTTTTGTTTTTTGGTTTTTTTTTTTTTTTTTTTTTTTTTGTCTTTGTTTTTTTCTTGCTCTGTTGTGTTTGTGTATTGTGGTTCTTTTGTGTTGATCCTGGAGGGGATCAAAAGGGGGAATTGTGGTGGAATCCTGTTTTAATATGTTACTCATTTATTAAGCTTCTTTTTATGTAGTATAAGTTTTATATTCTGCATAGTTTAGAGTAGTTCAGTAAGCTTGCTTTAGTAGATTCATGCATAAAACCAAGTGTTCTGTTCAAGGCCTGCTTCACCTCTAACTGTTGTTATCTCTAAGCTAGCAGTTGTTTTGACTAGTGCTGCCAGGCAGAGGTTGTTTAAAGAACGCTGTAACACTCTGAGCGGGGGCAGAGCTCTCGAGACCTCTCGCTCGCAACATCTGTACATGATCAATAAATCTGAACAGAAAACAGTTGATTAATAGATTTATTTCTCATCGGATAAATTCCACGACAACTGGTTAAACTAGGTGTTTTATGGACCCGTCCCCAGTTAAACCAAGTATTTTACTGACCTATTTATTCCCAGTTCAAACAGTTAAACCTGCTATTTTACAGACCCCTTCCCAGTTAAACCAGTAAATGCTCCTCCAGTTGTTTCTGGTTTATCATTGAGGTGGTAACTGTCTATGACCTACCTGTCCCTGTCCTGACTTACCTGGTTGCTACAGTAACCCCCTCCTTCCCTGTGAAACCTGAGCAGGCGTGGCGGCTGGAGGTCACCTGATCCGAGCAGCTGTTTAATGTTTGATGGAGGCTGTCGGAGATCCTCTGAGCTCCAACACAAACACCTGAAACACCTGAGCAGGTAGACATCAGGCCGAGACCCTGCCTTCAGAGACACTGCGAGGAATTGGGTAAGTACCAGTTCTCTGGCCCTCACCTTCCAGTTTTCTTCCAGGTTGAGAACACCCATGTGACATCTTCATGCACAGACAGGTGTCCCACCTAGAGAAAACCAGCTGCTACCAGGGGTCCCAATCCCTGCAGCTCTGACTCAGGAGCCTCCCAGTAGTAAACAGCTTTATGTGGTCCAGGTGACTGACGGAGATCCCATTCCTGCACCCAAAGATGGCTCAGGATGGGGGTTCAGGTCAGAGTTCAGGCCAAAAGCAAGTTTATTAGATTTAAAAACAGCCTGTACAACACCCGGTCAGGGTGGAGCTGTGGTAGATTACTCTCTTCTCTGGTGCTGGGAAGGGGGGTTTAACTACCTGCCTGTGGTGTTAACACATCATTGTCCCCCAGAAGGAATGGAACAAGTTGTCCTGCTGCGGTGGAAATGTTTTCTACTAAAGCAGAAAAAGTGAAATATTACTTGGATATGGTAGAGATTACAATGTCTTTTTTTCATAACATACTTTGATTACATTCTAGTTACTTTCCATAGATAAGTTACTGTTTTTAGAATTAAGTTGCTCTTATTAATTAGTTACTTTTGTTGTATTACCATTACTTTTATTAGATTATATTTACTTTAGTTAGATTGGTTATTTTATTAGATTACAGTTACTTTTGTTAGATTAGAGTAATTCAATTCAAACCATTCAAATTCAAATTCACTTTATTTATCCGTTAGGAACTTCATTTGCGGGTAGAGCACAACCATGACAAATAAAATAAAAAGACATGTCCACACACACAACTCAACATGTCAGTTAATAAATAAGTTAAAAACAACAATTGACACCAATATGCCACACACAGTCATAAATAGAACAGTCTGCAATAGCCATCAAGCATTTAACAGACGGATAGAGGTGGGAAGGAAGGTGGAAGTGGCCCTCTTTGTTCTCAGAGGGAGAGACCTGTACCTGCGCCCTGAAGGTAACAGGGTGTAGTGAGAGTGCAGGGTGTGCGAGGGGTCAGTGGAGATCTGGGTGCCTTTTCTCAAGACTCTGGTGTTATAGATGGTACTGAGTGACTGCTGCTCCTGACCTATGATTTTACTACTGATTTTAACAATCTTATTGAGCATGTTGTGATGAGTGAGAGTGAGTAAACCAAACCAGGCAGTGGTGTTGAATGTGAGAATGGATTCAATGAAACATTTATAGAAGGCAGTGAGAATGGACTGGTGAACCCGAAGCTTTGCGGAGCAGTTACTTTTGTTAGATTAAGATTACTTTAGTTAGATTAGTTACTTTTGTTCGATTACAGTTACTATAGTCAGATTAGTTAGTTTTTGGAGTACAGTTACTTTTATTTGATTCAGGTGACTTTAGTTAGATTAGTTACTTTGTTAGATTACAGTTACTTTTATTATTTACCTGAGGCTGATATACCTGCCACAGGTGATGCTGTCAGCATGTCTGAGGAGAAGCATCGCACTCTGTCCACCTCTGGTGAGTCTCTGTATCACATCCTGGGCCTGCAGAAAGGCTGCAGCCACGATGACATCAAGAAGGCCTACAGGTAAGCTGAGGCCTTGTCTCTGGGGCCATGTTGCTATAACTACCAATGTCTGACAGTGACTTCAGATGGAGGAGGTGGTAGAAACATAGACATCATGTATAGAGATGGCTCATTGTGAGCTGGAGAGTGAATCAGCATTGTCGCCATGTTGGAAGGGTCGCCACCATATTATATGGGTCGCCGCCATGTTGGATGGGTCTCTGCTTTTGAGTCTTGCTGCAGATCAGCGTAGATTCCCCACAGAACTCTTTTCTGTGGAACAACACGTATATATTACACACAAACAAAACACTTTTCTACATAGCTAGTTTATAAATAATGTTAACACAGTGAATAATCTACTGAATGATAAATTTTACTCCTATGAGGTGTTTATGGATAAATATGACATTGATGTTTCACAAAGAGAGTTTTACATGCTAGCATAATTACCTCCGCCAAGGAGGTCATGTTTTTACCGACTTTTTCAGGACTTGTAGGAAACGTGAAAAGGAAGAACTGGTTAATTTTGGTGGGGATCCGGATCACCGTTTGGATCCAGGAACTTTTTAAAGGCCTTGGTGGAGGTTTGCGCTCTCTGAGTGTTTCTCTGGGTAACTTCTGAATTGTACAGTTTTGATACAATACTTTATTTTCAGACTTTGCACAACTGTATCTCTATATTGATAAATTCATTCATTATCCTAACCGTGTAATCCGATGAAGGGTCGCGGGAAAGCTGGAGCCTAGCAGTCCTTGGCAAAAAGCAGGGTACACCTTGGACAGCTCGCCAACGCAGGGCCACACAGAGACAAACAACCACTCACTCCTAGGAGGCAATTTTAAACCTAACATCA
Organism: Telmatherina bonti; assembly: GCF_933228915.1. Taxonomy (NCBI): domain Eukaryota; kingdom Metazoa; phylum Chordata; class Actinopteri; order Atheriniformes; family Telmatherinidae; genus Telmatherina; species Telmatherina bonti. The sequence continues at coordinate 2,140,736 of NC_136625.1, read as the reverse complement.
TGTCTTTGGATGGTGGGAAGAAGTCGCAGAACCTGGAGAGGACATGCAAACTCCACACAGAACGGCCGTTGCCCAAACCTCGCCCCAGCAACTATTATTTTGTTCAGCAAACAGTTGCAATAACCGGCGAAACATTGAAAGCAGATCATGTGGAATTACATTTCAGAAGTTGAATAATTATTTATTTGACCAGATAAAAATAGATAAATCCAAATGCATAAATACACAATCCAACATGTTAGTATCAAATTCATTTATACATTTATTTATATTGCAGCTACCTCATGTCTTAGTTAAATAGCATTATAAAAATATTTTAGCACGTAGTTTTTAATGTTTTACAGTGATCTGTTAATGCATTGGAGGCGCATGGGAGACCCATTCAAGATGGCAGCGTGATTAACTTGTATTGGCAGCGTGACAGTATGTGGCGTCTATGTATATATGATGTACGTGATCCTTAATGAGCATGCTCAGACCAGCCTGCCGCAGGCAATGCCTTGTTCCGGAACTTTCCATGAAACTAGACTGTGTCTCTGCTATCAGGAAGCTGGCATTGCGCTACCACCCCGATAAAAACCCGGACAACCCGGATGCAGCGGAGAAGTTCAAGGAGCTGAACAGCGCCCATACCGTCCTGTCGGACCTCGGCAAGAGGAACATCTACGACTCCTATGGATCTCTGGGACTCTACGTGGCCCAGCAGTTCGGAGAGGACAATGTCAACACCTACTTCATGCTGTCCACCTGGTGGGCCAAGGTGGGCGGGGTTTACTGTGGCTTTTTGTAGAGGCGGGGCTTACCGTGCCTACATATGGGTGTAGGCGGGGCTTACCGTGCCTACATATGGGTGTAGGCGGGGCTTACCGTGGCTGCATATGTGTGAAGGCGGGGCTTACCGTGCCTACATATGGGTGTAGGCGGGGCTTACCGTGGCTGCATATGTGTGAAGGCGGGGCTTACCGTGGCTGCACATGGGTAAAGGCGGGGCTTACCGTGGCTGCATATGGGTAAAAGCGGGGCTTACTCTGGTTCTACTAGTGGGGGGTTTACAGTGGCTGAGCATGGGTGAAGGTAGGCATTACCTCCAAAGACTGGTCGCTTGGCTCATTGGCTGGTAACTGGCTTTGTCCAGTGTTGCTGCCACGTGAAAGGGAGGCGGGCAGGGGTGTTGATGGAGCAGGAATAACAGTGTTGGCGACTTGTAACTCTTTTACTGAGGTCCCAAACCAATAACAGTTCAAAGCCCCTCAGCACTGAGCAGGTTTTACAGCCACTCTTCCTCTTCCTCTCACATCGGTAGGAGAAGAAAATAAAACATAAAACCGCCGTAATGTACAGCTACTCTCTTCCTCGCACTTTTTATTTCGGTGTCGCCGGGTTAATTGTCTGCCCACCCCCACGCTGTTACGGAAGGTGCTAACTCAAGCTTGCGACACAAGTATTACCAGGATTGTGTGTGTGTGTGTGAAGGTGGAGCTTACTGTGGCTCTTCCGGTTGGGGCGGGGCTTACTGTGGCTGTGTGTGTGAAGGCGGAGCTTACTGTGGCTCTTCCGGTTGGGGCGGGGCTTACTGTGGCTGTGTGTGTGAAGGCGGAGCTTACTGTGGCTCTTCCGGTGGGGGCCGGGCTTACTGTGGCTGTGTGTGTGAAGGCGGAGCTTACTGTGGTTCTAGCAATGGGGGCGGGGTTTAGGGCGTGTGAGGTGACAAGTTTCTTTTCCAGGGTCTCTTCCTGCTCTGCGGGATCCTGACTGGATGCTACTGTGGCTGCTGTCTCTGCTGCTGCTGTAACTGCTGCTGCGGAAAACTCCGGCCAACATCCAGCGAGGGGGCGGAGCCAGACTACGCCTCTCCTGACGACCTGGAGGAGGAGATACGCAACGATCTGGACAATGGTGAGGCGGCAACAACCGCGTGTTTCTGTTGGACAGACTAACCTAACGGACTCCTAACCAAACAACAAGGTTCTCTTTATCTTCAGACATGGACACGCCCATCGTCCATCAACCGCCCAACGCCAGCGAGAAGACACAGCTGATCGGGGATGGGCATCGCAGATATGGGGACACCTACACCTGAGGCGGGGACAGACAGGAAACGCATCAGTGGTCAGATGATGCGTTTCTACAGCGAACATCAACCGTTTGACGTCTGAAGACATCCTGGGACTCTGAGAGGACGAACGTCTCGTCTGAGTCTCTAAGGACTTCTGCAGATGTTAGACTACTCACATGTTTCCTACTTCTCACACTCATGCTTTGATTGGCTATTGGCTGCGAGGTAGGCAGAGCTGGTGGAAGATGAGCAGGAGATGTAAATAATGTTTGATTTGACTTCATTTCCTGTATGTGGACACCGGCGGCCACGTGACCTGAGTTAATAAAAGGTTGTGTGTGTCCAGCGTGTCCTCCATCCGTTACTTCCTGTTGCAGGTTTGACCAGCAGGGGGAGCTGCGCACCGTCCCTTTGACAAACCTCACCCCTCCCCTGACCTCCCTCTCATCTGTCCTGCTGACCTTTCACATATAAGGGCGTGTTGGCATGGCAACGGCTGACGTCCCTCACGTCTAAAAACAGACCGAGCTGCCTGAGACCAGAACGTCTGCTGCTTCACTTCCATTACTTCTTCTATCTGTCCTCTTCCTCGCTCGTCCATCCTCTTCCTCGCTGGACAACAGTCATCATGGAGACTTTGGAGAAGCAGCTGGTGTGTCCCATCTGTCTGGAGATGTTCACCAAGCCGGTGGTCATCCTGCCGTGTCAACACAACCTCTGCCGCAAGTGTGCCAACGACGTGTTCCTGGTGACGCACACACACACACACACACACACACACACACACACACACACACACACACACGCCTCACCTGTGTTTTCTTACAGCTATAAGGACAAAAACGCGACCTGCCTCACACGTCCTTTTGGTGGTGTGTTCAGGGAAAATCCGACATGTCAGAGCTTTCAGGTTTCAGTGGGTTTTACATGCACCGCGATCACATGACCGCTGGTGATGTCATCGCGATCACATGACCGCTGGTGATGTCATCGCGATGACATGACCGCTGGTGATGTCATCGCGATGACATGACCGCTGGTGATGTCATCGCGATCACATGACCGCTGGTGATGTCGGCGTGTCATGAGGAAGTGGAAATTTATCTTTCTGACTTCACAAAGATTTAAACTGAAATGACAAATTTTTCTAAGAGAAAAACATTTTATTTTCGGAGAATAAAGAGAAAAACGATGCGAAAGGACAAGAACCTCCTGAAGGGTTAAAGGTCAGCAGACTGACTGTGTCCTGACAGTAATGTGAAGCTCTGTCCCTGCAGGCATCCAATCCCTACCTGTCCACACGAAGCGGCGCCACGGCGACGTCGGGCGGACGGTTCCGCTGCCCGTCCTGCCGACATGAGGTGGTCCTGGACCGTCACGGAGTCTACGGTCTGCAGAGGAACCTGCTGGTGGAGAACATCATTGATATGTACAAACAGGGAAGCAACAGGTAGAGGAGAAAACCTGGACACACACCTGGACAGTTCAGGCCGATGCACTGCAGGAGGTGTACAGGCTCTTTTTATGGTCACGTTTAGCTGGATGAATTTTACAAACATTGTTATAAATATTTTAAATGAATTTTAGCTGCTTTTGCAGAACAAAACAGGAAATCCCTGTGAGAGCTCGGTTCAGGTCCCGCAGTCATTCCACATGGAGACATGATGACATTCCCAGACTGACCGATGGGTCCACAGTGTAGAGAAGTGTAGTGTCAGCCTGGTAAACGTTTTATCGTAAAACGCATCACATCTTACAGTGATTCTTTAATGAACAAACATGTCACGTTATCGCCCAAGTCAGACCCGTTCTGACAGGAACCTCATGAAAGTCCCTCCAGGATTATTTATGTCAATTGTGAACAAACAGACCTTCTTGGAGGAAACAAACCCATGAAAAGCAGCACAACTTTTAATGGATACAGCTGTGAACTAGCAGGGCTTACCAGTAGTTACCAGTGGTAACCACCCAGCCTCCTTCGTTGGCGGATGTTTATGTGTTTATTTTTAGTTGTGTTTCAGCAGCAGGATTATTTCAGGCCTGCAGCTGATAAACAGGGCTCAGCACGGGGGCAGGGAAACAATCTACTGATTCACAAGATGAGATTTATATATATCCATTTCATTCAGAACTTTTCAGAAGTTTTCCATTTTAAAACATCAAGATGAACAGAAAACTGTTTAATCAAAGCAGATGTCCAGGAGATGAAGTTGGACATCAGGTAACAACAGGTTAGATTCTCAGCAAGTCACACATGTCTTAGAAGGTCTTATTTATGAAGACCCCAGCAGATCAACCTGTCTGTGTGTCTGTTCATTAGTAAGCCGGTCCCTGAAGTAAAGCGGGAGCAGCCGTTGTGTGAAGACCACCAGGACGAGAAAATAAACATTTACTGCATCACCTGTTGCACTCCCACCTGTTCACTGTGCAAGGTGTTTGGAGCCCACAAGGACTGCGAGGTGGCGCCGCTCAACGACATCTTCAACAAGCAGAAGGTCTGAAAAACTGTTGGCTTTTCAACTCCCAGTATGTCCCAGTTCAACTTCCAATTTCTCCAAGTTCAACGGACAGAATATTCCAATTTAAATTCCAGGTCAACTTTTAGTTTTTCCCAGTTCAACCGCCCAGTTTGTCCCAGTTCAACTTACAGTATATTCCAATTTAAATTCCAGGTCAACTTTTAGTTTTTCCCAGTTCAACTCCCAGTTTGTCCCAGTTCAACTTACAGTATATTCCAATTTAACTTCAACTTCAACTTCCATTTTTTTCCAGTTCAACTTCCAGTTATTCCTCGTTCAACTTACAGTATATTCCAATTTGAATTCCAGGTCAACTTCCAGTTTGTTCCAGTTCAACTTACAGTTTGTCCCAGTACAACTTAGAGTTTTTCACAGTTCAACTGAAAGTATATTCCAATTTAACTTTGAATTGAACTTCCAGTTTGTCTCAGTTCAACTTCCAGTTTGTTCCGGTTTAACTTACAGTATGTCCTAGTTACACTTCCAGTTTGTCCCAGCTACACTTCCATTATATTCCCATTTAACTTACAGTTCAACTTCCAGTATATTTCAATTTAACTTCCAGAATGTCCATTTGAACTCTCATAATGTCCCAGAAGAACTCCCAGCATGTCCCAGTTGAACTTCAAGCATGTCCCTACTGAACTCCCAGCATGCACCAGTTGAACTCCCAGCTGTCCCAGTTTAATTCCCATTATGTCCTTGTTGAATTCCCAGCATGTCCCAGTTGAACTCCCAGCATGTCCCAGTTGAACTCCCATCATGTCCCAGTTGAACTTCAAGCATGTCCCTACTGAACTCCCAGCATGCACCAGTTGAACTCCCAGCTGTCCCAGTTTAATTCCCATTATGTCCTTGTTGAATTCCCATCATGTCCCAGTTGAACTCCCAGCATGTCCCAGTTTAATTCCCATTATGTCCTTGTTGAATTCCCAGCATGTCCCAGTTGAACTCCCAGCTGTCCCAGTTGAACTCCAAGCATGTCCCAGTTGAACTCCCATCATGTCCCAGTTGAACTCCCAGCTGTCCCAGTTGAACTCCCAGCTGTCCCAGTTGAACTCCCAGCTGTCCCAGTTTAATTCCCATTATGTCCTTGTTGAATTCCCAGCATGTCCCAGTTGAACTCCCAGCATGTCCCAGTTGTACTCCCATCATGTCCCAGTTGAACTCCCAGCTGTCCCAGTTGAACTCCCAGCTGTCCCAGTTGAACTCCCAGCATGTCCCAGTTGAACTCCCATCATGTCCCAGTTGAACTCCAAGCATGTCCCAGTTGAACTCCCATCATGTCCCAGTTGAACTCCCAGCTGTCCCAGTTGAACTCCCAGCTGTCCCAATTTAATTCCCATTATGTCCTTGTTGAATTCCCAGCATGTCCCAGTTGAACTCCCAGCATGTCCCAGTTGTACTCCCATCATGTCCCAGTTGAACTCCCAGCTGTCCCAGTTGAACTCCCAGCTGTCCCAGTTGAACTCCAAGCATGTCCCAGTTGAACTCCCATCATGTCCCAGTTGAACTCCCAGCTGTCCCAGTTGAACTCCCAGCTGTCCCAGTTGAACTCCCATCATGTCCCAGTTGAACTTCAAGCATGTCCCTACTGAACTCCCAGCATGCACCAGTTGAACTCCCAGCTGTCCCAGTTTAATTCCCATTATGTCCTTGTTGAATTCCCATCATGTCCCAGTTGAACTCCCAGCATGTCCCAGTTTAATTCCCATTATGTCCTTGTTGAATTCCCAGCATGTCCCAGTTGAACTCCCAGCTGTCCCAGTTGAACTCCAAGCATGTCCCAGTTGAACTCCCATCATGTCCCAGTTGAACTCCCAGCTGTCCCAGTTGAACTCCCAGCTGTCCCAGTTGAACTCCCAGCTGTCCCAGTTTAATTCCCATTATGTCCTTGTTGAATTCCCAGCATGTCCCAGTTGAACTCCCAGCATGTCCCAGTTGTACTCCCATCATGTCCCAGTTGAACTCCCAGCTGTCCCAGTTGAACTCCCAGCTGTCCCAGTTGAACTCCCAGCATGTCCCAGTTGAACTCCCATCATGTCCCAGTTGAACTCCAAGCATGTCCCAGTTGAACTCCCATCATGTCCCAGTTGAACTCCCAGCTGTCCCAGTTGAACTCCCAGCTGTCCCAATTTAATTCCCATTATGTCCTTGTTGAATTCCCAGCATGTCCCAGTTGAACTCCCAGCATGTCCCAGTTGTACTCCCATCATGTCCCAGTTGAACTCCCAGCTGTCCCAGTTGAACTCCCAGCTGTCCCAGTTGAACTCCAAGCATGTCCCAGTTGAACTCCCATCATGTCCCAGTTGAACTCCCAGCTGTCCCAGTTGAACTCCCAGCTGTCCCAGTTGAACTCCAAGCATGTCCCAGTTGAACTCCCAGCATGTCCCAGAAGAACTCCCAGCATGTCCCAGTTGAACTCCCAGCATGTCCAAACTGAACTCCCAGCATGTCCCAGTTGAACTCCCAGCATGTCCAAACTGAACTCCCAGCTGTCCCAGTTGAACTCCCAGCATGTCCCAGAAGAACTCCCAGCATGTCCCAGAAGAACTCCCAGCATGTCCCAGTTGAACTCCCAGTGAAACTGCCAGCATGCTTCATGTGTAGGCGGAGCTGACGGACTGCGTCTCCATGCTGGTTGGGAACAACGAGAGGATCCAGGCGATCATGGGCCACCTGGAGGAAACCTGCAGAACAGTGGATGTGAGTTCTGATTCCACGCCTTAACGCTGCTTCCAGGTAGTTGTTACGAGGCTGCTGGCGTTGTAACGCTGCTTCCAGGTAGTTGTTACGAGGCTGATGGCGTTGTAACGCTGCTTCCAGGTAGTTGTTACGAGGCTGCTGGCGTTGTAACGCTGCTTCCAGGTAGTTGTTACGAGGCTGATGGCGTTGTAACGCTGCTTCCAGGTAGTTGTTACGAGGCTGATGGCGTTGTAACGCTGCTTCCAGGTAGTTGTTACGAGGCTGCTGGCGTTGTAACGCTGCTTCCAGGTAGTTGTTACGAGGCTGCTGGCGTTGTAACGCTGCTTCCAGGTGGTTGTTACGAGGCTGCTGGCGTTGTAACGCTGCTTCCAGGTAGTTGTTACGAGGCTGCTGGCGTTGTAACGCTGCTTCCAGGTAGTTGTTACGAGGCTGCTGGCGTTGTAACGCTGCTTCCAGGTAGTTGTTACGAGGCTGCTGGCGTTGTAACGCTGCTTCCAGGTAGTTGTTACGAGGCTGCTGGCGTTGTAACGCTGCTTCCAGGTAGTTGTTACGAGGCTGATGGCGTTGTAACGCTGCTTCCAGGTAGTTGTTACGAGGCTGCTGGCGTTGTAACGCTGCTTCCAGGTAGTTGTTACGAGGCTGCTGGCGTTGTAACGCTGCTTCCAGGTAGTTGTTACGAGGCTGCTGGCGTTGTAACGCTGCTTCCAGGTAGTTGTTACGAGGCTGCTGGCGTTGTAACGCTGCTTCCAGGTAGTTGTTACGAGGTTGCTGGCGTTGTAACGCTGCTTCCAGGTAGTTGTTACGAGGCTGCTGGCGTTGTAACGCTGCTTCCAGGTAGTTGTTACGAGGCTGCTGGCGTTGTAACGCTGCTTCCACGTAGTTGTTACGAGGCTGCTGGCGTTGTAACGCTGCTTCCAGGTAGTTGTTACGAGGCTGCTGGCGTTGTAACGCTGCTTCCAGGTAGTTGTTACGAGGCTGATGGCGTTGTAACGCTGCTTCCAGGTAGTTGTTACGAGGCTGCTGGCGTTGTAACGCTGCTTCCAGGTAGTTGTTACGAGGCTGCTGGCGTTGTAACGCTGCTTCCAGGTAGTTGTTACGAGGCTGCTGGCGTTGTAACGCTGCTTCCAGGTAGTTGTTACGAGGCTGCTGGCGTTGTAACGCTGCTTCCAGGTAGTTGTTACGAGGCTGATGGCGTTGTAACGCTGCTTCCAGGTAGTTGTTACGAGGCTGCTGGCGTTGTAACGCTGCTTCCAGGTAGTTGTTACGAGGCTGCTGGCGTTGTAACGCTGCTTCCAGGTAGTTGTTACGAGGCTGCTGGCGTTGTAACGCTGCTTCCAGGTAGTTGTTACGAGGCTGCTGGCGTTGTAACGCTGCTCAACTATCCACCAGAGTGGCTCTGAGCAGGCTGGAGGTGGATACAGAGGATGTTGTAGGAGACAGACAAGCTCAAAGTGGAAGCAAAGCAGGTCTCAGGACCTTCCGTCAGCCCTTTAGGACGTCTTCTGCCAGCCGAATGTCCTACAGCCTGTTAGGGCCTCTTGGCCCTGGCACCGATTCCCTCTCACAGCTGTGTGTCTCTGCAGGAAAATGGCCGCCGGCAGAAGTCAAAGGTGTGTGAAGTGTTTGATCACCTTTTCGCGCTGCTGGAGGAGAAAAAAGGTGATATGATGCTCAGGGTCAATGCTGAGCAGGACGAGAAGCTCCACTACATCCGCAGTCTAAGCAAAAAGTACAGTGAGCACCTGGACGACACATCCAAGCTGCTGGAGACCGCCATTCAGACCATGGACGAATCTGAGATGGTTGTCTTCCTTCAGGTGACCAAACATGTATCGCCTTTAAAATGCAGCCAAATATGAAACTGAAATAGTAGGCAGCCATAGCATAATGGATGCTAGCGTGGTGGCTAATATTATTTTTCACTCATTACTTACAAACACCCCACTGTCCTCATAGACCAGGGATCTCCAAATCCTGTCCTCGGGGTCCATGTCATGCAGGTATTGCATGTGTTCCTGCAGCAACACTCCTAATTCAGATGAATGGGCAATTAATAGACTTGTGCAGGACTTCACAAAAAGCTATGAAGAGCAGTTTCGATTGAACAAGGTGTGTTGCAGTAGGGAAAGATTTAGTACCTGCAGAACAATGGCTCTTGTGGACCGGATTCATTGATCCCTGTCCATAGACGTATAGCTGTTTAGACTCATCACCTCCATGTGACCCAGTTTGTGTAGAACGCCGTGGAGTGGTCAACAAGACTGAAACAGTTTAAGGTGCAGTCTGTCTGTAATGTTAGCGGAGCATGGTGTTGGAAAAGAACCAGCATGTTACACATTGTATTAGCTTGGTCTTAGCATTATTAGTAAGTTATTAGCATAGTTAACATTAAAAGACTTATCAAAAAGATAAGTCTTCAGCCTAGTCTTAAAGGTGGGGAGGGTGTCTGCTTCCCTAACACTAACTGGGAGCTTATTCCATAAGAGAGGGGCCTGATAACCAAAGGCTCTGCCTCCTGCTCGGCTCTTTGAGACTCTAGGAACCACAAGTAAGCCTGCAGTCTGCGAACGAAGTACTCTGCTTGGTATATAAGGAACAATGAGGTCTTTGATATATAGTGGTGCCTGGTTGTGGAGGGCTTTATATGTAAGGAGAAGGATTTTAAATTCTATTCTAGATTCAACAGGCAGCCAATGAAGAGAGGCTAAAACTGGAGAAATATGATCTCTCATGCTGGTTCTGGTCAGGACTCTGGCTGCAGAATTCTGGATCAGCTGAAGGCTTTTCAGGGCATATTTAGGACAGCCCAGTAATAGAGAGTTACAGTAATCTAGTCTCGAAGTAACAAAAGCGTGAACCAGTTTTTCTGCATCACTCTGAGACAGAATGTCCCTAATTTTGGCTATATTACGTAAATGAAACAAGGCTGTTTTAGTAACCTGCTTAATATGTGGACCAAAGGACAGGTCAGGGTCAAATATTACTCCAAGGTTTCTCACTGTAGCACTGGAAGCTAAAGTAATGCCATCCAGGTTCATTACAAAACCGGAAAATTTAGCTCTGAGTTTTTCAGATCCAACGAGAATTATGAGTATTATTATTAGTCATTAGTAAGTTGTTACCGTGGTATTAACATGGTGTTAGTTTTTAGTTTGATGTTAGCATGATGTTAGTAAGTTGTTACAGTGGTATTAACATGGTGTTAGTTTTTGGTTTGGTGTTAGCATGGTGTTAGTAAGTTGTTACAGTGGTATTAACATGGTGTTAGTTTTTAGTTTGGTGTTAGCATGGCATGTTGATCATATGTAGAAAAAACACATTGAGACAAAGATCAGTGCATGGTCATTGCTTAAGTCAAGTCAAATTTCAACTGTTTCAATAAAAGACAACTTACGAGTCCTTTGACATCTAAAAATGGTGTTGATGATGGTTGTTCTCTTTGGGTCATGCACCATGTCCTGGCGATGTTGAAAGGTCATCTTCATCTTCTCAAACACACTTCCTTCATCATTGCAGTGAAGGAGAAATTATATTGCCTCCTTGCAGGCATCTCCATGAAGCTGATGGTCTTCTGTACTTTGGTCCTTGTTCTTGTGCCACCGTAGCTGCCTTCACCGGCCACCGTAGCTACCTTCACCGGCCACCGTAGCTGCCTTCACCGGCCACCGTAGCTGCCTTCACCGGCCTCCGTAGCTACCTTCACCGGCCACCGTAGCTGCCTTCAACGGCCACCGTAGCTACTTTCACCGGCCACCGTAGCTGCCTTCACCGGCCTCCGTAGCTACCTTCACCGGCCACCGTAGCTACCTTCACCGGCCTCCGTAGCTACCTTCACCGGCCACCGTAGCTGCCTTCACCGGCCACCGTAGCTGCCTTCACCGGCCACCGTAGCTGCCTTCACCGGCCACCGTAGCTGCCTTCACCGGCCACCGTAGCTGCCTTCACCGGCCTCCGTAGCTGCCTTCACCGGCCTCCGTAGCTGCCTTCAACGGCCACCGTAGCTGCCTTCACCGGCCACCGTAGCTGCCTTCACCGGCCACCGTAGCTGCCTTCACCGGCCACCGTAGCTGCCTTCACCGGCCACCGTAGCTGCCTTCACCGGCCTCCGTAGCTGCCTTCAACGGCCACCGTAGCTGCCTTCACCGGCCTCCGTAGCTACCTTCACCGGCCACCGTAGCTGCCTTCACCGGCCTCCGTAGCTGCCTTCACCGGCCTCCGTAGCTACCTTCACCGGCCACCGTAGCTGCCTTCACCGGCCTCCGTAGCTGCCTTCACCGGCCTCCGTAGCTACTTTCACCGGCCACCGTAGCTGCCTTCACCGGCCACCGTAGCTGCCTTCACCGGCCTCCGTAGCTGCCTTCACCGGCCTCCGTAGCTACCTTCACCGGCCACCGTAGCTGCCTTCACCGGCCTCCGTAGCTGCCTTCACCGGCCTCCGTAGCTGCCTTCACCGGCCTCCGTAGCTACTTTCACCGGCCACCGTAGCTGCCTTCACCGGCCACCGTAGCTGCCTTCACCGGCCACCGTAGCTGCCTTCACCGGCCTCCGTAGCTACCTTCACCGGCCACCGTAGCTGCCTTCACCGGCCACCGTAGCTGCCTTCACCGGTCTCCGTAGCTACCTTCACCGGCCACCGTAGCTGCCTTCACCAGTCAATTGTTTGACTTGTACTCCTCAAGAACTTCTTCACCTCCAGGCTTTACTTTCAGGCCATTTGCTACCATCTATTAACATACAAAAGACAAATAAAGTCAGTTTATAATTCAGTAAATAGGAGTATCATTTAAATAATGGTATACTAAAACGTCTCCACGCACAGCAAATCTATCTATGAATTCTTTTAACAAGTCAAATTCATCATGATCTCAGGTTTTTAAGGAGTAGCTGCGTATGGACAAATATTTCAATCCAATTGAGATTGTTCTGATTCTGAAATCATTCTGACATCTATGAATCATTCTAAAAGTCCAGCTAATGTGTTTACATTGCCAGTAAGTAATGTGATACTGGTGAGTCTAAGAAGTGTGATCCTGGCGTGGCCACAGTGTGCATATCTGTTGTCGCTCACAGTGGTCAGTGAAGTTTGTGTGTATGCTCAGACAGATGAAAAATTAGAAGGAACGTTAGCGATAACCTAAATTTGCTTTAAATGTTTCTGATTACACGGATAGTGAAATTGCTAAATAACATGTGAAGTACCTCTTTTGCAGCCTCTGACTCAGAAACATCTGTGGTAGATCCAGTTATGAACTCAGACATTGATCCATTTCCAGTGGAAATGCTTAACTCTTTTTGGAAATCAGTGTCACTTGATGAGGGGATCCGACTTGGTGGCCTCAGGATTGGGTCCCTGCTTTTTGCAGATGACGTGGTCCTGTTGGCTTCATCTGGTCGTGATCTCCAGCTCTCACTTGAGCGATTCGCGGCCGAGTGTGAAGCGGCTGGGATGAGAATCAGCACCTCCAAATCTGAGACCATGGTCCTCAGCCGGAATAGGGTGGATTGTCCTCTCCGGGTCGGGAGTCAGGTCCTGCCTCAAGTGGAGGAGTTTAAATATCTCGGGGTCTTGTTCACGAGTGAGGGAAGGATGGAGCGTGAGATCGACAGACGGATCGGTGCGGCGTCTGCAGTAATGCGGACTCTGCGCCGGTCTGTCGTGGTGAAGAAGGAGCTGAGCCAGAAGGCGAAGCTCTCGATTTACCAGTCGATCTACGTTCCTACCCTCACCTATGGTCATGAGCTGTGGGTCGTGACCGAAAGAAGGAGATCTCGTATACAGGCGGCTGAAATGGGTTTCCTCCGCAGGGTGGCCGGGCTCTCCCTTAGAGATAGGGTGAGGAGCTCAGTCATCCGGGAGGAGATCAGAGTAGAGCCGCTGCTCCTCCGCATCGAGAGGAACCAGTTGAGGTGGCTCGGGCATCTGGTCAGGATGCCTCCTGGACCTCCCTGGTGAGGTGTTCCAGGCACGTCCCTCTGGGAGGAGACCCCGGGGAAGACCCAGGACACGCTGGAGGGATTATATCTCTCGGCTGGCCTGGGAACGCCTCGGGATCCCCCCGCAGAGTTGGCAAATGTGGCTGGGGAGAGGGAAGTCTTGGCTTCCCTGCTTAGGCTGCTGCCCCCGCGACCCGACCCCGGATAAGCAGCAGAAGATGGATGGATGGATGGATGGAGTGTCACTTGATGACAGAGATATGGTATCAGTGAGGGAAGATGGTGTTGAATGATCTAAATGAGAAAAAAAACTTAAAAAAACCATTGATGTAAGGCTATTAAAGAGTGTAGGGATCATTTCTAAAACACTATTGACTTAACACTGAGAATTGTAGAGCTTAACGATTAATTGCATTTGTGATTAAATTGCTGTTTTACGTAATGCAATTTTGTAATCATGCCGTCGTGTGACTTTCCCATATCATCAGTTCGAGTGATGCAACCAGCACAACTTGCCGTGTTGAACACACATATGAGGCTTACGAGCATGACGTACTACCTGTGGAGCATTTCTGTTAAGCAGAGCCCACCAACAAAAACAAACTTGGAAAAAACAGAGAAAAAATATGTGTTTCAGTTTGTAGAATAAATGAAAACACAAGCACAGATAAACACAGAAAACACGCGGAGCTGAAAGTCTGGACCGTCATGAACACGAGTGCTGAACTAAGTGTAGCTACTGAACTATTTTGGTAACAGAATACTGGCTGATCTTGAGCACCGCCTGCGTCGTCAGATTGCTATACCTGATATGACGTCACACAACTGTTGAGCCACTGGTGTTTAACAGCAGTAATTAGCTGATTGACAGTGATGTCATGCGCTGTCTGATTTCACTCATCATTAAAAGCTTGCAGGCTGAGACTGTGTAAAATCTGAGTTTGAGCATAACTTTGTGAGAGAAAGCAAATACAGAGCAAAAGCTTCTGTGTGAAAGGGATGAATCGATGGGGCAGCAACATGTAGGTTATCTGATTTTGAAAGCGTTTTATAGTCTGTTATTGTTAGCCTGCTGCTATCATTTTTCTGAATAAAAATATTAATTATAACTCAAAACCCACATTTTTAACCACTGAATCAATTAATAATAATCTGCCATTCATTCTGAATCATTGTCTATGATCATAGTGTTTAATGTATGCAATTTATTCTCGTTTGCTTTAATCTTTATGAAGTGTCCTTGTGGGCTTTGAGAGGGACTTTTAAAAATATAATGTTGATGATTATGATTATGATTATTATTTGTTATTATTATTATTATTAGTAGTAGTAGTAGTAGTAGTAGTAATGTGTATTGCCTTCTGGGAGGATTCACTGGTTTAATTATACAGTTTGTTACACTTAACCGATTGCCTCCATGTATTTCATGGAGAAAAACTGCAAAGAAGGAATGTGAAAAGTATATCTCATTTTCAATCGCAATATTGGTGAAAAAAAATCCCCACCACATTTTTACCGCAAAGCGTTTAGCCATGGTGAATTGCAATACAATTCAGTAAAAGGTATAAAGGAACTGCATTAACAGAACTTACCTCCTCAGAAGCTGTCTCTCACAGTCTGTCAGTTCGGACTGGCTTCTATCAGTTCGAGTAGAACATCTTCCTCCACTGCTGTGTCAGATTCATTGAAAATCTGAAGTTCAGCTGCATCAGGAAGCCCAAACTTATTTTTGACTAAAAGAGGATCATAGCATGAAATCAGTTAAAGATAACTGTTTAAAACAGTGAAGACCAAGATTCTCATCTATGACTCTTTGTATTGTGATATTCTATTTTGGCCATTACCAACATCACAGTACCCAAAATAAAATACTTTTACAAGTTAAACATATCTGACAGACAGTTTCAGTACTTGTCTCTCAATGCAATGACAGATAAACTGGTCTCCATTTAAAGCACAGTTCCCAAAGTCAAAACACTTAACTTTAGAGCCAACAACTATGAGGCATTTCAAAATCCAGCTACCACAGAGGAACAGCCGAAGGTAAAATAAAGATGTTAATTTCTAGTGCCTTTCGGTATTTGGGAAGTAATGATTGGTAACCAGTCTTACAACAAGGGCCACAGTACTTTTGTGTGACTAAAGCTAATGATGCTAATACCAAAAGCTTTAGTAAAAATAATTTATTATGGCATCTATACACCATAAGCCATTTTTTTTTCTTATTTCTTTTGAAAGCTACATATTTTGTTACACAAGATGGTTGCTCACCTTCACTGATGAAGTCCCAATAGGTGAAACCTGTCTGTAACCTGATGTACTTCTTCGCACTCTGGTATTTAACCTTCAGCAACATGACGACACCTAGGAACTGCAAAGTGGAAAATAATAGCTGTTACACTTCACAGCAGCAAGATGTTCACAAATGACAATAAAAGCCAAGCAAACAACAATACTTAGCATTTCTTCTTAAAGTTAAGGTTATATTTCTACACCAGTACTACTTCTATCCAGAGAAAAAGCTGTGTCTACAAAACTTAACAAGCTTACTTACTTATACTGTATGTTTATTGTTTAGTTTAAAATAATCATCCACCACTTTACAGTAACAGTCCTGTGCCTGCTGAGGGAGGGAAAATGAAATAACCCCAATTTAAAATTTCTATCTTCACACTATTTGGAGCTGAAGCCGACCTGATGTCTTTTCAATTCCCCTTTGCTCATTTCTAATGTCTGTCTTCTAAAACGCCATTGGCAAGCACTGTCCAGAAAAAAATCTATCCAGAAATTAATAACTATCTTAATCTGTCGTGAAAAAACACGGTAATAAATTACCTGACATATCGTTACCCTTCCCGTCCTAACGAAGCCCAGAAGTTAATCAGTTGAAAATAGTGTTGATGTTGGTAACGCGTTTAACAATGGGTGATAGACAAACATTACATGCAAACATACACGCAAACAACTCCTTACAATTGCTTAAAACAAACCAATGTAGACTTGCTAGGAGCATACCAAGCTAGTTAGCTTGACCGTGTAGGTACCGAGTTTAGTAATCTATGTCCTACGTGAGTTACATCCAATTTATTGTTGTCATATAACTATTGAGAGCCAGTAGAAGTTAATATGTAAACTTCTTACCGTTTTATAGCGTATTCCCAAGCTCGACTTCTCACGTCGCCATGAGCGTTGCAGAGAAAAACCGCCTTGAGAGACCGGATGTAGAACAAACACCGACACCATGTAAGCAGGCAACTCTGTCACGTTGCACCGCCCCTGGAGCTGTTCCAACACGGCAGGTGCTGAGATCAACACCAAAATCAACATTTACTAACTCAATATATTTTTCACCGGAAAATGTAACACTTTTTAACACTATCAATTTTGCTGTGTAAACACTAAGATGAAGATACCAACATGCGTGGTAAGCACACCTCTTGCACATCTGGCAGTGAAGCTTGGACACTCTACATTCATCAAGAGTGAAGACTGAACGCTTTCCACATGCGTAACCTCAGACGACTCCTCTGCATCACCTGGCAGGATCATGTCTCCAACGCAAGTGTCTTGGCCCAGGCAGGCATGTTTGCCACAGAGGCACCTCTAATGACTCAGACCTGTATGCAGCATGGACGATAGCCGCATTCCAAAGGATATCCTCTATGGCGAGCTCGCAACAGACATGCGCCCAACACAACGACCTGTCCTGCGCTACAAGGATATCTGCAAGAGCAATCTGAAGTCATGCATCATCAACCCAGCAGATCTCAAGACAGCACCCTCTGACTGTTCTGGCTAGCATGCAAATGTCAAAACTGATGTCAAGTAGGCTGAGGAGAAAAGAGAGATCCAGCGTGAGTAAAGGAAGAGCTGGAAAGAGCAGAGAACCCAGTCTGCCACAGGCTTCCCCCATGATCCCTACATGTAATTACATTTGCAGCACGTGTGGTAGGAGCTGCAGCTCCCGCATTGGCTTAGTTAGCCACAGCTAAGTGATTATACATACATTCCATCCATCCATCCATCCATCCATCCATCCATCCATCCATCTTCTGCTGCTTATCCGGGGTCGGGTCGCGGGGGCAGCAGCCTAAGCAGGGAAGCCCAGACTTCCCTCTCCCCAGACACATTTGCCAACTCTGCGGGGGGATCCCGAGGCGTTCCCAGGCCAGCCGAGAGATGTAATCCCTCCAGCGTGTCCTGGGTCTTCCCCGGGGTCTCCTCCCAGAGGGACGTGCCTGGAACACCTCACCAGGGAGGTCCAGGAGGCATCCTGACCAGATGCCCGAGCCACCTCAACTGGTTCCTCTCGATGCGGAGGAGCAGCGGCTCTACTCTGATCTTTTTTTTTTTTTTTTTTTTTTTTTTTTTTTTTTTTCTTCAAGATCAGAGGCTCTACTCTGATCTTGGTAGAGTCATAAGTTCTCACGGCTTCTCCTATCACTATTATGCTGATGACACTCAGCTTTTCCTCTCCTTTCCTCCGGATGACACAACCGTCTCAATGAGAATATCAGCTTGTCTTGCTGATATCTCATCATGGATGAAGGATCGCCATCTTCAGCTCAATCTGTCCAAGACAGAGCTCATTGTCTGTCCAGCCAATCCTTCCTTACCTCTGCAGATACGTGTGAAGCTCCACTCTATCACACTTGTTCCTACATCTGCTGCCTGGAATCTGGGTGTCATGGTGGATGACCAGCTGACCTTTAAGGTCCATGTTGCCTCGGTTGCCCGTACCTGCCGATATGCTCTCTACAACATCAAGAGAATCAGACGTACCCGACAGAACACACGACTCAGCTTCTGGTTCAGGCTCTGGTCATCTCACGCATCGATTACTGCAGTTCCCTACTGGCAGGTCTGCCTGCATGCTGGTTAAACCTCTGCAGATGATCCAGAACCAGCAGCACGTCTGGTTTTCAACCAACCCAAACGGGTTCATGTCATATATACACATATATATATATATATATATATATATATATATATATATATATATATATATATATATATATATATATATATATATATATATGTATATATATATATATATTCATTCATTCATTTTCCAAACCGCTTATTCCAATTCAGGGTCGCGGGGAAGATGGAGCCTATCCCAGCCGGCTTTGGGCGACAGGCATATATATATATATATATATATATATATATATATATATATATATATATATATATATATATATATATACATATATATATGTATATATATATATACACAGCCATGTGCAGACTCCGTTGTCTCTAGAGACAGAGGATGCCATAAAGGGGTTACCATGGTTGAGTAAGTTGCCAGCATGGTATTAACATGGGATTTGTATGGTGTTAGTCTTTAGTATGGTGTTAGCATTGTGTTAGTATGTTGTTTGCATGGTCTAAGTATAGTGTTAGGGTTTTGGACTCAAATGAGCCTGAAGTGTTAGCATTTATTGCTCAGATTCATATTAATAAAGTCCCTTTTTAATTTTCTTTTCAGACTGTGAAACCTTTGCTGCAGAAGTGAGTTTTGTTCCTGTTTTTGTTCTTGTTTTCTTGTTTGTCCTCTTCCATTTTATTCTTCCTTACTTAATATTGTTTGTCAACTAGTTTGAATATGTTAATTGTACTTCAAACTGATTTTTTAAAAGTGTTTGTTCCTGTGAAGATGTTGCAGTTGTTGAATTTTCCATTTTGTTTAGTTCTAACCTCAAGTTGTGTGTTCATGCTCAGACTTGTACAGGGGACAGACACATCTCACTTGGATAAAGTCCAATCTGGGTATGATGACATGGAGCACTTCACAGTAAATTTTGAGTCCCAAAGAAGAGGGCTGACCAACATCAACTTCATTAAATGTAAACAGTTTTTCTAACCAATGACAGATCAGACTCACAGACTGTAAATGTTAAGTTCATGCTGCAGGAAAGCATGGCACATACACAACTTTTTCATCACTGACATGAGACAGATGTCACAGCTCTGTGTCTGGGAGGTGGGGTTGTTGATATGTAAACAACATTTCATCATAATTTTGTCTGTAAACACTCTACTGGCCAGATTTGGTTACCGTGTTACCTGATAACTGTTAGCATGTATACCGCCAGCTCTTAATGAGTTATCTTCCCATTGTTTGGCTGTTCATTGCTAATTGTTAGCCGTGTTCAGCACTTACTTTTAGCTAGCTGAGCTGCTGGTAATAAATAAACTTCATGCTAAAGTTTTAGGAGTGACATCATTTTATTGTTTTTTAGTTGATGAGGATGATGAGGAAGATGAGGACCAGGTGAGGCAAAGAGGGTTGACCCAGCAGTATGTTGCACCTTCATCAGCTGCAGGACCACTGGCCAATCACCAGCCTCCATTGTTATCTGACCTGTCAGCAACACTTCCCCAGGGACCATCAGAGACCCCGACCAATCCACAGGCAAGGAGCCACGGCCCGTTATCATCCAGCCCGGCCCAGCAGCCCCTGCCCCTCTCCACCAACAGCCCCACCTCTCAGGTATGAGAGCATGTTGAATTTGGTGCTAAAGGACATCAGAAATCTCAATATTGTTTGATGGTCACATGACCAAATTTTCCTTCTTCTTCAGTCAGATCAGCAGAAC
This sequence comes from Telmatherina bonti, assembly GCF_933228915.1. NCBI lineage: Eukaryota > Metazoa > Chordata > Actinopteri > Atheriniformes > Telmatherinidae > Telmatherina > Telmatherina bonti. The sequence goes on along the minus strand of NC_136625.1, from coordinate 2,120,916 downwards.
CAGTCCGAGGACAAAGACGGACCCAAACACGTCTTCTCCTTCAGCTGGCTGAACCAGAAATAAAAGCCAGAACCAGACTTAAACTTAGACTTGGACTCGGATCTGGGTCTTGGACTTTGAGTTCGATCTGGAACTGAACCTGGACGAGGATCTGGATCAGTCTCTCTTCTGCAGATTTTACAAAAAACCTGAAGTTTGTTTATGAAATTTTACAAATTAAATTTGGAGTAACATTTCCCAACAACTTGTGGACAACAAGTCGACAACTGGCGGACACCTGGTGGACACATATCAGACGTGTTTCTTCTTGTCAAAGTAAAAAAATCGGTTCTTTTGTTTATGTTTATTTCTCTGATTCAAATAAAATCCTGGAGGACAGATGTGAAGTTTGATGTTGTTTGTGGACACACAGGAAAATATCCCCTCACATCCTGGACCTGGTGTTACGTAATTAACATGTTGCAGGTGTTGAAGTGTCAGGTCTTTTTTGTTGGTTCCTCGGTGGACATGTAGTTGTTTGGACTTGCTAGGACTTTTCCTCTGGGATAATGGCTGGTCTCCTGGGTCTTTGGGCGTTCCTGGTCTGCCTCTGGTCTTTACAAAGACCAGGTCTATTTTACAGGATCATTGGTCTCCATTGATCCTGATATTTTACTAACTGATGGTCTGATGGTCTTGATGTTTGAGGTGGTCTCTGTTTGACTGAAATGTCACATCAGGCTGGTTCACAAAAAGGAAGCTGTCAGCTTTAGGAGCACCTTCGTCATCTTCATCATCATCATCATAATATTCTTCAACATCATCATTCAACACCTACTAGACCATCTCCTCCCTCGGGGCATTTCTTTTTTTATTGCAAATGTATGAAATACATATCAGAAAGATAAATGTATCAAGCTTCAACACGGTAATTAAATCACATTGAGCCTGAGAAAACTTCTATAGAAAACAAGGGTTAGGGGTTGGGGGGGGGGGGGGGGGGGGGTTATGGTTAGTAATCAAAATTACAGTTAGATGAGACATAAAAGCTTCAAACAGAGGACAAACAAAATAAAAACAGGATAAGACCTTTCAATCCCATCCGATTTCCATTAATGACAGATATTAAATGCGTAAACATGAAACAAGTCAGACCCGTGCGCCACACTGTTGTGGTGGAACCCCACTCCTGCCGATGACACACTCCATGACTGTGTGGCTGGACTGGCCATCCTCTGCACCCCCAGACCTGACCTCTCTGACCGACCTCGAGTTGACCCTGACTTGATGGCTCCGCTCTCAGAACCCAGACCCAGGTGTGGGTTTTGGAGCGCTGTGGAAACTCTGTGGTTTCCTGACATCTGATGGTGACCCAGTTCGTCACCGTCGCCTTATTGACTCCCTTCTTTCTGCCATTTTGCTCCTCTGACAGGTTGCTGTATGCACATGTGCACTAACTCTTCTGACCCTGTCTCTACAGGTGACTCTCCTGCAGATGAAGGCTGCGTCTCTGATCCACCCTCCTTTTGCAACCTCTCACTTCCTCTTTTCTCTCACGGCCCACAGATGGAGAGATTTCCTCCTTGGTCTCTCTCAGGCCTTCCTTGGACCAAAGCACTTCCTCTCATGCTGTTGTCCATGCGCATGCGTAAAAAGGGAGGACCCATCAGGTCCTCCCGTAGATTCTTTTCGCAGGTCCACCCGAAAGGATATGGGCCCCTCCGAGGCTCCCCCTCCATGAATTATGGAGATTCCTGCGTGTGTTAGGCCTCACAAGGCCTCACCAAAGCCAATCTCGTGCTTACATTCACTCGCCCTCGCCAGGACCCTTTCATTCACTTGTCTGTGTGGAGTAATGTTGACTGCGTCTTGTGGCTTAACTGATTCCTTTACCACTCCCCCCGTTAGCATCCTCGTTCCAGGACCTGATTCTCAATTAGACAATGTAATACTTGTGTGTAATGGTGACCCGGACGTAGATGTTTATTTTGAAATGATGACTGGCATGTCCGCAATAGCAATAACTGGTTGTTGTTAGCAGAACAGGTAGGTGTGTCTACTGGGGTGCCCTGTGTGGTCTGCCTGGGGCCCAGACCTGAACTGCGTGTAGTCACCCCTACACCTGAGTTTGACTCCGCCTGTATGATTGATTTACTCTCTTCTGTGAACCCTAACCCTCTCAATAATACATTTCCTGGGATGTTCCTTTCCCTGTTACATCCTGCACACAGTCCCCTCCTCTCTGGTTCAGGTGTGACGAAACAAGATTTCACTTGCCTCATGAGCTTCTCTCCGGGTTCTGGTTTTGTTGGGGTTTTGGACCGTGCTTGGTGTGACAGTGTTCATGCTGTTACTTTTCTGTGACCTGCGCCGGCCTTTGGTGGTGGTACGGTGGTCTGGTTCTTAGGGGCGTGCTGCCATCGAAGTGGGCTGGTATATGTGCCCCTGTCACCCTTCTCTTGCCTACAGCTGTCTTCCTGGGTTTCCCATCTGCCCCCTTATCCGGTCACCCGGTCCAGACACTCTGTTCATCCTGACGACTCAGCTGCTTCTGCCTACGTCAACGCTATTGGGGTTCCATTGCAGTATTTGCTGCCCTTCTTGTTCTTGTTTTGTGTTCCGTTCCGTGTATCAGAGCCTTGTTGGTTGGGCTGATTGACATTGCCTTAGGATATTGCATTCCTTGGCTTGTTTATGACCCTCTTCCTGCTCCAGATCTCCCTCTCTCTGATCCTTTTCCTTCTTTTTTGATGATGACATTGATGTGTGAGTGTTTTTCTTCCAGGGTGTTTTGTTAAGAATGCTCTTAAACCTTTCCAGGTGTGGTCATTCTGGTTTTGTTTTGTTTTGTTGTGTCCTTGTGTTGTGCTCCTCTTGTGTTGATCCTGAAAGGATGAAAAGGGGGGAGTGTGGCGGAAATTATACACATAGCATAGTTTTAATGTGTTACTACTTTATTAAGCTTCTGTTATGTAGTACTAAATATATATTCTGCATAGTTAGAGTAGTTCAGAAAGCTTGCTTTAGTAGATTCATGCATAAAACTGAATGTTCTGTTCAAGGCCTGTTTCAACGTCCTCTGTTGTTATCATGTTGTTCAAGCTGGCAGTTGTTTTGACTAGTGCTTCCAGGCAAAGGTTTTGTTTAAAGATTGCTGTAACACCCTGAGCAGGGGCAGAGCTCTACAGACCTCTCGCTCGTAACAACTGTGCATTGTCAATAAACTGGACAGAGCACGGTTGATCTCAAGATTTATTTCTCATCAGATAAATTCCACGACAACGGTTTTAATACACGATGCGGAGCAGAGTGATGTTTCTCTGTGATGTACCTTAAACCATGTAACGCACGGGTCTGAGTTGTTTAATCAGCTTATACCACACAGTGAACATTTTATAACAAATGTTTATTTCTTTTATACAAAACTTGTTTAGTATGCTGAAGTACAGGAACTATTTCATGTTGGCTTCCATGTCATTATTATGCTAAACAACCATTGAGAAGCGACAGCGTTGTGAAACCAGCTGTTCTGAGTCAGCTGATTAATGCGTTACTATAGTGATGTCCATGATGGCGTGATACAACAGTGATTTAACTTGCCAAACTACATGTGTGTATCAAGTGGCTACAGAGTGAAGCAGAATCATGTTTTTTAGCCGTTTAAAAGTGTGATTTGGCTTTAGCCCGCCTACCTCCATTAGCTGGTTAGCTCCTGTTAGCTCCAGGTTGGCTCAGTTAGCTGTTGGCTACAGGCAGTTTTATAGATGTAAATCATCCAGCCACACACTCACAGCCTTCCTCCCCAAAGTTTATACTGTCAGGGTGACTACGGTGAAGATGTGTGTGTGCATGTGCACACTAGTGTGTTTCTGCACCATGACACCTCTTGCTTCTTCCAGATGAAGGTTATCAGGCTAATCAGGGTTCATTGGTTCTTATTCTGGTCATTATTTCTACTGAACTACCATTGCCATTTCCTGAGGCATCATACTTGTCCTGAAAAGTCTCCATCTGATCCAAAATGCTGCAGCGAGGGTTCTGATGAGGACTAGCAGGAGAGATCATATTTCACCAGTTTTAGCCTCTCTACACTGGCTCCCTGTTAAATCCAGGATAAAGTTTAAAATTCTTCTCCTCACATATAAAGCTCTCCATGACCAAGCTCCATTGTACATAAAAGATCTTATAGTTCCAAGTATTCCAAATAGAGCACTTGGCTCTCAGACTGCAGGTTTACTGGTGGTTCCCAGAGTCTCAAAGAGTACTATGGGAGGAAGGGCCTTTAGCTATCAGGCTCCTCTCTTATGGAACCAGCTCCCACCGTGGGTTCAGGAGGCAGACTCCCTCCACACCTTTAAGATGGAGCTGAAAACCTTCCTTTTCCATGATTCTTATAGTTAGGATATGAGCATCTCCTGAGTTCGAGTCTGCATGTACAGGACCCAACTGTCCAGGTTCTGCTCATTGCTCTTATAGTTATGGGTAGTCTAGCCATCCATTACTTATGTAGCAATGGGGATGTTACCTGATGTACCGAGAAGTACCTCACTCTATTTCTCTAATATATTAATGTATAAATATATGCCAATATTGCCGTCTCTAACATATTTCTCCTTTTTTCCGCAGGTCTTCCTGAATAAGTGCAGTTGTACATGTTGATCTGTCTTTCCTGTCCTCTCCACCCCAACCAGTCGAGGCAGATGGCTGCCCTCCCTGAGCCGGGTTCTGCTGGAGGTTTTCTTCCTGTTAAAGGGGAGTTTTTTCCTTCCCACTGTCGCCTCGTGCAGCTCAGGATGGAGGATTGGATCCAAGTCATGACTCGATGCAATCAGTTGGTTTCTATTAAAGGATATGTAGGAGCTAGCTTGAAATGATGTGTATGTGGTGAAGTGCCATCCATCCATCCATCCATCTTCTGCCGCTTATCTGAGGTCGGGTCGCGGGGGCAGCAGCCTAAGCAGGGAAGCCCAGACTTCCCTCTCCCCAGCCACATTTGCCAACTCTGCGGGGGGATCCCGAGGCGTTCCCAGGCCAGCCGAGAGATATAATCCCTCCAGCGTGTCCTGGGTCTTCCCCGGGGTCTCCTCCCAGAGGGACGTGCCTGGAACACCTCACCAGGGAGGTCCAGGAGGCATCCTGACCAGATGCCCGAGCCACCTCAACTGGTTCCTCTCGATGCGAAGGAGCAGCGGCTCTACTCTGAGCCCCTCCCGGATGACTGAGCTCCTCACCCTATCTCTAAGGGAGAGCCCGGCCACCCTGCGGAGGAAACTCATTTCAGCCGCCTGTATACGAGATCTCGTTCTTTCGGTCACGACCCACAGCTCAGCTCACGACCATAGGTGAGGGTAGGAACGTAGATCGACTGATAAATCGAGAGCTTCGCCTTCTGGCTCAGCTCCTTCTTCACCACGACAGACCGGCGCAGAGCCCGCATTACTGCAGACGCCGCACCGATCCGTCTGTCCATCTCACGCTCCATCCTTCCCTCACTCGTGAACAAGACCCCGAGATATTTAAACTCCTCCACTTGAGGCAGGACCTGACTCCCGACCCGGAGAGGGCAATCCACCCTATTCCGGCTGAGGACCATGGTCTCAGATTTGGAGGTGCTGATTCTCATCCCAGCCGCTTCACACTCGGCCGCGAATCGCTCAAGTGAGAGCTGGAGATCACGACCAGATGAAGCCAACAGGACCACGTCATCCGCAAAAAGCAGGGACCCAATCCTGAGGCCACCAAGTCGGATCCCCTCAACACCTCGGCTGCGCCTAGAAATTCTGTCCATATAAGTTATGAACAGAATCGGTGATAAAGGGCAGCCTTGGCGGAGTCCAACCCTCACCGGAAACGAATCCGACTTACTACCGGCAATGCGGACCAAGCTCTGACACCTGTCGTACAGGGACCGGACAGCTCGTACAAGGGGGTCTGGTACCCCATACTCCCAGAGTACCCCCCACAGGAGCCCCCGGGGGACACGGTCGAATGCCTTCTCCAGGTCCACAAAGCACATGTAGACTGGTTGGGCAAACTCCCATGCCCCCTCCAGGACCCCAGAGAGGGTATAGAGCTGGTCCACTGTTCCGCGACCAGGACGAAAACCACACTGCTCCTCCTCAATCCGGGATTCGACTATCCGGTGGACCCTCCTCTCCAGGACCCCTGAATAGACCTTACCAGGGAGGCTGAGGAGTGTGATTCCCCTGTAATTGGAACACACCCTCCGGTCCCCCTTCTTAAAAAGGGGGACCACCACCCCAGTCTGCCAATCCAGCGGTACTGCCCCCGATGTCCACGCGATGCTGCAGAGGCGTGTCAGCCAGGACAGCCCCACAGCATCCAGAGCCTTAAGGAACTCCGGGCGGATCTCATCCACCCCCGGGGCCTTGCCGCCAAGGAGCTTTTTGACCACCTCAGCGACTTCAGCCCCAGAGATAGGAGAGTCCACCCCTGAGTCCTCCAGCTCTGCTTCCTCATCGGAAGACGTGTTGGTAGGATTGAGGAGGTCTTCGAAGTATTCCTTCCACCGACCCACAACGTCCCGAGTTGAGGTCAGCAGCTCCCCATCTCCACTGTACACAGTATTGATGGAGCACTGCTTCCCCCCCCTGAGCCGCCGGATGGTGGACCAGAATCTCCTCAAAGCCGTCCAGAAGTCTTTCTCCATGGCCTCGCCGAACTCCTCCCATGCCCGAGTTTTTGCCTCGGCAACGGCCGAAGCCGCATGCCGCTTAGCCCGTCGATACCCATCAGCTGCCTCCAGAGTCCCACAGGCCAAGAAGGCCCGATAGGACTCCTTCTTCAGCTTGACAGCATCCCTCACTGCTGGTGTCCACCAACGAGTCCTGGGATTACCGCCACGACAGGCACCAACGACCTTGCAGCCACAGCTCTGGCTGGCCGCCTCAGCAATAGAGGCACAGAACACAGCCCATTCGGACTCAACGTCCCCCGCCTCACCCGGGACATGGTTGAAGCTCTGCTGAAGGTGGGAGTTGAAGCTCGCTCTGACAGGGGACTCAGCCAGACGTTCCCAGCAGACTTCACAACACGTTTGGGCCTGCCAGATCTGACCGGCTTCCTCCCCCACCATCTGAGCCAACTCACCACCAGGTGGTGATCAGTTGAAGCTCCGCCCCCCTCTTCACCCGAGTGTCCAAGGCATGTGGCCGCAGGTCCGACGATACGACTACAAAGTCGATCATTGAACTGCGGCCCAGGGAGTCCTGATGCCAGGTGTACATATGGACACTCTTATGCTGGAACATGGTGTTCGTTATGGACAATCCATGATGAGCACAGAAGTCCAATAACAAAACACCATTTGGGTTCAGAGGGGGGGGACCATGTCTCCCAATCACTCCCCTCCAGGTCTCACTGTCATTGCCCACGTGAGCATTGAAGTCCCCCAGCAGAACAATGGAGTCCCCAGAAGGAGCACCCTCCAGCACTCCCTCCAAGGACCCCAGAAAGGGTGGGTACTCTGAACTGCTGTTCGGTGCATAAGCACAGACAACAGTCAGGACCCGTCCCCCCCACCCGGAGGCGGAGGGAAACTACCCTCTCATCCACCGGGGTAAACCCCAACGTGCAGGCACCAAGCTGGGGGCTGATGAGAATGCCCACACCTGCTCGGCGCCTCTCACCATGAGCAACTCCAGAGTGGAAGAAGGTCCAGCCCCTCTCGAGGGTACTGGTTCCAGAGCCCAAGCCATGCGTCGAGGTGAGTCCAACTATATCTAGTCGGAACCGCTCAACCTCGCGCACAAGCTCAGGCTCCTTCCCCACCAGAGAGGTGACGTTCCACGTCCCTAGAGCCAGCTTCTGCAGCCGGGGATCGGACCGCCAGGGTCCCCGCCCCTTGCTGTCGCCCAGCTCACATTGCACCCGACCCCTACGGCTCCTCCCGCAGATGGTGAGCCCACGGGAGGTGGGGCCCATCTAACCCTTTCGGGCTGAGCCCGACCGGGCCCCATGGGCGAAGGCCCGGCCACCAGACGCTCGCTCTCGTACCCCACCTCCAGGCCTGGCTCCAGAGGGGGGTCCTGGTAACCCACGTCCGGGCAAGGGAACATTTATGCCCAGGTTTGTCATCGTCATAGGGGTCTATGAGCCGTGCTTGGTCTGGTCCCTCCCCTAGACACCTGTTTGCCATGGGTGACCCTACCAGGGGCATAAAGCCCCCGACAAGGACCCTGCAAGGATCTTCGGGACGCACAAACCCCTCCACCACGATAAGGTGACGGCTCAGGGAGAGGATGTGGTGAAGTGGTGCAATACAAATAAAGCTGAATTGAATTGAAGTGAATACTTATTGTCTGGAACTAAAATAGTTGGAGAACTTCTTAACTTTGTATTGAATAAATCTGTCTGTGAATGTAGTTTCCAGTTGACTCATTCTTTTGAACATTTTCCTCTTTTTATCAGTAGTTATCTATTCTGTCCTTATTTAGCGTCCTTTTGCTCAACTTGACAGAGCTAACAGCTTCAATGACCATCAGACGTAGATGGAACCCTAACCCTTGCTTACATTTTGTTGTGTCTGCAGATGCTGGAAATAACCAACATGTGCTCCTTCTTCAGGACCACAGTGGAGCGTCTCCTGCTTCATGAGTCAAAACCTCCCTGAAAACCCGTTAGAACAAACTGTGAGACCTCCTGACTTATCAGCACCATGGCAACGCAACGTCTCGTCTCCACACCCGCTGGTCCAAAATGAGTCTCTTGCAAAAGAGAATGATAAGAGTTTTGTTTAGGAAACAGAAAAAAGTGTCTTTCTTCTCATAATGTCCTTCACAACCTAGCAAAAATGTAGTATCCACAACACTGTCCCGTTCACCAATCCACCACAACAATGAAGCGCTGCTTCTCGGCTCGTTTCTCGGCACTTCGTGCCTGTTCAGTCTGGGTCCAAAGCCTCCTCCCTTCCTCCAGATCCTCCTTTCGCAGCATTTCAGGAACTGGGTTTCAGCTTCTGCAGACCCAGATGTCCTCTTCACCCGTCTGAGCCAACATCATGATATTGTGCTGCTGTCAGTTTTTACGTCCACTGCATCATCCATTTGCAACAGGGTGGTTCTTTGAGTTTCCTTTTATTGTTTTACTGCTTATGGCATGTTTTACTGAATTGACTTTATTATGTAATCTGCATGTTGATGGTTTGTCCCTACCTCCCATCGTGATCTAAGATTGACTGTGGGTGTGTGGATGTTGACTGAGAGCGTGGAAACCCATCCGGACCATCAGACCTACTCCGGACCATCAGACCTACTCCAGACCATCAGACCTAATCCGGACCATCAGACCTACTCCAGACCATCAGACCTACGCCGGACCATCAGACCTACTCCAGACCTTCAGACTTACTCCGGACCATGAGACCTACTCCAGACCATCAGACCTAAGCCGGACCATCAGACCTACGCCGGACCATCAGACCTACGCCGGACCATCAGACCTCCTCCAGACATTCAGACCTACTCCGGACCATCAGACCTACTCCACACCATCAATACTACTCCGGACCATCAGACCTACTCCAGACCTTCAGACCTACTCCGGACCATCAGACCTACTCCAGATCATCAGACCTAAGCCGGACCATCAGACCTACGCCGGACCATCAGACCTACTCCGGACGATCACACCTACTCCAGACAATCAGACCTACGCAGGACCATCAGACCTACTCCGGACTATCAGACCTACTCCAAACCATCAGACCTATGCCGGACCATCAGACCTACTCCGGACCATCAGACCTCCTCCAGACCATCAGACCTACTCCGGACCATCAGACCTACTCCGGACCATCAGACCTACTCCAGACCATCAGACCTACGCCGGACCATCAGACCTACTCCGGACCATCAGACCTACTCCAGACCATCAGACCTACTCCGGACCATCAGACCTACTCCAGACCATCAGACCTACTCCGGACCAAAAGACCTACTCCGGACCATCAAACCTACTCCAGACCATCAGACCTACTCCGGACCATCAGACCTACTCCGGAACATCAGACCTACTTCGGACCATAAGACCTACTCCAGACCATCAGACCTAATCCAGACCATCAGACCGACGCCGGACCATCAGACCTACTCCAGACCATCAGACCTACGCCGGACCATCAGACCTACTCCGGACCATCAGACATACTCCTGACCATCAGACCTACTCCGGAACATCAGACCTACTTCGGACCATCAGACCTACTCCGGACCATCAGACCTACTCCGGACCATCAGACCTACTTCGGACCATCAGACCTACTCCAGACCATCAGACCTACTCCAGACCATCAGACCGACGCCGGACCATCAGACCTACTCCAGACCATCAGACCTACGCCGGACCATCAGACCTACTCCGGACCATCAGACATACTCCTGACCATCAGACCTACTCCGGAACATCAGACCTACTTCGGACCATCAGACCTACTCCGGACCATCAGACCTACTCCGGACCATCAGACCTACTCAGGAACATCAGACCTACTTCGGACCATCAGACCTACTCCGGACCATCAGACCTACTCCAGACCATCAGACCTACTCCGGACCATCAGACCTACTCCAGACCATAAGACCTACTCCGGACCATCAGACCTACTCCGGACCATCAGACCTACTCAGGAACATCAGACCTACTTCGGACCATCAGACCTACTCCAGACCATCAGACCTACTCCGGACCATGAGACCTACTCCAGACCATCAGACCTACGCCGGACCATCAGACCTACTCCGGACCATAAGACCTACTCCAGACCATCAGACCTACTCCGGACCATCAGACCTACTCCAGACCATCAGACCTACTCCAGACCATCAGACCTACGCCGGACCATCAGACCTAATCCGGACCATAAGACCTACTCCAGACCATCAGACCTACTCCGGACCATCAGACCTACTCCAGACCATCAGACCTACTCCGGACCATCAGACCTACTCCGGACCATAAGACCTACTCCAGACCATCAGACCTACGCCGGACCATCAGACCTACTCCGGACCATAAGACCTACTCCAGACCATCAGACCTACTCCGGACCATCAGACCTACTCCAGACCATCAGACCTACTCCAGACCATCAGACCTACGCCGCACCATCAGACCTAATCCGGACCATAAGACCTACTCCAGCCCATCAGACCTACTCCAGACCATCAGACCTACTCCGGAACATCAGACCTACTTCGGACCATCAGACCTACTCCAGACCATCAGACCTACTCCGGACCATCAGACCTACTCCAGACCATCAGACCTACTCCGGACCATCAGACCTACTCCGGACCATCAGACCTACTCCAGACAATCAGACCTACTCCAGACCATCAGACCTACTCCAGACCATCAGACCTACTCCGGACCATCAGACCTACTCAGGAACATCAGACCTACTTCGGACCATCAGACCTACTCCGGACCATCAGACCTACTCCAGACCATCAGACCTACTCCGGACCATCAGACCTACTCCAGACCATCAGACCTACTCCGGACCATCAGACCTAATCCGGACCATAAGACCTACTCCAGACCATCAGACCTACTCCGGACCATCAGACCTACTCCAGACCATCAGACCTACTCCGGACCATCAGACCTACTCCAGACCATCACACCTACTCCGGACTATAAGACCTACTCCAAACCATCAGACCTACTCCAGACCATCAGACCAACTCCTGACCATCAGACTTACTCCAGCCTATCAGACCTACTCCAGACCATCAGACCTACTCCGGACCATCAGACCTACTCCGGACCATCAGACCTACTCCAGACCATCAAACCTACGCCGGACCATCAGACCTACTCCGGACCATCAGACCTCCTCCAGACCATAAGACCTACTCCAGACCATCAGACCTACTCCGGACCATCAGACCTACTCCAGACCATCAGACCTACTCCGGAACATCAGACCTACTTCGGACCATCAGACCTACTTCAGACCATCAGACCTACTCCAGACGATCAGACCTACTCCGGAACATCAGACCTACTTCGGACCATCAGACCTACTCCAGACCATCAGACCTACTCCAGACCATCAGACGTACGCCGGACCATCAGACCTACTCCGGACCATCAGACCTACTCCAGACCATCAGACCTACGCCGGACCATCAGACCTACTCCAGACCATCAGACCTACGCCGGACCATCAGACCTACTCCAGACCATCAGACCTACGCCGGACCATCAGACCTACTCCGGACCATCAGACCTACTCCAGACCATCAGACCTACGCCGGACCATCAGACCTACTCCAGACCATCAGACCTGCTCCAGACCATCAGACCTACTCCGGACCATCAGACCTACTCCAGACCATCAGACCTACTTAGGAACATCAGACCTACTTCGGACCATCAGACCTACTCCAGACCATCAGACCTACTCCAGACCATCAGACCTACTCCGGACCATCAGACCTACTCCGGACCATCAGATCTACTCCGGACCATCAGACCTACTCCGGACCATCAGACCTACTCAAAACCATCAGACCTACGCCGGACCATCAGACCTACTCCGGACCATCAGACCTACTCCTGACCATCAGACCTACTCCGGAACATCAGACCTACTTCGGACCATCAGACCTACTCCAGACCATCAGACCTACTCCAGACCATCAGACCTACTCAGGAACATCAGACCTACTTCGGACCATCAGACCTACTCCAGACCATCAGACCTACTCCGGACCATCAGACCTACTCCGGACCATCAGACCTACTCCAGACAATCAGACCTACGCCGGACCATCAGACCTACTCCAAACCATCAGATCTACTCCGGACCATCAGACCTACTCCGGACCATCAGACCTACTCCAAACCATCAGACCTACGCCGGACCATCAGACCTACTCCGGACCATCAGACCTCCTCCAGACCATAAGACCTACTCCAGACCACCAGACCTACTCCGGACCATCAGACCTACTCCAGACCATCAGACCTACTCCAGACCATCAGACCTACTCCGGAAAATCAGACCTACTTCGGACCATCAGACCTACTCCGGACCATCAGACCTACTCCGGAACATCAGACCTACTTCGGACCATCAGACCTACTCCAGACCATCAGACCTAATCCAGACCATCAGACCGACGCCGGACCATCAGACCTACTCCAGACCATCAGACCTACGCCGGACCATCAGACCTACTCCGGACCATCAGACCTACTCCAGACCATCAGACCTACTCCGGACCATCATACCTACTCCGGACCATCAGACCTACTCCAGACCATCAGACCTACTCCAGAACATCAGACCTACTTCGGACCATCAGACCTACGCCGGACCATCAGACCTACTCCGGACCATAAGACCTACTCCAGACCATCAGACCTACTCCAGACCATCAGACCTACTCCAGACCATCAGACCTACGCCGGACCATCAGACCTACTCCGGACCATCAGACCTACTCCGGACCATCAGACCGACTCTGGACCATCAGATCTACTCCGGACCATCAGACCTACTCCGGACCATCAGACCTACTCCAAACCATCAGACCTACGCCGGACCATCAGACCTACTCCGGACCATCAGACCTCCTCCAGACCATAAGACCTACTCCAGACCATCAGACCTACTCCGGACCATCAGACCTAATCCGGACCATCAGACCTACGCCGGACCATCAGACCTACTCCAGACCATCAGACCTGCTCCAGACCATCAGACCTACTCCGGACCATCAGACCTACTCCAGACCATCAGACCTACTTAGTAACATCAGACCTACTTCGGACCATCAGACCTACTCCAGACCATCAGACCTACGCCGGACCATCAGACCTACTCCGGACCATCAGACCTACTCCGGACCATCAGACCTACTCCGGACCATCAGATCTACTCCGGACCATCAGACCTACTCCGGACCATCAGACCTACTCAAAACCATCAGACCTACGCCGGACCATCAGACCTACTCCGGACCATCAGACCTACTCCTGACCATCAGACCTACTCCGGAACATCAGACCTACTTCGGACCATCAGACCTACTCCAGACCATCAGACCTACTCCAGACCATCAGACCTACTCAGGAACATCAGACCTACTCCAGACAATCAGACCTACGCCGGACCGTCAGACCTACTCCAAACCATCAGATCTACTCCGGACCATCAGACCTACTCCGGACCATCAGACCTACTCAAAACCATCAGACCTACGCCGGACCATCAGACCTACTCCTGACCATCAGACCTACTCCGGAACATCAGATCTACTCCGGACCATCAGACCTACTCCGGACCATCAGACCTACTCCAAACCATCAGACCTACGCCGGACCATCAGACCTACTCCGGACCATCAGACCTCCTCCAGACCATAAGACCTACTCCAGACCATCAGACCTACTCCGGACCATCAGACCTACTCCGGACCATCAGACCTACGCCGGACCATCAGACCTACTCCAGACCATCAGACCTGCTCCAGACCATCAGACCTACTCCGGACCATCAGACCTACTCCAGACCATCAGACCTACTTAGGAACATCAGACCTACTTCGGACCATCAGATCTACTCCAGACCATCAGACCTACTCCAGACCATCAGACCTACGCCGGACCATCAGACCTACTCCGGACCATCAGACCTACTCCGGACCATCAGACCTACTCCAGACCATCAGACCTACTCAAAACCATCAGACCTACGCCGGACCATCAGACCTACTCCGGACCATCAGACCTACTCCTGACCATCAGACCTACTCCGGAACAACAGACCTACTTCGGACCATCAGACCTACTCCGGACCATCAGACCTACTCCAGACCATCAGACCTACTCAGGAACATCAGACCTACTTCGGACCATCAGACCTACTCCAGACCATCAGACCTACTCCGGACCATCAGACCTACTCCGGACCATCAGACCTACTCCAGACAATCAGACCTACGCCGGACCATCAGACCTACTCCAAACCATCAGATCTACTCCGGACCATCAGACCTACTCCAAACCATCAGACCTACGCCGGACCATCAGACCTACTCCGGACCATCAGACCTACTCCAGACCATAAGACCTACTCCAGACCATCAGACCTACTCCGGACCATCAGAGCTACTCCAGACCATCAGACCTACTCCAGACCATCAGACCTACTCCGGAACATCAGACCTACTTCGGACCATCAGACCTACTCCGGACCATCAGACCTACTCCGGAACATCAGACCTACTCCGGACCATCAGACCGACTCCGGACCATCAGATCTACTCCGGACCATCAGACCTACTCCGGACCATCAGACCTACTCCAAACCATCAGACCTACGCCGGACCATCAGACCTACTCCGGACCATCAGACCTCCTCCAGACCATGAGACCTACTCCAGACCATCAGACCTACTCCGGACCATCAGACCTACTCCTGACCATCAGACCTACTCCGGAACATCAGACCTACTTCGGACCATCCTACTCCGGACCATCAGACCTACTCCAGACCATCAGACTTACTCCGGAACATCAGACCTACTTCGGACCATCAGACCTACTCCAGACCATCAGACCTACTCCGGACCATCAGACCTACTCCGGACCATCAGACCTCCTCCAGACCATAAGACCTACTCCAGACCATCAGACCTACTCCGGACCATCAGAGCTACTCCAGACCATCAGACCTACTCCAGACCATCAGACCTACTCCGGAACATCAGACCTACTTCGGACCATCAGACCTACTCCGGACCATCAGACCTACTCCGGAACATCAGACCTACTCCGGACCATCAGACCGACTCCGGACCATCAGATCTACTCCGGACCATCAGACCTACTCCGGACCATCAGACCTACTCCAAACCATCAGACCTACGCCGGACCATCAGACCTACTCCGGACCATCAGACCTCCTCCAGACCATGAGACCTACTCCAGACCATCAGACCTACTCCGGACCATCAGACCTACTCCTGACCATCAGACCTACTCCGGAACATCAGACCTACTTCGGACCATCCTACTCCGGACCATCAGACCTACTCCAGACCATCAGACTTACTCCGGAACATCAGACCTACTTCGGACCATCAGACCTACTCCAGACCATCAGACCTACTCCGGACCATCAGACCTACTCCGGACCATCAGACCTACTCCAGACAATCAGACCTACGCCGGACCATCAGACCTACTCCTGACCATCAGACCTACTCCGGACCATCAGACCTACTCCAGACCATCAGACCTACTCCGGACCATCAGACCTACTCAGGAACATCAGACCTACTTCGGACCATCAGACCTACTCCGGACCATCAGACCTACTCCAGACCATCAGACCTACTCCGGACCATCAGACCTACTCCGGACCATCAGACCTACTCCAGACCATCAGACCTACGCCGGACCATCAGACCTACTCCGGACCATAAGACCTACTCCAGACCATGAGACCTACTCCGGACCATCAGACCTACTCCAGACCATCAGACCTACTCCAGACCATCAGACCTACGCCGGACCATCAGACCTACTCCGGACCATCAGACCTACTCCAGACCATCAGACGTACTCCGGACCATCAGACCTACTCCAGACCATCAGACCCACTCCGGACCATCAGACCTACTCCGGACCATCAGACCTACTCCGGACAATCAGATCTACTCCGGACCATCAGACCTACTCCGGACCATCAGACCTACTCCAAACCATCAGACCTACGCCGGACCATCAGACCTACTCCAGACCATCAGACCTACTTCGGACCATCAGACCTACTCCGGACCATCAGACCTACTCCAGACCATCAGACCTACGCCGGACCATCAGACCTACTCCAGACCATCAGACCTACGCCGGACCATCAGACCTACTCCAAACCATCAGACCTACGCCGGACCATCAGACCTACTCCGGACCATCAGACCTATTCCAGACCATCAGACCTACTCCAGACCATCAGACCTACGCCGGACCATCAGACCTACTCCGGACCATCAGACCTACTCCAGACCATCAGACCTACTCCGGACCATCAGACCTACTTCGGACCATCAGACCTACTCTGGACCATCAGACCTACTCCAGACCATCAGACCTACTCCGGACCATCAGACCTACTCCAGACCATCAGACCTACGTCGGACCATCAGACCTACGCCGGACCATCAGACCTAATCCGGACCATCAGACCTACTCCAGACCATCAGACCTACTCCGGACCATCAGACCTACTCCAGACCATCAGACCTACTCCGGACCATCAGACCTACTCCGGACCATCAGATCTACTCCGGACCATCAGACCTACTCCGGACCATCAGACCTACTCCGGACCATCAGACCTACTCCAGACCATCAGACCTACTCCGGACCATCAGACCTACTCCAGACCATCAGACCTACGCCGGACCATCAGACCTACTCCAAACCATCAGACCTACGCCGGACCATCAGACCTACTCCGGACCATCAGACCTCCTCCAGACCATAATACCTACTCCAGACCATCAGACCTACTCCGGACCATCAGACCTACTCCAGACCATAAGACCTACTCCAGACCATCAGACCTACTCCGGAACATCAAACCTACTTCGGACCATCAGACCTACTCCAGACCATCAGACCTACTCCAGACCATCAGACCTACGCCGGACCATCAGACCTACTCCAAACCATCAGACCTACGCCGGACCATCAGACCTACTCCGGACCATCAGACCTACTCCAGACCATCAGATCTACGCCGGACCATCAGACCTACGCCGGACCATCAGACCTAATACGGACCATAAGACCTACTCCAGACCATCAGACCTACTCCAAACCATCAGACCTACGCCGGACCATCAGACCTAATACGGACCATAAGACCTACTCCAGACCATCAGACCTACTCTGGACCATCAGACCTACTCCAGACCATCAGACTTATTCCAAACCATCAGACCTACGCCGGACCATCAGACCTACTCCGGACCATCAGACCTACTCCAGACCATCAGACCTACTCCAGACCATCAGACCTACGCCAGACCATCAGACCTAATCCGGACCATAAGACCTACTCCAGACCATCAGACCTACTCCGGACCATCAGACCTACTCCAGACCATCAGACCTACTCCGGACCATCAGACCTACTCCAGACCATTAGACCTACTCCGGAACATCAGACCTACTTCAGACCATCAGACCTACTCCAGACCATCAGACCTACTCCAGACCATCAGACCTACTCCGGACCATCAGACCTACTCCAGACCATCAGACCTACTTCGGACCATCAGACCTACTCCGGACCATCACACCTACTCCAGACCATCAGACCTACACCGGACCATCAGACCTACTCCAGACCATCAGACCTACGCCGGACCATCAGACCTACTCCAAACCATCAGACCTACGCCGGACCATCAGACCTACTCCGGACCATCAGACCTACGCCGGACCATCAGACCTACTCCAAACCATCAGACCTACGCCGGACCATCAGACCTACTCCGGACCATCAGACTTACTCCAGACCATCAGATCTACGCCGGACCATCAGACCTACGCCGGACCATCAGACCTAATACGGACCATAAGACCTACTCCGGACCATCAGACCTACTCCAAACCATCAGACCTACGCCGGACCATCAGACCTACTCCGGACCATCAGACCTACTCCAGACCATGAGACCTACTCCAGACCATCAGACCTACGCCGGACCATCAGACCTAATACGGACCATAAGACCTACTCCAGACCATCAGACCTACTCCGGACCATCAGACCTACTCCAGACCATCAGACTTATTCCAAACCATCAGACCTACGCCGGACCATCAGACCTACTCCGGACCATCAGACCTACTTCAGACCATCAGACCTACTCCAGACCATCAGACCTACGCCAGACCATCAGACCTAATCCGGACCATAAGACCTACTCCAGACCATCAGACCTACTCCGGACCATCAGACCTACTCCAGACCATCAGACCTACTCCGGACCATCAGATCTACTCCGGACCATCAGACCTACTCCGGACCATCAGACCTACTCCAGACCATCAGACCTACGCCGGACCATCAGACCTACTTCGGACCATCAGACCTACTCCGGACCATCAGACCTACTCCAGACCATCAGACCTATGCCGGACCATCAGACCTACTCCAGACCATCAGACCTACTCCAGACCTTCAGACTTACTCCGGACCATGAGACCTACTCCAGACCATCAGACCTAAGCCGGACCATCAGACCTACTCCAGACCATCAGACCTACGCCGGACCATCAGACCTACTCCGGACCATCAGACCTACTCCAGACCATCAGACCTACGCCGGACCATCAGACCTACTCCGGACCATCAGACCTACTCCGGACCATCAGACCTACTTCGGACCATCAGACCTACTCCAGACCATCAGACCTACTCCAGACCATCAGACCTACGCCGGACCATCAGACCTACTCCGGACCATCAGACTTACTCCAGACCATCAGACCTACGCCGGACCATCAGACCTACTCCAGACCATCAGACCTACGCCGGACCATCAGACCTACTCCAGACCATCAGACCTACTCCAGACCATCAGACCTACGCCGGACCATCAGACCTACTCCAGACCATCAGACCTACTCCAGACCATCAGACCTACTCCAGACCATCAGACCTACGCCGGACCATCAGACCTACTCCGGACCATCAGACCTACTCCAGACCATCAGACCTACGCCGGACCATCAGACCTACTCCGGACCATCAGACCTACTCCGGACCATCAGACCTACTCCAGAACATCAGACCTACTCCAGACCATCAGACCTACTCCGGACCATCAGACCTACTCCAGACCATCAGACCTACTCCAGACCATCAGACCTACACCGGTCAGTCAGTAAGTCAGTATGGCTTGTGGCGTGACTGCGGTTGAAGTGGCGGCACCATGGCTTTTTAGCTTGTAGCCCCCACAGAGAAAGGAGAATGATCATATGGCATTGGGTTAAATAACATCAGATTAAAAACAGTATAATTGTCAACATAGTATTGTGTTTAGTACTATGTGGTATTGCTAGATATTTATCTGCCACTTTGGCAGTATAACTGGCAACAGCTCTGCTTCGCCTGGAAGAGCGACCAGAGGTGGGCGGGGCCTTACCTGCAATTGTGGCGGTCCTTAAAGGGGTGGTGTGCAGTGAATCCCAGCAGTGTGCTGTGTAGTTCCAGCTGTGCAGTTACTCCTGTGTGTTGTGCCTGTTTTTCTTCTTGTTGCAGTGTTGCTTTGCAGACTGTGGAGTTGCTTGCCTGCTGGAGCGCCTTTTCCAGCCCGCAGTCACTCACATTGTACACAACCATTTATTTGTTGTTGTTGTTGTTATTATTATAATGTTGCCTGTTAGAACTTGTGACCTGGTGTTGGTGTAAACCAGACCACACTGGGTTTACAAACGTGCTGTCAGCTTATAAGTCTGAACAGAGAAAACATTAAAACCATTAAACAAGCGAGAAACAAACATTTGCAGTGTTGATTAAGAAGGGGACAGTACTGTCAACTGATCACCACCTGGTGGTGATTTGGCTCAGATGGTGGGGGAGGAAGCCGGTCAGATCTGGCAGGCCCAAACGTGTTGTGAGGGTCTGCTGGGAACGTCTGGCTGAGTCCTCCGTCAGAGCGAGCTTCAACTCCCACCTTCAGCAGAGCTTCAACCATGTCCCGAGTGAGGTGGGGGACATTGAGTCTGAATGGGCTGTGTTCCGTGCCTCTATTGCTGAGGCGGCTGGCCGGAGCTGTGGCTGTAAGGTCGTTGGTGCCTGTCGTGGCGGTAATCCCAGGACTCGTTGGTGGACACCAGCAGTGAGGGATGCTGTCAAGCTGAAGAAGGAGTCCTATCGGGCCTTCTTGGCCTGTGGGACTCTGGAGGCAGCTGATGGGTACCGACAGGCTAAGCGGCATGCAACCTCGGCTGTCGCCAAGGCAAAAACTCGGGCATGGGAAGAGTATGGTGAGGCCATGGAGAAAGACTTCTGGACGGCTTTGAGGAGATTCTGGTCCACCATCCGGCGGCTCAGGAGGGGGAAGCAGTGCTCCATCAATACTGTGTACAGTGGAGGTGGGGAGCTGCTGACCTCAACTCGGGACGTTGTGGGTCGGTGGAGGGAATACTTCGAAGACCTCCTCAATCCTACCAACACGTCTTCCGATGAGGAAGCAGAGCTGGAGGACTCAGGGGTGGACTCTCCTATCTCTGGGGCTGAAGTCGCTGAGGTGGTCAAAAAGCTCCTTGGCAGCAAGGCCCCGGGGGTGGATGAGATCCGCCCGGAGTTCCTTAAGGTTCTTTCTGTCCTCTTCCCCCCACACAGCAGAGGCAGATGGCTGCCTGTCCTTGAGTCGGGTTCTGCCGGAGGTTTCCTTCCTGTTAAAAGGGAGTTTTTTCCTTCCCACAAGTGGCTCGGGCATCTGGTCAGGATGCCTCCTGGACCTCCCTGGTGAAGTGTTCCAGGCATGTTCCTCTGGGAGGAGACCCCGGGGAAGACCCAGGACACGCTGGAGGGATTATATCTCTCGGCTGGCCTGGGAACGCCTCGGGATCCCCCCACAGAGTTGCCTGTAGTTCCTTAAGGCTCTGGATGCTGTGGGGCTGTCCTGGCTGACACGTCTCTGCAGCATCGCGTGGACATCGGGGACAGTACCGCTGGATTGGCAGACTGGGGTGGTGGTCCCCCTTTTTAAGAAGGGGGACCGGAGGGTGTGTTCCAATTACAGGGGAATCACACTCCTCAGCCTCCCTGGTTAGGTCTATTCAGGGGTCCTGGAGAGGAGGGTCCGCCGGATAGTCGAATCCCGGATTGAGGAGGAGCAGTGTGGTTTTTGTCCTGGTCGTGGAACAGTGGACCAGCTCTATACCCTCTTTGGGGTCCTGGAGGGGGCATGGGAGTTTGCCCAACCAGTCTACATGTGCTTTGTGGACCTGGAGAAGGCATTCAACCGTGTCCCCCGGGGGCTCCTGTGGGGGGTACTCCGGGAGTATGGGGTACCGGACCCCGTTGTACGAGCTGTCTGGTCCCTGTAGGACAGGTGTCAGAGCTTGGTCCACATTGCCGGTAGTCGGGAGTGAGGTCCTGCCTCAAGTGGAGGAGTTTAAATATCTCGGGGTCTTGTTCACGAGTGAGGGAAGGATGGAGCGTGAGATGGACAGACGGATCGGTGCGGCGTCTGCAGTAATGCGGACTCTGCGCCGGTCTGTCGTGGTGAAGAAGGAGCTGAGCCAGAAGGCGAAGCTCTCCATTTACCAGTCGATCTACGTTCCTACCCTCACCTATGGTCATGAGCTGTGGGTCGTGACCGAAAGAAGGAGATCTCGTATACAGGCGGCTGAAATGAGTTTCCTCCGCAGGGTGGCCGGGCTCTTCCTTAGAGATAGGGTGAGGAGCTCGGTCATCCGGGAGGAGATCAGAGTAGAGCCGCTGCTCCTCCGCATTGAGAGGAACCAGTTGAGGTGGCTCGGGCATCTGGTCAGGATGCCTCCTGGACCTCCCTGGTGAGGTGTTCCAGGCACGTCCCTCTGGGAGGAGACCCCGGGGAAGACCCAGGACACACTGGAGGGATTATATCTCTCGGCTGGCCTGGGAACGCCTCAGGTTGGCAAATGTGGCTGGGGAGAGGGAAGTCTGGGCTTCCCTGCTTAGGCTGCTGCCCCCGTAACCTGACCCCGGATAAGCGACATGAACATGAAGATGAAGATTAAGAGAAAAGTAACACTTTTGAAGTCCAGGATAAGGAACTGTTGGTGAAGATGAAACTTCTATGTCCAGGGTAAAAACATAGCTTTTCTCATTAAATTTAAACTTCTCTTGTTTTAAATGATTTTTCTTGATGATTTTATTGTGATTTTTGCATGTGCTGCTTCTTTTAGTTACGTTTTAACACTTTCTTTGTACCATCTGCTATTTTTAGTGTTTTATTTCAAACACTTTTAGTGATTTTTTATATGAAATGTTTACAGAGAAACGCATTTATTTTGATAGTCTAAGTGAACTTCCGGGAGAGCTTTATAGTGAAAAGTGGCGCCGGAAGCAGTTTTAAGGGTGGATTAACGGACTGTCATGGCGGGTCGGGACCGCGTCGTTCACCTCCTCAGGCAGCTCGAGCGCGCAGCGTGAGTCCGACCCGTGTCCCGGTGGACTGCTGGGGTCCCGGTGGACCCCTGGAGTCCCGGTGGACCCCTGGAGTCCCGGTGGACCGCTGGAGTCCCGGTGGGCCCCTGGAGTCCATCCCGGATGTAAACGTTGTGTGACGTTGTCGGTAGCGGCTGTAGACACACGCCGACAGACGTGGCGGTGTCATGGAAGACGTCCTGGAGGCGGAGTTTTCTGGTCAACATGAGCACGGCTAACAGTTACACCTCCACGGGGTTACATGTGACTAACGTGTACAAAGACATGTATGTGTTTACGTGTTTTCAGCTGCTGATGTTCACGTTTGTCTTCTTTGGCTGTGTGTGTGGCGCGTGCATGTGAACAGGTGCAGATGTCCTGCCCACTCACACACTTTCCATCAAGGTGAGTTCCAGTGGGAAACTGATTGTTAGATCAATCAGATGAAGTTTGGTTAATGATTATTGGTCGTCTTGGCAACGAGAAGTGATCAGTTTTGCAGACGGTTTGTTTCCTTTCTCTGCAGGAGTCGGAGCGTCCGGCAGCGCCGTCAGGAAAACCGACTATGCCTTCGAGGTAACAGCAGACTGATGCAGCCGGAAGTCATTGTTTTAACTGGTCTAATGGACCTTATGGCTCCGCCCCTCTCTGATCACATGATGCATCGTGTTCAGAGTTTAACATGACGCGTCGGGACGATTCCGCTGTGTCTTCCCAACAGAACTCCTCCTTGGCATCTGCAGAACTGATGCTTGTTGTTTCAGATGGCGAGCTCCAGCATCAGGTATGGAGCGGGAGTCAGCTCGGAGATCGGCATGGTAACAGCAGCCTTCATCTATCTCTTCATCATCAGCTGATTAGCATGAGTTAGATTAGCCGCCATCATATCGGGAACCAGTCCAGACAGTCAGAAGGATGTCAGAACCAGCTCATTCTGGGTCTGGATCCTGGTTCTGATCCTGGTTTTGGTGCTGTGGTTCTGCAGGACTTGCAGAACCTGGGGGCTCGGAACGTTTGTCTGATGACGGACAAGAACGTGTCCCGCCTTCCTCCAGTGAAGGCCGTTCTCGAGTCCCTGGTGAGGAGCGGAGTCCAGTACCGAGTGTACGACCAGGTGCGGGTGGAGCCCACCGACTCCAGGTAAGACCGCTTGCACTTCTGCTCTCTGATTGGCTCGCAGCGTCTGCATTCTGATTGGCTCGCAGCGTCTGCGCTCTGATTGGCTCGCAGCGTCTGCGTTCTGATTGGCTCGCAGCGTCTGCGCTCTGATTGGCTCGCAGCGTCTGCGCTCTGATTGGCTCGCAGCGTCTGCGCTCTGATTGGCTCGCAGCGTCTGCGCTCTGATTGGCTCGCAGCGTGCGTCTGCGCTCTGATTGGCTCGCAGCGTGCGTCTGCGCTCTGATTGGCTCGCAGCGTGCGTCTGCGCTCTGATTGGCTCGCAGCGTCTGCGCTCTGATTGGCTCGCAGCGTGCGTCTGCGCTCTGATTGGCTCGCAGCGTGCGTCTGCGCTCTGATTGGCTCGCAGCGTCTGCGCTCTGATTGGCTCGCAGCGTCTGCGCTCTGATTGGCTCGCAGCGTCTGCGCTCTGATTGGCTCGCAGCGTCTGCGCTCTGATTGGCTCGCAGCGTCTGCGTTCTGATTGGCTCGCAGCGTGCGTCTGCGCTCTGATTGGCTCGCAGCGTCTGCGTTCTGATTGGCTCGCAGCGTCTGCGCTCTGATTGGCTCGCAGCGTCTGCGCTCTGATTGGCTCGCAGCGTGCGTCTGCGCTCTGATTGGCTCGCAGCGTCTGCGCTCTGATTGGCCAGCACGGAGACAGGGGAGCTGTCGGTGTCCAGTCAGACAACAACTCCATTGTCCTTCTGTTTCAGTTTTAAAGACGCCATTTCATTCGCTAAAAACGGCTCGTTTGACGTCTTCGTGGCAGTGGGAGGAGGATCGGTGATTGACACCTGTAAAGCAGCCAATCTATACGCATCTCATCCTGACGCCGACTTTCTGGACTTTGTCAACGCTCCGATCGGGAAAGGACAGCCGGTGACAGGAGCGCTGAAGCCGCTCATCGCAGGTGCGTCCTTATATCTTCGTCCCGTCTTCGTGTTTTTGTCCTGTCTTCATGTCTTCGTCCCGTCTTTGTCTCCTCGTTCCGTCTTTGTCTCCTCGTCCCATCTTTGTCTCCTCGTCCCATCTTTGTCTCCTCGTCTTCGTCTCCTCGTCCCGTCTTTGTCTCCTCGTCCCATCTTTGTCTCCTCGTCTTCGTCTCCTCGTCCCATCTTTGTCTCCTCGTCTTTGTCTCCTCGTCCCATCTTTGTCTCCTCGTCTTCGTCTCCTCGTCCCGTCTTTGTCTCCTCGTCTTCGTCTCCTCGTCCCATCTTTGTCTCCTCGTCCCATCTTTGTCTCCTCGTCTTCGTCTCCTCGTCCCATCTTTGTCTCCTCGTCCCATCTTTGTCTCCTCGTCTCCTCGTCCCGTCTTTGTCTCCTCGTCCCATCTTTGTCTCCTCGTCCCATCTTTGTCTCCTCGTCTTTGTCTCCTCATCCCGTCTTTGTCTCCTCGTCCCATCTTTGTCTCCTCGTCTTCGTCTCCTCGTCCTGTCTTTGTCTCCTCGTCTTCGTCTCCTCGTCCCGTCTTTGTCTCCTCGTCCCATCTTTGTCTCCTCGTCTTTGTCTCCTCATCCCGTCTTTGTCTCCTCGTCCCATCTTTGTCTCCTCGTCTTCGTCTCCTCGTCCCATCTTTGTCTCCTCGTCCCATCTTTGTCTCCTCGTCTTCGTCTCCTCGTCCCGTCTTTGTCTCCTCGTCCCATCTTTGTCTCCTCGTCCCATCTTTGTCTCCTCGTCTTCGTCTCCTCGTCCCATCTTTGTCTCCTCGTCCCATCTTTGTCTCCTCGTCTTCGTCTCCTCGTCCCGTCTTTGTCTCCTCGTCCCATCTTTGTCTCCTCGTCTTCGTCTCCTCGTCCCGTCTTTGTCTCCTCGTCCCATCTTTGTCTCCTCGTCTTCGTCTCCTCGTCCCGTCTTTGTCTCCTCGTCCCATCTTTGTCTCCTCGTCCCATCTTTGTCTCCTCGTCTTTGTCTCCTCGTCTTTGTCTCCTCGTCCCATCTTTGTCTCCTCGTCTTTGTCTCCTCGTCCCGTCTTTGTCTCCTCGTCCCATCTTTGTCTCCTCGTCTTCGTCTCCTCGTCCCATCTTTGTCTCCTCGTCTTCGTCTTCTTGTCCTCGTCCCGTCTTCGTGTCCTCATCCCGTCCTTATGTCCTCGTCCCGTCTTCATGTCTTCGTCCTGTCTTCATGTCCCCGTCCCGTCTTCGTGTCCTCGTCCCATCTTCATGTTTTCTTCCCGTCTTCATGTCCTTGTCCATTCTTCGTGTTTTCGTCCCCTCTTCATGTCCTCGTCCCGTCTTCGTGTCCTCATCCCGTCCTTATGTCTTCATCCCGTCTTCATGTCTTTGTCCCGTCTTCATGTCTTCGTCCCGTCTTCTTGTCCTCGTCCCGTCTTCATGTCTTCGTCCCGTCTTCATGTCCTCGTCCCGTCTTCATGTCTTCATCCTGTCTTCATGTCCTCGTCCCATCTTCATGTCTTCGTCCCGTCTTTATGTCCTCGTCCCGTCTTCATGTCCTCGTCCTGTCTTCATATCCTTGTCCCATCTTCATGTCTTCGTCCCGTCTTCATGTCCTCGTCCCATCTTCATGTCTTTGTCCCATCTTCATGTCTTCGTCCCGTCTTCATGTCCTCGTCCCGTCTTCGTGTCTTGTCCCATCTTCGTGTCTTGTCCCGTCTTCATGTCTACGTCCTGTCTTCATGTTTTCGTCCTGTCTTCGTTGTTTCGTATTGTCTTTGTGTCTTCGTCCCGTCTTCATGTCTTCGTCTCCTAGTCCCGTTTTCATGTCTTCGTCCTGTCTCCGTGTTTTCGTGCCGTCTTCATGTGCTCGTCCCGTCTTCATGTCTTTTTCCTGTCTTCATGTCCTTGCCCGTCTTTGTGTCCTCATCCCATCTTCATGTCTTCGTCCCGTCTTCATGTCCTTGTCCCGTCTTCGTGTTTTCGTCCTGTCTTCATGTCCTCGTCCCGTCTTCATGTCTTCGTCCTGTCTTCATGTCCTCGTCCCGTCTTCGTGTCCTCATCCCGTCCTTATGTCCTCGTCCCGTCTTCATGTCTTCATCCCGTCTTCATGTCTTCGTCCCGTCTTCTTGTCCTCGTCCCGTCTTCATGTCTTCGTCCCGTCTTCATGTCCTTGTCCCGTCTTCGTGTCCTCATCCCGTCTTCATGTCCTCGTCCCATCTTCATGTCTTCTTCCCGTCTTCATGTCCTTGTCCCGTCTTCGTGTTTTCGTCCCCTCTTCATGTCCTCGTCCCGTCTTCATGTCCTTGTCCCGTCTTCGTGTTTTCGTCCCCTCTTCATGTCCTCATCCCGTCTTCATGTCTTTGTCCTGTCTTCATGTCCTCGTCCCGTCTTCGTGTCCTCATCCCGTCCTTATGTCCTCGTCCCGTCTTCATGTCTTCGTCCTGTCTTCATGTCCTCGTCCCGTCTTCATGTCTTCGTCCCGTCTTCATGTCCTCGTCCCGTCTTCATATCCTTGTCCCATCTTCATGTCTTCGTCCCGTCTTCTTGTCCTCGTCCCGTCTTCATGTCTTTGTCCCGTCTTCATGTCCTTGTCCCGTCTTCATGTCCTTGTCCCGTCTTCGTGTCCTCATCCCGTCTTCATGTCCTCGTCCCATCTGCATGTCTTCTTCCCGTCTTCATGTCCTTGTCCCGTCTTCGTTTTCGTCCCCTCTTCATGTCCTCATCCCGTCTTCGTGTCCTCGTCCCGTCGTCATGTCTTCGTCCCGTCTTCGTGTCCTCGTCCCATCTTCATGTCTTCTTCCCATCTTCATGTCCTTGTCCCGTCTTCGTGTTTTCGTCCCCTCTTCATGTCCTCGTCCCGTCTTCATGTCCTCGTCCCGTCTTCATGTCTTCGTCCTGTCTTCATGTCTTCGTCCCGTCTTCGTGTCCTCATCCCGTCCTTATGTCTTTATCCCGTCTTCATGTCTTCGTCCCGTCTTCTTGTACTCGTCCCGTCTTCATGTCCTCGTCCTGTCTTCATGTCCTCGTCCCGTCTTCATGTCTTCGTCCCGTCTTCATGTCCTCGTCCCGTCTTCATATCCTTGTCCCATCTTCATGTCTTCGTCCCGTCTTCATGTCCTCGTCCCGTCTTCATGTCTTTGTCCCGTCTTCATGTCCTTGTCCCGTCTTCATGTCCTTGTCCCGTCTTCGTGTCTTGTCCCATCTTCGTGTCTTGTCCCGTCTTCATGTCTTCATCCTGTCTTCATGTTTTCGTCCTGTCTTCGTTGTTTCGTATTGTCTTCATGTCTTCGTCTCCTAGTCCCGTTTTCATGTCTTCGTCCTGTCTCCGTGTTTTCGTGCCGTCTTCATGTACTCGTCCCGTCTTCATGTCTTCGTCCCGTCTTCATGTCTTCGTCCTGTCTTCATGTCCTTGTCCCGTCTTCATGTTTTCGTCCCGTCTTCATGTCCTCGTCCCGTCTTCATGTCTTCGTCCTGTCTTCATGTCCTCGTCCCGTCTTCATGTCTTCGTCCTGTCTTCATGTCTTCGTCCTGTCTTCATGTCCTCGTCCCGTCTTCTTGTCCTCGTCCCGTCTTCATGTCTTCGTCCCGTCTTCATGTCCTTGTCCCGTCTTCATGTCCTCGTCCCGTCTTCAGGTCCTCGTCCCGTCTTCATGTCCTCGTCCCATCTTCATGTCTTCTTCCCGTCTTCATGTCCTTGTCCCGTCTTCGTGTTTTCGTCCCGTCTTCATGTCTTCGTCCCGTCTTCATGTCCTCATCCCGTCCTTATGTCCTCGTCCCGTCTTCATGTCTTCGTCCCGTCTTCATGTCTTCGTCCTGTCTTCATGTCCTCATCCCGTCCTTATGTCCTCGTCCCATCTTCATGTCTTCGTCCCGTCTTCATGTCTTCGTCCTGTCTTCATGTCCCCGTCCCGTCTTCGTGTCCTCGTCCCGTTGTCATGTCCTCGTCCCGTCTTCGTGTCCTCGTCCCATCTTCATGTCTTCTTCCCGTCTTCATGTCCTTGTCCAGTCTTCGTGTTTTCCTCCCCTCTTCATGTCCTCGTCCCGTCTTCATGTCTTCGTCCTGTCTTCATGTCCTCGTCCCGTCTTCGTGTCCTCATCCCGTCCTTATGTCTTCATCCCGTCTTCATGTCTTCGTCCTGTCTTCATGTCCTCGTCCCGTCTTCATGTCTTCGTCCTGTCTTCATGTCCTCGTCCCGTCTTCTTGTCCTCGTCCCGTCTTCATGTCCTTGTCCCGTCTTCATGTCCTTGTCCCGTCTTCATGTCCTCGTCCCGTCTTCAGGTCCTCGTCCCGTCTTCATGTCCTCGTCCCATCTTCATGTCTTCTTCCCGTCTTCATGTCCTTGTCCCGTCTTCGTGTTTTCGTCCCGTCTTCATGTCTTCGTCCTGTCTTCATGTCCTCATCCCGTCCTTATGTCCTCGTCCCGTCTTCATGTCTTCGTCCCGTCTTCATGTCTTCGTCCTGTCTTCATGTCCCCGTCCCGTCTTCTTGTCCTCGTCCCGTCTTCATGTCTTCGTCCCGTCTTCATGTCCTTGTCCCGTCTTCGTGTCCTCATCCCGTCTTCATGTCCTCGTCCCATCTTCATGTCTTCTTCCCGTCTTCATGTCCTTGTCCCGTCTTCGTGTTTTCGTCCCCTCTTCATGTCCTCGTCCCGTCTTCATGTCCTTGTCCCGTCTTCGTGTTTTCGTCCCCTCTTCATGTCCTCATCCCGTCTTCATGTCTTTGTCCTGTCTTCATGTCCTCGTCCCGTCTTCGTGTCCTCATCCCGTCCTTATGTCCTCGTCCCGTCTTCATGTCTTCGTCCTGTCTTCATGTCCTCGTCCCGTCTTCATGTCTTCGTCCCGTCTTCATGTCCTCGTCCCGTCTTCATATCCTTGTCCCATCTTCATGTCTTCGTCCCGTCTTCATGTCCTCGTCCCGTCTTCATGTCTTTGTCCCGTCTTCATGTCCTCGTCCCGTCTTCATGTCCTTGTCCCGTCTTCGTGTCTTGTCCCATCTTCGTGTCTTGTCCCGTCTCCATGTCTTCGTCCTGTCTTCATGTTTTCGTCCTGTCTTCGTTGTTTCGTATTGTCTTTGTGTCTTCGTCCCGTCTTCATGTCTTCGTCTCCTAGTCCCGTTTTCATGTCTTCGTCCTGTCTCCGTGTTTTCGTGCCGTCTTCATGTACTCGTCCCGTCTTCATGTCTTCGTCCTGTCTTCATGTCCTTGCCCGTCTTCGTGTCCTCATCCCGTCTTCATGTCCTCGTCCCGTCTTCATGTCCTCGTCCCGTCTTCATGTCTTCGTCCTGTCTTCATGTCTTTGTCCCATCCTCGTCCCGTATACATGTCTTCGTCCTGTCTTCATGTCCTCGTCCCGTCTTCGTGTCCTCATCCCGTCCTTATGTCTTCGTCCCGTCTTCATGTCTTCGTCCTGTCTTCATGTCCTCGTCCCGTCTTCATGTCTTCGTCCCGTCTCTTTGTCCTTGTCCCGTCTTCGTCTGCTCGTCCCGTCTTCGTCTCCTCGTCCCGTCTTCGTGTCTTGTCCCGTCTTCGTTTCTTCGTTCCGTCTTCATGTCCTCGTCTCGCCTTCATGGTTTCGTCCCGTCTTCGTGTCTTCGTCCCGTCTTCGTGTCCTCATCCCATCCTTTTCCCGTCTTCATGTCCTTGTCCTGTCTTCGTCTCCTTGTCCCGTCTTCATGTCCTTGTCCTGTCTTCGTCTCCTTGTCCTTTCTTCATGTCCTCGTCCCGTCTTCGTGTCTTGTCCCATCTTCATGTCTTCGTCCCGTCTTTATGTCCTCGTCCCGTCTTCATGTCCTCGTCCTATCTTCATGTCTTCGTCCCGTCTTTATGTCCTCGTCCCGTCTTCATTTCCTCGTCCCATCTTCATGTCCTCGTCCCGTCTTCGTGTCCTCATCCCATCTTCATGTCCTCGTCCCGTCTTCGTGTCCTCATCCCGTCTTCATGTCCTTGTCCTGTCTTCGTCTCCTTGTCCTTTCTTCATGTCTTCGTGTCTTGTCCCATCTTCATGTCTTCGTCCTGTCTTCATGTTTTCGTCCTGTCTTCGTTGTTTCGTGCCGTCTTCATGTCTTCGTCCCGTCTTCGTGTCTTGTCCCGTCTTCGTTTCTTCGTCCCATCTTTATGTCCTCGTCTCGTCTTTGTGTCCTCGTCTCGCCTTCATGTCTTTGCCCCGTCTTCGTGTCTTCGTCCCGTCTTTATGTCCTCGTCTTCATGTCCTCGTCTTGTCTTCGTGTCCTCGTCTCGTCTTCGTGTCTTCGCCCCGTCTTCGCCCGTCTTAATGTCTTCATTTCATCTTCATGTCTTCGTTCTGTCTTCGTATCTTCCTCCCGTCCTCGTGTCTTCGTCCCGTCCTCGTGTCTTCGTCTCGTCTTTGTGTCTTCGTGTCCTCGTCCTGTTTTTGTGTCTTCGTCCCCTCCTCACTTCTTAGTCTCGTCTTCATTTCTTCGACCTGTCTTCATGTCCTCGTCCTGTCTTCGTGGTTTCGTCTCGTCTTTGTGTCTTCGTCTCGTCTTCGTGTCTTCATGTCTTTGTCCCGTCTTGTGCTCGTCTCTTTGTCTTCTCTGATTGTCTCTGGTTTCGTCTCCAGTTCCTACGACTGCAGGGACGGGCAGTGAGACGACTGGAGTCGCCATCTTCGACTTTGAGGCTTTAAAAGTGAAAACAGGTGAAGACGATGACAGACGAGCTCTGACAGGTGTTTCCAGTCCTAAGCTGTGATTGGTTGTGTGTGTTCAGGTATCGCCAGCAGAGCCATCAGACCCACGCTGGGCATCGTCGACCCATTGCACACACTGAGCATGCCCGAAAGAGTGGCAGCCAATAGTGGCTTTGACGTCCTCTGGTTGGTTCAACATTTAAAACGTGATTCTCTGATTGGTTGATGAGCAATACAGAAGGCGGGGCTTCTTTTACTGGGCTTTACCAGTAAAATTCACTGTTGGGCAGTAGATCTGGTCATCTGCTGTTACCATAGAAACACGGGTGTCTCAGCTAGTCTTTGTGTCCATTAGTCATGCTCTGGAGTCCTACACCGCCCTGCCCTACCACCAGAGAAGCCCCTGTCCCTCCAACCCCATCCAGCGCCCCGCCTACCAAGGCAGCAACCCAATCAGCGACGTCTGGTCCCGCCACGCACTCCACGTGGTTGCCAAGTACATGAAGAGGTGAGGAACCCCACCGAGCCTGGGTTCCCTGCTCTGATCCGGTTCCAATCTTATTCTTTTTAGTTAAAAACTAGACCTGATCCAAAAACTACTTCCAAATCAGAACCAGATTCAGGACCCAAAAAACATCAGGTTCTGGAGGTGTGGTCTGGGAAACCGACCACCGAAAGCAGGGATGTTAACTGTAGGCAGCAGGAGAACCTAACGTTCCAGGTTTAGAACTAGAACCCAGAGTCCTTCCAGGTTTAGAACTAGAACCCAGAGTCCTTCCAGGTTTAGAACTAGAACCCAGAGTCCTTCCAGGTTTAGAACTAGAACCCAGAGTCCTTCCAGGTTTAGAACTAGAACCCAGAGTCCTTCCAGGTTTAGAACTAGAACCCAGAGTCCTTCCAGGTTTAGAACCAGAACCCAGAGTCCTTCCAGGTTTAGAACTAGAACCCAGAGTCCTTCCAGGTTTAGAACTAGAACCCAGAGTCCTTCCAGGTTTAGAACTAGAACCCAGAGTCCTTCCAGGTTTAGAACTAGAACCCAGAGTCCTTCCAGGTTTAGAACTAGAACCCAGAGTCCTTCCAGGTTTAGAACTAGAACCCAGAGTCCTTCCAGGTTTAGAACTAGAACCCAGAGTCCTTCCAGGTTTAGAACCAGAACCCAGAGTCCTTCCAGGTTTAGAACTAGAACCCAGAGTCCTTCCAGGTTTAGAACTAGAACCCAGAGTCCTTCCAGGTTTAGAACTAGAACCCAGAGTCCTTCCAGGTTTAGAACCAGAACCCAGAGTCCTTCCAGGTTTAGAACCAGAACCCAGAGTCCTTCCAGGTTTAGAACTAGAACCCAGAGTCCTTCCAGGTTTAGAACTAGAACCCAGAGTCCTTCCAGGTTTAGAACCAGAACCCAGAGTCCTTCCAGGTTTAGAACCAGAACCCAGAGTCCTTCCAGGTTTAGAACCAGAACCCAGAGTCCTTCCAGGTTTAGAACTAGAACCCAGAGTCCTTCCAGGTTTAGAACCAGAACCCAGAGTCCTTCCAGGTTTAGAACCAGAACCCAGAGTCCTTCCAGGTTTAGAACCAGAACCCAGAGTCCTTCCAGGTTTAGAACCAGAACCCAGAGTCCTTCCAGGTTTAGAACCAGAACCCAGAGTCCTTCCAGGTTTAGAACCAGAACCCAGAGTCCTTCCAGGTTTAGAACCAGAACCCAGAGTCCTTCCAGGTTTAGAACCAGAACCCAGAGTCCTTCCAGGTTTAGAACCAGAACCCAGAGTCCTTCCAGGTTTAGAACCAGAAC
This sequence comes from Telmatherina bonti, assembly GCF_933228915.1. Taxonomy (NCBI): domain Eukaryota; kingdom Metazoa; phylum Chordata; class Actinopteri; order Atheriniformes; family Telmatherinidae; genus Telmatherina; species Telmatherina bonti. The sequence goes on along the minus strand of NC_136625.1, from coordinate 2,087,261 downwards.
CCAGAGTCCTTCCAGGTTTAGAACCAGAACCCAGAGTCCTTCCAGGTTTAGAACCAGAACCCAGAGTCCTTCCAGGTTTAGAACCAGAACCCAGAGTCCTTCCAGGTTTAGAACCAGAACCCAGAGTCCTTCCAGGTTTAGAACCAGAACCCAGAGTCCTTCCAGGTTTAGAACCAGAACCCAGAGTCCTTCCAGGTTTAGAACCAGAACCCAGAGTCCTTCCAGGTTTAGAACCAGAACCCAGAGTCCTTCCAGGTTTAGAACCAGAACCCAGAGTCCTTCCAGGTTTAGAACCAGAACCCAGAGTCCTTCCAGGTTTAGAACTAGAACCCAGAGTCCTTCCAGGTTTAGAACCAGAACCCAGAGTCCTTCCAGGTTTAGAACCAGAACCCAGAGTCCTTCCAGGTTTAGAACCAGAACCCAGAGTCCTTCCAGGTTTAGAACCAGAACCCAGAGTCCTTCCAGGTTTAGAACCAGAACCCAGAGTCCTTCCAGGTTTAGAACCAGAACCCAGAGTCCTTCCAGGTTTAGAACCAGAACCCAGAGTCCTTCCAGGTTTAGAACCAGAACCCAGAGTCCTTCCAGGTTTAGAACTAGAACCCAGAGTCCTTCCAGGTTTAGAACTAGAACCCAGAGTCCTTCCAGGTTTAGAACTAGAACCCAGAGTCCTTCCAGGTTTAGAACCAGAACCCAGAGTCCTTCCAGGTTTAGAACCAGAACCCAGAGTCCTTCCAGGTTTAGAACCAGAACCCAGAGTCCTTCCAGGTTTAGAACCAGAACCCAGAGTCCTTCCAGGTTTAGAACTAGAACCCAGAGTCCTTCCAGGTTTAGAACTAGAACCCAGAGTCCTTCCAGGTTTAGAACTAGAACCCAGAGTCCTTCCAGGTTTAGAACTAGAACCCAGAGTCCTTCCAGGTTTAGAACCAGAACCCAGAGTCCTTCCAGGTTTAGAACCAGAACCCAGAGTCCTTCCAGGTTTAGAACTAGAACCCAGAGTCCTTCCAGGTTTAGAACTAGAACCCAGAGTCCTTCCAGGTTTAGAACCAGAACCCAGAGTCCTTCCAGGTTTAGAACTAGAACCCAGAGTCCTTCCAGGTTTAGAACCAGAACCCAGAGTCCTTCCAGGTTTAGAACTAGAACCCAGAGTCCTTCCAGGTTTAGAACCAGAACCCAGAGTCCTTCCAGGTTTAGAACCAGAACCCAGAGTCCTTCCAGGTTTAGAACTAGAACCCAGAGTCCTTCCAGGTTTAGAACTAGAACCCAGAGTCCTTCCAGGTTTAGAACTAGAACCCAGAGTCCTTCCAGGTTTAGAACCAGAACCCAGAGTCCTTCCAGGTTTAGAACCAGAACCCAGAGACCTTCCAGGTTTAGAACCAGAACCCAGAGACCTTCCAGGTTTAGAACCAGAACCCAGAGACCTTCCAGGTTTAGAACCAGAACCCAGAGTCCTTCCAGGTTTAGAACCAGAACCCAGAGTCCTTCCAGGTTTAGAACCAGAACCCAGAGTCCTTCCAGGTTTAGAACCAGAACCCAGAGTCCTTCCAGGTTTAGAACCAGAACCCAGAGTCCTTCCAGGTTTAGAACCAGAACCCAGAGTCCTTCCAGGTTTAGAACCAGAACCCAGAGTCCTTCCAGGTTTAGAACTAGAACCCAGAGTCCTTCCAGGTTTAGAACTAGAACCCAGAGTCCTTCCAGGTGTAGAACTAGAGTGATTTTCTGTGTTAAGGAGTTTTTGTGGTTGATTGATCCACTAATTGATCCTAGGGCCGTTCGGGACCCAGAGGATCTGGAAGCTCGGTCCAGCATGCACCTGGCCAGTGTCTTTGCCGGGATTGGCTTTGGGAACGCTGGGGTTCATCTGTGGTGAGGAACAGAATTCCTAAATCTTTTTGTAAACCTGAAACTACTCGTGATACAAACAGCACTACGTCTGTGTCTCTGAGAGACTCTGATGTCCTTATCGTCTGTCTCTCTGAGACGCAAATGTTCTCGTTGTTCACTTCAGAGACATACAAATGTCTTCATCGTCTGTCTTTCCAAGACGCAAGTGTCCTTGTCCACCTCAGAGAGAAGCAAACCTCCTCGTGTCCAGTATCTCCAAGATCTAACGTCCTCAACATCCCGACCTATGAGACATGAAACATGAAAACCAGTTTCTGGAACTTCACTCTAAAAAAAAAACGCATCTTGACGCTGAATTTTCTCGTTTCTGTTTCTGCAGCCATGGGATGTCTTATCCAATCGCAGGAAATGTGAAGACTCACTCCGCGAGGGGTTACAATGTGGAGCACCCCCTGGTGGTGAGCAGCAAAACCACAACACAAACATTTTTAACTGGTAGGGCTGGTCCATGTTTCTTTGTTCCAGTTCAGGAGGTTTTGGAGAGGGACATGAACGGGAACATAAAAGTGAATGTGAACAGGAATGTAATTAAGAGCATAAAAGTTAAAAAGCAGTAACGTAACCAGGAGTGTAAAAGATAACATAAACAAGAATGTAAACAGGAAAGTAAAAATGAACAAAAAGGACTTAGAAGTGAACAAAGATAAAAAATAGGAACATAAAGAGGAACGCAAAAGTCAACATACACAGGAATCTAAACAGGAACATATAAGTTAACGTAAAAGTTGACAAAAGGAAAAGAAAACGTGAACAGGATCATATAAGTTAACGTAAAAGTTAACGAAAGGAAAAGAAAACGTTAACAGGATCATATAAGTTAATGTAAAAGTAAACGAAAGGAAAAGAAAACCTGAACAGGAATATACGTTAACGTAAAAGTAAAGAAAGGAAAAGAAAACGTGAACAGGATCATATAAGTTAATGTAAACTTAAAGAAAGTAGTAGAAAACGTTAAGAGGATCATATAAGTTAACGTAAAATTTAAAGAAAAGAAAAGAAAATGTGAACAGGATCATATAAGTTAACGTAAAATTTAAAGAAAGGCAAAGAAAACGTTAACAGGATCATATAAGTTAACGGAAAAGTTAAAGAAAGGAAAAAAAAACGTTAACAGGAATATACATTAACGTAAAAGTTAAAGAAAGGAAAAGAAAACGTGAACAGGAATATAAGTTAACGTAAAAGTTAATGAAAGGAAAAGAAAACATGAACAGGATCATATAAGGTAACGTAAAAGTTAACGAAAGGAAAAGAAAACCTAAACCGGAATATACGTTAACGTAAAAGTAAACGAAAGTAAAAGAAAACCTGAACAGGAATATACATTAACGTAAAAGTTAACAAAAGGAAAAGAAAACGTGAACAGGATCAAACAAGTTAATGTAAAAGTTAACGAAAGGAAAGGAATACGTGAACAGGATCATATAAGTTAACGTAAAATTGAAGAAAGTAGAAGAAAACATGAACAGGATCATATAAGTTAATGTAAACTTAAAGAAAGTAGAAGAAAACGTTAAGAGGATCATATAAGTTACAGTAAAATTTAAAGAAAAGAAAAGAAAACGTGAACAGGATCATATAAGTTAACGGAAAATTGAAGAAAGTAGAAGAAAACGTGAACAGGATCATATAAGTTAATGTAAAAGTTAAAGAAAGGAAAAGAAAACGTTAACAGTAATATACGTTAACGTAAAAGTTAACGAAAGGAAAAGAAAACCTAAACCGGAATATACGTTAACGTAAAAGTAAACGAAAGGAAAAGAAAACCTGAACAGGAATATACGTTAACGTAAAAGTTAACAAAAGGAAAAGAAAACGTGAACAGGAATATACGTTAACGTAAAAGTTAATGAAAGGAAAGGAAAACATTAACAGGATCATATAAGTTAACGTAAAATTTAATGAAAAGAAAAAACGTGAACAGGATCATATAAGTTCACGTAAAATTTAAAGAAAGGCAAAGAAAACGTGAACAGGATCATATAAGTTAACGTAAAAGTTAACGAAAGGAAAAGAAAATGTGAACAGGATCATATACGTTAACGTAAAATTAAAGAAAGTAGAAGAAAACGTGAACAGGATCAAATAAGTTAATGGAAAAGTTAAAGAAAGGAAAAGAAAACGTTAACAGGATCATATAAGTTAACGTAAAATTTAAAGAAAGGAAAAGAAAACCTGAACAGGAATATACGTTAACGTAAAAGTTAAAGAAAGGAAAAGAAAACCTGAACAGGAATATACATTAACGTAAAAGTTAACGAAAGGAAAAGAATACGTGAACAGGATCATATAGGTTAACGTAAAATTAAAGAAAGTAGAAGAAAACGTGAACAGGATCATATAAGTTAATGTAAAAGTTAAAGAAAGGAAAAGAAAACGTGAACAGGATCATATAAGTTAACGTAAAAGTTAACGAAAGGAAAAGAAAATGTGAACACGATCATATACGTTAACGTAAAATTAAAGAAAGTAGAAGAAAACGTGAACAGGATCAAATAAGTTAATGGAAAAGTTAAAGAAAGGAAAAGAAAACGTTAACAGGATCATATAAGTTAACGTAAAATTTAACGAAAAGAAAAAACGTGAACAGGATCATATAAGTTCACGTAAAATTTAAAGAAAGGCAAAGAAAACGTGAACAGGATCATATAAGTTAACGTAAAAGTTAAAGAAAGGAAAAGAAAACCTGAACAGGAATATACGTTAACGTAAAAGTTAAAGAAAGGAAAAGAAAACCTGAACAGGAATATACATTTACGTAAAAGTTAACGAAAGGAAAAGAATACGTGAACAGGATCATATAGGTTAACGTAAAATTAAAGAAAGTAGAAGAAAACGTGAACAGGATCAAATAAGTTAATGGAAAAGTTAAAGAAAGGAAAAGAAAACGTTAACAGGATCATATAAGTTAACGTAAAAGTTAACGAAAGAAAAAGAAAACCTTAACAGGAATATACGTCAACGTAAAAGTTAAAGAAAGGAAAAGAAAACCTGAATAGGAATATACGTTAACGTAAAAGTTAACGAAAGGAAAAGAATACGTGAACAGGATCATATAGGTTAACGTAAAATTAAAGAAAGTAGAAGAAAACGTGAACAGGATCATATAAGTTAATGTAAAAGTTAAAGAAAGGAAAAGAAAACGTGAACAGGATCATATAAGTTAACGTAAAAGTTGAAGAAAGGAAAAGAAAATTTGAACAGGATCATATACGTTAACGTAAAATTAAAGAAAGTAGAAGAAAACGTGAACAGGATCAAATAAGTTAATGGAAAAGTTAAAGAAAGGAAAAGAAAACGTTAACAGGATCATATAAGTTAACGTAAAATTTAACGAAAAGAAAAAACGTGAACAGGATCATATAAGTTAACGTAAAAGTTAAAGAAAGGAAAAGAAAACCTGAACAGGAATATACGTTACCGTAAAAGTTAAAGAAAGGAAAAGAAAACCTGAACAGGAATATACATTAACGTAAAAGTTAACGAAAGGAAAAGAATACGTGAACAGGATCATATAGGTTAACGTAAAATTAAAGAAAGTAGAAGAAAACGTGAACAGGATCAAATAAGTTAATGGAAAAGTTAAAGAAAGGAAAAGAAAACGTTAACAGGATCATATAAGTTCACGTAAAAGTTAACGAAAGAAAAAGAAAACCTTAACAGGAATATACGTCAACATAAAAGTTAAAGAAAGGAAAAGAAAACCTGAACAGGAATATACATTAACGTAAAAGTTAACGAAAGGAAAAGAATACGTGAACAGGATCATATAGGTTAACGTAAAATTAAAGAAAGTAGAAGAAAACGTGAACAGGATCATATAAGTTAATGGAAAAGTTAAAGAAAGGAAAAGGAAACGTTAACAGGATCATATAAGTTAACATAAAATTAAAGAAAGTAGAAGAAAACGTGAACAGGATCAAATGAGTTAATGTAAAAGCTAAAGAAAGGGAAAGAAAACGTGAACAGGATCATATAAGTTATTGTAAACTTTAAGAAAGTAGAGGAAAACGTTAACAGGATCATATAAGTTAACGTAAAATTTAAAGAAAGGAAAAGAAAACGTGAACAGGAATATACGTCAACGTAAAAGTTAAAAAAAAGAAAAAGAAAACCTGAATATGACTATACGTTAACGTAAAAGTTAACGGAAGGAAAAGAAAACGTTAACAGGATCATATAAGTTAACGTAAAATTTAACGAAAAGAAAAAACGTGAACAGGATCATATAAGTTCACGTAAAATTTAAAGAAAGGCAAAGAAAACGTGAACAGGATCATATAAGTTAATGTAAAAGTAAAGAAAGGAAAAGAAAACCTGAACAGGAATATAAGTTCACGTAAAAGCTAAAGAAAGGAAAAGAAAACGTGAACAGGATCATATAAGTTAATGTAAAAGTTAAAGAAAGGAAAAGAAAACGTGAACAGGATCATATAAGTTAACGTAAAAGTTAACGAAAGGAAAAGAAAATGTGAACAGGATCATATACGTTAACGTAAAATTAAAGAAAGTAGAAGAAAACGTGAACAGGATCAAATAAGTTAATGGAAAAGTTAAAGAAAGGAAAAGGAAACGTTAACAGGATCATATAAGTTAACATAAAATTAAAGAAAGTAGAAGAAAACGTGAACAGGATCAAATGAGTTAATGTAAAAGCTAAAGAAAGGAAAAGAAAACGTGAACAGGATCATATAAGTTATTGTAAACTTTAAGAAAGTAGAGGAAAACGTTAACAGGATCATATAAGTTAACGTAAAATTTAAAGAAAGGAAAAGAAAACGTGAACAGGAATATACGTAAACGTAAAAGTTAAAAAAAAGAAAAAGAAAACCTGAATATGACTATACGTTAACGTAAAAGTTAACGGAAGGAAAAGAAAACGTTAACAGGATCATATAAGTTAACGTAAAATTTAACGAAAAGAAAAAACGTGAACAGGATCATATAAGTTCACGTAAAATTTAAAGAAAGGCAAAGAAAACGTGAACAGGATCATATAAGTTAATGTAAAAGTAAAGAAAGGAAAAGAAAACCTGAACAGGAATATAAGTTCACGTAAAAGCTAAAGAAAGGAAAAGAAAACGTGAACAGGATCATATAAGTTAATGTAAAAGTTAAAGAAAGGAAAAGAAAACGTGAACAGGATCATATAAGTTAACGTAAAAGTTAACGAAAGGAAAAGAAAATGTGAACAGGATCATATACGTTAACGTAAAATTAAAGAAAGTAGAAGAAAACGTGAACAGGATCAAATAAGTTAATAGAAAAGTTAAAGAAAGGAAAAGAAAACGTTAACAGGATCATATAAGTTAACGTAAAATTTAAAGAAAGGAAAAGAAAACCTGAACAGGAATATACGTTAACGTAAAAGTTAAAGAAAGGAAAAGAAAACCTGAACAGGAATATACATTAACGTAAAAGTTAACGAAAGGAAAAGAATAGGTGAACAGGATCATATAGGTTAACGTAAAATTAAAGAAAGTAGAAGAAAACGTGAACAGGATCATATAAGTTAATGTAAAAGTTAAAGAAAGGAAAAGAAAACGTGAACAGGATCATATAAGTTAACGTAAAAGTTAACGAAAGGAAAAGAAAATGTGAACAGGATCATATACGTTAACGTAAAATTAAAGAAAGTAGAAGAAAACGTGAACAGGATCAAATAAGTTAATGGAAAAGTTAAAGAAAGGAAAAGAAAACGTTAACAGGATCATATAAGTTAACGTAAAATTTAACGAAAAGAAAAAACGTGAACAGGATCATATAAGTTCACGTAAAATTTAAAGAAAGGCAAAGAAAACGTGAACAGGATCATATAAGTTAACGTAAAAGTAAAGAAAGGAAAAGAAAACCTGAACAGGAATATAAGTTCACGTAAAAGCTAAAGAAAGGAAAAGAAAACGTGAACAGGATCATATAAGTTAATGTAAAAGTTAAAGAAAGGAAAAGAAAACGTGAACAGGATCATATAAGTTAACGTAAAAGTTAACAAAAGGAAAAGAAAATGTGAACAGGATCATATACGTTAACGTAAAATTAAAGAAAGGAAAAGAAAACCTGAACAGGAATATAAGTTAACGTAAAAGTTAAAGAAAGGAAAAGAAAACCTGAACAGGAATATACATTAACGTAAAAGTTAACGAAAGGAAAAGCATACGTGAACAGGATCATATAGGTTAACGTAAAATTAAAGAAAGTAGAAGAAAACGTGAACAGGATCATATAAGTTCACGTAAAAGTTAACGAAAGAAAAAGAAAACGTGAACAGGATCATATAAGTTAACGTAAAAGTTAACGAAAGGAAAAGAAAATGTGAACAGGATCATATACGTTAACGTAAAATTAAAGAAAGTAGAAGAAAACGTGAACAGGATCAAATAAGTTAATGGAAAAGTTAAAGAAAGGAAAAGAAAACGTTAACAGGATCATATAAGTTAACGTAAAATTTAACGAAAAGAAAAAACGTGAACAGGATCATATAAGTTCACGTAAAATTTAAAGAAAGGCAAAGAAAACGTGAACAGGATCATATAAGTTAACGTAAAAGTTAAAGAAAGGAAAAGAAAACCTGAACAGGAATATACGTTAACTTAAAAGTTAAAGAAAGGAAAAGAAAACCTGAACAGGAATATACATTAACGTAAAAGTTAACGAAAGGAAAAGAATACGTGAACAGGATCATATAGGTTAACGTAAAATTAAAGAAAGTAGAAGAAAACGTGAACAGGATCAAATAAGTTAATGGAAAAGTTAAAGAAAGGAAAAGAAAACGTTAACAGGATCATATAAGTTCACGTAAAAGTTAACGAAAGAAAAAGAAAACCTTAACAGGTATATACGTCAACGTAAACGTTAAAGAAAGGAAAAGAAAACCTGAATAGGAATATACGTTAACGTAAAAGTTAACGAAAAGAAAAGAAAACCTGAACAGGAACATACATTAACGTAAAAGTTAACAAAAGGAAAAGAAAACGTGAACAGGAATATACGTTAACGTAAAAGTTAATGAAAGGAAAGGAAAACATGAACAGGATCATATAAGGTAACGTAAAAGTTAACAAAAGGAAAAGAAAACCTATACCGATATATACGTTAACGTAAAAGTAAACGAAAAGAAAAGAAAACCTGAACAGGATCATATAAGTTAATTTAAACTTAAAGAAAGTAGTAGAAAACGTTAACAGGATCATATAAGTTAACGTAAAATTTAAAGAAAAGAAAAAAAAACGTGAACAGGATCATATAAGTTAACGTAAAATTTAAAGAAAGGCAAAGAAAACGTGAACAGTATCATGTAAGTTAACGTAAGATTTAAAGAAAGGAAAATAAAAAGGGGAACAGGATCATATAAGTTAACGGAAAAGTTCAAGAAAGGAAAGGAAAACGTTAACAGGAATATACGTTAACGTAAAAGTTAAAGAAAGGAAAAGAAAACCTAAACCGGAATATACGTTAACGTAAAAGTAAACGAAAGGAAAAGAAAACCTGAACAGGAATATACATTAACATAAAAGTTAAAAAAACGAAAAGAAAACTTGAAGAGGATCATATAAGTTAATGTAAAAGTTAACGAAAGGAAAAGAATACATGAACAGGATCATATAAGTTAACGTAAAATTAAAGAAAGTAGAAGAAAACGTGAACAGGATCATATAAGTTAATGTAAAAGTTAAAGAAAGGAAAAGAAAACGTTAACAGGAATATACGTTAACGTAAAAGTTAACGAAAGGAAAAGAAAACCTAAACCGGAATATACGTTAACGTAAAAGTAAACGAAAGGAAAAGAAAACCTGAAGAGGAATATACGTTAACGTAAAAGTTAACAAAAGGAAAAGAAAACGTGAACAGGATCATATAAGTTAATGTAAAAGTTAAAGAAAGAAAAAGAAAACCTGAATAGGAATATACGTTAACGTAAAAGTTAACGGAAGGAAAAGAAAACGTGAACAGGATCATATACGTTAACGTAAAAGGTAACGAAAGGAAAAGAAAACGTGAACAGGATCATGTAAGTTAACGTAAAAGTTAACGAAAGGAAAAGAAAACGTAAACCGGATTATACGTTAACGTAAAAGAAAACGAAAGGAAAAGAAAACTTGAACAGGAATATACATTAACGTAAAAGTTAACGAAAGGAAAAGAAAACGTGAACAGGATCATATAAGTTAATGTAAAAGTTAAAGAAAGGAAAAGAATACGTGAACAGGATCATATAAGTTAACGTAAAATTAAAGAAAGTAGAAGAAAACGTGAGCAGGATCAAATAAGTTAATGTAAAAGTTAAAGAAAGGAAAAGAAAACCTAAACCGGAATATACGTTAACGTAAAAGTAAACGAAAGAAAAAGAAAACCTGAACAGGAATATACGTCAACGTAAAAGTTAACGAAAGGAAAAGAAAATGTGAACAGGATCATATTCGTTAACATAAAAGTAAACGAAAGGAAAAGAAAACCTGAACAGGATCATATAAGTTAATGTAAAAGTTAAAAAAAGGAAAAGAATACGTGAACAGGATCATATAAGTTAACATAAAATTAAAGAAAGTAGAAGAAAACGTGAACAGGATCAAATGAGTTAATGTAAAAGCTAAAGAAAGGAAAAGAAAACGTGAACAGGATCATATAAGTTATTGTAAACTTTAAGAAAGTAGAGGAAAACGTTAACAGGATCATATATGTTAACGTAAAATTTAAAGAAAAGAAAAGAATACGTGAACAGGATCATATAAGTTCACATAAAATTTAATGAAAGGAAAAGAAAACGTGAACAGGATCATATAAGTTAACGTAAAAGTTAACGAAAAGAAAAGAAAACCTTAACCGAAATATACGTTAACGTAAAAGTAAACGAAAGGAAAAGAAAACCTGAACAGGAATATACATTAACGTAAAAGTAAACGAAAGGAAAAGAAAACGTGAACAGGATCATATAAGGTCATGCAAAAGTTAACGAAAGGAAAAGAATACGTGAACAGGATCATATAGTTTAACATAAAATTAAAGAAAGTAGAAGAAAACATGAACAGGATCAAATAAGTTAATGTAAAAGTTAACAAAAGGAAAAGAAAACCTAAACCGGAATATACGTTAACGTAAAAGTAAACGAAAGGAAAAGAAAACCTGAACAGGAATATATGTTAACGTAAAATTAAAGAAAGTAGAAGAAAACGTGAAGAGGATCATATAAGTTAATGTAAAAGTTAACGAAAGGAAAATAATACATGAACAGGATCATATAAGTTAACGTAAAATTTAAAGAAAGGCAAAGAAAACGTGAACAGTATCATGTAAGTTAACGTAAGATTTAAAGAAAGGAAAATAAAAAGGGGAACAGGATCATATAAGTTAACGGAAAAGTTCAAGAAAGGAAAGGAAAACGTTAACAGGAATATACGTTAACGTAAAAGTTAAAGAAAGGAAAAGAAAACGTAAACAGGAATATAAGTTAACGTAAAAGTTAATAAAAGGAAAAGAAAACATGAACAGGATCATATAAGTTAACGTAAAAGTTAACGAAAGGAAAAGAAAACCTAAACCGGAATATACGTTAACGTAAAAGTAAACGAAAGGAAAAGAAAACCTGAACAGGAATATATGTTAACGTAAAATTAAAGAAAGTAGAAGAAAACGTGAAGAGGATCATATAAGTTAATGTAAAAGTTAACGAAAGGAAAATAATACATGAACAGGATCATATAAGTTAACGTAAAATTAAAGAAAGTAGAAGAAAACGTGAACAGGATCATATAAGTTAATGTAAAAGTTAAAGAAAGGAAAAGAAAACGTTAACAGGAATATACGTTAACGTAAAAGTTAACGAAAGGAAAAGAAAACCTAAACCGGAATATACGTTAACGTAAAAGTAAACGAAAGGAAAAGAAAACCTGAAGAGGAATATACGTTAACGTAAAAGTTAACAAAAGGAAAAGAAAACGTGAACAGGATCATATAAGTTAATGTAAAAGTTAAAGAAAGAAAAAGAAAACCTGAATAGGAATATACGTCAACGTAAAAGTTAAAAAAAAGAAAAAGAAAACCTGAATATGAATATACGTTAACGTAAAAGTTAACGGAAGGAAAAGAAAACGTGAACAGGATCATATACGTTAACGTAAAAGGTAACGAAAGGAAAAGAAAACGTGAACAGGATCATGTAAGTTAACGTAAAAGTTAACGAAAAGAAAAGAAAACGTAAACCGGATTATACGTTAACGTAAAAGAAAACGAAAGGAAAAGAAAACTTGAACAGGAATATACATTAACGTAAAAGTTAACGAAAGGAAAAGAAAACGTGAACAGGATCATATAAGTTAATGTAAAAGTTAAAGAAAGGAAAAGAATACGTGAACAGGATCATATAAGTTAACGTAAAATTAAAGAAAGTAGAAGAAAACGTGAACAGGATCAAATAAGTTAATGTAAAAGTTAAAGAAAGGAAAAGAAAACCTAAACCGGAATATACGTTAACGTAAAAGTAAACGAAAGAAAAAGAAAACCTGAACAGGAATATACGTCAACGTAAAAGTTAACGAAAGGAAAAGAAAATGTGAACAGGATCATATTCGTTAACATAAAAGTAAACGAAAGGAAAAGAAAACCTGAACAGGATCATATAAGTTAATGTAAAAGTTAAAAAAAGGAAAAGAATATGTGAACAGGATCATATAAGTTAACATAAAATTAAAGAAAGTAGAAGAAAACGTGAACAGGATCAAATGAGTTAATGTAAAAGCTAAAGAAAGGAAAAGAAAACGTGAACAGGATCATATAAGTTATTGTAAACTTTAAGAAAGTAGAGGAAAACGTTAACAGGATCATATATGTTAACGTAAAATTTAAAGAAAAGAAAAGAATACGTGAACAGGATCATATAAGTTCACGTAAAATTTAATGAAAGGAAAAGAAAACGTGAACAGGATCATATAAGTTAACGTAAAAGTTAACGAAAAGAAAAGAAAACCTTAACCGAAATATACGTTAACGTAAAAGTAAACGAAAGGAAAAGAAAACCTGAACAGGAATATACATTAACGTAAAAGTAAACGAAAGGAAAAGAAAACGTGAACAGGATCATATAAGGTCATGTAAAAGTTAACGAAAGGAAAAGAATACGTGAACAGGATCATATAGTTTAACATAAAATTAAAGAAAGTAGAAGAAAACATGAACAGGATCAAATAAGTTAATGTAAAAGTTAACAAAAGGAAAAGAAAACCTAAACCGGAATATACGTTAACGTAAAAGTAAACGAAAGGAAAAGAAAACCTGAACAGGAATATATGTTAACGTAAAATTAAAGAAAGTAGAAGAAAACGTGAAGAGGATCATATAAGTTAATGTAAAAGTTAACGAAAGGAAAATAATACATGAACAGGATCATATAAGTTAACGTAAAATTAAAGAAAGTAGAAGAAAACGTGAACAGGATCATATAAGTTAATGTAAAAGTTAAAGAAAGGAAAAGAAAACGTTAACAGGAATATACGTTAACGTAAAAGTTAACGAAAGGAAAAGAAAACCTAAACCGGAATATACGTTAACGTAAAAGTAAACGAAAGGAAAAGAAAACCTGAACAGGAATATATGTTAACGTAAAATTAAAGAAAGTAGAAGAAAACGTGAACAGGATCAAATAAGTTAATGTAAAAGTTAACGAAAAGAAAAGAAAACCTAAACAGGATCATATAAGTTAATGTAAAAGTTAAACAAAGGAAACGAAAACCTGAACACTAATATACGTTAACGTAAAAGTTAAAGAAAGGAAAAGAAAACCTGAACAGGAATATACGTTAACGTAAAAGTTAACGGAAGGAAAAGAAAACGTGAACAGGATCATATAAGTTCACGTAAAAGTTAAAGAAAGCAAAAGAAAACCTGAACAGGAATATACGTCAACGTAAAAGTTAACGAAAGGAAAAGAAAACGTGAACAAGATCATATAAGTTAACGTAAAAGTTAACGAAAGGAAAAGAATACGTGAAGAGGATCATATAATTTAACGTAAAAGTTAAAGAAAGGAAAAGAAAACATGAACAGGATCATATAAGTTAACGTAAAAGTTGTAGAAAGGCAAAGAATACGTGAACAGGATCATATAAGTTAACGTAAAAGTTAAAGAAAGGAAAAGAAAACGTGAACAGGATCATATAAGTTAATGTAAAAGTTAAAGAAAGGAAAAGAAAACGTGAACAGGAATGTAAACAGGAGCGCAAATGCAAAGGCTAGACATTTGGCGGTTATTACATAACTGCAAGTGTGAATGTGATAACGTGTAATTACTTATGTACAATGCAATCAAGCTGAAGATGTCACTGAAATTAGTGGCAGGACATTCCAGCAGATGTGCAGCATTTTTTCCACTCTGATAAAGTATAAAAGAAATCCATAGAAAATGTATTTTTGAAGTGATGAAAATTGCTGAGAGAGAGGAATAATTTCTTGAATAATAAAATGTGGAATGAGGTGATAATTTGCATTGTGCAGACATATCCGGTGAAATGTTACTTGTTGTTTTTGAACCGACAACATCCAGTGCGAAGGCCCGTTCTCATAACCACGAGGCCACCATCCTGCCCACATGTACATGTGTGGAAAAAGGCTAAACTTTTCTGTTGAAAGGGGGATGTTCAAGGTACTTGTAGGACTACTGAAGAGTTTTGCTATCGGCATAAAAAGCCTTTTTAGAACTTCCACATGCCTGTAATCAGCAGGATTGCTCAAAGGGAAAGGTTGAACTAAACTGCTCTGAAGAAGCTCAAGAAAGTTATAAATAGTGCAAAAGCACATATATCAGAATAAGCTGGAGAGTTTATTCTGAATGAGTGAAGTGGCACAACAGATGTAGAAGCTTGAAACCAGTTTTTTGAGCGTAAGGGTAACCATTAAGAGTAGGGTTGCCACCTTTCAGAAATTAAAAGAAGGGACGCCCACCACAACAACGCAGGCAGGTGGGGCGCCCACAGCAGTGGTTGTGCTGGTGTAGCCTAACGAAGCCTAAAGGAGTGATTAAGTAAACAATTGATCAAACTTAAAGATGGAAACGCTTAATTAGCAATGTTGTACAACATCGTTGGATATAAAGTTTTGCTCATTAGGCAACATGAAGCTGTGATTACATAGATCTCCACTAACATATGAGAACATCTTTTATATAATAAAGCGCCATGTGGACAAAACTTAGCTATTGTGTGATTAATTAACCTAAAAAGATTTGTGTGTGTAGAGGGTTGAACTTGACTTCACCTGCATGCAGTAAGAGGGGAGGGGTGGGATGAATTCACATCATTTATACTGTGGTACTCTCTTATTGATTATGTTGATTTGATTGATTAATTTCATAAAAGTTTAACAGCGGTTCATTCATTCTCTAAACCTCTTAATCCAATTCAGGGTGGCGGGGAAGCTGGAGCCTATCCCAGCTGGCTTTGGTTGACAGGCAGGGTACACCCTGGACAGCTCACCAGTCCATCGCACACAGAGACAAACAACAACTCACGCTCTCACCTACGGGCAATTTAGAGTAATCAGTTAACCTAACATCATGTCTTTGGACGGTGGGAGGAAGCCGGAGTACCCAGAGAGAACCCACGCATACACAGGGAGAACATGCAAACTACACACAGAAAGACCACTGACCAAACCTCCCCAGCCAAGGATCGAACCAGTGACCTTCTTGCTGTGCCACAGTGCTAACCACTATTCCACCGTGTTATAACTGTTAATGTAGGAACTGCTTCATCTTCATCTTCAGTTGTGGGGGCAGCAGCCTAAGCAGGGAAGCCCAGACTTCCCTCTCCCCAGCCACATTTACCAACTCTGCGGGGGGATCCCGAGGCGTTCCCAGGCCAGCCGAGAGATATAATCCCTCCAGCGTGTCCTGGGTCTTCCCCGGGGTCTCCTCCCAGAGGGACGTGCCTGGAACACCTCACCAGGGAGGTCCAGGAGGCATCCTGACCAGATGCCCGAGCCACCTCAACTGGTTCCTCTCGATGCGGAGGAGCAGCGGCTCTACTCTGATCTCCTCCCGGATGACCGAGCTCCTCACCCTATCTCTAAGGGAGAGCCCGGCCACCCTGCGGAGGAAACTCATTTCAGCCACCTGTATACGAGATCTCCTTCTTTCGGTCACGACCCACAGCTCATGACCATAGGTGAGGGTAGGAACGTAGATCGACTGGTAAATGGAGAGCTTCGCCTTCTGGCTCAGCTCCTTCTTCACCACGACAGACCGGCGCAGAGTCCGCATTACTGCAGACGCCGCACCGATCCGTCTGTCGATCTCGCGCTCCATCCTTCCCTCACTCGTGAACAAGACCCCGAGATATTTAAACTCCTCCACTTGAGGCAGGACCCGACTACCGACCCGGAGAGGACAATCCACCCTATTCCGGCTGAGGACCATGGTCTCAGATTTGGAGGTGCTGATTCTCATCCCAGCCGCTTCACACTCGGCCGCGAATCGCTCAAGCGAGAGCTGGCGATCACGACCAGATGAAGCCAACAGGACCACGTCATCCGCAAAAAGCAGGGACCCAATCCTGAGGCCACCAAGTCGGATCCCCTCAACACCTCGGCTGCGCCTAGAAATTCTGTCCAAATAAGTTATGAACAGAATCGGTGATAAAGGGCAGCCTTGGCGGAGTCCAACCCTCACCGGAAAGGAATCCGACTTACTACCGGCAATGCGGACCAAGCTCTGACACCTGTCGTACAGGGACCGGACAGCTCGTACAAGGGAGTCCGGTACCCCAGACTCCTGGAGTACCCCCCACAGGAGCCCCCGGGGGACACGGTCGAACGCCTTCTCCAGGTCCACAAAGCACATGTAGACTGGTCGGGTAAACTCCCATGCCCCCTCCAGGACCCCAGAGAGGGTATAGAGCTGGTCCACTGTTCCGCGACCAGGACGAAAACCACACTGCTCCTCCTCAATCCGGGATTCGACTATCCGGCGGACCCTCCTCTCCAGGACCCCTGAATAGACCTTACCAGGGAGGCTGAGGAGTGTGATTCCTCTGTAATTGGAACACACCCTCCGGTCCCCCTTCTTAAAAAGGGGGACCACCACCCCAGTCTGCCAATCCAGCGGTACTGCCCCCGATGTCCACGCGATGCTGCAGAGGCGTGTCAGCCAGGACAGCCCCACAGCATCCAGAGCCTTAAGGAACTCCGGGCGGATCTCATCCACCCCCGGGGCCTTGCCGCCAAGGAGCTTTTTGACCACCTCAGCGACTTCAGCCCCAGAGATAGGAGAGTCCACCCCTGAGTCCCCCAGCTCTGCTCCCTCATGGGAAGCCGTGTTGGTAGGATTGAGGAGGTCTTC
The DNA here is from genome assembly GCF_933228915.1 of Telmatherina bonti. Classification (NCBI taxonomy): domain Eukaryota; kingdom Metazoa; phylum Chordata; class Actinopteri; order Atheriniformes; family Telmatherinidae; genus Telmatherina; species Telmatherina bonti. The sequence continues at coordinate 2,070,037 of NC_136625.1, read as the reverse complement.
GAAGTATTCCCTCCACCGACCCACAACGTCCCGAGTTGAGGTCAGCAGCTCCCCACCTCCACTGTACACAGTATTGATGGAGCACTGCTTCCCCCTCCTGAGCCGCCGGATGGTGGACCAGAATCTCCTCAAAGCCGTCCAGAAGTCTTTCTCCATGGCCTCACCATACTCTTCCCATGCCCGAATTTTTGCCTCGGCGACAGCCGAAGCCGCATGCCGCTTAGCCTGTCGGTACCCATCAGCTGCCTCCAGAGTCCCACAGGCCAAGAAGGCCCGAAAGGACTCCTTCTTCAGCTTGACGGCATCCCTCACTGCTGGTGTCCACCAACGAGTCCTGGGATTACCGCCACGACAGGCACCAACGACCTTACAGCCACAGCTCCGGCCGGCCGCCTCAGCAATAGAGGCACAGAACACAGCCCATTTGGACTCAATGTCCCCCGCCTCACTCGGGACATGGTTGAAGCTCTGCTGAAGGTGGGAATTGAAGCTCGCTCTGACAGGGGACTCAGCCAGACGTTCCCAGCAGACCCTCACAACACGTTTGGGCCTGCCAGATCTGACTGGCTTCCTCCCCCACCATCTGAGCCAACTCACCACCAGGTGGTGATCAGTTGAAGCTCCGCCCCCCTCTTCACCCGAGTGTCCAAGGCATGTGGCCGCAGGTCCGACGATACGACTACAAAATCCATCATCAAACTGCAGCCCAGGGAGTCCTGATGCCAGGTGTACATATGGACACTCTTATGTTGGAACATGGTGTTCGTTATGGACAATCCATGACGAGCACAGAAGTCCAATAACAAAACACCATTTGGGTTCAGAGGGGGGGGACCATGCCTCCCAATCACTCCCCTCCAGGTCTCACTGTCATTGCCCACGTGAGCATTGAAGTCCCCCAGCAGAACAATGGAGTCCCCAGAAGGAGCACCCTCCAGCACTCCCTCCAAGGACCCCAGAAAGGGTGGGTACTCTGAACTGCTGTTCGGTGCATAAGCACAGACAACAGTCAGGACCCGTCCCCCCACCCGGAGGCGGAGGGAAACTACCCTTTCATCCACCGGGGTAAACCCCAACGTGCAGGCACCAAGCTGGGGGCTGATGAGAATGCCCACACCTGCTCGGCGCCTCTCACCATGAGCAACTCCAGAGTGGAAGAAGGTCCAGCCCCTCTCGAGGGTTCTGGTTCCAGAGCCCAAGCCATGCGTCGAGGTGAGTCCAACTATATCTAGCCGGAACCGCTCAACCTCGCGCACAAGCTCAGGCTCCTTCCCCACCAGAGAGGTGACGTTCCACGTCCCTAGAGCCAGCTTCTGCAGCCGGGGATCGGACCGCCAGTGTCCCCGCCCCTTGCTGTCGCCCAGCTCACATTGCACCCGACCCCTACGGCTCCTCCCGCAGATGGTGAGCCCACGGGAGATGGGGCCCCATGGGCGAAGGCCCGGCCACCAGACGCTCGCTCTCGTACCCCGCCTCCAGGCCTGGCTCCAGAGGGGGGTCCCGGTAACCCGCGTCCGGGCAAGGAAACATTTCTGCCCGAGTTTGTATACATCATAGGGGTCTTGTGAGCTGTACTTAGTCTGGTCCCTCCCCTAGACACCTGTTTGCCATGGGTGACCCTACCAGGGGCATAAAACCCCTGACAACATAGCTGCTAGGATCATCGGGACACACAAACCCCTCCACCACGATAAGGTGACGGCTCAGGGAGGGGTGTAGGAACTGCGTATATTTTAAAAATGAACATTTAAATATTTATTTCTGTGTATTTACAAACTTTTCATCCATTGAAAATACATTTTTAATGAGCATATATGTTCTTTTTATTGGCTAATACAGCATATAAATAACTGATCCTGCTCTCCTGATGCAGTTGGATATCAGACAGTCCACCGACTGAACAGTCACTGTTCTACAGTCTGACTTATAAACATCTTCACTGACGCTGCAGCCGCTCCTCTTCACGTCTGTTTCACTTTTTATTTAGAGAACCAGGTAGGCTACAGTAGACATGTTTAAAGGCACGGGTCTTCTGAGGAGCGTGCATGAGTCATGTCTGTCTCCAGGGAACCATGACTGTCCAACTGGTGCAGAGCAGACGACGATAGACCTGCAGGTTCTGCCTGAAAAGAACATTTTTGCTGACAGTTGTATTTTCTGTGTTTTATTTAGTTCATTATTTTTAGATTGAGTGTTGATGTGACCGACATGTGTAGGCTGCTGGAACGTTAAACTAAGTGTTGAAGTTCTCCTTGAAGAGCTGAGTCTTCAGCTGGGTCTTAAAAGTAGACAGGGACTCTGCAGAGCGGACAGAATTTGGCAGATCATTCCACCGTCGTGGAACAACAGAGGAAAAGAGTCTGGCTGGTGATTTAGTCCCACGTTGTGGTGGTAACACGAGGCGTCTTTCACTGGTGGAACGTAGCTGTGGAGAGGGAGTGTAGGTCTGGATTAGGGAGTGAAGGTAGACGGGAGACGTTTCAGTTATTGCTTTGTAAACCAGAAGCAAAGCTTGAAATGTGATGCGTGCTGCGACCGAAAGCCAGTGAAGAGCGATTAGCAGCGGAGTGACATGAACCAGTTTGGACTGGTTGAAAACCAGACGCGTTGCAGCGTTCTGGATCATCTGCAGAGGTTTAACCAGCATGCAGGCAGACCTGCCAGTAGGGAACTGCAGTAATCAATGTGTGAGATGACCAGAACCTGAACCAGAAGCTGAGTCGTGTGTTTTGTCAGGTACGTCTGATTCTCTTGATGTTGTAGAGAGCATATCAGCAGGTACGGGCAACCGAGGCAACATGGACCTTAAAGGTCAGCTGGTTATCCACCATGACCCCAAGATTCCAGGCAGCAGACGTAAAAACAAGTGTGATAAAGTGGGCAGACAATGAGCTCTGTCTTGGACAGATTGAGCTGAAGGTGGCGAGCCTTTATCCATGCCATAAAAGTTAAAGTAAATAAACAGTAATGTAAACAGGAACAAAAAATTTAAACAGCAACATAAACAGGAACGTAAACAGGAATGTAAAAGATAACATGAACAAAGACTTAAACAGGAACATGAAAGTTAACAAACAGGAGTGTACATGTAAATAGGAACAGAAAGGATAATATGAACAAGTCCTTAAACAGGAGCATAAAAATCACATAAACAAGAACGTAAACAGGAACATTATAGTTATAGTTATAGTATAAAAGTTAACAAATATAGTCTTGAACATAAAAGCTACCGTGAACAGGAATGTAAAAGTTTATGTAAACAGGAATGTAAAAGATAACATGAACAGGAATGTAAATAGAAACGTAAAAGCTAACATAAACAGGAACATAAAAGCAGTAATGTAAACAGGACTATGAAGGTGAACGTATACAAGAACATAAACAGGAAAATAAACAAACGTAAAAGTTAACGTAAACAGAAACATGAACTGGAATGTAACTGTTAACGTAAACAGGAACGTAAAAGCTGACCTAAAAAAGTAACGTAAATAGTTCAGTTCAGTTGCCATTTGCAGTATTATAACCATACCAAAAAGCAGTCTTAAGAGCACATTAGACAAACATACAACACGGGTAAAGACATCCTAGAAAGAGACGGGACAGAGACAGGACGGAGACATGATAGCGACAGGACAGACAGGATAGAGACAGGACAAATATAGGACTGAATCAGGATAGAAGGGACAGAGACAAGATAGAGAAAGGACAGACATGGAACGCAATCACGATAGACAGGACAGAGACAGGATACAGACCAGACCGACAGGACAGAGATAGAACAGAATAAGGATAGAAGGCAGAGATAAGATAAAGACAGGAGTGAGACAGGACGGAGACAGGACAGACAGGATAGACAGGATAGAGACATGATAGAATCAGGATAAAGACCAGACAGGGATACAACAGACAGGATAGAAACAGGACAGAGACAGGATAAGGACAGGGTAGTAGAAAAGACAAAGACAGGACAGAGACAGGATAAAGGGCAGAGATAGGATAGAGACAGGACAGAGACGTGACAGACAGACAGGAGAAGCACCTGACAGAGACAGAATCGTAGACAGGACAGAATCAGGGCAAAGAAAGGATAGAAACAGAACAGACAGGATAGAACCAGGACAGAGACAAGACAGAGATAGGACAGAATAAGGATAGAGGGCAGAGATAAGATAGACAGGAAATAGATAGGACAGAGACAGGATATAACCAGAACAAAGACAAGACAGTGATCGGAAAGAGACAGGATAGAGACATGATAGAATCATCATGTTAGACAGGAAAGAGATACAACAGACAGAAAAGAGACAGGATAAAAACAGGATTCAGACAGGACAGCGACAGGAGAGAGAGAGGAAAAAGATAAGACAGAGACAGGACAGAGATGGGTACCAGACAGACAGGAAAAAGACAGGATAGAGATAGGACAGAATAAGGATAGACGGCAGAGATAGGTTAGAGAAAGGAAAGAGATAGGACAGAGACAGAAAAGAATCATGACAGAGAAATGGAATCAGGAATCAGGATAGCGACAAGTCAGAGATGGGAAAGAGATAGGACAGAGACAGGATAGAAACACGACAAGCACGTGATAGAATCAGGATAAAGACAGGACAGAGATAGGACAAGACAGGATAGAGGGGCAGAGATATGACAGATACAGGACAGAGAGATGTTACAGACAGGACAGAGACTGGATAGAGAGCAGAGACAGGACAAAGATAGCACAGGTTTAGGATAGAGGGCAGAGATAGAGACAGTACAGAGATAAGATAGAGACAGGACAGGGACAGAATAGTAGACCAGACAGAGACAGGCCAGAATCATAACAGAAAGAATAGAAACAGGACAGACAGGATAGAATCGGGATAGAGAATCGGAATAGAGAAAGGATAGAGACAGAGAAAAAACACAAGACAGAGACAGGTCAGAGACCAGATGGACAGGAAAGAGACAGGACAGAGACAGGGTATAAACATGATAGAATCTGGATAAAGATAGGACATTGATAGGACTGACAGTATAGAGAAAGGACAGAGACAGGATGGAGACATGACAGAGACAGTATAGAGATAGGACAGAATCAGCATAGAGGTCAGGGATAGTATAGAGACAAAACAGACATGTGATAGAATCAGCATAGAGACAGGACAGATACACGACAGACAGGATCGAGACAGGATAAAGACAAGCTAGAGACAGGAGCAACACGTGATAGAATCAGGATAGGGACAGAACAGAGACAGGAGAGACGCGTGATAAAAAGAGGATAGAATCAGGACAGAAACAGGCCTGAGACATGACAGAGACAGGATAGAATCAGGACAGAGACAGGATGGAATCAGGACAGAGACAGGATAGAATCAGGACAGAGACCGGCCTGAGACATGACAGAGACAGGATAGAATCAGGACAGAGACAGGATAGAATCAGGACAGAGACAGGATAGAATCAGGACAGAGACAGGATAGAATCAGGACAGAGACAGGATAGAATCAGGACAGAGACGGGATGGAATCAGGACAGAGACGGGATAGAATCAGGACAGAGACGGGATAGAATCAGGACAGAGACGGGATGGAATCAGGACAGAGACGGGATAGAATCAGGACAGAGACGGGATAGAATCAGGACAGAGACGGGATAGAATCAGGACAGAGACGGGATAGAATCAGGACAGAGACATGAAAGAGACAGGATAGAATCAGGACAGAGACAGGACAGAATCAGGACAGAGACAGGATAGAATCAGGACAGAGACAAAACAGAGACAGGATAGAATCAGGACAGAGACAGGATAGGGACAGGATAGAATCAGGACAGAGACAGGATAGAATCAGGACAGAGACAAAACAGAGACAAGACAGAGACAGGATAGAATCAGGACAGAGACGGGATAGAGACAGGATAGAATCAGGACAGAGACAAGACAGAGACAGGATAGAATCAGGACAGAGACAGGACAGAGACAAGACAGAGACAGGATAGAATCAGGACAGAGACAGGATAGAATCAGGACAGAGACAGGATAGAATCAGGACAGAGACAAAACAGAGACAGGATAGAATAAGGACAGAGACAGGATAGGGACAGGATAGAATCAGGACAGAGACAAAACAGAGACAGGATAGAATCAGGACAGAGACAGGACAGAGACAAGACAGCGACAGGATAGAATCAGGACAGAGACAAGACAGAGACAGGATGGAATCAGGACAGAGACAAGACAGAGACAGGATAGAATCAGGACAGAGACAGGATAGAATCAGGACAGAGACAGGATAGAATCAGGACAGAGACGGGATAGAATCAGGATGGAATCAGGACAGAGACAGGATAGAATCAGGACAGAGACAGGATAGAATCAGGATAGAATCAGGACAGACAGGATAGAATCAGGACAGAGACAGGATAGAATCAGGACAGAGACAGGATAGAATCAGGACAGAGACGGGATAGAATCAGGACAGAGACGGGATAGAATCAGGACAGAGACAGGATAGAATCAGGATAGAATCAGGACAGAGACAGGATAGAATCAGTATTGAATCAGGACAGAGACAGGATAGAATCAGGACAGAGACAGGATAGAATCAGGACAGAGACGGGATAGAATCAGGACAGAGACAGGATAGAATCAGGATAGAATTAGGACAGAGACGGGATAGAATCAGGACAGAGACGGGATAGAATCAGGACAGAGACAGGATAGAATCAGTATTGAATCAGGACAGAGACGGGATAGAATCAGGACAGAGACAGGATAGAATCAGGACAGAGACAGGATAGAATCAGGATAGAATCAGGACAGAGACGGGATAGAATCAGGATAGAATCAGGACAGAGACGGGATAGAATCAGGACAGAGACAGGATAGAATCAGGATAGAATCAGGACAGAGACGGGATAGAATCAGGATAGAATCAGGACAGAGACAGGATAGAATCAGGATAGAATCAGGACAGAGACGGGATAGAATCAGGACAGAGACAGGATAGAATCAGAATCAGGACAGAGACAGGATAGAATCAGGACAGAGACGGGATAGAATCAGGATAGAATCAGGACAGAGATGGGATAGAATCAGGATAGAATCAGGACAGAGATGGGATAGAATCAGGACAGAGACAGGATAGAATCAGGACAGAGACAGGATAGAATCAGGATAAAGACAGGATAGAATCAGGACAGAGACAAAACAGAGACAGGATAGAATCAGGACAGAGACAGGATAGGGACAGGATAGAATCAGGACAGAGACAGGATAGAATCAGGACAGAGACAGGATAGGGACAGGATAGAATCAGGACAGAGACAGGATAGAATCAGGACAGAGACAAGACAGAGACAGGATAGAATCAGGACAGAGACAGGATAGAATCAGGAAAGAGACAGGATAGAATCAGGACAGAGACGGGATAGAATCAGGATGGAATCAGGACAGAGACAGGATAGAATCAGGATAGAATCAGGACAGACAGGATAGAATCAGGACAGAGACAGGATAGAATCAGGACAGAGACAGGATAGAATCAGGACAGAGACAGGATAGAAACAGGACAGAGACAGGATAGAAACAGGACAGAATTAGGACAGAGACAGGATAGAATCAGGACAGAGACGGGATAGAATCAGGACAGAGACGGGATAGAATCAGGACAGAGACGGGATAGAATCAGGACAGAGACGGGATAGAATCAGGACAGAGACAGGATAGAATCAGGATAGAATCAGGACAGAGACAGGATAGAATCAGTATTGAATCAGGACAGAGACAGGATAGAATCAGGACAGAGACAGGATAGAATCGGGATAGAATCAGGACAGAGACAGGATAGAATCAGGACAGAGACGGGATAGAATCAGGATAGAATCAGGACAGAGACGGGATAGAATCAGGACAGAGACAGGATAGAATCAGGATAGAATCAGGACAGAGACGGGATAGAATCAGAATCAGGACAGAGACGGGATAGAATCAGGATAGAATCAGGACAGAGATGGGATAGAATCAGGATAGAATCAGGACAGAGATGGGATAGAATCAGGACAGAGACAGGATAGAATCAGGACAGAGACAGGATAGAATCAGGATAGAATCAGGACAGAGACGGGATAGAATCAGGACAGAGACAGGATTGAATCAGGACAGAGACGGGATAGAATCAGGATAGAATCAGGACAGAGACGGGATAGAATCAGGACAGAGACAGGATAGAATCAGGATAGAATCAGGACAGAGACGGGATAGAATCAGAATCAGGACAGAGACAGGATAGAATCAGGACAGAGACGGGATAGAATCAGGACAGAGACGGGATAGAATCAGGACAGAGACAGGATAGAATCAGGAAAGAGACAGGATAGAATCAGGACAGAGACGGGATAGAATCAGAATCAGGACAGAGACAGGATAGAATCAGGACAGAGACAGGATAAAATCAGGATAGAATCAGGACAGAGCCAGGATAGAATCAGGACAGAGACAGGATAGAATCAGGACAGAGACAAAACAGAGACAGGATAGAATCAGGACAGAGACAGGACAGAGACAAGACAGAGACAGGATAGAATCAGGACAGAGACGGGATAGAGACAGGATAGAATCAGGACAGAGACGGGATAGAATCAGGACAGAGACGGGATAGAATCAGGACAGAGACAGGATAGAATCAGGACAGAGACGGGATAGAGACAGGATGGAATCAGGACAGAGACGGGATAGAATCAGGACAGAGACGGGATAGAATCAGGACAGAGACGGGATAGAATCAGGACAGAGACAGGATAGAATCAGGATAGAATCAGGACAGAGACAGGATAGAATCAGTATTGAATCAGGACAGACAGGATAGAATCAGGACAGAGACAGGATAGAATCAGGATAGAATCAGGACAGAGACGGGATAGAATCAGGACAGAGACGGGATAGAATCAGGATAGAATCAGGACAGAGACGGGATAGAATCAGGACAGAGACAGGATAGAATCAGGACAGAGACAGGATAGAATCAGGACAGAGACGGGATAGAATCAGGATAGAATCAGGACAGAGACAGGATAGAATCAGGATAGAATCAGGACAGAGACGGGATAGAATCAGGACAGAGACAGGATAGAATCAGAATCAGGACAGAGACAGGATAGAATCAGGACAGAGACGGGATAGAATCAGGACAGAGACAGGATAGAATCAGGATAAAGACAGGATAGAATCAGGACAGAGACAAAACAGAGACAGGATAGAATCAGGACAGAGACAGGATAGGGACAGGATAGAATCAGGACAGAGACAGGATAGAATCAGGACAGAGACAGGATAGGGACAGGATAGAATCAGGACAGAGACAGGACAGAGACAAGACAGAGACAGGATAGAATCAGGACAGAGACAAGACAGAGACAGGATAGAATCAGGACAGAAACAGGATAGAATCAGGACAGAGACAGGATAGAATCAGGACAGAGACGGGATAGAATCAGGATGGAATCAGGACAGAGACAGGATAGAATCAGGACAGAGACAGGATAGAATCAGGACAGACAGGATAGAATCAGGACAGAGACAGGATAGAATCAGGACAGAGACAGGATAGAAACAGGACAGAGACAGGATAGAATCAGGATAGAATTAGGACAGAGACAGGATAGAATCAGGACAGAGACGGGATAGAATCAGGACAGAGACAGGATAGAATCAGGATAGAATCAGGACAGAGACAGGATAGAATCAGTATTGAATCAGGACAGAGACAGGATAGAATCAGGACAGAGACAGGATAGAATCAGGATAGAATCAGGACAGAGACGGGATAGAATCAGGACAGAGACGGGATAGAATCAGGATAGAATCAGGACAGAGACGGGATAGAATCAGGACAGAGACAGGATAGAATCAGGACAGAGACAGGATAGAATCAGGATAGAATCAGGACAGAGACGGGATAGAATCAGGATAGAATCAGGACAGAGACAGGATAGAATCAGGATAGAATCAGGACAGAGACGGGATAGAATCAGGACAGAGACAGGATAGAATCAGAATCAGGACAGAGACAGGATAGAATCAGGACAGAGACGGGATAGAATCAGGACAGAGACAGGATAGAATCAGGATAAAGACAGGATAGAATCAGGACAGAGACAAAACAGAGACAGGATAGAATCAGGACAGAGACAGGATAGGGACAGGATAGAATCAGGACAGAGACAGGATAGAATCAGGACAGAGACAAGACAGAGACAGGATAGAATCAGGACAGAGACAAGACAGAGACAGGATAGAATCAGGACAGAGACAGGATAGAATCAGGACAGAGACAGGATAGAATCAGGACAGAGACGGGATAGAATCAGGATGGAATCAGGACAGAGACAGGATAGAATCAGGACAGAGACAGGATAGAATCAGGACAGACAGGATAGAATCAGGACAGAGACAGGATAGAATCAGGACAGAGACAGGACAGAGACAGGATAGAATCAGGATAGAATTAGGACAGAGACAGGATAGAATCAGGACAGAGACGGGATAGAATCAGGACAGAGACGGGATAGAATCAGGACAGAGACAGGATAGAATCAGGATAGAATCAGGACAGAGACAGGATAGAATCAGTATTGAATCAGGACAGAGACAGGATAGAATCAGGACAGAGACAGGATAGAATCAGGACAGAGACAGGATAGAATCAGGACAGAGACGGGATAGAATCAGGATAGAATCAGGACAGAGATGGGATAGAATCAGGACAGAGACAGGATAGAATCAGGACAGAGACGGGATAGAATCAGGACAGAGACAGGATTGAATCAGGACAGAGACGGGATAGAATCAGGATAGAATCAGGACAGAGACGGGATAGAATCAGGACAGAGACAGGATAGAATCAGGATAGAATCAGGACAGAGACGGGATAGAATCAGAATCAGGACAGAGACAGGATAGAATCAGGACAGAGACGGGATAGAATCAGGATAGAATCAGGACAGAGACGGGATAGAATCAGGACAGAGACAGGATAGAATCAGGACAGAGACAGGATAGAATCAGGACAGAGACGGGATAGAATCAGAATCAGGACAGAGACAGGATAGAATCAGGACAGAGACAGGATAAAATCAGGATAGAATCAGGACAGAGCCAGGATAGAATCAGGACAGAGACAAAACAGAGACAGGATAGAATCAGGACAGAGACAGGACAGAGACAAGACAGAGACAGGATAGAATCAGGACAGAGACGGGATAGAGACAGGATAGAATCAGGACAGAGACGGGATAGAATCAGGACAGAGACGGGATAGAATCAGGATGGAATCAGGACAGAGACGGGATAGAATCAGGACAGAGACGGGATAGAATCAGGACAGAGACAGGATAGAATCAGGACAGAGACGGGATAGAATCAGGACAGAGACGGGATAGAATCAGGACAGAGACAGGATAGAATCAGGACAGACAGGATAGAATCAGGACAGACGGGATAGAATCAGGACAGAGACGGGATAGAATCAGGACAGAGACGGGATAGAATCAGGACAGAGACGGGATAGAGTCAGGACAGAGACGGGATAGAATCAGGACAGAGACGGGATAGAATCAGGACAGAGACGGGATAGAATCAGGACAGAGACGGGATAGAATCAGGACAGAGACGGGATAGAATCAGGACAGAGACATGAAAGAGACAGGATAGAATCAGGACAGAGACAGGACAGAGACAGGATAGAATCAGGACAGAGACAGGACAGAATCAGGACAGAGACAGGATAGAATCAGGACAGAGACAAAACAGAGACAGGATAGAATCAGGACAGAGACAGGATAGGGACAGGATAGAATCAGGACAGAGACAGGATAGAATCAGGACAGAGACAAAACAGAGACAGGATAGAATCAGGACAGAGACAGGATAGAATCAGGATAGAATCAGGACAGAGACGGGGTAGAATCAGGACAGAGACAGGATAGAATCAGGACAGAGACGGGATAGAATCAGGATAGAATCAGGACAGAGACGGGATAGAATCAGGACAGAGACAGGATAGAATCAGGATAGAATCAGGACAGAGACGGGATAGAATCAGAATCAGGACAGAGACAGGATAGAATCAGGACAGAGACGGGATAGAATCAGGATAGAATCAGGACAGAGACGGGATAGAATCAGGACAGAGACAGGATAGAATCAGGACAGAGACGGGATAGAATCAGAATCAGGACAGAGACAGGATAGAATCAGGACAGAGACAGGATAAAATCAGGATAGAATCAGGACAGAGCCAGGATAGAATCAGGACAGAGACAGGATAGAATCAGGACAGAGACAAAACAGAGACAGGATAGAATCAGGACAGAGACAGGACAGAGACAAGACAGAGACAGGATAGAATCAGGACAGAGACGGGATAGAGACAGGATAGAATCAGGACAGAGACGGGATAGAGACAGGATAGAATCAGGACAGAGACGGGATAGAATCAGGACAGAGACGGGACAGAATCAGGACAGAGACGGGATAGAATCAGGACAGAGACAGGATAGAATCAGGACAGAGACGGGATAGAGACAGGATGGAATCAGGACAGAGACGGGATAGAATCAGGACAGAGACAGGATAGAATCAGGACAGAGACGGGATAGAATCAGGATAGAATCAGGACAGAGACAGGATAGAATCAGTATTGAATCAGGACAGAGACAGGATAGAATCAGGACAGAGACAGGATAGAATCAGGACAGAGACAGGATAGAATCAGGACAGAGACAGGATAGAATCAGGATAGAATCAGGACAGAGACGGGATAGAATCAGGACAGAGACAGGATAGAATCAGGACAGAGACGGGATAGAATCAGGATAGAATCAGGACAGAGACGGGATAGAATCAGGACAGAGACAGGATAGAATCAGGACAGAGACAGGATAGAATCAGGATAGAATCAGGACAGAGACGGGATAGAATCAGCATAGAATCAGGACAGAGACAGGATAGAATCAGGATAGAATCAGGACAGAGACGGGATAGAATCAGGACAGAGACAGGATAGAATCAGAATCAGGACAGAGACAGGATAGAATCAGGACAGAGACGGGATAGAATCAGGACAGAGATGGGATAGAATCAGGACAGAGATGGGATAGAATCAGGACAGAGACAGGATAGAATCAGGACAGAGACAGGATAGAATCAGGATAAAGACAGGATAGAATCAGGACAGAGACAAAACAGAGACAGGATAGAATCAGGACAGAGACAGGATAGGGACAGGATAGAATCAGGACAAAGACAGGATAGAATCAGGACAGAGACAGGATAGGGACAGGATAGAATCAGGACAGAGACAGGACAGAGACAAGACAGAGACAGGATAGAATCAGGACAGAGACAAGACAGAGACAGGATAGAATCAGGACAGAGACAGGATAGAATCAGGACAGAGACAGGATAGAATCAGGACAGAGACGGGATAGAATCAGGATGGAATCAGGACAGAGACAGGATAGAATCAGGACAGAGACAGGATAGAATCAGGACAGACAGGATAGAATCAGGACAGAGACAGGATAGAATCAGGACAGAGACAGGATAGAAACAGGACAGAGACAGGATAGAATCAGGATAGAATTAGGACAGAGACAGGATAGAATCAGGACAGAGACGGGATAGAATCAGGACAGAGACGGGATAGAATCAGGACAGAGACAGGATAGAATCAGGACAGAGACAGGATAGAATCAGGACAGAGACAGGATAGAATCAGGACAGAGACAGGATAGAATCAGGATAGAATCAGGACAGAGACGGGATAGAATCAGGATAGAATCAGGACAGAGACGGGATAGAATCAGGACAGAGACAGGATAGAATCAGGACAGAGACGGGATAGAATCAGGATAGAATCAGGACAGAGATGGGATAGAATCAGGATAGAATCAGGACAGAGATGGGATAGAATCAGGACAGAGACAGGATAGAATCAGGATAGAATCAGGACAGAGACGGGATAGAATCAGGACAGAGACAGGATTGAATCAGGACAGAGACGGGATAGAATCAGGATAGAATCAGGACAGAGACGGGATAGAATCAGGACAGAGACAGGATAGAATCAGGACAGAGACGGGATAGAATCAGAATCAGGACAGAGACAGGATAGAATCAGGACAGAGACGGGATAGAATCAGGACAGAGACGGGATAGAATCAGGACAGAGACAGGATAGAATCAGGACAGAGACAGGATAGAATCAGGACAGAGAGGGGATAGAATCAGAATCAGGACAGAGACAGGATAGAATCAGGACAGAGACAAAACAGAGACAGGATAGAATCAGGACAGAGACGGGATAGAGACAGGATAGAATCAGGACAGAGACAGGACAGAGACAAGACAGAGACAGGATAGAATCAGGACAGAGACGGGATAGAGACAGGATAGAATCAGGACAGAGACGGGATAGAGACAGGATAGAATCAGGACAGAGACGGGATAGAATCAGGACAGAGACAGGATAGAATCAGGACAGAGACAGGATAGAATCAGGATAGAATCAGGACAGAGACGGGATAGAATCAGGACAGAGACAGGATAGAATCAGGACAGAGACGGGATAGAATCAGAATCAGGACAGAGACAGGATAGAATCAGGACAGAGACAGGATAGAATCAGGACAGAGACAGGATAGAATCAGGACAGAGACAGGATAGAATCAGGACAGAGACGGGATAGAATCAGGATAGAATCAGGACAGAGACAGGATAGAATCAGGACAGAGACAGGATAGAATCAGGACAGAGACAGGACAGAGACAAGACAGAGACAGGATAGAATCAGGACAGAGACGGGATAGAATCAGGACAGAGACGGGATAGAATCAGGACAGAGAGGATAGAATCAGGACAGAGACGGGATAGAATCAGGACAGAGACGGGATAGAATCAGGACAGAGACGGGATAGAATCAGGACAGAGACAGGATAGAATCAGGACAGAGACGGGATAGAATCAGGATGGAATCAGGACAGAGACAGGATAGAATCAGGACAGAGACAGGATAGAATCAGGACAGACAGGATAGAATCAGGACAGAGACAGGATAGAATCAGGACAGAGACAGGATAGAAACAGGACAGAGACAGGATAGAATCAGGATAGAATTAGGACAGAGACAGGATAGAATCAGGACAGAGACGGGATAGAATCAGGACAGAGACAGGATAGAATCAGGACAGAGACAGGATAGAATCAGGACAGAGACAGGATAGAATCAGGACAGAGACAGGATAGAATCAGGATAGAATCAGGACAGAGACGGGATAGAATCAGGATAGAATCAGGACAGAGACGGGATAGAATCAGGACAGAGACAGGACAGAATCAGGACAGAGACGGGATAGAATCAGGATAGAATCAGGACAGAGATGGGATAGAATCAGGATAGAATCAGGACAGAGATGGGATAGAATCAGGACAGAGACAGGATAGAATCAGGATAGAATCAGGACAGAGACGGGATAGAATCAGGACAGAGACAGGATTGAATCAGGACAGAGACGGGATAGAATCAGGATAGAATCAGGACAGAGACGGGATAGAATCAGGACAGAGACAGGATAGAATCAGGACAGAGACGGGATAGAATCAGAATCAGGACAGAGACAGGATAGAATCAGGACAGAGACGGGATAGAATCAGGACAGAGACGGGATAGAATCAGGACAGAGACAGGATAGAATCAGGACAGAGACAGGATAGAATCAGGACAGAGAGGGGATAGAATCAGAATCAGGACAGAGACAGGATAGAATCAGGACAGAGACAAAACAGAGACAGGATAGAATCAGGACAGAGACGGGATAGAGACAGGATAGAATCAGGACAGAGACAGGACAGAGACAAGACAGAGACAGGATAGAATCAGGACAGAGACGGGATAGAGACAGGATAGAATCAGGACAGAGACGGGATAGAGACAGGATAGAATCAGGACAGAGACGGGATAGAATCAGGACAGAGACAGGATAGAATCAGGACAGAGACAGGATAGAATCAGGATAGAATCAGGACAGAGACGGGATAGAATCAGGACAGAGACGGGATAGAATCAGAATCAGGACAGAGACAGGATAGAATCAGGACAGAGACAGGATAGAATCAGGACAGAGACAGGATAGAATCAGGACAGAGACAGGATAGAATCAGGACAGAGACAGGATAGAATCAGGACAGAGACGGGATAGAATCAGGATAGAATCAGGACAGAGACAGGATAGAATCAGGACAGAGACAGGATAGAATCAGGACAGAGACAGGACAGAGACAGGACAGAGACGGGATAGAATCAGGACAGAGACGGGATAGAATCAGGACAGAGAGGATAGAATCAGGACAGAGACGGGATAGAATCAGGACAGAGACGGGATAGAATCAGGACAGAGACGGGATAGAATCAGGACAGAGACAGGATAGAATCAGGACAGAGACGGGATAGAATCAGGACAGAGACGGGATAGAATCAGGACAGAGACGGGATAGAATCAGGACAGAGACATGAAAGAGACAGGATAGAATCAGGACAGAGACAGGACAGAGACAGCATAGAATCAGGACAGAGACAGGACAGAATCAGGACAGAGACAGGACAGAATCAGGACAGAGACAAAACAGAGACAGGATAGAATCAGGACAGAGACAGGATAGGGACAGGATAGAATCAGCACAGAGACAGGATAGAATCAGGACAGAGACAGGACAGAGACAAGACAGAGACGGGATAGAGACAGGATAGAATCAGGACAGAGACAAGACAGAGACAGGATAGAAACAGGACAGAGACAGGACATAATCAGGACAGAGACAGGATAGGGACAGGATAGAATCAGCACAGAGACAGGATAGAATCAGGACAGAGACAGGATAGAATCAGGACAGAGACAGGATAGAATCAGGACAGAGACAGGACAGAATCAGGACAGAGACAGGATAGAATCAGGACAGAGACAAAACAGAGACAGGATAGAATCAGGACAGAGACAGGATAGGGACAGGATAGAATCAGGACAGAGACAGGATAGAATCAGGACAGAGACAAAACAGAGACAGGATAGAATCAGGACAGAGACAGGACAGAATCAGGACAGAGACAGGATAGAATCAGGACAGAGACAAGACAGAGACAGGATAGAATCAGGACAGAGACAAGACAGAGACAGGATAGAATCAGGACAGAGACAGGATAGAATCAGGACAGAGACGGGATAGAATCAGGATGGAATCAGGACAGAGACAGGATAGAATCAGGATAGAATCAGGATAGAATCAGGACAGACAGGATAGAATCAGGACAGAGACAGGATAGAATCAGGACAGAGACAGGATAGAATCAGGACAGAGACAGGATAGAAACAGGACAGAGACAGGATAGAATCAGGATAGAATTAGGACAGAGACAGGATAGAATCAGGACAGAGACGGGATAGAATCAGGACAGAGACGGGATAGAATCAGGACAGAGACGGGATAGAATCAGGACAGAGACAGGATAGAATCAGGATAGAATCAGGACAGAGACAGGATAGAATCAGTATTGAATCAGGACAGAGACAGGATAGAATCAGGACAGAGACAGGATAGAATCAGGATAGAATCAGGATAGAATCAGGACAAAGACGGGATAGAATCAGGACAGAGACAGGATAGAATCAGGACAGAGACGGGATAGAATCAGGATAGAATCAGGACAGAGACGGGATAGAATCAGGACAGAGACAGGATAGAATCAG
Source organism: Telmatherina bonti (assembly GCF_933228915.1). NCBI lineage: Eukaryota > Metazoa > Chordata > Actinopteri > Atheriniformes > Telmatherinidae > Telmatherina > Telmatherina bonti. The sequence goes on along the minus strand of NC_136625.1, from coordinate 2,052,253 downwards.
GACAGAGACGGGATAGAATCAGAATCAGGACAGAGACAGGATAGAATCAGGACAGAGACGGGATAGAATCAGGATAGAATCAGGACAGAGATGGGATAGAATCAGGATAGAATCAGGACAGAGATGGGATAGAATCAGGACAGAGACAGGATAGAATCAGGACAGAGACAGGATAGAATCAGGATAGAATCAGGACAGAGACGGGATAGAATCAGGACAGAGACAGAATAGAATCAGGATTGAATCAGGACAGAGACGGGATAGAATCAGGATAGAATCAGGACAGAGACAGGATAGAATCAGGATAGAATCAGGACAGAGACGGGATAGAATCAGAATCAGGACAGAGACAGGATAGAATCAGGACAGAGACGGGATAGAATCAGGATAGAATCAGGACAGAGACGGGATAGAATCAGGACAGAGACATGATAGAATCAGGACAGAGACAGGATAGAATCAGGACAGAGACGGGATAGAATCAGAATCAGGACAGAGACAGGATAGAATCAGGACAGAGACAGGATAAAATCAGGATAGAATCAGGACAGAGCCAGGATAGAATCAGGACAGAGACAGGATAGAATCAGGACAGAGACGGGATAGAATCAGGACAGAGACAGGATAGAATCAGGATAGAATCAGGACAGAGACAGGATAGAATCAGGACAGAGACGGGATAGAATCAGAATCAGGACAGAGACAGGATAGAATCAGGACAGAGATGGGATAGAATCAGGACAGAGACAGGATAGAATCAGGACAGAGACAGGATAGAATCAGGATAGAATCAGGACAGAGACGGGATAGAATCAGGACAGAGACGGGATAGAATCAGGACAGAGACAGGATAGAATCAGGACAGAGAGGATAGAATCAGGACAGAGACAGGATAGAATCAGGACAGAGAGGATAGAATCAGGACAGAGACAGGATAGAATCAGGACAGAGACAGGATAGAATCAGGACAGAGACGGGATAGAATCAGGACAGAGACATGAAAGAGACAGGATAGAATCAGGACAGAGACAGGACAGAGACAGGATAGAATCAGGACAGAGACAGGACAGAATCAGGACAGAGACAAAACAGAGACAGGATAGAATCAGGACAGAGACAGGATAGAATCAGGACAGAGACAGGACAGAATCAGGACAGAGACAGGATAGAATCAGGACAGAGACAAAACAGAGACAGGATAGAATCAGGACAGAGACAGGATAGGGACAGGATAGAATCAGGACAGAGACAAAACAGAGACAGGATAGAATCAGGACAGAGACAGGACAGAGACAAGACAGAGACAGGATAGAATCAGGACAGAGACAAGACAGAGACAGGATAGAATCAGGACAGAGACAAGACAGAGACAGGATAGAATCAGGACAGAGACAGGATAGAATCAGGACAGAGACAGGATAGAATCAGGACAGAGACGGGATAGAATCAGGATGGAATCAGGACAGAGACAGGATAGAATCAGGATAGAATCAGGATAGAATCAGGACAGACAGGATAGAATCAGGACAGAGACAGGATAGAATCAGGACAGAGACAGGATAGAATCAGGACAGAGACAGGATAGAAACAGGACAGAGACAGGATAGAATCAGGATAGAATTAGGACAGAGACAGGATAGAATCAGGACAGAGACGGGATAGAATCAGGACAGAGACAGGATAGAATCAGGATAGAATCAGGACAGAGACAGGATAGAATCAGTATTGAATCAGGACAGAGACAGGATAGAATCAGGACAGAGACAGGATAGAATCAGGACAGAGACAGGATAGAATCAGGATAGAATCAGGACAGAGACGGGATAGAATCAGGACAGAGACAGGATAGAATCAGGATAGAATCAGGACAGAGACGGGATAGAATCAGGATAGAATCAGGACAGAGACGGGATAGAATCAGGACAGAGACAGGATAGAATCAGGATAGAATCAGGACAGAGACGGGATAGAATCAGAATCAGGACAGAGACAGGATAGAATCAGGACAGAGACAGGATAGAAACAGGACAGAGACAGGATAGAATCAGGATAGAATTAGGACAGAGACAGGATAGAATCAGGACAGAGACGGGATAGAATCAGGACAGAGACGGGATAGAATCAGGACAGAGACGGGATAGAATCAGGACATAGACAGGATAGAATCAGGATAGAATCAGGACAGAGACAGGATAGAATCAGGACAGAGACAGGATTGAATCAGGACAGAGACGGGATAGAATCAGGATAGAATCAGGACAGAGACGGGATAGAATCAGGACAGAGACAGGATAGAATCAGGACAGAGACGGGATAGAATCAGGATGGAATCAGGACAGAGACAGGATAGAATCAGGATAGAATCAGGACAGAGACGGGATAGAATCAGGACAGAGACAGGATAGAATCAGGATAGAATCAGGACAGAGACGGGATAGAATCAGAATCAGGACAGAGACAGGATAGAATCAGGACAGAGACAGGATAGAAACAGGACAGAGACAGGATAGAATCAGGATAGAATTAGGACAGAGACAGGATAGAATCAGGACAGAGACGGGATAGAATCAGGACAGAGACGGGATAGAATCAGGACAGAGACGGGATAGAATCAGGACATAGACAGGATAGAATCAGGATAGAATCAGGACAGAGACAGGATAGAATCAGTATTGAATCAGGACAGAGACAGGATAGAATCAGGACAGAGACAGGATTGAATCAGGACAGAGACGGGATAGAATCAGGATAGAATCAGGACAGAGACGGGATAGAATCAGGACAGAGACAGGATAGAATCAGGACAGAGACGGGATAGAATCAGAATCAGGACAGAGACAGGATAGAATCAGGACAGAGACGGGATAGAATCAGGATAGAATCAGGACAGAGACGGGATAGAATCAGGACAGAGACAGGATAGAATCAGGACAGAGAGGGGATAGAATCAGAATCAGGACAGAGACAGGATAGAATCAGGACAGAGACAAAACAGAGACAGGATAGAATCAGGACAGAGACAGGACAGAGACAAGACAGAGACAGGATAGAATCAGGACAGAGACGGGATAGAGACAGGATAGAATCAGGACAGAGACGGGATAGAATCAGGACAGAGACAGGATAGAATCAGGACAGAGACGGGATAGAGACAGGATGGAATCAGGACAGAGACGGGATAGAATCAGGACAGAGACGGGATAGAATCAGGACAGAGACGGGATAGAATCAGGACAGAGACGGGATAGAATCAGGACAGAGACAGGATAGAATCAGGACAGAGACGGGATAGAATCAGGACAGAGACGGGATAGAATCAGGACAGAGAGGATAGAATCAGGACAGAGACGGGATAGAATCAGGACAGAGACGGGATAGAATCAGGACAGAGACGGGATAGAATCAGGACAGAGACGGGATAGAATCAGGACAGAGACGGGATAGAATCAGGACAGAGACATGAAAGAGACAGGATAGAATCAGGACAGAATCAGGACAGAGACAGGACAGAATCAGGACAGAGACAGGACAGAATCAGGACAGAGACAAAACAGAGACAGGATAGAATCAGGACAGAGACAGGATAGGGACAGGATAGAATCAGCACAGAGACAGGATAGAATCAGGACAGAGACAGGACAGAGACAAGACAGAGACGGGATAGAGACAGGATAGAATCAGGACAGAGACAAGACAGAGACAGGACAGAGACAGGATAGGGACAGGATAGAATCAGCACAGAGACAGGATAGAATCAGGACAGAGACAGGATAGAATCAGGACAGAGACAGGACAGAATCAGGACAGAGACAGGATAGAATCAGGACAGAGACAAAACAGAGACAGGATAGAATCAGGACAGAGACAGGATAGGGACAGGATAGAATCAGCACAGAGACAGGATAGAATCAGGACAGAGACAGGATAGAATCAGGACAGAGACAGGATAGGGACAGGATAGAATCAGCACAGAGACAGGATAGAATCAGGACAGAGACAGGATAGGGACAGGATAGAATCAGCACAGAGACAGGATAGAATCAGGACAGAGACAGGATAGAATCAGGACAGAGACAGGACAGAATCAGGACAGAGACAGGATAGAATCAGGACAGAGACAAAACAGAGACAGGATAGAATCAGGACAGAGACAGGATAGGGACAGGATAGAATCAGGACAGAGACAGGATAGAATCAGGACAGAGACAAAACAGAGACAGGATAGAATCAGGACAGAGACAGGACAGAATCAGGACAGAGACAGGATAGAATCAGGACAGAGACAAGACAGAGACAGGATAGAATCAGGACAGAGACAAGACAGAGACAGGATAGAATCAGGACAGAGACAGGATAGAATCAGGACAGAGACGGGATAGAATCAGGATGGAATCAGGACAGAGACAGGATAGAATCAGGATAGAATCAGGATAGAATCAGGACAGACAGGATAGAATCAGGACAGAGACAGGATAGAAACAGGACAGAGACAGGATAGAATCAGGATAGAATTAGGACAGAGACAGGATAGAATCAGGACAGAGACGGGATAGAATCAGGACAGAGACGGGATAGAATCAGGACAGAGACGGGATAGAATCAGGACAGAGACGGGATAGAATCAGGACAGAGACAGGATAGAATCAGGATAGAATCAGGACAGAGACAGGATAGAATCAGGACAGAGACAGGATAGAATCAGGACAGAGACAGGATAGAATCAGGATAGAATCAGGACAAAGACGGGATAGAATCAGGACAGAGACAGGATAGAATCAGGACAGAGACGGGATAGAATCAGGATAGAATCAGGACAGAGACGGGATAGAATCAGGACAGAGACAGGACAGAGACGGGATAGAATCAGGACAGAGACGGGATAGAATCAGAATCAGGACAGAGACAGGATAGAATCAGGACAGAGACGGGATAGAATCAGGACAGAGATGGGATAGAATCAGGATAGAATCAGGACAGAGATGGGATAGAATCAGGACAGAGACAGGATAGAATCAGGACAGAGACAGGATAGAATCAGGATAGAATCAGGACAGAGACGGGATAGAATCAGGACAGAGACAGAATAGAATCAGGATTGAATCAGGACAGAGACGGGATAGAATCAGGATAGAATCAGGACAGAGACAGGATAGAATCAGGATAGAATCAGGACAGAGACGGGATAGAATCAGAATCAGGACAGAGACAGGATAGAATCAGGACAGAGACGGGATAGAATCAGGATAGAATCAGGACAGAGACGGGATAGAATCAGGACAGAGACATGATAGAATCAGGACAGAGACAGGATAGAATCAGGACAGAGACGGGATAGAATCAGAATCAGGACAGAGACAGGATAAAATCAGGATAGAATCAGGACAGAGCCAGGATAGAATCAGGACAGAGACAGGATAGAATCAGGACAGAGACGGGATAGAATCAGGACAGAGACAGGATAGAATCAGGATAGAATCAGGACAGAGACGGGATAGAATCAGAATCAGGACAGAGACAGGATAGAATCAGGACAGAGATGGGATAGAATCAGGACAGAGACAGGATAGAATCAGGACAGAGACAGGATAGAATCAGGATAGAATCAGGACAGAGACGGGATAGAATCAGGACAGAGACGGGATAGAATCAGGACAGAGACAGGATAGAATCAGGACAGAGAGGATAGAATCAGGACAGAGACAGGATAGAATCAGGACAGAGACAGGATAGAATCAGGACAGAGACGGGATAGAATCAGGACAGAGACAGGATAGAATCAGGACAGAGACGGGATAGAATCAGGACAGAGACATGAAAGAGACAGGATAGAATCAGGACAGAGACAGGACAGAGACAGGATAGAATCAGGACAGAGACAGGACAGAATCAGGACAGAGACAAAACAGAGACAGGATAGAATCAGGACAGAGACAGGATAGGGACAGGATAGAATCAGCACAGAGACAGGATAGAATCAGGACAGAGACAGGATAGAATCAGGACAGAGACAGGACAGAGACAGGATAGAATCAGGACAGAGACGGGATAGAGACAGGATAGAATCAGGACAGAGACAAGACAGAGACAGGATAGAAACAGGACAGAGACAGGACAGAATCAGGACAGAGACAGGATAGGGACAGGATAGAATCAGCACAGAGACAGGATAGAATCAGGACAGAGACAGGATAGAATCAGGACAGAGACAGGACAGAATCAGGACAGAGACAGGATAGAATCAGGACAGAGACAGGATAGGGACAGGATAGAATCAGGACAGAGACAAAACAGAGACAGGATAGAATCAGGACAGAGACAGGACAGAGACAAGACAGAGACAGGATAGAATCAGGACAGAGACAAGACAGAGACAGGATAGAATCAGGACAGAGACAAGACAGAGACAGGATAGAATCAGGACAGAGACGGGATAGAATCAGGATGGAATCAGGACAGAGACAGGATAGAATCAGGATAGAATCAGGATAGAATCAGGACAGACAGGATAGAATCAGGACAGAGACAGGATAGAATCAGGACAGAGACAGGATAGAAACAGGACAGAGACAGGATAGAATCAGGATAGAATTAGGACAGAGACAGGATAGAATCAGGACAGAGACGGGATAGAATCAGGACAGAGACGGGATAGAATCAGGACAGAGACAGGATAGAATCAGGACAGAGACAGGATAGAATCAGTATTGAATCAGGACAGAGACAGGATAGAATCAGGACAGAGACAGGATAGAATCAGGACAGAGACAGGATAGAATCAGGATAGAATCAGGACAGAGACGGGATAGAATCAGGACAGAGACAGGATAGAATCAGGATAGAATCAGGACAGAGACGGGATAGAATCAGGACAGAGACAGGATAGAATCAGGATAGAATCAGGACAGAGACGGGATAGAATCAGAATCAGGACAGAGACAGGATAGAAACAGGACAGAGACAGGATAGAATCAGGATAGAATTAGGACAGAGACAGGATAGAATCAGGACAGAGACGGGATAGAATCAGGACAGAGACGGGATAGAATCAGGACAGAGACGGGATAGAATCAGGACATAGACAGGATAGAATCAGGATAGAATCAGGACAGAGACAGGATAGAATCAGTATTGAATCAGGACAGAGACAGGATAGAATCAGGATAGAATCAGGACAGAGACGGGATAGAATCAGGACAGAGACAGGATAGAATCAGGATAGAATCAGGACAGAGACGGGATAGAATCAGGATAGAATCAGGACAGAGACGGGATAGAATCAGGACAGAGACAGGATAGAATCAGGATAGAATCAGGACAGAGACGGGATAGAATCAGAATCAGGACAGAGACAGGATAGAATCAGGACAGAGACGGGATAGAATCAGGATAGAATCAGGACAGAGATGGGATAGAATCAGGATAGAATCAGGACAGAGATGGGATAGAATCAGGACAGAGACAGGATAGAATCAGGACAGAGACAGGATAGAATCAGGATAGAATCAGGACAGAGACGGGATAGAATCAGGACAGAGACAGGATAGAATCAGGATTGAATCAGGACAGAGACGGGATAGAATCAGGATAGAATCAGGACAGAGACAGGATAGAATCAGGATAGAATCAGGACAGAGACGGGATAGAATCAGAATCAGGACAGAGACAGGATAGAATCAGGACAGAGACGGGATAGAATCAGGATAGAATCAGGACAGAGACGGGATAGAATCAGGACAGAGACAGGATAGAATCAGGACAGAGACAGGATAAAATCAGGACAGAGCCAGGATAGAATCAGGACAGAGACAGGATAGAATCAGGACAGAGACGGGATAGAATCAGGACAGAGACAGGATAGAATCAGGATAGAATCAGGACAGAGACAGGATAGAATCAGGACAGAGACGGGATAGAATCAGAATCAGGACAGAGACGGGATAGAATCAGGATAGAATCAGGACAGAGACGGGATAGAATCAGGACAGAGACAGGATAGAATCAGGACAGAGACAGGATAGAATCAGGACAGAGACGGGATAGAATCAGAATCAGGACAGAGACAGGATAGAATCAGGACAGAGACAGGATAAAATCAGGATAGAATCAGGACAGAGACAGGATAGAATCAGGACAGAGACGGGATAGAATCAGGATAGAATCAGGACAGAGACGGGATAGAATCAGGACAGAGACAGGATAGAATCAGGACAGAGACAGGATAGAATCAGGACAGAGACGGGATAGAATCAGAATCAGGACAGAGACAGGATAGAATCAGGACAGAGACAGGATAAAATCAGGATAGAATCAGGACAGAGCCAGGATAGAATCAGGACAGAGACAGGATAGAATCAGGACAGAGACGGGATAGAATCAGGACAGAGACAGGATAGAATCGGGACAGAGACAGGATAGAATCAGGACAGAGACGGGATTGAATCAGGACAGAGACAGGATAGAATCAGGACAGAGACAGGATAGAATCAGGACAGAGACAGGATAGAATCAGGACAGAGACGGGATAGAATCAGGACAGAGACAGGATAGAATCAGGACAGAGACGGGATAGAATCAGGATAGAATCAGGACAGAGACAGGATAGAATCAGGACAGAGACGGGATAGAATCAGGATAGAATCAGGACAGAGACGGGATAGAATCAGGACAGAGACGGGATAGAATCAGGATAGAATCAGGACAGAGACGGGATAGAATCAGGACAGAGACGGGATAGAATCAGGATAGAATCAGGACAGAGACCGGCCAGCAACTGGAAGGAGCACCAGAGATAAAACCAGTAACACACCCAGTAAACTGAGGAAACCTGCAGGACATGGAGTGAAACTTTTCTCAGAACAGTCATCATGCCAATGTGACCCCGCCGACACAAAGTTCAGAGGTCAACCAGGAAGAGATTGAACTTCTGATATTCCTTTTCTGTCATTGGCGTCGCCGTTTCTCCAGATGTGCTCACGGCAGGGTGACGGCACAGTTGCCATGGAGACATCCTCCCTCCAAGTATGGTTTTTATAAATACCTCTGCCTATGTCGGGTTTTGTTCGCATGACAGCTGATCTAAGATCCTCTTAAAGACCTGATCAGGTATTTACTGAAGAGGGGCGGAGCCTGGCACATGACCAGAACGGAGACAAAACCACGTCTGAGTCACATGACATTTCCTCTGGCACTTCACATGGACACGTTTGTTTCTGCATCAGGATAAAATCTCATCCGTTTCCGTGTGTGTGTGCATATTTCCAGCCTCACGGACTCTCCGTCGTCCTCACGTCTCCAGCCGTCTTCAGCTTCACAGCACCGATGTGTCCAGAGCGCCACCTGGAGGCTGCAGAGATTCTCGGTACCTGAATGCCTCACACACACTTCCTGTTTGCTTGGTGTTGCTGTTGTGAAGTTGACATTCCTGAGGGACACAGAATGCACCGTTAGCCTGCAGCCGGCAGGTGGGAGAACTACTGGTCCTCTGTAGAACTGGTCCAGACTAGTTTAAAGCCGGTCTGGTCCATGAGTCCATCCTGTGGCCGTAGTTTGCCCCACAGACCGACCCACATGGTTCTGGTTCTGGTTCTGGTTCTAGTGGCAGGAAACACAGCGTTTTTAAATCTGTGGTGCGTTTAGGTGCAGACGTGAGGCGGGTGAAACGGGAAGACGCCGGCGCTGTTCTGGCTGACACTCTGCGTCACTTCCTGTTTGAGCTCCAGGTGGAAGATGGGCTGGTTGCCGTGGGTTACAGCAAGGATGACATCCCAGCACTGGTGAAGGGGACTATTCCTCAGGTGAGTCATGTGACCTGGGAATCGTCTGTTTGCGCTCCACGCCTGAGTCGTTTCTTCTTCTGTCGTCTCAGGAGCGCGTCACCAAACTGTCTCCACGACGACACACGGAGGAGGACCTGAGCTGGCTGTTCGAGGCCTCCATGAAGCTCTACTGAGGCTCTGCTCCCCCTGCAGCCACAGCAGCTGATCAGATCACTGATCGATCAATAAATATTCACAGTAACAAACTGTGTCTGATTTATGTTTGAGCTGTTCAGTAACCGATCAGATCAGGTTCAGTCGATAAAGCAGGAACGTACAAACCTGAAGATTCTGTTTGTGCTTGGTGATGAGGACGGTCTGTGATGGGAGGAATCCCCCCTGATGCTGCAGATCGCAGAAGATAAAATCTTTTTCAATTAAAAGTAGAAACAACTAAACGAGTGAAAACAAATAGAAACAAGTAGAAATTAAAGCCGCAAGCGGCATCCATCGGGTCCTCGCCTCATGCCGAACCCTCCACCCGAACTCACCACAAAGCTTCCGGGTGGATGTGAAGTAAAAGGCACGAATCCAAAACTAGTTTGTTCAAAAACAATGCACATACAGTGCTAAATGGGCGTAAACGCCAAGATGGCGGACACCCCGTTGCCATGGTAACAGGTGGTCAATGCACTTTTTACTCGCCTTGGGTTGTTACACGTGTGTCGAATTTCGTAGACCAAGGTGAAAGTAGACGATACATGTTTGAATGCGTGAAGGATCTACCAAATATGAATGCTTTCAGTTTTGGTTCCGATCGGACGTATTTCTGCGAAGATATGAGTGAACCGTGTTTCATGGCGAGAACGCTTTTTTCCATGGGTTGCCACGGTAACACGCTTTGTCCTACTGGAAAGATGTCACTAACTTTTGGTCTCCATCTTGTGACGAAGCTCCATGGCGAACATGGAGCCAATAGCATGAATCGCCTCAGACTAGTTTGTTGAAATACGACGCGCTGAAAGTGATAAAAAACGTGCTTGCTGCGGCTCGGACCCTGATGATAAACAGAAACAACCGCCGTCCCCGTCATCCTGTTATTGATCCATCAGGACAACTGAATAAAGAAAACCTCGCTGCAAACCTGGAGGGGATTTTCTACAGCGACACTTTGGAGGGTGGGACAGAGTCTACAGAACTTCTCGGCCCAGAGACCCGTTTGGACCAGACCAGGACCTCCTGGTGTCCACCTGGACACGGCGTCCACAGGACACCATCTACAGGTCCAACATCTGCATGGGATACACACAGCATGATCAGCAGGTTCTGGTTCTGAAACCAGACCAGCTTCAGATTCAGACAGCGCACCAGGTTCAGGTTCTAGAGGGTCTGGTCGGAAGGTCCTCTCACCGAAAGGAGGGTTCTGTGCGAGCGGTTCTGAGAAGCTTGTTAATCCAAGTTAATCATATCAGGAAGAGTTCTTACATAAACCTGATCACCTGAATGCAGCGCGGCGACCCAGAACCGGTCCGCGGCAGTTCTACCAGCAGCGCGGCGACCCAGAACCGGTCCGCGGCAGTTCTACCAGCAGCGCGGCGACCCAGAACCGGTCCGCGGCAGTTCTACCAGCAGCGCGGCGACCCAGAACCGGTCCGCGGCAGTTCTGCCAGCAGCGCGGCGACCCAGAACCGGTCCGCGGCAGTTCTACCAGCAGCGCGGCGACCCAGAACCGGTCCGCGGCAGTTCTACCAGCAGCGCGGCGACCCAGAACCGGTCCGCGGCAGTTCTGCCTGCAGCGCGGCGACCCAGAACCGGTCCGCGGCAGTTCTACCAGCAGCGCGGCGACCCAGAACCGGTCCGCGGCAGTTCTGCCTGCAGCGCGGCGACCCAGAACCGGTCTAGAAGTGTGTGTGTGTGTTAGAAGTGTGTGTGTTAGAAGTGTGTGTGTGTTAGAAGTGTGTGTGTGTGTGTGTGTTAGAAGTGTGTGTGTGTATGTGTGTGTTAGAAGTGTGTGTGTGTGTGTGTGTTAGAAGTGTGTGTGTGTGTGTTAGAAGTGTGTGTGTGTGTGTTAGAAGTGTGTGTGTGTGTGTGTTAGAAGTGTGTCTGTGTGTGTTAGAAGTGTGTGTGTGTGTGTGTTAGAAGTGTGTGTGTGTGTTAGAAGTGTCTGTGTGTGTTAGAAGTGTCTGTGTGTGTTAGAAGTGTGTGTGTGTGTGTGTTAGAAGTGTGTGTGTGTGTGTGTTAGAAGTGTGTGTGTGTGTGTGTTAGAAGTGTGTGTGTGTTAGAAGTGTGTGTGTGTTAGAAGTGTGTGTGTGTTAGAAGTGTGTGTGTGTTAGAAGTGTGTGTGTTAGAAGTGTGTGTGTTAGAAGTGTGTGTGTGTGTGTGTTAGAAGTGTGTGTGTGTGTTAGAAGTGTGTGTGTGTGTGTGTTAGAAGTGTGTGTGTGTTAGAAGTGTGTGTGTGTGTGTGTGTCTTAGAAGTATGTGTGTGTGTGTTAGAAGTGTGTGTGTGTTAGAAGTGTGTGTGTGTGTGTTAGAAGTGTGTGTGTTAGAAGTGTGTCTGTGTGTGTTAGAAGTGTGTGTGTGTTAGAAGTGTGTGTGTGTGTGTGTGTTAGAAGTATGTGTGTTAGAAGTGTGTGTGTGTTAGAAGTGTGTGTGTGTGTTAGAAGTGTGTGTGTGTTAGAAGTGTGTGTGTTAGAAGTGTGTGTGTGTGTGTGTTAGAAGTGTGTGTGTGTTAGAAGTGTGTGTGTGTTAGAAATGTGTGTGTATGTGTGTGTGTTAGAAGTGTGTGTGTGTGTGTGTTAGAAGTGTGTGTGTGTGTTAGAAGTGTGTGTGCGTTTGTTAGAAGTGTGTGTGTGTTAGAAGTGTGTGTGTGCGTGTGTTAGAAGTGTGTGTGTTAGAAGTGTGTGTGTGTTAGAAGTGTGTGTGTGTGTGTTAGAAGTGTGTGTGTTAGAAGTGTGTGTGTGTGTGTGTTAGAAGTGTGTGTGTGTGTGTTAGAAGTGTGTGTGTGTGTGTGTTAGAAGTGTGTGTGTGTTAGAAGTGTGTGTGTTACGTGTGTGTGTGTGTGTGTGTTAGAAGTTTGTGTGTGTGTGTGTGTGTTAGAAGTGTGTGTGTGTGTGTGTGTGTTAGAAGTGTGTGTGTGTTAGAAGTGTGTGTGTGTGTGTGTGTTAGAAGTGTGTGTGTGTGTGTGTTAGAAGTGTGTGTGTGTTAGAAGTGTGTGTGTGTTAGAAGTGTGTGTGTGTGTCTTAGAAGTATGTGTGTGTGTGTTAGAAGTGTGTGTGTGTGTGTTAGAAGTGTGTGTGTGTTAGAAGTGTGTGTGTGTTAGAAGTGTGTGTGTGTGTTAGAAGTGTGTGTGTGTGTGTTAGAAGTGTGTGTGTGTGTGTTAGAAGTGTGTGTGTGTGTGTTAGAAGTGTGTCTGTGTGTGTTAGAAGTGTGTGTGTGTTAGAAGTGTGTGTGTGTGTGTGTTAGAAGTGTGTGTGTGTGTTAGAAGTGTGTGTGTGTGTTAGAAGTGTGTGTGTGTGTTAGAAGTGTGTGTGTGTGTTAGAAGTGTGTCTGTGTGTGTTAGAAGTGTGTCTGTGTGTGTTAGAAGTGTGTGTGTGTTAGAAGTGTGTGTGTGTGTGTGTGTCTTAGAAGTATGTGTGTGTGTGTTAGAAGTGTGTGTGTGTGTGTTAGAAGTGTTTGTGTGTGTGTGTTAGAAGTGTGTGTGTGTGTGTTAGAAGTGTGTGTGTGTTTGTTAGAAGTGTGTGTGTGTGTGTGTTAGAAGTGTGTGTGTTAGAAGTGTGTCTGTGTGTGTTAGAAGTGTGTGTGTGTTAGAAGTGTGTGTGTGTGTGTGTGTGTGTTAGAAGTATGTGTGTGTGTGTTAGAAGTATGTGTGTTAGAAGTGTGTGTGTGTTAGAAGTGTGTGTGTGTGTTAGAAGTGTGTGTGTGTTTGTTAGAAGTGTGTGTGTGTTAGAAGTGTGTGTGTTAGAAGTGTGTGTGTGTTAGAAGTGTGTGTGTGTTAGAAGTGTGTGTGTGTTAGAAATGTGTGTGTATGTGTGTGTGTTAGAAGTGTGTGTGTGTGTGTGTTAGAAGTGTGTGTGTGTGTTAGAAGTGTGTGTGCGTTTGTTAGAAGTGTGTGTGTGTGTGTGTGTTAGAAGTGTGTGTGTGCGTGTGTTAGAAGTGTGTGTGTGTTAGAAGTGTGTGTGTGTGTGTTAGAAGTGTGTGTGTTAGAAGTGTGTGTGTGTGTGTGTTAGAAGTGTGTGTGTGTGTGTTAGAAGTGTGTGTGTGTGTGTGTTAGAAGTGTGTGTGTGTGTGTGTTAGAAGTGTGTGTGTGTTAGAAGTGTGTGTGTTACGTGTGTGTGTGTGTGTGTGTTAGAAGTTTGTGTGTGTGTGTGTGTGTTAGAAGTGTGTGTGTGTGTGTGTGTGTTAGAAGTGTGTGTGTGTTAGAAGTCTGTGTGTTAGAAGTGTGTGTGTGCGTGTGTTAGAAGTGTGTGTGTGTTAGAAGTGTGTGTGTGTGTGTGTGTTAGAAGTGTGTGTGTGTGTGTGTTAGAAGTGTGTGTGTGTTAGAAGTGTGTGTGTGTGTCTTAGAAGTATGTGTGTGTGTGTTAGAAGTGTGTGTGTGTGTGTTAGAAGTGTGTGTGTGTTAGAAGTGTGTGTGTGTGTGTGTGTGTTAGAAGTGTGTGTGTGTGTGTTAGAAGTGTGTGTGTGTGTGTTAGAAGTGTGTGTGTGTGTGTTAGAAGTGTGTGTGTGTGTGTTAGAAGTGTGTGTGTGTTAGAAGTGTGTCTGTGTGTGTTAGAAGTGTGTGTGTTAGAAGTGTGTGTGTGTTAGAAGTGTGTGTGTGTGTGTGTTAGAAGTGTGTGTGTGTGTGTTAGAAGTGTGTGTGTTAGAAGTGTGTGTGTGTGTTAGAAGTGTGTCTGTGTGTGTTAGAAGTGTGTTAGAAGTGTGTGTGTGTTAGAAGTGTGTGTGTGTGTGTGTGTCTTAGAAGTATGTGTGTGTGTGTTAGAAGTGTGTGTGTGTGTGTTAGAAGTGTTTGTGTGTGTGTGTTAGAAGTGTGTGTGTGTGTGTTAGAAGTGTGTGTGTGTTTGTTAGAAGTGTGTGTGTGTGTGTGTTAGAAGTGTGTGTGTGTGTTAGAAGTGTCTGTGTGTGTTAGAAGTGTGTGTGTTAGAAGTGTGTGTGTGTGTGTTAGAAGTGTGTGTGTGTTTGTTAGAAGTGTGTGTGTGTGTTAGAAGTGTGTGTGTGTGTTAGAAGTGTGTGTATGTGTGTGTGTTAGAAGTGTGTGTGTGTGTGTTAGAAGTGTGTGTGTGTTAGAAGTGTGTGTGTTAGAAGTGTGTGTGTGTTAGAAGTGTGTGTGTGTGTTAGAAGTGTGTGTGTGTTAGAAGTGTGTGTGTTAGAAGTGTGTGTGTGTTAGAAGTGTGTGTGTGTTAGAAGTGTGTGTGTTAGAAGTGTGTGTGTGTGTGTTAGAAGTGTGTGTGTGTTAGAAGTGTGTGTGTGTTAGAAGTGTGTGTGTGTGTGTGTTAGAAGTGTGTGTGTGTGTGTTAGAAGTGTGTGTGTGTTAGAAGTGTGTGTTAGAAGTGTGTGTGTGTGTGTGTGTGTGTTAGAAGTGTGTGTGTGTGTGTTAGAAGTGTGTGTGTGTGTGTTAGAAGTGTGTGTGTGTTAGAAGTGTGTGTGTGTGTGTGTGTTAGAAGTGTGTGTGTGTTAGAAGTGTGTGTGTGTTAGAAGTGTGTGTTAGAAGTGTGTGTGTTAGAAGTGTGTGTGTGTGTGTGTTAGAAGTGTGTGTGTTAGAAGTGTGTGTGTGTGTGTGTGTTAGAAGTGTGTGTGTGTTAGAAGTGTGTGTGTGTGTTAGAAGTGTGTCTGTGTGTGTTAGAAGTGTGTGTGTTACAAGTGTGTGTGTGTGTGTGTGTGTGTGTGTGTTAGAAGTGTGTGTGTGTTAGAAGTGTGTGTGTGTGTGTGTGTTAGAAGTGTGTGTGTTAGAAGTGTGTGTGTGTTAGAAGTGTGTGTGTGTGTGTGTGTTAGAAGTGTGTGTGTGTGTGTGTGTGTTAGAAGTGTGTGTGTTAGAAGTGTGTGTGTGTGTGTGTGTTAGAAGTGTGTGTGTGTGTGTGTTAGAAGTGTGTGTGTGTTAGAAGTGTGTGTGTGTGTGTGTTAGAAGTGTGTGTGTGTGTTAGAAGTGTGTGTGTGTGTGTGTTAGAAGTGTGTGTGTGTGTGTGTGTGTTAGAAGTGTGTGTGTGTGTGTGTGTTAGAAGTGTGTGTGTGTGTGTGTGTTAGAAGTGTGTGTGTGTTAGAAGTGTGTGTGTATGTGTGTTAGAAGTGTGTGTGTATGTGTGTTAGAAGTGTGTGTGTGTGTGTTAGAAGTGTGTGTGTGTGTTAGAAGTGTGTGTGTGTGTGTGTTAGAAGTGTGTGTGTGTGTGTGTTAGAAGTGTGTGTGTGTGTGTTAGAAGTGTGTGTGTGTGTGTTAGAAGTGTGTGTGTTAGAAGTGTGTGTGTGTTAGAAGTGTGTGTGTTAGAAGTGTGTGTGTGTGTGTGTGTTAGAAGTATGTGTGTGTGTGTTAGAAGTGTGTGTGTGTGTGTGTGTGTGTGTTAGAAGTGTGTGTGTGTATTAGAAGTGTGTGTGTGTGTGTTAGAAGTGTGTGTGTGTGTTAGAAGTGTGTGTGTGTGTTAGAAGTGTGTGTGTGTGTGTGTTAGAAGTGTGTGTGTTAGAAGTGTGTGTGTGTTAGAAGTGTGTGTGTGTGTGTGTTAGAAGTGTGTGTGTTAGAAGTGTGTGTGTGTTAGAAGTGTGTGTATTAGAAGTGTGTGTGTGTGTTAGAAGTGTGTGTGTGTTAGAAGTGTGTGTGTTAGGTGTGTGTGTGTTAGAAGTGTGTGTGTGTGTGTGTGTGTGTTTGTTAGAAGTGTGTGTGTGTGTGTTAGAAGTGTGTGTGTGTGTGTGTGTGTTAGAAGTGTGTGTGTTTTAGAAGTGTGTGTGTGTTAGAAGTGTGTGTGTTAGAAGTGTGTGTGTGTGTGTGTTAGAAGTGTGTGTGTGTGTGTTAGAAGTGTGTGTGTTAGAAGTGTGTGTGTGTTAGAAGTATGTGTGTGTGTTAGAAGTGTGTGTGTGTTAGAAGTGTGTCTGTGTGTGTTAGAAGTGTGTGTGTGTGTGTTAGAAGTGTGTGTGTGTGTGTTAGAAGTGTGTGTGTGTGTGTGTTAGTAGTGTGTGTGTGTTAGAAGTGTGTGTGTGTGTTAGAAGTGTGTGTGTGTTAGAAGTGTGTGTGTGTTAGAAGTGTGTGTGTGTGTGTGTGTGTGTTAGAAGTGTGTGTGTGTTAGAAGTGTGTGTGTGTTAGAAGTGTGTGTGTGTGTTAGGAGTGTGTGTGTGTGTTAGAAGTGTGTGTGTGTTAGAAGTGTGTGTGTGTGTGTGTTAGAAGTGTGTGTGTGTGTGTTAGAAGTGTGTGTGTGTGTTAGAAGTGTGTGTGTGTGTGTGTGTTAGAAGTGTGTGTGTGTGTTAGAAGTGTGTGTGTGTGTGTGTTAGAAGTGTGTGTGTGTGTGTGTTAGAAGTGTGTGTGTGTGTGTGTGTTAGAAGTGTGTGTGTTAGAAGTGTGTGAGTGTGTGTGTTAGAAGTGTGTGTGTGTGTGTTAGAAGTGTGTGTGTGTTTTAGAAGTGTGTGTGTTAGAAGTGTGTGTGTGTGTTAGAAGTGTGTGTGTGTGTGTGTTAGAAGTGTGTGTGTGTTAGAAGTGTGTGTGTGTTAGAAGTGTGTGTGTGTGTTAGAAGTGTGTGTGTATTAGAAGTGTGTGTGTGTTAGAAGTGTGTGTGTGTGTGTGTGTGTGTTAGAAGTGTGTGTGTTTGAAGTGTGTGTGTGTGTGTTAGAAGTGTGTGTGTGTGTGTGTGTGTGTGTGTTAGAAGTGTGTGTGTTTGAAGTGTGTGTGTGTGTGTTAGAAGTGTGTGTGTGTTTTAGAAGTGTGTGTGTTAGAAGTGTGTGTGTTAGGTGTGTGTGTGTTAGAAGTGTGTGTGTGTGTGTTAGAAGTGTGTGTGTGTTAGAAGTGTGTGTGTGTTAGAAGTGTGTGTGTGTGTGTGTGTGTGTTAGAAGTGTGTGTGTGTGTTAGAAGTGTGTGTGTTTGAAGTGTGTGTGTGTTAGAAGTGTGTGTGTGTGTGTGTGTGTGAGAAGTGTGTGTGTTAGAAGTGTGTGTGTGCGTGTTTTAGAAGTGTGTGTGTGTGTTAGAAGTGTGTGTGTGTTAGAAATGTGTGTGTGTGTGTTAGAAGTGTGTGTGTGTGTTAAAAGTGTGTCTGTGTGTGTGTTAGAACTGTGTCTGTGTGTGTGTTAGAAGTGTGTGTGTGTGTGTGTTAGAAGTGTGTGTGTTAGAATTGTGTGTGTGTTAGAAGTGTGTGTGTGTGTGTGTGTGTTAGAAGTGTGTGTGTGTGTGTGTGTTAGAAGTGTGTGTGTGTGTTAGAAGTGTGTGTGTGTTAGAAGTGGGTGTGTGTTTGTTAGAAGTGTGTGTGTGTGTTAGAAGTATGTGTGTGTGTGTTAGAAGTGTGTGTGTGTTAGAAGTGTGTGTGTGTTAGAAGTGTGTGTGTGTGTGTGTGTTAGAAGTGTGTGTGTTAGAAGTGTGTGTGTGTGTGTTAGAAGTGTGTGTGTGTTAGAAGTGTGTGTGTGTGTGTGTTAGAAGTGTGTGTGTGTGTGTTAGAAGCGTGTGTGTGTTAGAAGTGTGTGTGTGTTAGAAGTGTGTGTTAGAAGTGTGTGTGTGTGTTTGTTAGAAGTGTGTGTGTGTGTGTGTGTTAGAAGTGTGTGTGTGTGTGTGTTAGAAGTGTGTGTGTTAGAAGTGTGTGTGTGTTAGAAGTGTGTGTGTGTTAGAAGTGTGTGTGTGTGTTAGAAGTGTGTGTGTGTGTGTGTGTTAGAAGTGTGTGTGTGTGTGTGTTAGAAGTGTGTGTGTGTGTGTGTTAGAAGTGTGTGTGTGTGTGTGTTAGAAGTGTGTGTGTGTGTGTGTGTTAGAAGTGTGTGTGTGTGTGTGTGTTAGAAGTGTGTGTGTTAGAAGTGTGTGAGTGTGTGTGTTAGAAGTGTGTGTGTGTGTGTTAGAAGTGTGTGTGTGTTTTAGAAGTGTGTGTGTTAGAAGTGTGTGTGTGTGTTAGAAGTGTGTGTGTGTGTGTGTTAGAAGTGTGTGTGTGTGTGTGTGTTAGAAGTATGTGTGTGTGTTAGAAGTGTGTGTGTGTGTGTTAGAAGTGTGTGTGTGTGTTTGGAGTGTGTGTGTGTGTGTGTTAGAAGTGTGTGTGTGTTAGAAGTGTGTGTGTGTGTGTGTTAGAAGTGTGTGTGTGTGTGTGTGTGTTAGAAGTGTGTGTGTGTGTGTGTGTGTGTTAGAAGTGTGTGTGTGTGTGTGTGTGTGTTAGAAGTGTGTGTGTGTTAGAAGTGTGTGTGTTAGAAGTGTGTGTGTGTGTGTGTGTGTGTGTGTTAGAAGTGTGTGTGTGTGTTAGGAGTGTGTGTGTTAGAAGTGTGTGTGTGTGTTAGAAGTGTGTGTGTGTGTTAGAAGTGTGTGTGTGTTAGAAGTGTATGTATTAGAAGTGTGTGTGTGTGTGTGTGTGTTAGAAGTGTGTGTGTGTGTTAGAAGTGTGTGTGTGTGTGTGTTAGAAGTGTGTGTGTGTTAGAAGTGTGTGTGTGTTAGAAGTGTGTGTGTGTGTGTGTGTTAGAAGTGTGTGTGTGTGTTAGAAGTGTGTGTGTTAGGTGTGTGTGTGTGTTAGAAGTGTGTGTGTGTGTGTGTTAGAAGTGTGTGTGTGTTAGAAGTGTGTGTGTGTGTGTGTGAGAAGTGTGTGTGTGCGTGTGTTAGAAGTGTGTGTGTGTTAGAAGTTTGTGTGTGTGTTAGAAGTGTGTGTGTGTTAGAAATGTGTGTGTGTGTGTGTTAGAAGTGTGTGTGTGTGTGTGTTAGAAGTGTGTGTGTGTGTTAGAAGTGTGTGTGTGTGTGTGGTAGAAGTGTGTGTGTGTGTGTTAGAAGTGTGTGTGTGTGTTAGAAGTGTGTGTGTGTGTGTGTTGGAAGTGTGTGTGTGTGTGTGTTAGAAGTGTGTGTGTGTGTTAGAAGTGTGTCTGTGTGTGTTAGAAGTGTGTGTGTGTTAGAAGTGTGTCTGTGTGTGTTAGAAGTGTGTGTGTGTTAGAAGTGTGTGTGTGTTAGAAGTGTGTCTGTGTGTGTTAGAAGTGTGTGTGTTAGAAGTGTGTGTGTGTTAGAAGTGTGTGTGTGTGTGTGTGTTAGAAGTGTGTGTGTGTTAGAAGTGTGTGTGTTAGAAGTGTGTGTGTGTGTTAGAAGTGTGTGTGTGTGTGTGTTAGAAGTGTGTGTGTGTGTGTGTGTTAGAAGTGTGTGTGTGTTAGAAGTGTGTGTGTGTGTTAGAAGTGTGTGTGTGTGTGTGTGTTAGAAGTGTGTGTGTGTGTGTTAGAAGTGTGTGTGTGTGTGTGTGTTAGAAGTGTGTGTGTTAGAAGTGTGTGTGTGTGTGTGTTAGAAGTGTGTGTGTGTTAGAAGTGTGTGTGTGTGTGTGTTAGAAGTGTGTGTGTGTGTGTGTGTGTGTGTTAGAAGTGTGTGTGTGTGTGTGTGTTTGTGTGTGTTAGAAGTGTGTGTGTGTGTGTGTGTTAGAAGTGTGTGTGTGTTAGAAGTGTGTGTGTTAGAAGTGTGTGTGTGTGTGTGTGTGTGTGTGTTAGAAGTGTGTGTGTGTTTGTGTGTTAGAGGTGTGTGTGTGTGTGTTAGAAGTGTGTGTGTGTGTGTGTTAGAAGTGTGTGTGTGTTAGAAGTGTGTGTGTGTGTTAGAAGTGTGTGTGTTAGAAGTGTGTCTGTGTTAGAAGTGTGTGTGTGTGTGTGTTAGAAGTGTGTGTGTGTTTTAGAAGTGTGTGTGTTAGAAGTGTGTGTGTTAGGTGTGTGTGTGTTAGAAGTGTGTGTGTGTGTGTTAGAAGTGTGTGTGTGTTAGAAGTGTGTGTGTTAGAAGTGTGTGTTAGAAGTGTGTGTGTGTGTTAGAAGTGTGTGTGTGTGTGTGTGTGTGTTAGAAGTGTGTGTGTGTTTTAGAAGTGTGTGTGTTAGAAGTGTGTGTGTTAGAAGTGTGTGTGTTAGGTGTGTGTGTGTTAGAAGTGTGTGTGTGTTAGAAGTGTGTGTGTGTGTTAGAAGTGTGTGTGTGTGTGTGCGTGTGTTAGAAGTGTGTGTGTGTTAGAAGTGTGTGTGTGTGTGTTAGAAGTGTGTGTGTGTTAGAAGTTTGTATGTGTTAGAAGTGTGTCTGTGTGTGTTAGAAGTGTGTGTGTGTGTGTGTGTTAGAAGTGTGTGTGTGTTAGAAGTGTGTGTGTGTGTGTGTGAGAAGTGTGTGTGTGTGTGTGTGTTCGAAGTGTGTGTGTGTGTGTTAGAAGTGTGTGTGTGTGTGTGTGTTAGAAGTGTGTGTGTGTTACAAGTGTGTGTGTGTGTGTGTGTTAGAAGTGTGTGTGTGTTAAAAGTGTGTGTGTGTGTGTTAGAAGTGTGTGTGTGTGTGTGTGTTAGGAGTGTGTGTGTTAGAAGTGTGTGTGTGTGTTAGAAGTGTGTGTGTGTGTGTTAGAAGTGTGTGTGTGTGTGTGTGTTAGAAGTGTGTGTGTGTGTTAGAAGTGTGTGTGTGTTACAAGTGTGTGTGTTAGAAGTGTGTGTGTGTGTGTTAGAAGTGTGTGTGTGTGTGTTAGAAGTGTGTGTGTGTGTGTGTTAGAAGTGTGTCTGTGTGTGTTAGAAGTGTGTGTGTGTGTGTTAGAAGTGTGTGTGTGTGTGTTAGAAGTGTGTGTGTGTGTGTGTTAGTAGTGTGTGTGTGTTAGAAGTGTGTGTGTGTGTTAGAAGTGTGTGTGTGTTAGAAGTGTGTGTGTGTTAGAAGTGTGTGTGTGTGTGTGTGTGTGTTAGAAGTGTGTGTGTGTTAGAAGTGTGTGTGTGTTAGAAGTGTGTGTGTGTGTTAGGAGTGTGTGTGTGTGTTAGAAGTGTGTGTGTGTTAGAAGTGTGTGTGTGTGTGTGTTAGAAGTGTGTGTGTGTGTTAGAAGTGTGTGTGTGTGTGTGTGTTAGAAGTGTGTGTGTGTGTTAGAAGTGTGTGTGTGTGTGTGTTAGAAGTGTGTGTGTGTGTGTGTTAGAAGTGTGTCTGTGTGCGTTAGAAGTGTGTACGTGTGTTAGAAGTGTGTGTGTGTGTGTTAGAAGTGTGTATGTGTGTTAGAAGTGTGTCTGTGTGTGTTAGAAGTGTGTGTGTGTTTGTGTTAGAAGTATGTGTGTGTGTGTTAGAAGTGTGTGTGTGTGTTAGAAGTATGTGTGTGTGTGTGTTAGAAGTGTGTGTGTGTTAGAAGTGTGTGTGTGTGTTAGAAGTGTGTGTGTGTTAGAAATGTGTGTGTGTGTGTGTTAGAAGTGTGTGTGTGTTAGAAGTGTGTGTGTGTGTGTTAGAAGTGTGTGTGTGTGTGTTAGAAGTGTGTGTGTGTGTTAGAAGTGTGTGTGTGTGTGTTAGAAGTGTGTGTGTGTTAGAAGTGTGTGTGTGTTAGAAGTGTGTGTGTGTGTGTGTGTGTTAGAAGTGTGTGTGTGTGTTAGAAGTGTGTGTGTGTGTGTGTGAGAAGTGTGTGTGTTAGAAGTGTGTGTGTGCGTGTGTTAGAAGTGTGTGTGTGTTAGAAGTGTGTGTGTGTGTGAAGTTTGTGTGTGTTAGAAGTGTGTGTGTGTGTGTTAGAAGTGTGTGTGTGTGTGTTAGAAGTGTGTGTGTGTGTGTGTTAGAAGTGTGTGTGTGTTAGAAGTGTGTGTGTGTGTGTTAGAAGTGTGTGTGTGTTAGAAGTGTGTGTGTGTGTTAGAAGTGTGTGTGTGTGTTAGAAGTGTGTGTGTGTGTGTGTTAGAAGTGTGTGTGTGTTAGAAGTGTGTGTGTGTGTGTGTTAGTGTGTGTGTTAGAAGTGTGTGTGTGTGTGTGTGTGTGTTAGAAGTGTGTGTGTGTGTTCGAAGTGTGTGTGTGTTAGAAGTGTGTGTGTGTGTGTTAGAAGTGTGTGTGTGTGTGTTAGAAGTGTGTGTGTTAGAATTGTTTGTCTGTTAGAAGTGTGTGTGTGTGTTAGAAGTGTGTGTGTGTGTGTGTGTTAGAAGTGTGTCTGTGTGTGTTAGAAGTGTGTGTGTGTTTGTTAGAATTGTGTGTGTGTGTTAGAAGTGTGTGTGTGTGTGTTAGAAGTGTGTGTGTGTGTTAGAAGTGTGTGTGTGTGTGTGTTAGAAGTGTGTGTGTGTGTTAGAAGTGTGTCTGTGTGTGTTAGAAGTGTGTGTGTGTTTGTTAGAAGTGTGTGTGTGTGTGTGTTAGAAGTGTGTGTGTGTGTGTTAGAAGTGTGTGTGTGTTAGAAGTGTGTGTGTGTGTTAGAAGTGTGTGTGTGTGTGTGTGTGTTAGGAGTGTGTGTGTCAGAAGTGTGTGTGTGTGTGTTAGAAGTGTGTGTGTGTGTGTGTGTTAGAAGTGTGTGTGTGTTAGAAGTGTGTGTGTGTTAGAAGTGTGTGTGTGTGTTAGAAGTGTGTGTGTATTAGAAGTGTGTGTGTGTTAGAAGTGTGTGTGTGTGTGTGTGTGTGTTAGAAGTGTGTGTGTTTGAAGTGTGTGTGTGTGTGTTAGAAGTGTGTGTGTGTGTGTGTGTGTGTGTGTTAGAAGTGTGTGTGTTTGAAGTGTGTGTGTGTGTGTTAGAAGTGTGTGTGTGTGTGTGTGTGTGTGTGTGTGTGTGTGTTAGAAGTGTGTGTGTGTGTGTGTTAGAAGTGTGTCTGTGTGTGTTAGAAGAGTGTGTGTGTGTGTTAGAAGTGTGTCTGTGTGTGTTAGAAGTGTGTCTGTGTGTGTTAGAAGTGTGTGTGTGTTAGAAGTGTGTGTGTGTGTGTGTGTGTGTTAGAAGTGTGTGTGTGTGTTAGAAGTGTGTGTGTTTGAAGTGTGTGTGTGTTAGAAGTGTGTGTGTGTGTGTGTGTGTGAGAAGTGTGTGTGTTAGAAGTGTGTGTGTGCGTGTTTTAGAAGTGTGTGTGTGTGTTAGAAGTGTGTGTGTGTGTGTTAGAAGTGTGTGTGTGTGTTAAAAGTGTGTCTGTGTGTGTGTTAGAACTGTGTCTGTGTGTGTGTTAGAAGTGTGTGTGTGTGTGTGTTAGAAGTGTGTGTGTTAGAATTGTGTGTGTGTTAGAAGTGTGTGTGTGTGTGTGTGTGTTAGAAGTGTGTGTGTGTGTGTGTGTTAGAAGTGTGTGTGTGTGTTAGAAGTGTGTGTGTGTTAGAAGTGGGTGTGTGTTTGTTAGAAGTGTGTGTGTGTGTTAGAAGTATGTGTGTGTGTGTTAGAAGTGTGTGTGTGTTAGAAGTGTGTGTGTGTTAGAAGTGTGTGTGTGTGTGTGTGTTAGAAGTGTGTGTGTTAGAAGTGTGTGTGTGTGTGTTAGAAGTGTGTGTGTGTTAGAAGTGTGTGTGTGTGTGTGTTAGAAGTGTGTGTGTGTGTGTTAGAAGCGTGTGTGTGTTAGAAGTGTGTGTGTGTTAGAAGTGTGTGTTAGAAGTGTGTGTGTGTGTTTGTTAGAAGTGTGTGTGTGTGTGTGTGTTAGAAGTGTGTGTGTGTGTGTGTTAGAAGTGTGTGTGTTAGAAGTGTGTGTGTGTTAGAAGTGTGTGTGTGTGTGTGTGAGAAGTGTGTGTGTGTGTGTGTGTGTGTTAGAAGTGTGTGTGTGTTCGAAGTGTGTGTGTGTGTGTTAGAAGTGTGTGTGTTAGAAGTGTGTGTATGTTAGAAGTGTGTGTGTGTGTGTTAGAAGTGTGTGTATTAGAAGTGTTTGTGTGTTAGAAGTGTGTGTGTGTGTGTGTTAGAAGTGTGTGTGTGTGTTAGAAGTGTGTGTGTCTGTGTGTGTTAGAAGTGTGTGTGTGTTAGAAGTGTGTGTGTGTGTGTTAGAAGTGTGTGTGTGTTAGAAGTGTGTGTGTGTGTTAGAAGTGTGTGTGTGTGTTAGAAGTGTGTGTGTGTGTTTGTTAGAAGTGTGTGTGTGTGTGTTAGAAGTGTGTGTGTGTGTGTGTTAGAAGTGTGTGTGTTAGAAGTGTGTGTGTGTGTTAGAAGTGTGTGTGTGTGTGTGTGTGTTAGAAGTGTGTGTGTGTGTGTTAGAAGTGTGTGTGTTAGAAGTGTGTGTGTGTGTGTGTGTGTTAGAAGTGTGTGTGTTAGAAGTGTGTGTGTGTTAGAAGTGTGTGTGTGTGTGTTAGAAGTGTGTGTGTGTGTATTAGAAGTGTGTGTGTTAGAAGTGTTTGTGTGTTAGAAGTGTCTGTGTGTTAGAAGTGTGTGTGTGTGTGTTAGAAGTGTGTGTGTGTGTGTGTTAGATGTGTGTGTGTGTTAGAAGTGTGTGTGTGTGTGTTAGAAGTGTGTGTGTGTGTGTGTGTGTGTTAGAAGTGTGTGTGTGTGTGTTAGAAGTGTGTGTGTTAGAATTGTTTGTCTGTTAGAAGTGTGTGTGTGTGTTAGAAGTGTGTGTGTTAGAAGTGTGTGTGTGTTAGAAGTGTGTGTGTGTGTGTGTGTGTTAGAAGTGTGTGTGTGTGTGTGTGTTAGGTGTGTGTGTGTGTGTGTGTGTGTGTGTTAGAAGTGTGTGTGTGTGTGTGTGTTAGAAGTGTGTGTGTGTTAGAAGTGTGTGTGTATGTGTGTTTTAGAAGTGTGTGTGTGTTAGAAGTGTGTGTGTGTGTTAGAAGTGTGTGTGTGTGTGTTAGAAGTGTGTGTGTGTTAGAAGTGTGTGTGTGTGTGTGTGTTAGAAGTGTGTGTGTATGTGTGTTTTAGAAGTGTGTGTGTGTTAGAAGTGTGTGTGTGTGTGTGTGTTAGAAGTGTGTGTGTGTGTGTTAGAAGTGTGTGTGTGTATAAGAAGTGTGTATGTGTGTTAGAAGTGTGTGTGTGTGTGTGTGTTAGAAGTGTGTGTGTGTGTGTGTTAGAAGTGTGTGTGTGTGTGTGTTAGAAGTGTGTGTTTGTGTGTGTGTTAGGAGTGTGTGTGTGTGTGTGTGTGTTAGAAGTGTGTGTGTGTGTGTTAGAAGTGTGTGTGTGTTAGAAGTGTGTGTGTGTGTGTTAGAAGTGTGTGTGTGTGTGTGTTAGAAGTGTGTGTGTGTTAGAAGTGTGTGTGTGTGTGTGTGTTCGAAGTGTGTGTGTGTGTGTGTTAAATGTGTGTGTGTGTTAGAAGTGTGTGTGTGTGTGTGTGTTAGAAGTGTGTGTGTGTGTGTGTGTGTTAGAAGTGTGTGTGTGTGTGTTAGAAGTGTGTGTGTGTTAGAAGTGTGTGTGTGTTTGTTAGAAGTGTGTGTGTGTGTTAGAAGTGTGTGTGTGTGTTAGAAGTGTGTGTGTGTGAGAAGTGTGTGTGTTAAAAGTGTGTGTGTGCGTGTGTTAGAAGTGTGTGTGTGTGTTAGAAGTGTGTGTGTGTTAGAAATGTGTGTGTGTGTGTTAGAAGTGTGTGTGTATGTGTGTGTTAGAAGTGTGTGTGTGTGTGTGTGTTCGAAGTGTGTGTGTGTGTGTGTTAAATGTGTGTGTGTGTTAGAAGTGTGTGTGTGTGTGTGTGTTAGAAGTGTGTGTGTGTTAGAAGTGTGTGTGTGTGTGTGTTAGAAGTGTGTGTGTGTGTTAGAAGTGTGTGTGTGTTAGAAGTGTGTGTGTGTGTGTGTTAGGTGTGTGTGTGTGTGTGTGTGTGTTAGAAGTGTGTGTGTGTGTTAGAAGTGTGTGTGTGTGTGTTAGAAGTGTGTGTGTGTGTGTGTTAGAAGTGTGTGTGTGTGTGTTAGAAGTGGGTGTGTGTGTTAGAAGTGTGTGTGTGTTAGAAGTGTGTGTGTGTTAGAAGTGTGTGTGTGTGTGTGTTAGAAGTGTGTGTGTGTTAGAAGTGTGTGTGTGTGTTAGAAGTGTGTCTGTGTGTGTTAGAAGTGTGTGTGTTAGAAGTGTGTGTGTTAGAAGTGTGTGTGTGTTAGAAGTGTGTGTGTTAGGTGTGTGTGTGTTAGAAGTGTGTGTGTTAGAAGTGTGTGTGTGTGTGTGTTAGAAGTGTGTGTGTGTGTTAGAAGTGTGTGTGTGTGTGTGTGTGTGTGTTAGAAGTGTGTGTGTGTGTGTTAGAAGTGTGTGTGTGTGTGTGTGTTAGAAGTGTGTGTGTTAGAAGTGTGTGTGTGTGTGTGTGTGTGTTAGAAGTGTGTGTGTGTGTGTTAGAAGTGTGTGTATTAGAAGTGTGTGTGTGTGTTAGAAGTGTGTGTGTGTGTGTGTGTGTGTTAGAAGTGTGTGTGTGTGTGTGTGTGTGTTAGAAGTGTGTGTGTGTGTGTTAGAAGTGTGTGTGTGTGTTAGAAGTGTGTGTGTGTGTATTAGAAGTGTGTGTGTGTTAGAAGTGTGTGTGTGTTAGAAGTGTGTGTGTGTGTGTGTGTCTGTGTGTGTTAGAAGTGTGTGTGTGTTAGAAGTGTGTGTGTGTTAGAAGTGTGTGTGTTAGAAGTGTGTGTGTGTGTTAGAAGTGTGTGTGTGTGTGTGTATTAGATGTGTGTGTGTGTTAGAAGTGTGTGTGTGTTAGAAGTGTGTGTGTGTGTTAGAAGTGTGTGTGTGTTAGAAGTGTGTGTGTGTGTGTGTTAGAAGTGTGTCTGTGTGTGTGTGTTAGAAGTGTGTGTGTGTGTGTGTGTTAGAAGTGTGTGTGTGTGTGTGTGTGTGTTAGAAGTGTGTGTGTGTTAGAAGTGTGTCTGTGTGTGTGTTAGAAGTGTGTGTGTGTTAGAAGTGTGTGTGTGTGTGTGTGTTAGAAGTGTGTGTGTGTGTTAGAAGTGTGTGTGTGTGTGTGTGTGTGTGTTAGAAGTGTGTGTGTGTGTTAGAAGTGTGTGTGTGTGTGTGTGTTAGAAGTGTGTGTGTGTGTGTTAGACGTGTGTGTGTGTGTGTGTTAGAAGTGTGTGTGTGTTAGAAGTGTGTGTGTGTGTGTGTGTTAGAAGTGTGTGTGTATGTGTGTTTTAGAAGTGTGTGTGTGTTAGAAGTGTGTGTGTGTGTTAGAAGTGTGTGTGTGTGTTAGAAGTGTGTGTGTGTGTGTTAGAAGTGTGTGTGTGTTAGAAGTGTGTGTGTGTGTGTGTGTTAGAAGTGTGTGTCTATGTGTGTTTTAGAAGTGTGTGTGTGTTAGAAGTGTGTGTGTGTGTGTGTGTTAGAAGTGTGTGTGTGTGTGTTAGAAGTGTGTGTGTGTATAAGAAGTGTGTATGTGTGTTAGAAGTGTGTGTGTGTGTGTGTTAGAAGTGTGTGTGTGTGTGTGTGTTAGAAGTATGTGTGTGTGTGTTAGAAGTGTGTGTGTGTGTTAGAAGTGTGTGTGTGTGTGTGTTAGAAGTGTGTGTGTGTTAGGAGTGTGTGTGTGTGTGTGTGTGTTAGAAGTGTGTGTGTGTTAGGAGTGTGTGTGTGTGTGTGTGTGTTAGAAGTGTGTGTGTGTGTTAGAAGTGTGTGTGTGTGTGTGTGTTAGAAGTGTGTGTGTGTGTTAGAAGTGTGTGTGTGTTAGAAGTGTGTGTGTGTGTGTGTGTTAGAAGTGTGTGTGTGTGTGTGTTAGAAGTGTGTGTGTGTGTGTTAGAAGTGTGTGTGTGTGTGTGTGTTCGAAGTGTGTGTGTGTGTGTGTTAAAAGTGTGTGTGTGTTAGAAGTGTGTGTGTGTGTGTGTGTTAAAAGTGTGTGTGTGTTAGAAGTGTGTGTGTGTGTGTGTGTTAGAAGTGTGTGTGTGTTAGAAGTGTGTGTGTGTGTGTGTGTGTTAGAAGTGTGTGTGTGTTTGTTAGAAGTGTGTGTGTGTGTTAGAAGTGTGTGTGTGTGTGTTAGAAGTGTGTGTGTGTGTGTTAGAAGTGTGTGTGTGTGAGAAGTGTGTGTGTTAGAAGTCTGTGTGTGTGAGAAGTGTGTGTGTTAAGTGTGTGTGTGCGTGTGTTAGAAGTGTGTGTGTGTTAGAAGTGTGTGTGTGTGTTAGAAGTGTGTGTGTGTTAGAAATGTGTGTGTGTGTGTTAGAAGTGTGTGTGTGTTAGAAGTGTGTGTGTTAGAAGTGTGTGTGTGCGTGTGTTAGAAGTGTGTGTGTGTTAGAAATGTGTGTGTGTGTGTTAGAAGTGTGTGTGTGTTAGAAGTTTGTGTGTGTTAGAAGTGTGTGTGTGTGTGTTAGAAGTGTGTGTGTGTGTTAGAAGTGTGTGTGTGTGTTTTAGAAGTGTGTGTGTGTTAGAAGTGTGTGTGTGTGTGTGTTAGAAGTGTGTGTGTGTGTGTGTGTTAGAAGTGTGTGTGTGTGTGTTAGAAGTGTGTGTGTGTGTGTGTGAGAAGTGTGTGTGTTAGAAGTGTGTGTGTGTGTGTGTTAGAAGTGTGTGTGTGTGTTCGAAGTGTGTGTGTGTGTGTGTGTGTTAGAAGTGTGTGTGTGTGTGTTAGAAGTGTGTGTGTGTTAGAAGTGTGTGTGTGTGTGTGTGTTAGAAGTGTGTGTGTTAGAAGTGTGTGTGTGTGTGTGTGTTAGAAGTGTGTGTGTGTGTGTGTTAGAAGTGTGTGTGTGTGTGTTAGAAGTGTGTGAGTGTGTTAGAAGTGTGTGTGTGTTAGAAGTGTGTGTGTGTGTGTTAGAAGTGTGTGTGTGTGTGTTAGAAGTGTGTGTGTATGTGTGTGTGTTAGAAGTGTGTGTGTATGTGTGTGTGTTAGAAGTGTGTGTGTGTGTTAGAAGTGTGTGTGTGTGTGTGTTAGAAGTGTGTGTGTGTTAGAAGTGTGTGTGTGTGTGTGTTAGAAGTGTGTGTGTGTGTGTCAGAAGTGTGTGTGTGTTAGAAGTGTGTGTGTGTTAGAAGTGTGTGTGTTAGAAGTGTGTGTGTGTTAGAAGTGTGTCTGTGTGTGTGTTAGAAGTGTATGTGTGTGTTAGAAGTGTGTGTGTGTGTGTTAGAAGTGTGTCTGTGTGTGTGTGTTAGAAGTGTGTCTGTGTGTGTTAGAAGTGTGTGTGTGTTAGGAGTGTGTGTGTGTGTGTGTGTTAGAAGTGTGTGTGTGTGAGTGTGTTAGAAGTGTGTGTGTGTGTTAGAAGTGTGTGTGTTAGAAGTGTGTGTGTGTGTGTGTTAGAAGTGTGTGTGTGTGTTAGAAGTGTGTGTGTGTGTGTGTGTTTGAGTGTTAGAAGTGTGTGTGTGTTAGAAGTGTGTGTGTGTGTGTGTTAGAAGTGTGTGTGTGTTAGAAGTGTGTGTGTGTGTGTGTGTGTGTGTGTGTTAGAAGTGTGTGTGTGTGTGTGTTAGAAGTGTGTGTGTGTGTGTGTGTTAGAAGTGTGTGTGTGTTAGAAGTGTGTGTGTGTGTGTGTTAGAAGTGTGTGTGTGTGTTAGAAGTGTGTGTGTGTTAGAAGTGTGTGTGTGTGTGTTAGAAGTGTGTGTGTGTGTGTTAGAAGTGGGTGTGTGTTTGTTAGAAGTGTGTGTGTGTGTTAGAAGTATGTGTGTGTGTGTTAGAAGTGTGTGTGTGTGTTAGAAGTGTGTGTGTGTGTGTGTTAGGTGTGTGTGTGTTAGAAGTGTGTGTGTGTGTGTGTTAGAAGTGTGTGTGTTAGAAGTGTGTGTGTGTTAGAAGTGTGTGTGTGTGTGTGTTAGAAGTGTGTGTGTTAGAAGTGTGTGTGTGTGTGTGTTAGAAGTGTGTGTGTGTTAGAAGTGTGTGTGTGTGTGTTAGAAGTGTGTGTGTGTTAGAAGTGTGTGTGTGTGTTAGAAGCATGTGTGTGTTAGAAGTGTGTGTGTGTTAGAAGTGTGTGTGTGTGTTTGTTAGAAGTGTGTGTGTGTGTTAGAAGTGTGTGTGTGTGTGTGTTAGAAGTGTGTGTGTTAGAAGTGTGTGTGTGTGTGTTAGAAGTGTGTGTGTGTGTGTGTGTGTGTGTTAGAAGTGTGTGTGTATGTGTGTTAGAAGTGTGTGTGTGTGTGTGTTAGAAGTGTGTGTGTTAGAAGTGTGTGTGTGTTAGAAGTGTGTGTGTGTGTGTGTGTTAGAAGTGTGTGTGTTAGAAGTGTGTGTGTGTGTGTGTTAGAAGTGTGTGTGTGTGTGTGTTAGAAGTGTGTGTGTGTGTGTTAGAAGTGTGTGTGTGTTAGAAGCATGTGTGTGTTAGAAGTGTGTGTGTGTTAGAAGTGTGTGTGTTAGAAGTGTGTGTGGGTGTGTTAGAAGTGTGTGTGTGTGTGTGTTAGAAGTGTGTGTGTGTGTGTGTTAGAAGTGTGTGTGTTAGAAGTGTGTGTGTGTTAGAAGTGTGTGTGTGTGTGTGTGTTAGAAGTGTGTGTGTTAGAAGTGTGTGTGTGTGTGTGTTAGAAGTGTGTGTGTGTGTGTGTTAGAAGTGTGTGTGTGTGTGTTAGAAGTGTGTGTGTGTTAGAAGCATGTGTGTGTTAGAAGTGTGTGTGTGTTAGAAGTGTGTGTGTTAGAAGTGTGTGTGGGTGTGTTAGAAGTGTGTGTGTGTGTGTGTGTGTTAGAAGTGTGTGTGTGTTAGAAGTGTGTGTGTATGTGTGTGAGAAGTGTGTGTTAGAAGTGTGTGTGTGTGTGTGTTAGAAGTGTGTGTGTGTGTTCGAAGTGTGTGTGTGTTAGAAGTGTGTGTGTGTGTGTGTGTGTGTGTGTTAGAAGTGTGTGTGTGTGTGTGTTAGAAGTGTGTGTGTTAGAAGTGTGTGTGTGTTAGAAGTGTGTGTGTGTGTGTTAGAAGTGTGTGTGTGTGTGAGAAGTGTGTGTGTTAGAAGTGTGTGTGTGTGTTCGAAGTGTGTGTGTGTTAGAAGTGTGTGTGTGTGTGTGTTAGAAGTGTGTGTGTGTGTGTTAGAAGTGTGTCTGTGTGTGTTAGAAGTGTGTGTGTGTTAGAAGTGTGTCTGTGTGTGTTAGAAGTGTGTGTGTGTTAGAAGTGTGTCTGTGTGTGTTAGAAGTGTGTGTGTGTTAGAAGTGTGTGTGTGTGTGTTAGAAGTGTGTGTGTGTTAGAAGTGTGTGTGTGTTAGAAGTGTGTGTGTGTGTGTGTGTGTGTTAGAAGTGTGTGTGTGTGTATTAGAAGTGTGTGTGTTAGAAGTGTGTGTGTGTGTTAGAAGTGTGTGTGTCTGTGTGTGTTAGAAGTGTGTGTGTTAGAAGTGTGTGTGTGTTAGAAGTGTGTGTGTGTGTGTGTTAGAAGTGTGTGTGTTAGAAGTGTGTGTGTGTGTGTTAGAAGTGTGTGTGTGTGTGTGTTAGAAGTGTGTGTGTGTGTGTGTGTTAGAAGTGTGTGTGTGTGTGTGTTAGAAGTGTGTGTGTGTTAGAAGTGTGTGAGTTAGAAGTGTGTGTGTGTGTGTGTTAGAAGTGTGTGTGTGTGTTCGAAGTGTGTGTGTGTTAGAAGTGTGTGTGTGTGTGTGTGTGTTAGAAGTGTGTGTGTGTGTTAGAAGTGTGTGTGTTAGAAGTGTGTGTGTGTTAGAAGTGTGTGTGTGTGTGTGTTAGAAGTGTGTGTGTTAGAAGTGTGTGTGTGTGTGTGTGTGTTAGAAGTGTGTGTGTGTGTATTAGAAGTGTGTGTGTTAGAAGTGTTTGTGTGTTAGAAGTGTGTGTGTGTGTGTGTGTGTGTTAGAAGTGTGTGTGTGTGTTAGAAGTGTGTGTTAGAAGTGTGTGTGTTAGAAGTGTGTGTGTGTTAGAAGTGTGTGTGTGTTAGAAGTGTGTGTGTATTAGATGTGTGTGTGTGTTAGAAGTGTGTGTGTGTTAGAAGTGTGTGTGTGTGTGTGTTAGAAGTGTGTGTGTGTGTGTTAGAAGTGTGTCTGTGTGTGTTAGAAGTGTGTGTGTGTTAGAAGTGTGTCTGTGTGTGTTAGAAGTGTGTGTGTGTTAGAAGTGTGTCTGTGTGTGTTAGAAGTGTGTGTGTGTTAGAAGTGTGTGTGTGTTAGAAGTGTGTGTGTGTGTGTGTGTTAGAAGTGTGTGTGTGTGTTAGAAGTGTGTGTGTGTTAGAAGTGTGTGTGTTCGAAGTGTGTGTGTGTTAGAAGTGTGTGTGTGTGTGTGTGAGAAGTGTGTGTGTTAGAAGTGTGTGTGTGCGTGTGTTAGAAGTGTGTGTGTGTTAGAAATGTGTGTGTGTGTGTGTTAGAAGTGTGTGTGTGTTAGAAGTGTGTGTGTGTGTGTTAGAAGTGTGTGTGTGTTAGAAGTGTGTGTGTGTGTGTGTTAGAAGTGTGTGTGTTAGAAGTGTGTGTGTGTTAGAAGTGTGTGTGTGTTAGAAGTGTGTGTGTGTGTGTGTTAGAAGTGTGTGTGTGTGTGTTAGAAGTGTGTGTGTGTGTTAGAAGTGTGTGTGTGTGTGTTAGAAGTGTGTGTGTGTTAGAAGTGTGTGTGTGTGTGTGTTAGAAGTGTGTGTGTGTGTGTGTGTGTTAGAAGTGTGTGTGTGTGTGTGTGTGTGTTAGAAGTGTGTGTGTGTGTGTGTTAGAAGTGTGTGTGTGTGTGTGTTAGAAGTGTGTGTGTGTGTGTGTGTTAGAAGCGTGTGTGTGTTAGAAGTGTGTGTGTGTGTGTTAGAAGTGTGTGTGTGTTAGAAGTGTGTGTGTGTGTGTGTTAGAAGTGTGTGTGTGTGTGTGTTAGAAGTGTGTGTGTGTGTGTGTGTTAGAAGCGTGTGTGTGTGTGTTAGAAGTGTGTGTGTTAGAAGTGTGTGTGTGTGTGTGTTAGAAGTGTGTGTGTGTTAGAAGTGTGTGTGTGTTAGAAGTTTGTGTGTGTGTGTGTTAGAAGTGTGTGTGTGTGTGTGTGTTAGAAGTGTGTGTGTGTGTGTGTTAGAAGTGTGTGTGTGTTAGAAGTGTGTGTGTGTTAGAAGTGTGTGTGTGTGTGTGTTAGAAGTGTGTGTGTGTGTTAGAAGTGTGTGTGTGTGTGTGTGTGTTAGAAGTGTGTGTGTTAGAAGTGTGTGTGTGAGAAGTGTGTGTGTGTGTTCGAAGTGTGTGTGTGTGTGTTAGAAGTGTGTGTGTGTGTTAGAAGTGTGTGTGTTAGAAGTGTGTGTGTGTGTGTGTGTGTGTTAGAAGTGTGTGTGTGTGTGTTAGAAGTGTGTGTGTGTGTGTGTTAGAAGTGTGTGTGTGTGTATTAGAAGTGTGTGTGTGTTAGAAGTGTGTGTGTGTGTGTGTGTGTGTGTTAGAAGTGTGTGTGTGTGTGTTAGAAGTGTGTGTGTGTGTTAGAGGTGTGTGTGTTAGAAGTGTGTGTGTGTGTGTGTTAGAAGTGTGTGTGTGTGTGTTAGAAGTGTCTGTGTGTGTTAGAAGTGTGTGTGTGTGTGTGTTAGAAGTGTGTGTGTGTGTGTGTGTGTTAGAAGTGTGTGTGTGTGTTTGTTAGAAGTGTGTGTGTGTGTTAGAAGTGTGTGTGTGTGTGTGTTAGAAGTGTGTGTGTTAGAAGTGTGTGTGTGTGTGTTAGAAGTGTGTGTGTGTGTGTGTGTGTGTGTTAGAAGTGTGTGTGTATGTGTGTGAGAAGTGTGTGTGTTAGAAGTGTGTGTGTGTGTGTTAGAAGTGTGTGTGTTAGAAGTGTGTGTGTGTGTGTGTTAGAAGTGTGTGTGTTAGAAGTGTGTGTGTGTGTGTGTGTGTTAGAAGTGTGTGTGTGTGTTCGAAGTGTGTGTGTGTTAGAAGTGTGTGTGTGTGTGTGTGTGTTAGAAGTGTGTGTGTTAGAAGTGTGTGTGTGTTAGAAGTGTGTGTGTGTGTGTGTGTGTGTTAGAAGTGTGTGTGTGTGTGTGTTAGAAGTGTGTGTGTGTGTATTAGAAGTGTTTGTGTGTTAGAAGTGTGTGTGTGTGTTAGAAGTGTGTGTGTCTGTGTGTGTTAGAAGTGTGTGTGTTAGAAGTGTGTGTGTGTGTGTGTTAGAAGTGTGTGTGTTAGAAGTGTGTGTGTGTTAGAAGTGTGTGTGTATTAGATGTGTGTGTGTGTTAGAAGTGTGTGTGTGTTAGAAGTGTGTGTGTGTGTTAGAAGTGTGTGTGTGTGTGTTAGAAGTGTGTGTGTGTGTGTGTTAGAAGTGTGTGTGTTAGAAGTGTGTGTGTGTTAGAAGTGTGTGTGTGTTAGAAGTGTGTGTGTTAGAAGTGTGTGTGTGTGTGTGTTAGAAGTGTGTGTGTGTGTGTGTTAGAAGTGTGTGTGTTAGAAGTGTGTGTGTGTTAGAAGTGTGTGTGTGTGTGTGTGTTAGAAGTGTGTGTGTTAGAAGTGTGTGTGTGTGTGTGTTAGAAGTGTGTGTGTGTGTGTGTTAGAAGTGTGTGTGTGTGTGTTAGAAGTGTGTGTGTGTTAGAAGCATGTGTGTGTTAGAAGTGTGTGTGTGTTAGAAGTGTGTGTGTTAGAAGTGTGTGTGGGTGTGTTAGAAGTGTGTGTGTGTGTGTGTGTGTTAGAAGTGTGTGTGTGTTAGAAGTGTGTGTGTATGTGTGTGAGAAGTGTGTGTTAGAAGTGTGTGTGTGTGTGTGTTAGAAGTGTGTGTGTGTGTTCGAAGTGTGTGTGTGTTAGAAGTGTGTGTGTGTGTGTGTGTGTGTGTTAGAAGTGTGTGTGTGTGTGTGTTAGAAGTGTGTGTGTTAGAAGTGTGTGTGTGTTAGAAGTGTGTGTGTGTGTGTTAGAAGTGTGTGTGTGTGTGAGAAGTGTGTGTGTTAGAAGTGTGTGTGTGTGTTCGAAGTGTGTGTGTGTTAGAAGTGTGTGTGTGTGTGTTAGAAGTGTGTGTGTTAGTGTGTGTGTGTGTTAGAAGTGTGTGTGTGTTAGAAGTGTGTGTGTGTGTGTGTGTGTGTTAGAAGTGTGTGTGTGTGTGTTAGAAGTGTGTGTGTGTGTATTAGAAGTGTGTGTGTTAGAAGTGTGTGTGTGTGTTAGAAGTGTGTGTGTCTGTGTGTGTTAGAAGTGTGTGTGTTAGAAGTGTGTGTGTGTTAGAAGTGTGTGTGTGTGTGTGTTAGAAGTGTGTGTGTTAGAAGTGTGTGTGTGTTAGAAGTGTGTGTGTGTGTGTTAGAAGTGTGTGTGTGTGTGTTAGAAGTGTGTGTGTGTGTGTGTTAGAAGTGTGTGTGTGTGTGTGTGTTAGAAGTGTGTGTGTGTGTGTGTTAGAAGTGTGTGTGTGTTAGAAGTGTGTGAGTTAGAAGTGTGTGTGTGTGTGTGTTAGAAGTGTGTGTGTGTGTTCGAAGTGTGTGTGTGTTAGAAGTGTGTGTGTGTGTGTGTGTGTTAGAAGTGTGTGTGTGTGTTAGAAGTGTGTGTGTTAGAAGTGTGTGTGTGTTAGAAGTGTGTGTGTGTGTGTGTGTTAGAAGTGTGTGTGTTAGAAGTGTGTGTGTGTGTGTGTGTGTTAGAAGTGTGTGTGTGTGTATTAGAAGTGTGTGTGTTAGAAGTGTTTGTGTGTTAGAAGTGTGTGTGTGTGTGTGTGTGTTAGAAGTGTGTGTGTGTGTTAGAAGTGTGTGTTAGAAGTGTGTGTGTTAGAAGTGTGTGTGTGTTAGAAGTGTGTGTGTGTTAGAAGTGTGTGTGTATTAGATGTGTGTGTGTGTTAGAAGTGTGTGTGTGTTAGAAGTGTGTGTGTGTGTGTGTTAGAAGTGTGTGTGTGTGTGTTAGAAGTGTGTCTGTGTGTGTTAGAAGTGTGTGTGTGTTAGAAGTGTGTCTGTGTGTGTTAGAAGTGTGTGTGTGTTAGAAGTGTGTGTGTGTGTGTTAGAAGTGTGTGTGTTAGAAGTGTGTGTGTGTTAGAAGTGTGTGTGTGTGTGGGTGTGTGTTAGAAGTGTGTGTGTGTGTGTGTTAGAAGTGTGTGTGTGTGTATTAGAAGTGTTTGTGTGTTAGAAGTGTGTGTGTGTGTTAGAAGTGTGTGTGTCTGTGTGTGTTAGAAGTGTGTGTGTTAGAAGTGTGTGTGTGTGTGTGTTAGAAGTGTGTGTGTTAGAAGTGTGTGTGTGTTAGAAGTGTGTGTGTATTAGATGTGTGTGTGTGTTAGAAGTGTGTGTGTGTTAGAAGTGTGTGTGTGTGTTAGAAGTGTGTGTGTGTGTGTTAGAAGTGTGTGTGTGTGTGTGTTAGAAGTGTGTGTGTTAGAAGTGTGTGTGTGTTAGAAGTGTGTGTGTGTTAGAAGTGTGTGTGTTAGAAGTGTGTGTGTGTGTGTGTTAGAAGTGTGTGTGTGTGTGTGTTAGAAGTGTGTGTGTTAGAAGTGTGTGTGTGTTAGAAGTGTGTGTGTGTGTGTGTGTTAGAAGTGTGTGTGTTAGAAGTGTGTGTGTGTGTGTGTTAGAAGTGTGTGTGTGTGTGTGTTAGAAGTGTGTGTGTGTGTGTTAGAAGTGTGTGTGTGTTAGAAGCATGTGTGTGTTAGAAGTGTGTGTGTGTTAGAAGTGTGTGTGTTAGAAGTGTGTGTGGGTGTGTTAGAAGTGTGTGTGTGTGTGTGTGTGTTAGAAGTGTGTGTGTGTTAGAAGTGTGTGTGTATGTGTGTGAGAAGTGTGTGTTAGAAGTGTGTGTGTGTGTGTGTTAGAAGTGTGTGTGTGTGTGTTCGAAGTGTGTGTGTGTTAGAAGTGTGTGTGTGTGTGTGTGTGTGTGTGTTAGAAGTGTGTGTGTGTGTGTGTTAGAAGTGTGTGTGTTAGAAGTGTGTGTGTGTTAGAAGTGTGTGTGTGTGTGTTAGAAGTGTGTGTGTGTGTGAGAAGTGTGTGTGTTAGAAGTGTGTGTGTGTGTTCGAAGTGTGTGTGTGTTAGAAGTGTGTGTGTGTGTGTTAGAAGTGTGTGTGTTAGTGTGTGTGTGTGTTAGAAGTGTGTGTGTGTTAGAAGTGTGTGTGTGTGTGTGTGTGTGTTAGAAGTGTGTGTGTGTGTGTTAGAAGTGTGTGTGTGTGTATTAGAAGTGTGTGTGTTAGAAGTGTGTGTGTGTGTTAGAAGTGTGTGTGTCTGTGTGTGTTAGAAGTGTGTGTGTTAGAAGTGTGTGTGTGTTAGAAGTGTGTGTGTGTGTGTGTTAGAAGTGTGTGTGTTAGAAGTGTGTGTGTGTTAGAAGTGTGTGTGTGTGTGTTAGAAGTGTGTGTGTGTGTGTGTTAGAAGTGTGTGTGTGTGTGTGTGTTAGAAGTGTGTGTGTGTGTGTGTTAGAAGTGTGTGTGTGTTAGAAGTGTGTGAGTTAGAAGTGTGTGTGTGTGTGTGTTAGAAGTGTGTGTGTGTGTTCGAAGTGTGTGTGTGTTAGAAGTGTGTGTGTGTGTGTGTGTGTTAGAAGTGTGTGTGTGTGTTAGAAGTGTGTGTGTTAGAAGTGTGTGTGTGTTAGAAGTGTGTGTGTGTGTGTGTGTTAGAAGTGTGTGTGTTAGAAGTGTGTGTGTGTGTGTGTGTGTTAGAAGTGTGTGTGTGTGTATTAGAAGTGTGTGTGTTAGAAGTGTTTGTGTGTTAGAAGTGTGTGTGTGTGTGTGTGTGTTAGAAGTGTGTGTGTGTGTTAGAAGTGTGTGTTAGAAGTGTGTGTGTTAGAAGTGTGTGTGTGTTAGAAGTGTGTGTGTGTTAGAAGTGTGTGTGTATTAGATGTGTGTGTGTGTTAGAAGTGTGTGTGTGTTAGAAGTGTGTGTGTGTGTGTGTTAGAAGTGTGTGTGTGTGTGTTAGAAGTGTGTCTGTGTGTGTTAGAAGTGTGTGTGTGTTAGAAGTGTGTCTGTGTGTGTTAGAAGTGTGTGTGTGTTAGAAGTGTGTCTGTGTGTGTTAGAAGTGTGTGTGTGTTAGAAGTGTGTGTGTGTTAGAAGTGTGTGTGTGTGTGTGTGTTAGAAGTGTGTGTGTGTGTTAGAAGTGTGTGTGTGTTAGAAGTGTGTGTGTTCGAAGTGTGTGTGTGTTAGAAGTGTGTGTGTGTGTGTGTGAGAAGTGTGTGTGTTAGAAGTGTGTGTGTGCGTGTGTTAGAAGTGTGTGTGTGTTAGAAATGTGTGTGTGTGTGTGTTAGAAGTGTGTGTGTGTTAGAAGTGTGTGTGTGTGTGTTAGAAGTGTGTGTGTGTGTTAGAAGTGTGTGTGTGTTAGAAGTGTGTGTGTGTGTGTGTTAGAAGTGTGTGTGTTAGAAGTGTGTGTGTGTTAGAAGTGTGTGTGTGTTAGAAGTGTGTGTGTGTGTGTGTTAGAAGTGTGTGTGTGTGTGTTAGAAGTGTGTGTGTGTGTTAGAAGTGTGTGTGTGTGTGTTAGAAGTGTGTGTGTGTTAGAAGTGTGTGTGTGTGTGTGTTAGAAGTGTGTGTGTGTGTGTGTGTGTTAGAAGTGTGTGTGTGTGTGTGTGTGTTAGAAGTGTGTGTGTGTGTGTGTTAGAAGTGTGTGTGTGTGTGTGTTAGAAGTGTGTGTTTGTGTGTGTGTTAGAAGCGTGTGTGTGTTAGAAGTGTGTGTGTGTGTGTTAGAAGTGTGTGTGTGTTAGAAGTGTGTGTGTGTGTGTGTTAGAAGTGTGTGTGTGTGTGTGTTAGAAGTGTGTGTGTGTGTGTGTTAGAAGTGTGTGTGTGTGTGTGTGTTAGAAGTGTGTGTGTTAGAAGTGTGTGTGTTAGAAGTGTGTGTGTGTGTGTGTTAGAAGTGTGTGTGTGTTAGAAGTGTGTGTGTGTTAGAAGTTTGTGTGTGTGTGTGTTAGAAGTGTGTGTGTGTGTGTGTGTTAGAAGTGTGTGTGTGTGTGTGTTAGAAGTGTGTGTGTGTTAGAAGTGTGTGTGTGTTAGAAGTGTGTGTGTGTGTGTGTTAGAAGTGTGTGTGTGTGTTAGAAGTGTGTGTGTATTAGATGTGTGTGTGTGTTAGAAGTGTGTGTGTGTTAGAAGTGTGTGTGTGTGTGTGTTAGAAGTGTGTGTGTGTGTGTTAGAAGTGTGTCTGTGTGTGTTAGAAGTGTGTGTGTGTTAGAAGTGTGTCTGTGTGTGTTAGAAGTGTGTGTGTGTTAGAAGTGTGTCTGTGTGTGTTAGAAGTGTGTGTGTGTTAGAAGTGTGTGTGTGTTAGAAGTGTGTGTGTGTGTGTGTGTTAGAAGTGTGTGTGTGTGTTAGAAGTGTGTGTGTGTTAGAAGTGTGTGTGTTCGAAGTGTGTGTGTGTTAGAAGTGTGTGTGTGTGTGTGTGAGAAGTGTGTGTGTTAGAAGTGTGTGTGTGCGTGTGTTAGAAGTGTGTGTGTGTTAGAAATGTGTGTGTGTGTGTGTTAGAAGTGTGTGTGTGTTAGAAGTGTGTGTGTGTGTGTTAGAAGTGTGTGTGTGTGTTAGAAGTTTGTGTGTGTTAGAAGTGTGTGTGTGTGTGTGTTAGAAGTGTGTGTGTGTTAGAAGTGTGTGTGTGTTAGAAGTGTGTGTGTGTGTGTGTTAGAAGTGTGTGTGTGTGTGTTAGAAGTGTGTGTGTGTGTTAGAAGTGTGTGTGTGTGTGTTAGAAGTGTGTGTGTGTTAGAAGTGTGTGTGTGTGTGTGTTAGAAGTGTGTGTGTGTGTGTGTGTGTTAGAAGTGTGTGTGTGTGTGTGTTAGAAGTGTGTGTGTGTGTGTGTTAGAAGTGTGTGTGTGTGTGTGTGTTAGAAGCGTGTGTGTGTTAGAAGTGTGTGTGTGTGTGTTAGAAGTGTGTGTGTGTTAGAAGTGTGTGTGTGTGTGTGTTAGAAGTGTGTGTGTGTGTGTGTTAGAAGTGTGTGTGTGTGTGTGTGTTAGAAGCGTGTGTGTGTGTGTTAGAAGTGTGTGTGTTAGAAGTGTGTGTGTGTGTGTGTTAGAAGTGTGTGTGTGTTAGAAGTGTGTGTGTGTTAGAAGTTTGTGTGTGTGTGTGTTAGAAGTGTGTGTGTGTGTGTGTGTTAGAAGTGTGTGTGTGTGTGTGTTAGAAGTGTGTGTGTGTTAGAAGTGTGTGTGTGTTAGAAGTGTGTGTGTGTGTGTGTTAGAAGTGTGTGTGTGTGTTAGAAGTGTGTGTGTGTGTGTGTGTGTTAGAAGTGTGTGTGTTAGAAGTGTGTGTGTGAGAAGTGTGTGTGTGTGTTCGAAGTGTGTGTGTGTGTGTTAGAAGTGTGTGTGTGTGTGTTAGAAGTGTGTGTGTTAGAAGTGTGTGTGTGTGTGTGTGTGTGTGTTAGAAGTGTGTGTGTTA
This sequence comes from Telmatherina bonti, assembly GCF_933228915.1. Lineage (NCBI taxonomy): Eukaryota > Metazoa > Chordata > Actinopteri > Atheriniformes > Telmatherinidae > Telmatherina > Telmatherina bonti. The sequence goes on along the minus strand of NC_136625.1, from coordinate 2,011,889 downwards.
GAAGTGTGTGTGTTAGAAGTGTGTGTGTGTGTGTGTGTGTGTTAGAAGTGTGTGTGTGTGTGTTAGAAGTGTGTGTGTGTGTATTAGAAGTGTGTGTGTGTTAGAAGTGTGTGTGTGTGTGTGTGTGTGTGTTAGAAGTGTGTGTGTGTGTGTTAGAAGTGTGTGTGTGTGTTAGAGGTGTGTGTGTTAGAAGTGTGTGTGTGTTAGAAGTGTGTGTGTGTGTGTGTTAGAAGTGTGTGTGTGTGTGTTAGAAGTGTCTGTGTGTGTTAGAAGTGTGTGTGTGTGTGTGTTAGAAGTGTGTGTGTGTGTGTGTGTGTTAGAAGTGTGTGTGTGTGTGTTAGAAGTGTGTGTGTGTTAGAAGTGTGTGTGTGTGTTAGAAGTGTGTGTGTTAGAAGTGTGTGTGTGTGTTAGAAGTGTGTGTGTGTTAGAAGTGTGTGTGTGTGTGTGTGAGAAGTGTGTGTGTTAGAAGTGTGTGTGTGCGTGTGTTAGAAGTGTGTGTGTGTTAGAAGTGTGTGTGTGTGTGTGTGTTAGAAGTGTGTGTGTGTGTGTTAGAAGTGTGTGTGTGTGTGTGTGTTAGAAGTGTGTGTGTGTGTGTTAGAAGTGTGTGTGTGTGTGTGTGTTAGAAGTGTGTGAGTGTGTTAGAAGTGTGTGTGTGTTAGAAGTGTGTGTGTGTGTGTTAGAAGTGTGTGTGTGTGTGTTAGAAGTGTGTGTGTATGTGTGTGTGTTAGAAGTGTGTGTGTATGTGTGTGTGTTAGAAGTGTGTGTGTGTGTTAGAAGTGTGTGTGTGTGTGTGTTAGAAGTGTGTGTGTGTTAGAAGTGTGTGTGTGTGTGTGTTAGAAGTGTGTGTGTGTGTGTCAGAAGTGTGTGTGTGTTAGAAGTGTGTGTGTGTTAGAAGTGTGTGTGTTAGAAGTGTGTGTGTGTTAGAAGTGTGTCTGTGTGTGTGTTAGAAGTGTATGTGTGTGTTAGAAGTGTGTGTGTGTGTGTTAGAAGTGTGTCTGTGTGTGTGTGTTAGAAGTGTGTCTGTGTGTGTTAGAAGTGTGTGTGTGTTAGGAGTGTGTGTGTGTGTGTGTGTTAGAAGTGTGTGTGTGTGTGTGTGTTAGAAGTGTGTGTGTGTGTTAGAAGTGTGTGTGTTAGAAGTGTGTGTGTGTGTGTGTTAGAAGTGTGTGTGTGTGTTAGAAGTGTGTGTGTGTGTGTGTGTTTGAGTGTTAGAAGTGTGTGTGTGTTAGAAGTGTGTGTGTGTGTGTGTTAGAAGTGTGTGTGTGTTAGAAGTGTGTGTGTGTGTGTGTGTGTGTGTGTGTTAGAAGTGTGTGTGTGTGTGTGTGTTAGAAGTGTGTGTGTGTTAGAAGTGTGTGTGTGTGTGTGTTAGAAGTGTGTGTGTGTGTTAGAAGTGTGTGTGTGTTAGAAGTGTGTGTGTGTGTGTTAGAAGTGTGTGTGTGTGTGTTAGAAGTGTGTGTGTGTGTGTTAGAAGTGGGTGTGTGTTTGTTAGAAGTGTGTGTGTGTGTTAGAAGTATGTGTGTGTGTGTTAGAAGTGTGTGTGTGTGTTAGAAGTGTGTGTGTGTGTGTGTTAGGTGTGTGTGTGTTAGAAGTGTGTGTGTGTGTGTGTTAGAAGTGTGTGTGTTAGAAGTGTGTGTGTGTTAGAAGTGTGTGTGTGTGTGTGTTAGAAGTGTGTGTGTGTGTGTGTTAGAAGTGTGTGTGTTAGAAGTGTGTGTGTGTGTGTGTTAGAAGTGTGTGTGTGTTAGAAGTGTGTGTGTGTGTGTTAGAAGTGTGTGTGTGTTAGAAGTGTGTGTGTGTGTTAGAAGCATGTGTGTGTTAGAAGTGTGTGTGTGTTAGAAGTGTGTGTGTGTGTTTGTTAGAAGTGTGTGTGTGTGTTAGAAGTGTGTGTGTGTGTGTGTTAGAAGTGTGTGTGTTAGAAGTGTGTGTGTGTGTGTGTGTGTGTGTTAGAAGTGTGTGTGTATGTGTGTGAGAAGTGTGTGTGTTAGAAGTGTGTGTGTGTGTGTGTGTGTTAGAAGTGTGTGTGTTAGAAGTGTGTGTGTGTGTGTGTTAGAAGTGTGTGTGTTAGAAGTGTGTGTGTGTGTGTGTGTGTGTTAGAAGTGTGTGTGTGTGTTCGAAGTGTGTGTGTGTTAGAAGTGTGTGTGTGTGTGTGTGTGTTAGAAGTGTGTGTGTTAGAAGTGTGTGTGTGTTAGAAGTGTGTGTGTGTGTGTGTGTGTGTTAGAAGTGTGTGTGTGTGTGTGTTAGAAGTGTATTAGAAGTGTGTGTGTTAGAAGTGTTTGTGTGTTAGAAGTGTGTGTGTGTGTTAGAAGTGTGTGTGTCTGTGTGTGTTAGAAGTGTGTGTGTTAGAAGTGTGTGTGTGTGTGTGTTAGAAGTGTGTGTGTTAGAAGTGTGTGTGTGTTAGAAGTGTGTGTGTATTAGATGTGTGTGTGTGTTAGAAGTGTGTGTGTGTTAGAAGTGTGTGTGTGTGTTAGAAGTGTGTGTGTGTGTGTTAGAAGTGTGTGTGTGTGTGTGTTAGAAGTGTGTGTGTTAGAAGTGTGTGTGTGTTAGAAGTGTGTGTGTGTTAGAAGTGTGTGTGTTAGAAGTGTGTGTGTGTGTGTGTTAGAAGTGTGTGTGTGTGTGTGTTAGAAGTGTGTGTGTTAGAAGTGTGTGTGTGTTAGAAGTGTGTGTGTGTGTGTGTGTTAGAAGTGTGTGTGTTAGAAGTGTGTGTGTGTGTGTGTTAGAAGTGTGTGTGTGTGTGTGTTAGAAGTGTGTGTGTGTGTGTTAGAAGTGTGTGTGTGTTAGAAGCATGTGTGTGTTAGAAGTGTGTGTGTGTTAGAAGTGTGTGTGTTAGAAGTGTGTGTGGGTGTGTTAGAAGTGTGTGTGTGTGTGTGTGTGTTAGAAGTGTGTGTGTGTTAGAAGTGTGTGTGTATGTGTGTGAGAAGTGTGTGTTAGAAGTGTGTGTGTGTGTGTGTTAGAAGTGTGTGTGTGTGTTCGAAGTGTGTGTGTGTTAGAAGTGTGTGTGTGTGTGTGTGTGTGTGTGTTAGAAGTGTGTGTGTGTGTGTGTTAGAAGTGTGTGTGTTAGAAGTGTGTGTGTGTTAGAAGTGTGTGTGTGTGTGTTAGAAGTGTGTGTGTGTGTGAGAAGTGTGTGTGTTAGAAGTGTGTGTGTGTGTTCGAAGTGTGTGTGTGTTAGAAGTGTGTGTGTGTGTGTTAGAAGTGTGTGTGTTAGTGTGTGTGTGTGTTAGAAGTGTGTGTGTGTTAGAAGTGTGTGTGTGTGTGTGTGTGTGTTAGAAGTGTGTGTGTGTGTGTTAGAAGTGTGTGTGTGTGTATTAGAAGTGTGTGTGTTAGAAGTGTGTGTGTGTGTTAGAAGTGTGTGTGTCTGTGTGTGTTAGAAGTGTGTGTGTTAGAAGTGTGTGTGTGTTAGAAGTGTGTGTGTTAGAAGTGTGTGTGTGTTAGAAGTGTGTGTGTGTGTGTTAGAAGTGTGTGTGTGTGTGTTAGAAGTGTGTGTGTGTGTGTGTTAGAAGTGTGTGTGTGTGTGTGTGTTAGAAGTGTGTGTGTGTGTGTGTTAGAAGTGTGTGTGTGTTAGAAGTGTGTGAGTTAGAAGTGTGTGTGTGTGTGTGTTAGAAGTGTGTGTGTGTGTTCGAAGTGTGTGTGTGTTAGAAGTGTGTGTGTGTGTGTGTGTGTTAGAAGTGTGTGTGTGTGTTAGAAGTGTGTGTGTTAGAAGTGTGTGTGTGTTAGAAGTGTGTGTGTGTGTGTGTGTTAGAAGTGTGTGTGTTAGAAGTGTGTGTGTGTGTGTGTGTGTTAGAAGTGTGTGTGTGTGTATTAGAAGTGTGTGTGTTAGAAGTGTTTGTGTGTTAGAAGTGTGTGTGTGTGTGTGTGTGTGTTAGAAGTGTGTGTGTGTGTTAGAAGTGTGTGTTAGAAGTGTGTGTGTTAGAAGTGTGTGTGTGTTAGAAGTGTGTGTGTATTAGATGTGTGTGTGTGTTAGAAGTGTGTGTGTGTTAGAAGTGTGTGTGTGTGTGTGTTAGAAGTGTGTGTGTGTGTGTTAGAAGTGTGTCTGTGTGTGTTAGAAGTGTGTGTGTGTTAGAAGTGTGTCTGTGTGTGTTAGAAGTGTGTGTGTGTTAGAAGTGTGTCTGTGTGTGTTAGAAGTGTGTGTGTGTTAGAAGTGTGTGTGTGTTAGAAGTGTGTGTGTGTGTGTGTGTTAGAAGTGTGTGTGTGTGTTAGAAGTGTGTGTGTGTTAGAAGTGTGTGTGTTCGAAGTGTGTGTGTGTTAGAAGTGTGTGTGTGTGTGTGTGTGAGAAGTGTGTGTGTTAGAAGTGTGTGTGTGCGTGTGTTAGAAGTGTGTGTGTGTTAGAAATGTGTGTGTGTGTGTGTTAGAAGTGTGTGTGTGTTAGAAGTGTGTGTGTGTGTGTTAGAAGTGTGTGTGTGTGTTAGAAGTGTGTGTGTGTTAGAAGTGTGTGTGTGTGTGTGTTAGAAGTGTGTGTGTTAGAAGTGTGTGTGTGTTAGAAGTGTGTGTGTGTTAGAAGTGTGTGTGTGTGTGTGTTAGAAGTGTGTGTGTGTGTGTTAGAAGTGTGTGTGTGTGTTAGAAGTGTGTGTGTGTGTGTTAGAAGTGTGTGTGTGTTAGAAGTGTGTGTGTGTGTGTGTGTGTGTGTGTTAGAAGTGTGTGTGTGTGTGTGTGTGTTAGAAGTGTGTGTGTGTGTGTGTTAGAAGTGTGTGTGTGTGTGTGTTAGAAGTGTGTGTGTGTGTGTGTGTTAGAAGCGTGTGTGTGTTAGAAGTGTGTGTGTGTGTGTTAGAAGTGTGTGTGTGTTAGAAGTGTGTGTGTGTTAGAAGTGTGTGTGTGTGTGTGTTAGAAGTGTGTGTGTGTGTGTGTGTTAGAAGCGTGTGTGTGTGTGTTAGAAGTGTGTGTGTTAGAAGTGTGTGTGTGTGTGTGTTAGAAGTGTGTGTGTGTTAGAAGTGTGTGTGTGTTAGAAGTTTGTGTGTGTGTGTGTTAGAAGTGTGTGTGTGTGTGTGTGTTAGAAGTGTGTGTGTGTGTGTGTTAGAAGTGTGTGTGTGTTAGAAGTGTGTGTGTGTTAGAAGTGTGTGTGTGTGTGTGTTAGAAGTGTGTGTGTGTGTTAGAAGTGTGTGTGTGTGTGTGTGTGTTAGAAGTGTGTGTGTTAGAAGTGTGTGTGTGAGAAGTGTGTGTGTGTGTTCGAAGTGTGTGTGTGTGTGTTAGAAGTGTGTGTGTGTGTGTTAGAAGTGTGTGTGTTAGAAGTGTGTGTGTGTGTGTGTGTGTGTGTTAGAAGTGTGTGTGTTAGAAGTGTGTGTGTGTGTGTGTGTGTGTTAGAAGTGTGTGTGTGTGTGTTAGAAGTGTGTGTGTGTGTGTGTTAGAAGTGTGTGTGTGTGTATTAGAAGTGTGTGTGTGTTAGAAGTGTGTGTGTGTGTGTGTGTGTGTTAGAAGTGTGTGTGTGTGTGTTAGAAGTGTGTGTGTGTGTTAGAGGTGTGTGTGTTAGAAGTGTGTGTGTGTTAGAAGTGTGTGTGTGTGTGTGTTAGAAGTGTGTGTGTGTGTGTTAGAAGTGTCTGTGTGTGTTAGAAGTGTGTGTGTGTGTGTGTTAGAAGTGTGTGTGTGTGTGTGTGTGTTAGAAGTGTGTGTGTGTGTGTTAGAAGTGTGTGTGTGTTAGAAGTGTGTGTGTGTGTTAGAAGTGTGTGTGTTAGAAGTGTGTGTGTGTGTTAGAAGTGTGTGTGTGTTAGAAGTGTGTGTGTGTGTGTGTGAGAAGTGTGTGTGTTAGAAGTGTGTGTGTGCGTGTGTTAGAAGTGTGTGTGTGTTAGAAGTGTGTGTGTGTGTGTGTGTTAGAAGTGTGTGTGTGTGTGTTAGAAGTGTGTGTGTGTGTGTGTGTTAGAAGTGTGTGTGTGTTAGAAGTGTGTGTGTGTGTGTGTTAGAAGTGTGTGTGTTAGAAGTGTGTGTGTGTGTTAGAAGTGTGTGTGTGTGTGTGTATTAGATGTGTGTGTGTGTTAGAAGTGTGTGTGTGTGTGTGTTAGAAGTGTGTCTGTGTGTGTGTGTTAGAAGTGTGTGTGTATGTGTGTGTGTGTTAGAAGTGTGTGTGTGTGTGTGTTAGAAGTGTGTCTGTGTGTGTTAGAAGTGTGTGTGTGTGTTAAAAGTGTGTCTGTGTGTGTTAGAAGTGTGTCTGTGTGTGTCAGAAGTGTGTGTGTGTTAGAAGTGTGTGTGTGTGTGTGTTAGAAGTGTGTGTGTGTGTGTTAGAAGTGTGTGTGTGTTAGAAGTGTGTGTGTGTTAGAAGTGTGTGGTTGTGTGTTAGAAGTGTGTGTGTGTTAGAAGTGTGTGTGTGAGAAGTGTGTGTGTGTTAGAAGTGTGTGTGTGTGTGTGTGAGAAGTGTGTGTGTTAGAAGTGTGTGTGTGCGTGTGTTAGAAGTGTGTGTGTGTTAGAAGTGTGTGTGTGTTAGAAATGTGTGTGTGTGTGTGTTAGAAGTGTGTGTGTGTTAGAAGTGTGTGTGTGTGTGTTAGAAGTGTGTGTGTGTGTGTGTGTGTGTTAGAAGTGTGTGTGTGTGTGTTAGAAGTGTGTGTGTGTGTTCGAAGTGTGTGTGTGTGTGTTAGAAGTGTGTGTGTTAGAATTGTTTGTGTGTTAGAAGTGTGTGTGTGTTAGAAGTGTGTGTGTGTGTGTGTTAGAAGTGTGTGTGTGTTAGAAGTGTGTCTGTGTGTGTTAGAAGTGTGTGTGTGTTAGAAGTGTGTCTGTGTGTGTTAGAAGTGTGTGTGTGTTAGAAGTGTGTCTGTGTGTGTTAGAAGTGTGTGTGTGTTAGAAGTGTGTGTGTGTTAGAAGTGTGTGTGTTCGAAGTGTGTGTGTGTTAGAAGTGTGTGTGTGTGTGTGTGAGAAGTGTGTGTGTTAGAAGTGTGTGTGTGCGTGTGTTAGAAGTGTGTGTGTGTTAGAAATGTGTGTGTGTGTGTGTTAGAAGTGTGTGTGTATTAGATGTGTGTGTGTGTTAGAAGTGTGTGTGTGTTAGAAGTGTGTGTGTGTGTGTGTTAGAAGTGTGTGTGTGTGTGTGTTAGAAGTGTGTGTGTTAGAAGTGTGTGTGTGTTAGAAGTGTGTGTGTGTGTGTGTGTTAGAAGTGTGTGTGTGTGTGTTAGAAGTGTGTGTGTGTGTGTGTGTTAGAAGTGTGTGTGTGTTAGAAGTGTGTGTGTGTGTGTGTTAGAAGTGTGTGTGTGTGTGTTAGAAGTGTGTCTGTGTGTGTGTGTTAGAAGTGTGTGTGTGTGTGTGTGTGTGTTAGAAGTGTGTGTGTGCTGTGTTAGAAGTGTGTCTGTGTGTGTTAGAAGTGTGTGTGTGTTAGAAGTGTGTGTGTGTTAGAAGTGTGTGTGTGTGTGTTAGAAGTGTGTCTGTGTGTGTTAGAAGTGTGTGTGTGTGTGTGGTTGTGTGTTAGAAGTGTGTGTGTGTTAGAAGTGTGTGTGTGTTAGAAGTGTGTGTGTGTGTGTGTGTTAGAAGTGTGTGTGTGCGTGTGTTAGAAGTGTGTGTGTGTTAGAAGTGTGTGTGTGTGTTAGAAGTGTGTGTGTGTTAGAAGTTTGTGTGTGTTAGAAGTGTGTGTGTGTGTGTGTTAGAAGTGTGTATGTGTGTTAGAAGTGTGTGTGTGTGTGTGTTAGAAGTGTGTGTGTGTGTGTTAGAAGTGTGTGTGTGTGTGTGTTAGAAGTGTGTGTGTGTGTTCGAAGTGTGTGTGTGTTAGAAGTGTGTGTGTGTGTTAGAAGTGTGTGTGTGTGTGTTAGAAGTGTGTGTGTGTGTGTGTGTTAGAAGTGTGTGTGTTAGAAGTGTGTGTGTGTGTGTTAGAAGTGTGTGTGTGTGTGAGAAGTGTGTGTGTTAGAAGTGTGTGTGTGTGTTCGAAGTGTGTGTGTGTTAGAAGTGTGTGTGTGTGTGTGTGTGTTAGAAGTGTGTGTGTGTGTGTGTGTGTTAGAAGTGTGTGTGTGTGTGTGTGTGTGTGTTAGAAGTGTGTGTGTGTTAGAAGTGTGTGTGTGTGTGTGTGTGTGTTAGAAGTGTGTGTGTGTGTGTGTTAGAAGTGTGTGTGTTAGAAGTGTGTGTGGGTTAGAAGTGTGTGTGTATTAGATGTGTGTGTGTGTTAGAAGTGTGTGTGTGTTAGAAGTGTGTGTGTGTGTGTGTTAGAAGTGTGTGTGTGTGTGTGTTAGAAGTGTGTGTGTTAGAAGTGTGTGTGTGTTAGAAGTGTGTGTGTTAGGTGTGTGTGTGTTAGAAGTGTGTGTGTGTGTGTGTTAGAAGTATGTGTGTTAGAAGTGTGTGTGTGTTAGAAGTGTGTGTGTGTGTGTGTTAGAAGTGTGTGTGTGTGTGTGTGTTAGAAGTGTGTGTGTTAGAAGTGTGTGTGTGTGTGTGTTAGAAGTGTGTGTGTGTTAGAAGTGTGTGTGTGTGTGTGTTAGAAGTGTGTGTGTGTGTGTTAGAAGTGTGTGTGTGTTAGAAGCATGTGTGTGTTAGAAGTGTGTGTGTGTTAGAAGTGTGTGTGTGTGTGTGTGTTAGAAGTGTGTGTGTGTGTTAGAAGTGTGTGTGTGTGTGTTAGAAGTGTGTGTGTGTTAGAAGTGTGTGTGTATGTGTGTGAGAAGTGTGTGTGTGTGTTCGAAGTGTGTGTGTGTTAGAAGTGTGTGTGTGTTAGAAGTGTGTGTGTGTGTGTTAGAAGTGTGTGTGTTAGAAGTGTGTGTGTGTGTGTGTGTGTGTAAGAAGTGTGTGTGTGTTAGAAGTGTGTGTGTGTGTGTGTGTGTGTGTGTTAGAAGTGTGTGTGTGTGTTCGAAGTGTGTGTGTGTTAGAAGTGTGTGTGTGTGTGTTAGAAGTGTGTGTGTTAGAAGTGTGTGTGTGTTAGAAGTGTGTGTGTGTTAGAAGTGTGTGTGTGTGTGTGTGTGTGTTAGAAGTGTGTGTGTGTGTATTAGAAGTGTGTGTGTTAGAAGTGTGTGTGTGTGTGTGTTAGAAGTGTGTGTGTGTGTGTGTGTGTTAGAAGTGTGTGTGTTAGAAGTGTGTGTGTGTGTATTAGAAGTGTGTGTGTTAGAAGTGTTTGTGTGTTAGAAGTGTGTGTGTGTTAGAAGTGTGTGTGTGTGTGTGTGTGTTAGAAGTGTGTGTGTGTGTTAGAAGTGTGTGTGTCTGTGTGTGTTAGAAGTGTGTGTGTTAGAAGTGTGTGTGTGTTAGAAGTGTGTGTGTGTGTGTGTTAGAAGTGTGTGTGTGTTAGAAGTGTGTGTGTGTTAGAAGTGTGTCTGTGTGTGTCAGAAGTGTGTGTGTGTTAGAAGTGTGTGTGTGTGTGTGTTAGAAGTGTGTGTGTGTTAGAAGTGTGTCTGTGTGTGTTAGAAGTGTGTGTGTGTTAGAAGTGTGTGTGTGTTAGAAGTGTGTCTGTGTGTGTTAGAAGTGTGTGTGTGTTAGAAGTGTGTGTGTGTTAGAAGTGTGTGTGTGTGTGTGTGTTAGAAGTGTGTGTGTGTGTTAGAAGTGTGTGTGTGTTAGAAGTGTGTGTGTTAGAAGTGTGTGTGTGTGTGTGTGAGAAGTGCGTGTGTTAGAAGTGTGTGTGTGTTAGAAGTGTGTGTGTGTGTGTTAGAAGTGTGTGTGTGTTAGAAGTTTGTGTGTGTTAGAAGTGTGTGTGTGTGTGTTAGAAGTGTGTGTGTGTGTGTGTGTTAGAAGTGTGTGTGTTAGAAGTGTGTGTGTGTGTTAGAAGTGTGTGTGTGTGTGTGTATTAGATGTGTGTGTGTGTTAGAAGTGTGTGTGTGTGTGTGTTAGAAGTGTGTGTGTGTTAGAAGTGTGTGTGTGTGTGTGTTAGAAGTGTGTCTGTGTGTGTGTGTTAGAAGTGTGTGTGTGTGTTAGAAGTGTGTGTGTATGTGTGTGTGTGTTAGAAGTGTGTGTGTGTGTGTGTTAGAAGTGTGTATGTGTGTGTTAGAAGTGTGTCTGTGTGTGTTAGAAGTGTGTGTGTGTGTTAAAAGTGTGTCTGTGTGTGTTAGAAGTGTGTCTGTGTGTGTCAGAAGTGTGTGTGTGTGTGTGTGTGTGTTAGAAGTGTGTGTGTGTGTGTTAGAAGTGTGTGTGTGTGTGTGTTAGAAGTGTGTGTGTGTTAGAAGTGTGTGTGTGTGTGTGTGTGTGTTAGAAGTGTGTGTGTGTGTGTTAGAAGTGTGTGTGTGTGTTCGAAGTGTGTGTGTGTTAGAAGTGTGTGTGTGTGTGTGTGTGTTAGAAGTGTGTGTGTGTGTGTTAGAAGTGTGTGTGTTAGAAGTGTGTGTGTGTGTGTTAGAAGTGTGTGTGTGTGTATTAGAAGTGTGTGTGTTAGAAGTGTTTATGTGTTAGAAGTGTGTGTGTGTGTTAGAAGTGTGTGTGTGTGTGTGTGTTAGAAGTGTGTGTGTTAGAAGTGTGTGTGTGTTAGAAGTGTGTGTGTATTAGATGTGTGTGTGTGTTAGAAGCATGTGTGTGTTAGAAGTGTGTGTGTGTGTGTTAGAAGTGTGTGTGTGTGTGTGTGTGTTAGAAGTGTGTGTGTGTTAGAAGTGTGTGTGTATGTGTGTGAGAAGTGTGTGTGTTAGAAGTGTGTGTGTGTGTGTGTTAGAAGTGTGTGTGTGTGTTCGAAGTGTGTGTGTGTTAGAAGTGTGTGTGTGTGTGTTAGAAGTGTGTGTGTGTGTGTGTGTGTGTGTTAGAAGTGTGTGTGTTAGAAGTGTGTGTGTGTTAGAAGTGTGTGTGTGTGTGTGTGTGTGTTAGAAGTGTGTGTGTGTGTGTTAGAAGTGTGTGTGTGTGTGAGAAGTGTGTGTGTGTGTTCGAAGTGTGTGTGTGTTAGAAGTGTGTGTGTGTGTTAGAAGTGTGTGTGTGTGTGTTAGAAGTGTGTGTGTGTGTGTGTGTGTGTGTTAGAAGTGTGTGTGTTAGAAGTGTGTGTGTGTTAGAAGTGTGTGTGTGTTAGAAGTGTGTGTGTGTGTGTTAGAAGTGTGTCTGTGTGTGTCAGAAGTGTGTGTGTGTTAGAAGTGTGTGTGTGTGTGTGTTAGAAGTGTGTGTGTGTTAGAAGTGTGTCTGTGTGTGTTAGAAGTGTGTGTGTGTTAGAAGTGTGTGTGTGTGTGTTAGAAGTGTGTCTGTGTGTGTTAGAAGTGTGTGTGTGTGTGTGTGTTAGAAGTGTGTGTGTGTGTTAGAAGTGTGTGTGTGTTAGAAGTGTGTGTGTTCGAAGTGTGTGTGTGTTAGAAGTGTGTGTGTGTGTGTGTGTGTGTGTTAGAAGTGTGTGTGTGCGTGTGTTAGAAGTGTGTGTGTGTTAGAAGTGTGTGTGTGTGTGTTAGAAGTGTGTGTGTGTGTGTTAGAAGTGTGTGTGTGTGTTAGAAGTGTGTGTGTCTGTGTGTGTTAGAAGTGTGTGTGTTAGAAGTGTGTGTGTGTTAGAAGTGTGTGTGTGTGTGTGTTAGAAGTGTGTGTGTTAGAAGTGTGTGTGTATTAGATGTGTGTGTGTGTTAGAAGTGTGTGTGTGTTAGAAGTGTGTGTGTGTGTGTGTGTGTTAGAAGTGTGTGTGTGTGTTAGAAGTGTGTGTGTGTGTTAGAAGTGTGTGTGTGTGTGTGTTAGAAGTGTGTGTGTGTGTGTGTTAGAAGTGTGTGTGTGTTAGAAGTGTGTGTGTGTGTGTTAGAAGTGTGTGTGTGTTAGAAGTGTGTGTGTGTGTGTGTTAGAAGTGTGTGTGTGTGTGTGTTAGAAGTGTGTGTGTGTGTTAGAAGTGTGTGTGTGTGTGTGTTAGAAGCGTGTGTGTGTGTGTTAGAAGTGTGTGTGTTAGAAGTGTGTGTGTGTGTGTGTTAGAAGTGTGTGTGTGTTAGAAGTGTGTGTGTGTTAGAAGTTTGTGTGTGTGTGTGTTAGAAGTGTGTGTGTGTGTGTGTGTTAGAAGTGTGTGTGTGTTAGAAGTGTGTGTGTGTGTGTGTTAGAAGTGTGTGTGTGTTAGAAGTGTGTGTGTGTGTGTGTTAGAAGTGTGTGTGTGTGTGTGTGTGTGTTAGAAGTGTGTGTGTGTGTGTTAGAAGTGTGTGTGTGTTAGAAGTGTGTGTGTGAGAAGTGTGTGTGTGTGTGTGTTAGAAGTGTGTGTGTGTGTGTGTTAGAAGTGTGTGTGTGTGTATTAGAAGTGTGTGTGTGTTAGAAGTGTGTGTGTGTGTGTGTGTGTGTTAGAAGTGTGTGTGTGTTAGAAGTGTGTGTGTGTGTGTGTTAGAAGTGTGTGTGTGTTAGAAGTGTGTGTGTGTTAGAAGTGTGTGTGTGTGTGTTAGAAGTGTGTGTGTGTTAGAAGTGTGTGTGTGTGTGTGTGTGTTAGAAGTGTGTGTGTGTGTGTTAGAAGTGTGTGTGTGTGTGTGTTAGAAGTGTGTGTGTGTTAGAAGTGTGTGTGTGTTAGAAGTGTGTGTGTGTGTGTTAGAAGTGTGTGTGTGTGTGTGTTAGAAGTGTGTGTGTGTTAGAAGTGTGTGTGTGTGTGTTAGAAGTGTCTGTGTGTGTTAGAAGTGTGTGTGTGTGTGTGTTAGAAGTGTGTGTGTGTGTTAGAAGTGTGTGTGTGTGTGTGTGTTAGAAGTGTGTGTGTGTGTGTTAGAAGTGTGTGTGTGTTAGAAGTGTGTGTGTGTGTTAGAAGTGTGTGTGTGTGTGTGTTAGAAGTGTGTGTGTGTGTTAGAAGTGTGTGTGTGTGTGTGTGAGAAGTGTGTGTGTTAGAAGTGTGTGTGTGCGTGTGTTAGAAGTGTGTGTGTGTTAGAAGTGTGTGTGTGTGTGTTAGAAGTGTGTGTGTGTTAGAAGTGTGTGTGTGTGTGTTAGAAGTGTGTGTGTGTGTGTTAGAAGTGTGTGTGTGTTAGAAGTGTGTGTGTGTGTGTGTTAGAAGTGTGTGTGTTAGAAGTGTGTGTGTGTGTTAGAAGTGTGTGTGTGTGTGTATTAGATGTGTGTGTGTGTTAGAAGTGTGTGTGTGTTAGAAGTGTGTGTGTGTGTGTGTTAGAAGTGTGTGTGTGTTAAAAGTGTGTCTGTGTGTGTTAGAAGTGTGTCTGTGTGTGTCAGAAGTGTGTGTGTGTTAGAAGTGTGTGTGTGTGTGTGTTAGAAGTGTGTGTGTGTGTGTTAGAAGTGTGTGTGTGTGTGTGTGTGTGTGTTAGAAGTGTGTGGTTGTGTGTTAGAAGTGTGTGTGTGTTAGAAGTGTGTGTGTTAGAAGTGTGTGAGAAGTGTGTGTGTTAGAAGTGTGTGTGTGCGTGTGTTAGAAGTGTGTGTGTGTTAGAAGTGTGTGTGTGTGTTAGAAGTGTGTGTGTGTTAGAAATGTGTGTGTGTGTGTGTTAGAAGTGTGTGTGTGTTAGAAGTTTGTGTGTGTTAGAAGTGTGTGTGTGTGTGTTAGAAGTGTGTGTGTGTGTTAGAAGTGTGTGTGTTAGAAGTGTGTGTGTGTTAGAAGTGTGTGTGTGTGTTCGAAGTGTGTGTGTGTGTGTTAGAAGTGTGTGTGTGTGTGTGTGTGTGTTAGAAGTGTGTGTGTTAGAAGTGTGTGTGTGTTAGAAGTGTGTGTGTGTGTGTGTGTTAGAAGTGTGTGTGTTAGAAGTGTGTGTGTGTGTATTAGAAGTGTGTGTGTTAGAAGTGTTTGTGTGTTAGAAGTGTGTGTGTGTTAGAAGTGTGTGTGTGTGTGTGTTAGAAGTGTGTGTGTGTGTGTTAGAAGTGTGTGTGTGTGTTAGAAGTGTGTCTGTGTGTGTGTGTTAGAAGTGTGTGTGTGTGTGTGTGTGTGTTAGAAGTGTGTGTGTGTGTGTGTGTTAGAAGTGTGTATGTGTGTGTTAGAAGTGTGTCTGTGTGTGTTAGAAGTGTGTGTGTCAGAAGTGTGTGTGTGTTAGAAGTGTGTGTGTGTGTGTGTTAGAAGTGTGTGTGTGCTGTGTTAGAAGTGTGTCTGTGTGTGTTAGAAGTGTGTGTGTGTTAGAAGTGTGTGTGTGTTAGAAGTGTGTGTGTGTGTGTTAGAAGTGTGTCTGTGTGTGTTAGAAGTGTGTGTGTGTGTGTGGTTGTGTGTTAGAAGTGTGTGTGTGTTAGAAGTGTGTGTGTGTGTGTGTGAGAAGTGTGTGTGTTAGAAGTGTGTGTGTGCGTGTGTTAGAAGTGTGTGTGTGTTAGAAGTGTGTGTGTGTGTTAGAAGTGTGTGTGTGTTAGAAGTGTGTGTGTGTGTGTTAGAAGTGTGTATGTGTGTTAGAAGTGTGTGTGTGTGTGTGTTAGAAGTGTGTGTGTGTGTGTTAGAAGTGTGTGTGTGTGTTAGAAGTGTGTGTGTGTGTGTTAGAAGTGTCTGTGTGTTAGAAGTGTGTGTGTGTGTGTGTGTGTTAGAAGTGTGTGTGTGTGTGTGTTAGAAGTGTGTGTGTGTGTGTGTGTGTGTTAGAAGTGTGTGTGTGTGTGTTAGAAGTGTGTGTGTGTTAGAAGTGTGTGTGTGTGTGTGTTAGAAGTGTGTGTGTTAGAAGTGTGTGTGTGTTAGAAGTGTGTGTGTGTGTGTGTGAGAAGTGTGTGTGTTAGAAGTGTGTGTGTGTGTGTGTTAGAAGTGTGTGTGTGTGTTCGAAGTGTGTGTGTGTTAGAAGTGTGTGTGTGTGTGTTAGAAGTGTGTGTGTGTGTGTTAGAAGTGTGTGTGTTAGAATTGTTTGTCTGTTAGAAGTGTGTGTGTGTGTTAGAAGTGTGTGTGTGTTAGAAGTGTGTGTGTGTTAGAAGTGTGTGTGTGTGTTAGAAGTGTGTGTGTGTGTGTTAGAAGTGGGTGTGTGTTTGTTAGAAGTGTGTGTGTGTGTTAGAAGTGGGTGTGTGTTTGTTAGAAGTGTGTGTGTGTGTTAGAAGTGTGTGTGTGTTAGAAGTGTGTGTGTGTGTTAGAAGTGTGTGTGTGTTAGAAATGTGTGTGTGTGTGTGTTAGAAGTTTGTGTGTGTGTTAGAAGTGTGTGTGTGTGTTAGAAGTGTGTGTGTGTGTGTGTGTTAGAAGTGTGTGTGTGTTAGAAGTGTGTGTGTGTGTGTTAGAAGTGTGTGTGTGTTAGAAGTGTGTGTGTGTGTGTGTTAGAAGTGTGTGTGTGTGTTAGAAGTGTGTGTGTGTGTGTGTGTTAGAAGTGTGTGTGTGTGTGTTAGAAGTGTGTGTGTGTTAGAAGTGTGTGTGTTAGAAGTGTGTGTGTGTGTGTGTGAGAAGTGTGTGTGTTAGAAGTGTGTGTGTGTGTGTGTTAGAAGTGTGTGTGTGTGTGTTAGAAGTGTGTGTGTGTGTGTGTGTGTGTTAGAAGTGTGTGTGTGTTAGAAGTGTGTGTGTGTGTGTGTGTGTTAGAAGTGTGTGTGTGTGTTAGAAGTGTGTGTGTGTGTGTGTGTGTTAGAAGTGTGTGTGTGTGTGTTAGAAGTGGGTGTGTGTTTGTTAGAAGTGTGTGTGTGTGTTAGAAGTGTGTGTGTGTGTGTGTTAGAAGTGTGTGTGTGTTAGAAGTGTGTGTGTGTGTGTGTTAGAAGTGTGTGTGTGTTAGAAGTGTGTCTGTGTGTGTTAGAAGTGTGTGTGTTAGAAGTGTGTGTGTGTGTGTTAGAAGTGTGTGTGTGTGTTAGAAGTGTGTGTGTGTGTGTTAGAAGTGTGTGTGTTAGGTGTGTGTGTGTGTTAGAAGTGTGTGTGTTAGAAGTGTGTGTGTGTGTGTGTGTGTTCGAAGTGTGTGTGTGTTAGAAGTGTGTGTGTTAGAAGTGTGTGTGTGTGTGTGTGTGTGTGTTAGAAGTGTGTGTGTGTATGTTAGAAGTGTGTGTGTGTGTGTGTTAGAAGTGTTTGTGTGTTAGGTGTGTGTGTGTGTGTGTGTGTGTTAGAAGTGTGTGTGTGTGTGTGTGTGTGTTAGAAGTGTGTGTGTGTGTGTGTGTGTTAGAAGTGTGTGTGTGTGTGTTAGAAGTGTGTGTGTGTGTATTAGAAGTGTGTGTGTTAGAAGTGTGTGTGTGTTAGAAGTGTGTGTGTGTGTTAGAAGTGTGTGTGTCTGTGTGTGTTAGAAGTGTGTGTGTTAGAAGTGTGTGTGTGTTAGAAGTGTGTGTGTGTGTGTGTTAGAAGTGTGTGTGTTAGAAGTGTGTGTGTGTGTGTTAGAAGTGTGTGTGTGTGTGTGTTAGAAGTGTGTGTGTGTGTTAGAAGTGTGTCTGTGTGTGTGTGTGTTAGAAGTGTGTGTGTGTGTGTGTGTGTGTTAGAAGTGTGTGTGTGTGTGTGTGTTAGAAGTGTGTCTGTGTGTGTTAGAAGTGTGTCTGTGTGTGTCAGAAGTGTGTGTGTGTTAGAAGTGTGTGTGTGTGTGTGTGTTAGAAGTGTGTGTGTGTGTGTGTGTATGTTAGAAGTGTGTGTGTGTGTTAGAAGTGTGTGTGTGTTCGAAGTGTGTGTGTGTTAGTAGTGTGTGTGTGTGTGTGTGAGAAGTGTGTGTGTTAGAAGTGTGTGTGTGCGTGTGTTAGAAGTGTGTGTGTGTTAGAAGTGTGTGTGTGTGTTAGAAGTGTGTGTGTGTGTGTGTGTTAGAAGTGTGTCTGTGTGTGTTAGAAGTGTGTGTGTGTTAGAAGTGTGTGTGTGTGTTAGAAGTGTGTCTGTGTGTGTTAGAAGTGTGTCTGCGTGTGTTAGAAGTGTGTGTGTGTTAGAAGTGTGTGTGTGTGTGTGTTAGAAGTGTGTGTGTTAGAAGTGTGTGTGTGTGTGTTAGAAGTGTGTGTGTGTTAGAAGTGTGTGTGTGTGTGTGTGTGTGTATTAGATGTGTGTGTGTGTTAGAAGTGTGTGTGTGTGTGTGTGTGTGTGTGTTAGAAGTGTGTGTGTGTTAGAAGTGTGTGTGTGTGTTAGAAGTGTGTGTGTGTGTGTGTGTTAGAAGTGTGTGTGTGTGTTAGAAGTGTGTGTGTGTGTGTGTGTTAGAAGTGTGTGTGTGTTAGAAGTGTGTGTGTGTGTGTGTTAGAAGTGTGTGTGTGTTAGAAGTGTGTGTGTGTGTTAGAAGTGTGTGTGTGTGTGTGTGTTAGAAGTGTGTGTGTCTGTGTGTGTTAGAAGTGTGTGTGTCTGTGTGTGTTAGAAGTGTGTGTGTGTTAGAAGTGTGTGTGTGTGTGTGTGTTAGAAGTGTGTGTGTTAGAAGTGTGTGTGTGTGTGTGTTAGAAGTGTGTGTGTGTATTAGATGTGTGTGTGTTAGAAGTGTGTGTGTGTTAGAAGTGTGTGTGTGTGTGTCTTAGAAGTGTGTGTGTGTGTGTGTGTTAGAAGTGTGTGTGTGTGTTAGAAGTGTGTGTGTGTGTTAAAAGTGTGTGTGTGTGTGTGTTTTAGAAGTGTGTGTGTGTGTTAAAAGTGTGTGTGTGTGTGTGTTAGAAGTGTGTGTGTGTGTTAGAAGTGTGTGTGTCTGTGTGTGTTAGAAGTGTGTGTGTTAGAAGTGTGTGTGTGTTAGAAGTGTGTGTGTGTGTGTGTTAGAAGTGTGTGTGTTAGAAGTGTGTGTGTGTGTGTTATAGGTGTGTGTGTGTGTTAGAAGTGTGTGTGTTAGAAGTGTGTGTGTGTGTGTGTGTTAGAAGTGTGTGTGTGTGTGTGTGTTAGAAGTGTGTGTGTGTTAGAAGTGTGTGTGTGTGTATTAGAAGTGTGTGTGTGTTAGAAGTGTGTGTGTGTTAGAAGTGTGTGTGTGTGTGTGTGTGTTAGAAGTGTGTGTGTGTGTGTTAGAAGTATGTGTGTGTGTGTTAGAAGTGTGTGTGTCTGTGTGTTTTAGAAGTGTGTGTGTTAGAAGTGTGTGTGTGTTAGAAGTGTGTGTGTGTGTGTGTTAGAAGTGTGTGTGTTAGAAGTGTGTGTGTGTGTTAGAAGTGTGTGTGTGTGTGTATTAGATGTGTGTGTGTGTTAGAAGTGTGTGTGTGTGTTAGAAGTGTGTGTGTGTGTGTGTGTAAGAAGTGTGTGTGTGTGTGTGTTAGAAGTGTGTGTGTGTGTGTGTTAGAAGTGTGTGTGTGTGTGTTAGAAGTGTGTGTGTGTGTTAGAAGTGTGTGTGTGTTAGAAGTGTGTGTGTGTGTGTGTTAGAAGTGTGTCTGTGTGTGTTAGAAGTGTGTGTGTGTTAGAAGTGTGTGTGTGTTAGAAGTGTGTGTGTGTGTGTGTGTTAGAAGTGTGTGTGTGTTAGAAGTGTGTGTGTGTTAGAAGTGTGTGTGTGTGTGTGTGTGTGTTAGAAGTGTGTCTGTGTGTGTTAGAAGTGTGTCTGCGTGTGTTAGAAGTGTGTCTGCGTGTGTTAGAAGTGTGTGTGTGTTAGAAGTGTGTGTGTGTTAGAAGTGTGTGTGTGTGTGTGTTAGAAGTGTGTGTGTGTGTGTGTTAGAAGTGTGTGTGTGTGTGTGTATTAGATGTGTGTGTGTGTTAGAAGTGTGTGTGTGTGTGTTAGAAGTGTGTGTGTGTGTGTGTTAGAAGTGTGTGTGTGTGTTAGAAGTGTGTGTGTGTGTGTGTGTTAGAAGTGTGTGTGTTAGAAGTGTGTGTGTGTGTTAGAAGTGTGTCTGTGTGTTAGAAGTGTGTCTGTGTGTGTGTGTTAGAAGTGTGTGTGTGTGTGTGTTAGAAGTGTGTGTGTATGTGTGTTAGAAGTGTGTGTGTGTTAGAAGTGTGTGTGTGTGTGTTAGAAGTGTGTGTGTGTGTGTTAGAAGTGTGTGTGTGTGTGTGTTAGAAGTGTGTGTGTCTGTGTGTGTTAGAAGTGTGTGTGTTAGAAGTGTGTGTGTGTGTGTTAGAAGTGTGTGTGTTAGAAGTGTGTGTGTGTGTGTGTTAGAAGTGTGTGTGTGTGTTAGAAGTGTGTGTGTGTGTGTGTATTAGATGTGTGTGTGTTAGAAGTGTGTGTGTGTTAGAAGTGTGTGTGTGTGTGTCTTAGAAGTGTGTGTGTTAGAAGTGTGTGTGTGTGTGTGTGTTAGAAGTGTGTGTGTGTGTTAGAAGTGTGTGTGTGTGTGTGTTAGAAGTGTGTGTGTGTGTTAAAAGTGTGTGTGTGTGTGTGTTAGAAGTGTGTGTGTGTGTTAAAAGTGTGTGTGTGTGTGTGTTAGAAGTGTGTGTGTGTGTTAGAAGTGTGTGTGTCTGTGTGTGTTAGAAGTGTGTGTGTTAGAAGTGTGTGTGTGTTAGAAGTGTGTGTGTGTGTGTGTTAGAAGTGTGTGTGTTAGAAGTGTGTGTGTGTGTGTGTGTTAGAAGTGTGTGTGTGTGTTAGAAGTGTGTGTGTGTGTGTGTGTGTTAGAAGTGTGTGTGTGTGTGTGTGAGAAGTGTGTGTGTTAGAAGTGTGTGTGTGTGTGTGTGTGTGTTAGAAGTGTGTGTGTGTTAGAAGTGTGTGTGTGTGTTCGAAGTGTGTGTGTGTTAGAAGTGTGTGTGTGTTAGAAGTGTGTGTGTGTGTGTGTGTTAGAAGTGTGTGTGTGTGTGTGTTAGAAGTGTGTGTGTGTGTGTTAGAAGTGTGTGTGTTAGAAGTGTTTGTGTGTTAGAAGTGTGTGTGTTAGAAGTGTGTGTGTGTTAGAAGTGTGTGTGTGTGTGTGTTAGAAGTGTGTGTGTTAGAAGTGTGTGTGTGTGTGTGTGTTAGAAGTGTGTGTGTGTGTGTTAGAAGTGTGTGTGTGTGTGTTAGAAGTGTGTGTGTGTGTATTAGAAGTGTGTGTGTTAGAAGTGTTTGTGTGTTAGAAGTGTGTGTGTGTTAGAAGTGTGTGTGTGTGTGTGTTAGGTGTGTGTGTGTGTGTTAGAAGTGTGTGTGTGTGTGTTAGAAGTGTGTGTGTGTTAGAAGTGTGTGTGTGTGTTAGAAGTGTGTGTGTGTGTGTGTGTGTATTAGAAGTGTTTGTGTGTTAGAAGTGTGTGTGTGTTAGAAGTGTGTGTGTGTGTGTGTTAGAAGTGTGTGTGTGTGTGTGTTAGAAGTGTGTGTCTGTGTGTGTTAGAAGTGTGTGTGTTAGAAGTGTGTGTGTGTTAGAAGTGTGTGTGTGTGTGTGTTAGAAGTGTGTGTGTGTGTTAGAAGTGTGTGTGTGTATTAGATGTGTGTGTGTGTTAGAAGTGTGTGTGTGTGTTAGAAGTGTGTGTGTGTGTGTGTGTGTGTGTGTTAGAAGTGTGTGTGTGTGTGTGTTAGAAGTGTGTGTGTGTGTGTGTGTTAGAAGTGTGTGTGTGTGTGTTAGAAGTGTGTGTGTGTGTTAGAAGTGTGTGTGTGTTAGAAGTGTGTCTGTGTGTGTGTGTTAGAAGTGTGTGTGTGTGTGTGTGTGTGTGTTAGAAGTGTGTGTGTGTGTGTGTGTGTTAGAAGTGTGTGTGTGTGTGTTAGAAGTGTGTCTGTGTGTGTTAGAAGTGTGTGTGTGTGTGTGTGTTAGAAGTGTGTCTGTGTGTGTTAGAAGTGTGTCTGTGTGTGTGTGTGTGTGTGTTAGAAGTGTGTGTGTGTGTGTTAGAAGTGTGTCTGTGTGTGTTAGAAGTGTGTGTGTGTTAGAAGTGTGTGTGTGTGTGTTAGAAGTGTGTCTGCGTGTGTTAGAAGTGTGTGTGTGTTAGAAGTGTGTGTGTGTGTGTGTGTTAGAAGTGTGTGTGTTAGAAGTGTGTGTGTGTGTGTTAGAAGTGTGTGTGTGTGTGTTAGAAGTGTGTGTGTGTTAGAAGTGTGTGGATGTGTGTGTGTGTTAGAAGTGTGTGTGTGTGTGTGTGTGTGTGTCTGTGTTAGAAGTGTGTGTGTGTGTGTGTTAGAAGTGTGTGTGTGTGTTAGAAGTGTGTGTGTGTGTTAGAAGTGTGTGTGTGTGTGTGTTAGAAGTGTGTGTGTGTTAGAAGTGTGTGTGTGTGTGTGTGTTAGAAGTGTGTGTGTGTGTTAGAAGTGTGTGTGTGTTAGAAGTGTGTGTGTGTGTGTGTTAGAAGTGTGTGTGTGTGTGTGTGTTAGAAGTGTGTGTGTGTTAGAAGTGTGTGTGTGTGTGTTAGAAGTGTGTGTGTGTGTGTTAGAAGTGTGTGTGTGTGTGTTAGAAGTGTGTGTGTGTGTGTGTGTTAGAAGTGTGTGTGTGTGTGTTAGAAGTGTGTGTGTGTGTGTTAGAAGTGTGTGTGTCTGTGTGTGTTAGAAGTGTGTGTTTGTTAGAAGTGTGTGTGTGTGTGTGTGTTAGAAGTGTGTGTGTTAGAAGTGTGTGTGTGTGTGTGTTAGAAGTGTGTGTGTGTGTGTGTATTAGATGTGTGTGTGTTAGAAGTGTGTGTGTGTTAGAAGTGTGTGTGTGTGTGTGTGTGTGTGTTAGAAGTGTGTGTGTGTGTTAGAAGTGTGTGTGTGTGTGTGTGTGTTAGAAGTGTGTGTGTGTGTTAAAAGTGTGTGTGTGTGTGTGTTAGAAGTGTGTGTGTGTGTTAAAAGTGTGTGTGTCTGTGTGTGTTAGAAGTGTGTGTGTTAGAAGTGTGTGTGTGTTAGAAGTGTGTGTGTGTGTGTGTTAGAAGTGTGTGTGTTAGAAGTGTGTGTGTGTGTGTGTTAGAAGTGTGTGTGTGTGTGTGTGTGTGTTAGAAGTGTGTGTGTGTGTAAGAAGTGTGTGTGAGAAGTGTGTGTGTTAGAAGTGTGTGTGTGTGTGTGTGTGTGTGTTCGAAGTGTGTGTGTGTTAGAAGTGTGTGTGTGTTAGAAGTGTGTGTGTGTGTGTGTGTGTTAGAAGTGTGTGTGTGTTTTAGAAGTGTGTGTGTGTGTGTGTTAGAAGTGTGTGTGTGTGTATTAGAAGTGTGTGTGTTAGAAGTGTGTGTGTGTTAGAAGTGTGTGTGTGTGTGTGTGTGTGTTAGAAGTGTGTGTGTGTGTGTGTTAGAAGTGTGTGTGTGCGTGTGTTAGAAGTGTGTGTGTGTGTTAGAAGTGTGTGTGTGTTAGAAGTGTGTGTGTGTGTGTGTTAGAAGTGTGTGTGTATTAGATGTGTGTGTGTGTTAGAAGTGTGTGTGTGTTAGAAGTGTGTGTGTGTGTGTGTGTTAGAAGTGTGTGTGTGTGTGTGTTAGAAGTGTGTGTGTGTGTGTGTTAGAAGTGTGTGTGTGTTAGAAGTGTGTGTGTGTGTGTTAGAAGTGTGTGTGTGTGTGTGTGTTAGAAGTGTGTGTGTGTTAGAAGTGTGTGTGCTTTAGAAGTGTGTGTGTGTGTGTGTGTGTGTGTGTTAGAAGTGTGTGTGTGTTAGAAGTGTGTGTGTTCGAAGTGTGTGTGTGTTAGAAGTGTGTGTGTGTGTGTGTGAGAAGTGTGTGTGTTAGAAGTGTGTGTGTGTTAGAAGTGTGTGTGTGTTAGAATGTGTGTGTGTGTGTGTTAGAAGTTTGTGTGTGTTAGAAGTGTGTGTGTGTGTGTTAGAAGTGTGTGTGTGTGTTAGAAGTGTGTGTGTGTGTGTGTGTTAGAAGTGTGTGTGTGTGTGTTAGAAGTGTGTGTGTGTTAGAAGTGTGTGTGTGTGTGTGTTAGAAGTGTGTGTGTGTGTGTTAGAAGTGTGTGTGTGTGTGTGTTAGAAGTGTGTGTGTGTGTGTTAGAAGTGTGTGTGTGTTAGAAGTGTGTGTGTTAGAAGTGTGTGTGTTAGAAGTGTGTGTGTGTGTGTGTTAGAAGTGTGTGTGTTAGAAGTGTGTGTTAGAAGTGTGTGTGTGTGTGTGTGTTAGAAGTGTGTGTGTGTGTAAGAAGTGTGTGTGTGTGTGTGTGTGTGTTAGAAGTGTGTGTGTGTTAGAAGTGTGTGTGTGTTAGAAGTGTGTGTGTGTGTGTGTGTTAGAAGTGTGTGTGTGTGTGTGTGTGTGTTAGAAGTGTGTGTGTGTTAGAAGTGTGTGTGTGTGTTAGAAGTGTGTGTGTGTGTTAGAAGTGTGTATGTGTGTTAGAAGTGTGTGTGTGTGTGTGTGTTAGAAGTGTGTGTGTGTGTGTGTGTTAGAAGTGTGTGTGTGTGTTAGAAGTGTGTGTGTGTGTGTTAGAAGTGTGTCTGTGTGTGTTAGAAGTGTGTGTGTTAGAAGTGTGTGTTAGAAGTGTGTGTGTGTTAGAAGTGTGTGTGTGTGTGTTTGAAGTGTGTGTGTGTGTGTGTTAGAAGTGTGTGTGTGTGTGTGTGTTAGAAGTATGTGTGTGTGTTAGAAGTGTGTGTGTGTGTGTTAGAAGTGTGTGTGTGTGTGTGTGTGTTAGAAGTGTGTGTGTGTGTATTAGATGTGTGTGTGTGTTAGAAGTGTGTGTGTGTGTGTTAGAAGTGTGTGTGTGTGTTAGAAGTGTGTGTGTGTGTTAGAAGTGTGTGTGTGTGTGTGTTAGAAGTGTGTGTGTGTGTTAGAAGTGTGTGTGTGTGTGTGTGTTAGAAGTGTGTGTGTTAGAAGTGTGTGTGTGTGTTAGAAGTGTGTCTGTGTGTTAGTAGTGTGTCTGTGTGTGTGTGTTAGAAGTGTGTGTGTGTGTGTGTTAGAAGTGTGTGTGTATGTGTGTTAGAAGTGTGTGTGTGTTAGAAGTGTGTGTGTGTGTGTGTTAGAAGTGTGTGTGTGTGTGTTAGAAGTGTGTGTGTGTGTGTGTGTGTTAGAAGTGTGTGTGTGTGTGTGTTAGAAGTGTGTGTGTCTGTGTGTGTTAGAAGTGTGTGTGTGTGTGTGTGTTAGAAGTGTGTGTGTTAGAAGTGTGTGTGTGTGTGTGTTAGAAGTGTGTGTGTGTGTTAGAAGTGTGTGTGTGTGTGTGTATTAGATGTGTGTGTGTTAGAAGTGTGTGTGTGTTAGAAGTGTGTGTGTGTGTGTCTTAGAAGTGTGTGTGTTAGAAGTGTGTGTGTGTGTGTGTGTGTTAGAAGTGTGTGTGTGTGTGTGTTAGAAGTGTGTGTGTGTGTTAAAAGTGTGTGTGTGTGTGTGTTAGAAGTGTGTGTGTGTGTTAAAAGTGTGTGTGTGTGTGTTAGAAGTGTGTGTGTGTGTTAGAAGTGTGTGTGTCTGTGTGTGTTAGAAGTGTGTGTGTTAGAAGTGTGTGTGTGTTAGAAGTGTGTGTGTGTGTGTGTTAGAAGTGTGTGTGTTAGAAGTGTGTGTGTGTGTGTGTGTGTTAGAAGTGTGTGTGTGTGTGTGTGAGAAGTGTGTGTGTTAGAAGTGTGTGTGTGTGTGTGTGTGTGTTAGAAGTGTGTGTGTGTTAGAAGTGTGTGTGTGTGTTCGAAGTGTGTGTGTGTTAGAAGTGTGTGTGTGTTAGAAGTGTGTGTGTGTGTGTGTGTTAGAAGTGTGTGTGTGTGTGTGTTAGAAGTGTGTGTGTGTGTGTTAGAAGTGTGTGTGTTAGAAGTGTTTGTGTGTTAGAAGTGTGTGTGTTAGAAGTGTGTGTGTGTTAGAAGTGTGTGTGTGTGTGTGTTAGAAGTGTGTGTGTTAGAAGTGTGTGTGTGTGTGTGTGTTAGAAGTGTGTGTGTGTGTGTTAGAAGTGTGTGTGTGTGTATTAGAAGTGTGTGTGTTAGAAGTGTTTGTGTGTTAGAAGTGTGTGTGTGTGTGTGTTAGGTGTGTGTGTTAGAATTGTTTGTTAGAAGTGTGTGTGTGTTAGAAGTGTGTGTTAGAAGTGTGTGTGTGTTAGAAGTGTGTGTGTGTGTGTGTGTATTAGAAGTGTTTGTGTGTTAGAAGTGTGTGTGTGTTAGAAGTGTGTGTGTGTGTGTGTTAGAAGTGTGTGTGTGTGTGTGTTAGAAGTGTGTGTGTCTGTGTGTGTTAGAAGTGTGTGTGTTAGAAGTGTGTGTGTGTTAGAAGTGTGTGTGTGTGTGTGTTAGAAGTGTGTGTGTGTGTTAGAAGTGTGTGTGTGTATTAGATGTGTGTGTGTGTTAGAAGTGTGTGTGTGTGTTAGAAGTGTGTGTGTGTGTGTGTGTGTTAGAAGTGTGTGTGTGTGTGTGTTAGAAGTGTGTGTGTGTGTGTTAGAAGTGTGTGTGTGTGTTAGAAGTGTGTGTGTGTTAGAAGTGTGTCTGTGTGTGTGTGTTAGAAGTGTGTGTGTGTGTGTGTGTGTGTGTTAGAAGTGTGTGTGTGTGTGTGTGTGTTAGAAGTGTGTGTGTGTGTGTTAGAAGTGTGTCTGTGTGTGTTAGAAGTGTGTGTGTGTGTGTGTGTTAGAAGTGTGTCTGTGTGTGTTAGAAGTGTGTCTGTGTGTGTGTGTGTGTGTGTTAGAAGTGTGTGTGTGTGTGTTAGAAGTGTGTCTGTGTGTGTTAGAAGTGTGTGTGTGTTAGAAGTGTGTGTGTGTGTTAGAAGTGTGTCTGTGTGTGTTAGAAGTGTGTCTGCGTGTGTTAGAAGTGTGTGTGTGTTAGAAGTGTGTGTGTGTTAGAAGTGTGTGTGTGTGTGTGTGTTAGAAGTGTGTGTGTTAGAAGTGTGTGTGTGTGTGTTAGAAGTGTGTGTGTGTGTGTTAGAAGTGTGTGTGTGTTAGAAGTGTGTGTGTGTGTGTGTGTATTAGATGTGTGTGTGTGTTAGAAGTGTGTGTGTGTGTGTGTGTGTGTGTGTCTGTGTTAGAAGTGTGTGTGTGTGTGTTAGAAGTGTGTGTGTGTGTTAGAAGTGTGTGTGTGTTAGAAGTGTGTGTGTGTGTGTGTTAGAAGTGTGTGTGTGTGTTAGAAGTGTGTGTGTGTGTGTGTGTTAGAAGTGTGTGTGTGTGTTAGAAGTGTGTGTGTGTTAGAAGTGTGTGTGTGTGTGTGTTAGAAGTGTGTGTGTGTGTGTGTGTTAGAAGTGTGTGTGTGTTAGAAGTGTGTGTGTGTGTGTGTGTGTGTGTTAGAAGTGTGTGTGTGTGTGTTAGAAGTGTGTGTGTGTGTGTGTGTTAGAAGTGTGTGTGTGTGTGTTAGAAGTGTGTGTGTGTGTGTTAGAAGTGTGTGTGTCTGTGTGTGTTAGAAGTGTGTGTTTGTTAGAAGTGTGTGTGTGTGTGTGTGTTAGAAGTGTGTGTGTTAGAAGTGTGTGTGTGTGTGTGTTAGAAGTGTGTGTGTGTGTTAGAAGTGTGTGTGTGTGTGTGTATTAGATGTGTGTGTGTTAGAAGTGTGTGTGTGTTAGAAGTGTGTGTGTGTGTGTGTGTGTGTGTTAGAAGTGTGTGTGTGTGTTAGAAGTGTGTGTGTGTGTGTGTGTGTGTTAGAAGTGTGTGTGTGTGTTAAAAGTGTGTGTGTGTGTGTGTTAGAAGTGTGTGTGTGTGTTAAAAGTGTGTGTGTCTGTGTGTGTTAGAAGTGTGTGTGTTAGAAGTGTGTGTGTGTTAGAAGTGTGTGTGTGTGTGTGTGTTAGAAGTGTGTGTGTGTGTGTGTGTGTTAGAAGTGTGTGTGTGTGTTAGAAGTGTGTGTGTGTGTGTGTGTGAGAAGTGTGTGTGTTAGAAGTGTGTGTGTGTGTGTGTGTGTGTTCGAAGTGTGTGTGTGTTAGAAGTGTGTGTGTGTTAGAAGTGTGTGTGTGTGTGTGTGTGTTAGAAGTGTGTGTGTGTTTTAGAAGTGTGTGTGTGTGTGTGTTAGAAGTGTGTGTGTGTGTATTAGAAGTGTGTGTGTTAGAAGTGTTTGTGTGTTAGAAGTGTGTGTGTGTTAGAAGTGTGTGTGTGTGTGTGTGTGTGTTAGAAGTGTGTGTGTGTGTGTGTTAGAAGTGTGTGTGTGTGTGTTAGAAGTGTGTGTGTGTGTTAGAAGTGTGTGTGTGTTAGAAGTGTGTGTGTGTGTGTGTTAGAAGTGTGTGTGTGTTAGAAGTGTGTGTGTGTGTGTGTATTAGATGTGTGTGTGTGTTAGAAGTGTGTGTGTGTGTTAGAAGTGTGTGTGTGTGTGTGTGTTAGAAGTGTGTGTGTGTGTGTGTTAGAAGTGTGTGTGTGTGTGTGTTAGAAGTGTGTGTGTGTTAGAAGTGTGTGTGTGTGTGTGTTAGAAGTGTGTGTGTGTGTGTTAGAAGTGTGTGTGTGTGTGTGTGTTAGAAGTGTGTGTGTGTTAGAAGTGTGTGTGTGTTAGAAGTGTGTGTGTGTGTGTGTGTGTGTGTTAGAAGTGTGTGTGTGTGTTAGAAGTGTGTGTGTGTTAGAAGTGTGTGTGTTCGAAGTGTGTGTGTTAGAAGTGTGTGTGTGTGTGTGTGAGAAGTGTGTGTGTTAGAAGTGTGTGTGTGTTAGAAGTGTGTGTGTGTGTTAGAAGTGTGTGTGTGTTAGAAATGTGTGTGTGTGTGTGTGTGTTAGAAGTTTGTGTGTGTTAGAAGTGTGTGTGTGTGTGTTAGAAGTGTGTGTGTGTGTTAGAAGTGTGTGTGTGTGTGTGTGTTAGAAGTGTGTGTGTGTGTGTTAGAAGTGTGTGTGTGTTAGAAGTGTGTGTGTGTGTGTGTTAGAAGTGTGTGTGTGTGTGTGTGTTAGAAGTGTGTGTGTGTGTGTTAGAAGTGTGTGTGTGTTAGAAGTGTGTGTGTTAGAAGTGTGTGTGTGTGTGTGTTAGAAGTGTGTGTGTTAGAAGTGTGTGTTAGAAGTGTGTGTGTGTGTGTGTGTTAGAAGTGTGTGTGTGTGTAAGAAGTGTGTGTGTGTGTGTGTGTGTGTTAGAAGTGTGTGTGTGTTAGAAGTGTGTGTGTGTTAGAAGTGTGTGTGTGTGTGTGTGTTAGAAGTGTGTGTGTGTGTGTGTGTGTGTTAGAAGTGTGTGTGTGTTAGAAGTGTGTGTGTGTGTTAGAAGTGTGTGTGTGTGTTAGAAGTGTGTGTGTGTGTGTGTGTTAGAAGTGTGTGTGTGTGTGTGTTAGAAGTGTGTGTGTGTGTTAGAAGTGTGTCTGTGTGTGTTAGAAGTGTGTGTGTTAGAAGTGTGTGTGTGTTAGAAGTGTGTGTGTGTGTGTTTGAAGTGTGTGTGTGTTAGAAGTGTGTGTGTGTGTGTGTGTTAGAAGTATGTGTGTGTGTTAGAAGTGTGTGTGTGTGTGTGTGTTAGAAGTGTGTGTGTGTGTGTTAGAAGTGTGTGTGTGTGTTAGAAGTGTGTGTGTGTTTGTTAGAAGTGTGTGTGTGTGTTAGAAGTGTGTGTGTGTGTGTTAGAAGTGTGTGTGTGTTAGAAGTGTGTGTGTGTTAGAAGTGTGTGTGTGTTAGAAGTGTGTCTGTGTGTGTTAGAAGTGTGTGTGTGTGTGTGTGTGTTAGAAGTGTGTGTGTGTTTTAGAAGTGTGTGTGTTAGAAGTGTGTGTGTGTTAGAAGTGTGTGTGTGTTAGAAGTGTGTGTGTTGGAAGTGTGTGTGTGTGTTAGAAGTGTGTGTGTGTGTGTGTTGGAAGTGTGTGTGTGTGTGTTAGAAGTGTGTGTGTGTTAGAAGTGTGTGTGTTAGAAGTGTGTGTGTGTTAGAAGTGTGTGTATTAGAAGTGTGTGTGTTGGAAGTGTGTGTGTGTGTTAGAAGTGTGTGTGTGTGTGTGTTGGAAGTGTGTGTGTGTGTGTTAGAAGTGTGTGTGTGTTAGAAGTGTGTGTGTTAGAAGTGTGTGTGTGTTAGAAGTGTGTGTGTGTGTGTGTTAGAAGTGTGTGTGTGTTTGTTAGAAGTGTGTGTGTTAGAAGTGTGTGTGTGTGTGTTAGAAGTGTGTGTGTGTGTTAGAAGTGTGTGTGTGTGTGTGTTAGAAGTGTGTGTGTGTTAGAAGTGTGTGTTAGAAGTGTGTGTGTGTGTGTGTGAGAAGTGTGTGTGTTAGAAGTGTGTGTGTGCGTGTGTTAGAAGTGTGTGTGTGTTAGAAGTGTGTGTGTGTGTGTGTTAGAAGTGTGTGTGTGTGTTAGAAGTTTGTGTGTGTTAGAAGTGTGTGTGTGTGTGTTAGAAGTGTGTGTGTGTGTGTGTGTTAGAAGTGTGTGTGTGTGTGTTAGAAGTGTGTGTGTGTTAGAAGTGTGTGTGTGTGTTAGAAGTGTGTGTGTGTTAGAAGTGTGTGTGTGTGTTAGAAGTGTGTGTGTGTTAAAAGTGTGTGTGTGTGTGTTAGAAGTGTGTGTGTGTGTGTTAGAAGTGTGTGTGTGTGTGTGTGTGTTAGAAGTGTGTGTGTGTGTGTTAGAAGTGTGTCTGTGTGTGTGTGTTAGAAGTGTGTGTGTGTGTGTGTGTTAGAAGTGTGTCTGTGTGTGTTAGAAGTGTGTGTGTTAGAAGTGTGTGTGTTAGAAGTGTGTGTGTGTGTGTTAGAAGTGTGTGTGTGTGTTAGAAGTGTGTGTGTGTGTGTTTGAAGTGTGTGTGTGTGTGTGTTAGAAGTGTGTGTGTGTGTGTGTGTTAGAAGTATGTGTGTGTGTTAGAAGTGTGTGTGTGTGTGTTAGAAGTGTGTGTGTGTTAGAAGTGTGTGTGTGTGTGTTAGAAGTGTGTGTGTGTGTTAGAAGTGTGTGTGTGTTTGTTAGAAGTGTGTGTGTGTGTTAGAAGTGTGTGTGTGTGTGTTAGAAGTGTGTGTGTGTGTGTTAGAGGTGTGTGTGTGGTTGTGTTAGAAGTGTGTGTGTGTTAGAAGTGTGTGTGTGTTAGAAGTGTGTCTGTGTGTGTTAGAAGTGTGTGTGTTAGAAGTGTGTGTGTGTTTGTTAGAAGTGTGTGTGTGTGTTAGAAGTGTGTGTGTGTGTGTTAGAAGTGTGTGTGTGTGTGTTAGAAGTGTGTGTGTGGTTGTGTTCGAAGTGTGTGTGTGTTAGAAGTGTGTCTGTGTGTGTTAGAAGTGTGTGTGTTAGAAGTGTGTGTGTGTTAGAAGTGTGTGTGTGTGTGTGTGTGTTAGGAGTGTGTGTGTGTTAGAAGTGTGTGTATTAGAAGTGTGTGTGTGTGTGTTAGAAGTGTGTGTGTGTGTGTGTGTTAGAAGTGTGTGTGTGTTTGTTAGAAGTGTGTGTGTTAGAAGTGTGTGTGTGTGTGTTAGAAGTGTGTGTGTGTGTGTGTTAGAAGTGTGTGTGTGTGTTAGAAGTGTGTGTGTGTTAGAAGTGTGTGTTAGAAGTGTGTGTGTGTGCGTGTGTTAGAAGTGTGTGTGTGTTAGAAGTGTGTGTGTGTGTGTGTTAGAAGTGTGTGTGTGTTAGAAGTGTGTGTGTGTGTGTGTTAGAAGTGTGTGTGTGTTAGAAATGTGTGTGTGTGTTAGAAGTGTGTGTGTGTGTGTGTGTTAGAAGTGTGTGTGTGTGTGTGTTAGAAGTGTGTGTGTGTTAGAAGTGTGTGTGTGTGTTAGAAGTGTGTGTGTGTTAGAAGTGTGTGTGTGTTAGAAGTGTGTGTGTGTTAAAGTGTGTGTGTGTGTGTTAGAAGTGTGTGTGTGTGTGTTAGAAGTGTGTGTGTGTGTGTGTGTGTTAGAAGTGTGTGTGTGTGTTAGAAGTGTGTCTGTGTGTGTGTGTTAGAAGTGTGTGTGTGTGTGTTAGAAGTGTGTCTGTGTGTGTGTGTGTTAGAAGTGTGTGTGTGTGTGTTAGAAGTGTGTGTGTGTGTGTGTTAGAAGTGTGTGTGTGTGTGTTAGAAGTGTGTGTGTGTGTGTTAGAAGTGTGTGTGTGTGTTAGAAGTGTGTGTGTGTTAGAAGTGTGTGTGTGTGTGTTAGAAGTGTGTGTGTGTTAGAAGTGTGTGTGTGTGTTAGAAGTGTGTGTGTGTTAAAGTGTGTGTGTGTGTGTTAGAAGTGTGTGTGTGTGTGTTAGAAGTGTGTGTGTGTTAAAAGTGTGTGTGTGTGTGTTAGAAGTGTGTGTGTGTGTGTGTTAGAAGTGTGTGTGTGTTAGAAGTGTGTGTGTGTGTGTGTGTTAGAAGTGTGTGTGTGTGTGTGTTAGAAGTGTGTGTGTGTGTTAGAAGTGTGTGTGTGTGTGTGTTAGAAGTGTGTGTGTGTTAGAAGTGTGTGTGTTAGAAGTGTGTGTGTGTTAGAAGTGTGTGTGTGTGTGTGTGAGAAGTGTGTGTGTGTGTGTTAGAAGTGTGTGTGTGTGTGTGTTAGAAGTGTGTGTGTGTTAGAAGTGTGTGTGTGTGTGTGTGTTAGAAGTGTGTGTGTGTGTGTGTTAGAAGTGTGTGTGTGTGTGTGTTAGAAGTGTGTGTGTGTGTGTGTTAGAAGTGTGTGTGTGTTAGAAGTGTGTGTGTTAGAAGTGTGTGTGTGTTAGAAGTGTGTGTGTGTGTGTGTGAGAAGTGTGTGTGTGTGTGTTAGAAGTGTGTGTGTGTTAGATGTGCGTGTGTGTGTGTTAGAAGTGTGTGTGTGTGTGTGTTAGAAGTGTGTGTGTGTGTGTGTGTTAGAAGTGTGTGTGTGTGTGTGTGTTAGAAGTGTGTGTGTGTGTGTGTTAGAAGTGTGTGTGTCTGTGTGTGTTAGAAGTGTGTGTGTTAGAAATGTGTGTGTGTTAGAAGTGTGTGTGTGTGTGTGTTAGAAGTGTGTGTGTGTGTGTTAGAAGTGTGTGTGTGTGTGTGTGTATTAGATGTGTGTGTGTGTTAGAAGTGTGTGTGTGTGTTAGAAGTGTGTGTGTGTGTGTGTGTTAGAAGTGTGTGTGTGTGTGTGTGTTAGAAGTGTGTGTGTGTGTGTGTGTTAGAAGTGTGTGTGTGTTAGAAGTGTGTGTGTGTGTGTGTTAGAAGTGTGTGTGTTAGAAGTGTGTGTGTGTGTGTGTGTTAGAAGTGTGTGTGTGTGTTAGAAGTGTGTGTGTGTGTGTTAGAAGTGTGTGTATGTGTATTAGAAGTGTGTGTGTTAGAAGTGTTTGTGTGTTAGAAGTGTGTGTGTGTTAGAAGTGTGTGTGTGTGTGTGTTAGAAGTGTGTGTGTGTGTGTGTTAGAAGTGTGTGTGTGTGTGTTAGAAGTGTGTGTGTTAGAATTGTTTGTGTGTTAGAAGTGTGTGTGTGTTAGAAGTATGTGTGTGTGTGTGTTAGAAGTGTGTGTTAGAAGTGTGTGTGTGTTAGAAGTGTGTGTGTGTGTGTGTGTTAGAAGTGTGTGTGTGTGTGTTAGAAGTGTGTCTGTGTGTGTTAGAAGTGTGTGTGTGTGTGTATTAGAAGTGTGTGTGTTAGAAGTGTTTGTGTGTTAGAAGTGTGTGTGTGTTAGAAGTGTGTGTGTGTGTGTGTGTGTGTTAGAAGTGTGTGTGTGTGTGTGTTAGAAGTGTGTGTGTGTTAGAAGTGTGTGTGTCTGTGTGTGTTAGAAGTGTGTGTGTTAGAAGTGTGTGTGTGTTAGAAGTGTGTGTGTGTGTGTGTTAGAAGTGTGTGTGTGTGTGTGTTAGAAGTGTGTGTGTGTGTTAGAAGTGTGTGTGTGTGTGTGTATTAGATGTGTGTGTGTGTTAGAAGTGTGTGTGTGTGTTAGAAGTGTGTGTGTGTGTGTGTGTGTTAGAAGTGTGTGTGTGTGTGTGTTAGAAGTGTGTGTGTGTGTGTGTGTGTTAGAAGTGTGTGTGTGTGTGTTAGAAGTGTGTGTGTGTGTTAGAAGTGTGTGTGTGTTAGAAGTGTGTCTGTGTGTGTGTGTTAGAAGTGTGTGTGTGTGTGTTAGAAGTGTGTGTGTGTGTTAGAAGTGTGTCTGTGTGTGTTAGAAGTGTGTGTGTGTGTGTGTGTTAGAAGTGTGTCTGTGTGTGTTAGAAGTGTGTCTGTGTGTGTTAGAAGTGTGTGTGTGTGTGTGTTAGAAGTGTGTCTGTGTGTGTTAGAAGTGTGTGTGTGTTAGAAGTGTGTGTGTGTGTTAGAAGTGTGTCTGCGTGTGTTAGAAGTGTGTGTGTGTTAGAAGTGTGTGTGTGTTAGAAGTGTGTGTGTGTGTGTGTTAGAAGTGTGTGTGTTAGAAGTGTGTGTGTGTGTGTTAGAAGTGTGTGTGTGTGTGTTAGAAGTGTGTGTGTGTTAGAAGTGTGTGTGTGTGTGTGTGTGTATTAGATGTGTGTGTGTGTTAGAAGTGTGTGTGTGTGTGTGTGTGTGTCTGTGTTAGAAGTGTGTGTGTGTATGTTAGAAGTGTGTGTGTGTGTTAGAAGTGTGTGTGTGTTAGAAGTGTGTGTGTGTGTTAGAAGTGTGTGTGTGTGTGTGTTAGAAGTGTGTGTGTGTGTGTGTGTTAGAAGTGTGTGTGTGTTAGAAGTGTGTGTGTGTTAGAAGTGTGTGTGTGTGTTAGAAGTGTGTGTGTGTTAGAAGTGTGTGTGTGTGTGTTAGAAGTGTGTGTGTGTGTTAGAAGTGTGTGTGTGTGTGTTAGAAGTGTGTGTGTGTGTGTGTGTGTTAGAAGTGTGTGTGTGTGTGTTAGAAGTGTGTGTGTGTGTGTTAGAAGTGTGTGTGTCTGTGTGTGTTAGAAGTGTGTGTGTTAGAAGTGTGTGTGTGTTAGAAGTGTGTGTGTGTGTGTGTGTTAGAAGTATGTCTGTGTGTGTTAGAAGTGTGTGTGTGTGTGTGTGTTAGAAGTGTGTCTGTGTGTGTTAGAAGTGTGTGTGTTAGAAGTGTGTGTGTTAGAAGTGTGTGTGTGTGTGTTAGAAGTGTGTGTGTGTGTTAGAAGTGTGTGTGTGTGTGTTTGAAGTGTGTGTGTGTGTGTGTTAGAAGTGTGTGTGTGTGTGTGTGTTAGAAGTATGTGTGTGTGTTAGAAGTGTGTGTGTGTGTGTTAGAAGTGTGTGTGTGTTAGAAGTGTGTGTGTGTGTGTGTGTTAGAAGTGTGTGTGTGTGTTAGAAGTGTGTGTGTGTTTGTTAGAAGTGTGTGTGTGTGTTAGAAGTGTGTGTGTGTGTGTTAGAAGTGTGTGTGTGTGTGTTAGAAGTGTGTGTGTGGTTGTGTTAGAAGTGTGTGTGTGTTAGAAGTGTGTGTGTGTTAGAAGTGTGTCTGTGTGTGTTAGAAGTGTGTGTGTTAGAAGTGTGTGTGTGTGTTAGAAGTGTGTGTGTGTGTGTTAGAAGTGTGTGTGTGTGTGTTAGAAGTGTGTGTGTGGTTGTGTTAGAAGTGTGTGTGTGTTAGAAGTGTGTCTGTGTGTGTTAGAAGTGTGTGTGTTAGAAGTGTGTGTGTGTTAGAAGTGTGTGTGTGTGTGTGTGTGTTAGGAGTGTGTGTGTGTTAGAAGTGTGTGTGTGTTAGAAGTGTGTGTATTAGAAGTGTGTGTGTGTGTGTTAGAAGTGTGTGTGTGTGTGTGTGTTAGAAGTGTGTGTGTGTTTGTTAGAAGTGTGTGTGTTAGAAGTGTGTGTGTGTGTGTTAGAAGTGTGTGTGTGTGTGTGTTAGAAGTGTGTGTGTGTGTTAGAAGTGTGTGTGTGTTAGAAGTGTGTGTTAGAAGTGTGTGTGTGTGCGTGTGTTAGAAGTGTGTGTGTGTTAGAAGTGTGTGTGTGTGTGTGTTAGAAGTGTGTGTGTGTTAGAAGTGTGTGTGTGTGTGTGTTAGAAGTGTGTGTGTGTTAGAAATGTGTGTGTGTGTTAGAAGTGTGTGTGTGTGTGTGTGTTAGAAGTGTGTGTGTGTGTGTGTTAGAAGTGTGTGTGTGTTAGAAGTGTGTGTGTGTTAGAAGTGTGTGTGTGTTAAAAGTGTGTGTGTGTGTGTTAGAAGTGTGTGTGTGTGTGTTAGAAGTGTGTGTGTGTGTGTGTGTGTTAGAAGTGTGTGTGTGTGTTAGAAGTGTGTCTGTGTGTGTGTGTTAGAAGTGTGTGTGTGTGTGTTAGAAGTGTGTCTGTGTGTGTGTGTGTTAGAAGTGTGTGTGTGTGTGTTAGAAGTGTGTGTGTGTGTGTGTTAGAAGTGTGTGTGTGTGTGTTAGAAGTGTGTGTGTGTGTGTTAGAAGTGTGTGTGTGTGTGTGTTAGAAGTGTGTGTGTGTGTGTTAGAAGTGTGTGTGTGTTAGAAGTGTGTGTGTGTGTGTTAGAAGTGTGTGTGTGTTAGAAGTGTGTGTGTGTGTTAGAAGTGTGTGTGTGTTAAAAGTGTGTGTGTGTGTGTTAGAAGTGTGTGTGTGTGTGTTAGAAGTGTGTGTGTGTTAAAAGTGTGTGTGTGTGTGTTAGAAGTGTGTGTGTGTGTGTGTTAGAAGTGTGTGTGTGTTAGAAGTGTGTGTGTGTGTGTGTGTTAGAAGTGTGTGTGTGTGTGTGTTAGAAGTGTGTGTGTGTGTTAGAAGTGTGTGTGTGTGTGTGTTAGAAGTGTGTGTGTGTTAGAAGTGTGTGTGTTAGAAGTGTGTGTGTGTTAGAAGTGTGTGTGTGTGTGTGTGAGAAGTGTGTGTGTGTGTGTTAGAAGTGTGTGTGTGTGTGTGTTAGAAGTGTGTGTGTGTTAGAAGTGTGTGTGTGTGTGTGTGTTAGAAGTGTGTGTGTGTGTGTGTTAGAAGTGTGTGTGTGTGTTAGAAGTGTGTGTGTGTGTGTGTTAGAAGTGTGTGTGTGTTAGAAGTGTGTGTGTTAGAAGTGTGTGTGTGTTAGAAGTGTGTGTGTGTGTGTGTGAGAAGTGTGTGTGTGTGTGTTAGAAGTGTGTGTGTGTTAGAAGTGTGTGTGTGTTAGATGTGCGTGTGTGTGTGTTAGAAGTGTGTGTGTGTGTGTGTTAGAAGTGTGTGTGTGTGTGTGTGTTAGAAGTGTGTGTGTGTGTGTGTGTTAGAAGTGTGTGTGTGTGTGTGTGTTAGAAGTGTGTGTGTGTGTGTGTTAGAAGTGTGTGTGTCTGTGTGTGTTAGAAGTGTGTGTGTTAGAAATGTGTGTGTGTTAGAAGTGTGTGTGTGTGTGTTAGAAGTGTGTGTGTGTGTGTTAGAAGTGTGTGTGTGTGTGTATTAGATGTGTGTGTGTGTTAGAAGTGTGTGTGTGTGTTAGAAGTGTGTGTGTGTGTGTGTGTGTTAGAAGTGTGTGTGTGTGTGTGTTAGAAGTGTGTGTGTGTGTGTGTGTTAGAAGTGTGTGTGTGTTAGAAGTGTGTGTGTGTGTGTGTTAGAAGTGTGTGTGTTAGAAGTGTGTGTGTGTGTGTGTGTTAGAAGTGTGTGTGTGTGTTAGAAGTGTGTGTGTGTGTGTTAGAAGTGTGTGTATGTGTATTAGAAGTGTGTGTGTTAGAAGTGTTTGTGTGTTAGAAGTGTGTGTGTGTTAGAAGTGTGTGTGTGTGTGTGTTAGAAGTGTGTGTGTGTGTGTGTTAGAAGTGTGTGTGTGTGTGTTAGAAGTGTGTGTGTTAGAATTGTTTGTGTGTTAGAAGTGTGTGTGTGTTAGAAGTATGTGTGTGTGTGTGTTAGAAGTGTGTGTTAGAAGTGTGTGTGTGTTAGAAGTGTGTGTGTGTGTGTGTGTTAGAAGTGTGTGTGTGTGTGTTAGAAGTGTGTCTGTGTGTGTTAGAAGTGTGTGTGTGTGTGTATTAGAAGTGTGTGTGTTAGAAGTGTTTGTGTGTTAGAAGTGTGTGTGTGTTAGAAGTGTGTGTGTGTGTGTGTGTGTGTTAGAAGTGTGTGTGTGTGTGTGTTAGAAGTGTGTGTGTGTTAGAAGTGTGTGTGTCTGTGTGTGTTAGAAGTGTGTGTGTTAGAAGTGTGTGTGTGTTAGAAGTGTGTGTGTGTGTGTGTTAGAAGTGTGTGTGTGTGTGTGTTAGAAGTGTGTGTGTGTGTTAGAAGTGTGTGTGTGTGTGTGTGTATTAGATGTGTGTGTGTGTTAGAAGTGTGTGTGTGTGTTAGAAGTGTGTGTGTGTGTGTGTGTGTTAGAAGTGTGTGTGTGTGTGTGTTAGAAGTGTGTGTGTGTGTGTGTGTGTTAGAAGTGTGTGTGTGTGTGTTAGAAGTGTGTGTGTGTGTTAGAAGTGTGTGTGTGTTAGAAGTGTGTCTGTGTGTGTGTGTTAGAAGTGTGTGTGTGTGTGTTAGAAGTGTGTGTGTGTGTTAGAAGTGTGTCTGTGTGTGTTAGAAGTGTGTGTGTGTGTGTGTGTTAGAAGTGTGTCTGTGTGTGTTAGAACTGTGTCTGTGTGTGTTAGAAGTGTGTGTGTGTGTGTGTTAGAAGTGTGTCTGTGTGTGTTAGAAGTGTGTGTGTGTTAGAAGTGTGTGTGTGTGTTAGAAGTGTGTCTGCGTGTGTTAGAAGTGTGTGTGTGTTAGAAGTGTGTGTGTGTTAGAAGTGTGTGTGTGTGTGTGTTAGAAGTGTGTGTGTTAGAAGTGTGTGTGTGTGTGTTAGAAGTGTGTGTGTGTGTGTTAGAAGTGTGTGTGTGTTAGAAGTGTGTGTGTGTGTGTGTGTGTGTGTGTGTATTAGATGTGTGTGTGTGTTAGAAGTGTGTGTGTGTGTGTGTGTGTGTCTGTGTTAGAAGTGTGTGTGTGTATGTTAGAAGTGTGTGTGTGTGTTAGAAGTGTGTGTGTGTTAGAAGTGTGTGTGTGTGTTAGAAGTGTGTGTGTGTGTGTGTTAGAAGTGTGTGTGTGTGTGTGTGTTAGAAGTGTGTGTGTGTTAGAAGTGTGTGTGTGTGTTAGAAGTGTGTGTGTGTTAGAAGTGTGTGTGTGTGTTAGAAGTGTGTGTGTGTTAGAAGTGTGTGTGTGTGTGTTAGAAGTGTGTGTGTGTGTTAGAAGTGTGTGTGTGTGTGTTAGAAGTGTGTGTGTGTGTGTGTGTGTTAGAAGTGTGTGTGTGTGTGTTAGAAGTGTGTGTGTGTGTGTTAGAAGTGTGTGTGTCTGTGTGTGTTAGAAGTGTGTGTGTTAGAAGTGTGTGTGTGTTAGAAGTGTGTGTGTGTGTGTGTGTTAGAAGTGTGTGTGTTAGAAGTGTGTGTGTGTGTGTGTTAGAAGTGTGTGTGTGTGTTAGAAGTGTGTGTGTGTGTGTGTTAGAAGTGTGTGTGTGTTAGAAGTGTGTGTGTGTGTGTCTTAGAAGTGTGTGTGTTAGAAGTGTGTGTGTGTGTGTGTGTGTGTTAGAAGTGTGTGTGTGTGTTAAAAGTGTGTGTCTGTGTGTGTTAGAAGTGTGTGTGTTAGAAGTGTGTGTGTGTGTGTGTTAGAAGTGTGTGTGTTAGAAGTGTGTTAGAAGTGTGTGTGTGTGTTAGAAATGTGTGTGTGTGTGTGTGTGTTAGAAGTGTGTGTGTGTGTTAGAAGTGTGTGTGT
Source organism: Telmatherina bonti (assembly GCF_933228915.1). Taxonomy (NCBI): domain Eukaryota; kingdom Metazoa; phylum Chordata; class Actinopteri; order Atheriniformes; family Telmatherinidae; genus Telmatherina; species Telmatherina bonti. The sequence continues at coordinate 1,974,580 of NC_136625.1, read as the reverse complement.
GTGTGTGTGTGAGAAGTGTGTGTGTGTGTGTGTGTGTTAGAAGTGTGTGTGTGTGTTCGAAGTGTGTGTGTGTTAGAAGTGTGTGTGTGTTAGAAGTGTGTGTGTGTGTGTGTGTTAGAAGTGTGTGTGTGTTTTAGAAGTGTGTGTGTGTGTGTGTTAGAAGTGTGTGTGTGTGTATTAGAAGTGTGTGTGTTAGAAGTGTGTGTGTGTTAGAAGTGTGTGTGTGTGTGTGTGTGTTAGAAGTGTGTGTGTGTGTGTGTTAGAAGTGTGTGTGTGTGTGTTAGAAGTGTGTGTGTCTGTGTGTTTTAGAAGTGTGTGTGTTAGAAGTGTGTGTGTTAGAAGTGTGTGTGTGTTAGAAGTGTGTGTGTGTGTTAGAAGTGTGTGTGTGTGTGTGTGTGTGTGTTAGAAGTGTGTGTGTGTGTGTGTTAGAAGTGTGTGTGTGTGTGTTAGAAGTGTGTGTGTGTTAGAAGTGTGTGTGTGTGTGTGGTTAGAAGTGTGTCTGTGTGTGTTAGAAGTGTGTGTGTGTTAGAAGTGTGTGTGTGTTAGAAGTGTGTGTGTGTGTGTGTGTTAGAAGTGTGTGTGTGTTAGAAGTGTGTGTGTGTGTGTGTGTGTGTGTTAGAAGTGTGTGTGTGTGTTAGAAGTGTGTGTGTGTTAGAAGTGTGTGTGTTCGAAGTGTGTGTGTGTTAGAAGTGTGTGTGTGTGTGTGTGAGAAGTGTGTGTGTTAGAAGTGTGTGTGTGCGTGTGTTAGAAGTGTGTGTGTGTTAGAAGTGTGTGTGTTAGAAGTGTGTGTGTTAGAAGTGTGTGTGTGTGTGTGTGTTAGAAGTGTGTGTGTGTGTGTGTGTTAGAAGTGTGTGTGTGTGTTAGAAGTGTGTGTGTGTGTGTGTGTTAGAAGTGTGTGTGTGTTAGAAGTGTGTGTGTGTGTGTGTTAGAAGTGTGTGTGTGTGTGTGTTAGAAGTGTGTGTGTGTTAGAAGTGTGTGTGTTAGAAGTGTGTGTGTGTGTGTTAGAAGTGTGTGTGTTAGAAGTGTGTGTGTGTGTGTGTTAGAAGTGTGTGTTAGAAGTGTGTGTGTGTGTGTGTTAGAAGTGTGTGTGTTAGAAGTGTGTGTGTTAGAAGTGTGTGTTAGAAGTGTGTGTGTGTGTGTGTGTGTTAGAAGTGTGTGTGTGTGTGTGTTAGAAGTGTGTGTGTGTTAGAAGTGTGTGTGTGTGTGTGTTAGAAGTGTGTGTGTGTGTGTGTGTGTTAGAAGTGTGTGTGTGTTAGAAGTGTGTGTGTGTGTGTTAGAAGTGTGTGTGTGTGTTAGAAGTGTGTGTGTGTGTTAGAAGTGTGTATGTGTGTTAGAAGTGTGTGTGTGTGTGTGTGTTAGAAGTGTGTGTGTGTGTGTGTGTTAGAAGTGTGTGTGTGTGTTAGAAGTGTGTGTGTGTGTGTTAGAAGTGTGTCTGTGTGTGTTAGAAGTGTGTGTGTTAGAAGTGTGTGTGTTAGAAGTGTGTGTTAGAAGTGTGTGTGTGTGTGTTAGAAGTGTGTGTGTGTGTTAGAAGTGTGTGTGTGTGTGTTTGAAGTGTGTGTGTGTGTGTGTTAGAAGTGTGTGTTTGTGTGTGTGTTAGAAGTATGTGTGTGTGTTAGAAGTGTGTGTGTGTGTGTTAGAAGTGTGTCTGCGTGTGTTAGAAGTGTGTGTGTGTTAGAAGTGTGTGTGTGTGTGTGTGTTAGAAGTGTGTGTGTTAGAAGTGTGTCTGCGTGTGTTAGAAGTGTGTGTGTGTTAGAAGTGTGTGTGTGTTAGAAGTGTGTGTGTGTGTGTGTGTTAGAAGTGTGTGTGTTAGAAGTGTGTGTGTGTGTGTGTTAGAAGTGTGTGTGTGTGTGTTAGAAGTGTGTGTGTGTGTGTGTATTAGATGTGTGTGTGTGTTAGAAGTGTGTGTGTGTGTGTCTGTGTTAGAAGTGTGTGTGTGTGTGTTAGAAGTGTGTGTGTGTGTTAGAAGTGTGTGTGTGTGTGTGTGTGTTAGAAGTGTGTGTGTGTGTGTTAGAAGTGTGTGTGTGTGTGTTAGAAGTGTGTGTGTCTGTGTGTGTTAGAAATGTGTGTGTGTTAGAAGTGTGTGTGTGTGTGTGTGTGTTAGAAGTGTGTGTGTGTTTTAGAAGTGTGTGTGTTAGAAGTGTGTGTGTGTTAGAAGTGTGTGTGTGTTAGAAGTGTGTGTGTTAGGTGTGTGTGTGTGTTAGAAGTGTGTGTGTGTGTGTGTGTGTGTTGGAAGTGTGTGTGTGTGTGTTAGAAGTGTGTGTGTTAGAAGTGTGTGTGTGTTAGAAGTGTGTGTATTAGAAGTGTGTGTGTGTGTGTTAGAAGTGTGTGTGTGTGTGTGTGTAGAAGTGTGTGTGTGTTTGTTAGAAGTGTGTGTGTTAGAAGTGTGTGTGTGTGTGTGTGTGTGTGTTAGAAGTGTGTGTGTGTGTGTGTTAGAAGTGTGTGTGTGTGTTAGAAGTGTGTGTGTGTTAGAAGTGTGTGTTAGAAGTGTGTGTGTGTTAGAAGTGTGTGTGTGCGTGTGTTAGAAGTGTGTGTGTGTTAGAAGTGTGTGTGTGTGTGTGTTAGAAGTGTGTCTGTGTTAGAAATGTGTGTGTGTGTTAGAAGTGTGTGTGTGTTAGAAGTTTGTGTGTGTTAGAAGTGTGTGTGTGTGTGTTAGAAGTGTGTGTGTGTGTGTGTGTTAGAAGTGTGTGTGTGTGTGTTAGAAGTGTGTGTGTGTGTGTTAGAAGTGTGTGTGTGTGTGTTAGAAGTGTGTGTGTGTGTGTTAGAAGTGTGTCTGTGTGTGTGTGTTAGAAGTGTGTGTGTGTGTGTTAGAAGTGTGTCTGTGTGTGTGTGTTAGAAGTGTGTGTGTGTGTGTTAGAAGTGTGTGTGTGTGTGTGTTAGAAGTGTGTGTGTGTGTGTGTTAGAAGAGTGTGTGTGTGTGTTAGAAGTGTGTGTGTGTTAGAAGTGTGTGTGTGTGTGTTAGAAGTGTGTGTGTGTTAGAAGTGTGTGTGTGTTAAAAGTGTGTGTGTGTGTGTTAGAAGTGTGTGTGTGTGTGTGTTAGAAGTGTGTGTGTGTGTTAGAAGTGTGTGTGTGTGTGTGTTAGAAGTGTGTGTGTTAGAAGTGTGTGTGTGTTAGAAGTGTGTGTGTGTGTGTGTGAGAAGTGTGTGTGTGTGTGTTAGAAGTGTGTGTGTGTTAGAAGTGCGTGTGTGTGTGTGTAAGAAGTGTGTGTGTGTGTGTTAGAAGTGTGTGTGTGTGTGTGTGTTAGAAGTGTGTGTGTGTGTGTTAGAAGTGTGTGTGTTAGAAGTGTGTGTGTGTGTGTTAGAAGTGTGTGTGTGTGTGTGTGTTAGAAGTGTGTGTGTGTGTGTGTGTTAGAAGTGTGTGTGTGTGTGTGTTAGAAGTGTGTGTGTCTGTGTGTGTTAGAAGTGTGTGTGTTAGAAGTGTGTGTGTGTTAGAAGTGTGTGTGTGTGTGTGTTAGAAGTGTGTGTGTGTGTGTTAGAAGTGTGTGTGTGTGTGTGTGTATTAGATGTGTGTGTGTGTTAGAAGTGTGTGTGTGTGTTAGAAGTGTGTGTGTGTGTGTGTGTGTTAGAAGTGTGTGTGTGTGTGTGTTAGAAGTGTGTGTGTGTGTGTGTTAGAAGTGTGTGTGTGTTAGAAGTGTGTGTGTGTTAGAAGTGTGTCTGTGTGTGTGTGTTAGAAGTGTGTGTGTGTGTGTGTGTGTGTTAGAAGTGTGTGTGTGTGTGTGTGTGTTAGAAGTGTGTGTGTGTGTTAGAAGTGTGTCTGTGTGTGTTAGAAGTGTGTGTGTGTGTGTGTGTTAGAAGTGTGTCTGTGTGTGTTAGAAGTGTGTCTGTGTGTGTTAGAAGTGTGTGTGTGTGTGTGTTAGAAGTGTGTGTGTGTGTGTTAGAAGTGTGTCTGTGTGTGTTAGAAGTGTGTGTGTGTTAGAAGTGTGTGTGTGTGTTAGAAGTGTGTGTGTGTGTGTTAGAAGTGTGTGTGTGTTAGAAGTGTGTGTGTGTGTGTGTGTGTGTATTAGATGTGTGTGTGTGTTAGAAGTGTGTGTGTGTGTGTGTGTGTGTCTGTGTTAGAAGTGTGTGTGTGTGTGTGTTAGAAGTGTGTGTGTGTGTTAGAAGTGTGTGTGTGTTTGTTAGAAGTGTGTGTGTGTGTTAGAAGTGTGTGTGTGTGTGTTAGAAGTGTGTGTGTGTGTTAGAAGTGTGTGTGTGTGTGTTAGAAGTGTGTGTGTGGTTGTGTTAGAAGTGTGTGTGTGTTAGAAGTGTGTCTGTGTGTGTTAGAAGTGTGTGTGTTAGAAGTGTGTGTGTGTGTGTGTGTGTGTTAGAAGTGTGTGTGTGTTTTAGAAGTGTGTGTGTTAGAAGTGTGTGTGTGTTAGGTGTGTGTGTGTGTTAGAAGTGTGTGTGTGTGTGTGTTGGAAGTGTGTGTGTGTGTGTTAGAAGTGTGTGTGTGTGTTAGAAGTGTGTGTGTTAGAAGTGTGTGTGTGTTAGAAGTGTGTGTATTAGAAGTGTGTGTGTGTGTGTTAGAAGTGTGTGTGTGTTTGTTAGAAGTGTGTGTGTTAGAAGTGTGTGTGTGTGTTAGAAGTGTGTGTGTGTGTGTGTTAGAAGTGTGTGTGTGTGTTAGAAGTGTGTGTGTGTTAGAAGTGTGTGTTAGAAGTGTGTGTGTGTTAGAAGTGTGTGTGTGTGTGTGTGAGAAGTGTGTGTGTTAGAAGTGTGTGTGTGCGTGTGTTAGAAGTGTGTGTGTGTTAGAAGTGTGTGTGTGTGTGTGTTAGAAGTGTGTGTGTGTTAGAAATGTGTGTGTGTGTTAGAAGTGTGTGTGTGTTAGAAGTTTGTGTGTGTTAGAAGTGTGTGTGTGTGTGTTAGAAGTGTGTGTGTGTGTTAGAAGTGTGTGTGTGTTAAAGTGTGTGTGTGTGTGTTAGAAGTGTGTGTGTGTGTGTTAGAAGTGTGTGTGTGTTAAAGTGTGTGTGTGTGTGTTAGAAGTGTGTGTGTGTTAAAAGTGTGTGTGTGTGTGTTAGAAGTGTGTGTGTGTGTGTGTTAGAAGTGTGTGTGTGTGTGTTAGAAGTGTGTGTGTGTGTTAGAAGTGTGTGTGTGTGTGTGTTAGAAGTGTGTGTGTGTTAGAAGTGTGTGTGTTAGAAGTGTGTGTGTGTTAGAAGTGTGTGTGTGTGTGTGTGAGAAGTGTGTGTGTGTGTGTTAGAAGTGTGTGTGTGTTAGAAGTGCGTGTGTGTGTGTTAGAAGTGTGTGTGTGTGTGTGTTAGAAGTGTGTGTGTGTGTGTGTGTTAGAAGTGTGTGTGTGTGTGTTAGAAGTGTGTGTGTTAGAAGTGTGTGTGTGTGTGTTAGAAGTGTGTGTGTGTTAGAAGTGTGTGTGTGTTAGAAGTGTGTGTGTGTGTGTGTGAGAAGTGTGTGTGTTAGAAGTGTGTGTGTGTGTGTGTGTGTGTGTTAGAAGTGTGTGTGTGTTAGAAGTGTGTGTGTGTGTTAGAAGTGTGTGTGTGTGTGTTAGAAGTGTGTGTGTGTGTGTTAGAAGTGTGTGTGTTAGAATTGTTTGTGTGTTAGAAGTGTGTGTGTGTTAGAAGTGTGTGTGTGTGTGTGTGTGTGTTAGAAGTGTGTGTGTTAGAAGTGTGTGTGTGTTAGAAGTGTGTGTGTGTGTGTGTTAGAAGTGTGTGTGTGTGTGTTAGAAGTGTGTCTGTGTGTGTTAGAAGTGTGTGAGTGTGTGTATTAGAAGTGTGTGTGTTAGAAGTGTTTGTGTGTTAGAAGTGTTTGTGTGTTAGAAGTGTGTGTGTGTTAGAAGTGTGTGTGTGTGTGTGTGTGTAAGAAGTGTGTGTGTGTGTGTGTTAGAAGTGTGTGTGTGTGTGTGTTAGAAGTGTGTGTGTCTGTGTGTGTTAGAAGTGTGTGTGTTAGAAGTGTGTGTGTGTGTGTGTGTTAGAAGTGTGTGTGTGTGTGTTAGAAGTGTGTGTGTGTGTTAGAAGTGTGTGTGTGTGTGTGTTTAGATGTGTGTGTGTGTTAGAAGTGTGTGTGTGTGTTAGAAGTGTGTGTGTGTGTGTGTGTGTTAGAAGTGTGTGTGTGTGTGTGTTAGAAGTGTGTGTGTGTGTGTTAGAAGTGTGTGTGTGTGTGTGTTAGAAGTGTGTGTGTGTGTGTTAGAAGTGTGTCTGTGTGTGTGTGTTAGAAGTGTGTGTGTGTGTGTGTGTGTGTTAGAAGTGTGTGTGTGTGTGTTAGAAGTGTGTGTGTGTGTGTTAGAAGTGTGTCTGTGTGTGTTAGAAGTGTGTGTGTGTGTGTGTGTTAGAAGTGTGTGTGTGTGTGTGTTAGAAGTGTGTGTGTGTGTGTGTTAGAAGTGTGTGTGTGTGTGTTAGAAGTGTGTGTGTGTTAGAAGTGTGTGTGTGTTAGAAGTGTGTCTGTGTGTGTTAGAAGTGTGTCTGCGTGTGTTAGAAGTGTGTCTGCGTGTGTTAGAAGTGTGTGTGTGTTAGAAGTGTGTGTGTGTGTGTGTGTTAGAAGTGTGTGTGTGTGTTAGAAGTGTGTGTGTGTTAGAAGTGTGTGTGTGTGTGTGTATTAGATGTGTGTGTGTGTTAGAAGTGTGTGTATTAGATGTGTGTGTGTCTGTGTTAGAAGTGTGTGTGTGTGTGTTAGAAGTGTGTGTGTGTGTTAGAAGTGTGTGTGTGTGTGTGTTAGAAGTGTGTGTGTGTGTTAGAAGTGTGTGTGTGTGTGTGTTAGAAGTGTGTGTGTGTTAGAAGTGTGTCTGTGTGTTAGAAGTGTGTCTGTGTGTGTGTGTTAGAAGTGTGTGTGTGTGTGTGTTAGAAGTGTGTGTGTATGTGTGTTAGAAGTGTGTGTGTGTTAGAAGTGTGTGTGTGTGTGTTAGAAGTGTGTGTGTGTGTTAGAAGTGTGTGTGTGTGTTAGAAGTGTGTGTGTGTGTGTTAGAAGTGTGTGTGTGTGTGTGTGTGTTAGAAGTGTGTGTGTGTGTGTTAGAAGTGTGTGTGTGTGTGTGTTAGAAGTGTGTGTGTCTGTGTGTGTTAGAAGTGTGTGTGTTAGAAGTGTGTGTGTGTTAGAAGTGTGTGTGTGTGTGTGTGTTAGAAGTGTGTGTGTGTGTGTGTTAGAAGTGTGTGTGTGTGTTAGAAGTGTGTGTGTGTGTGTGTATTAGATGTGTGTGTGTTAGAAGTGTGTGTGTTAGAAGTGTGTGTGTGTGTGTGTGTCTTAGAAGTGTGTGTGTTAGAAGTGTGTGTGTGTGTGTGTTAGAAGTGTGTGTGTGTGTTAGAAGTGTGTGTGTGTGTGTGTGTTAGAAGTGTGTGTGTGTGTTAAAAGTGTGTGTGTGTGTGTTAGAAGTGTGTGTGTGTGTTAAAAGTGTGTGTGTGTGTGTGTTAGAAGTGTGTGTGTGTGTTAGAAGTGTGTGTGTCTGTGTGTGTTAGAAGTGTGTGTGTTAGAAGTGTGTGTGTGTTAGAAGTGTGTGTGTGTGTGTGTGTTAGAAGTGTGTGTGTTAGAAGTGTGTGTGTGTGTGTGTTAGAAGTGTGTGTGTGTGTGTGTGTGTTAGAAGTGTGTGTGTGTGTTCGAAGTGTGTGTGTGTGTGTGTGTGTGAGAAGTGTGTGTGTGTGTGTTAGAAGTGTGTGTGTGTTAGAAGTGTGTGTGTGTGTGTTCGAAGTGTGTGTGTGTTAGAAGTGTGTGTGTGTTAGAAGTGTGTGTGTGTGTGTGTGTTAGAAGTGTGTGTGTGTGTGTTAGAAGTGTGTGTGTGTGTGTTAGAAGTGTGTGTGTGTGTATTAGAAGTGTGTGTGTTAGAAGTGTTTGTGTGTTAGAAGTGTGTGTGTGTTAGAAGTGTGTGTGTGTGTGTGTGTTAGAAGTGTGTGTGTGTGTGTGTTAGAAGTGTGTGTGTGTGTGTTAGAAGTGTGTGTGTGTGTTAGAAGTGTGTGTGTGTGTGTGTTAGAAGTCTGTGTGTGTGTTAGAAGTGTGCGTGTTAGAAGTGTGTGTGTGTGTGTTAGAAGTGTGTGTGTTAGAAGTGTGTGTGTGTGTGTTAGAAGTGTGTGTGTGTGTTAGAAGTGTGTGTGTGTGTGTGTTAGAAGTGTGTGTGTGTGTTAGAAGTGTGTGTGTGTTAGAAGTGTGTGTTAGAAGTGTGTGTGTGTTAGAAGTGTGTGTGTGTGTGTGTGAGAAGTGTGTGTGTTAGAAGTGTGTGTGTGCGTGTGTTAGAAGTGTGTGTGTGTTAGAAGTGTGTGTGTGTGTGTGTTAGAAGTGTGTGTGTGTTAGAAATGTGTGTGTGTGTTAGAAGTGTGTGTGTGTTAGAAGTTTGTGTGTGTTAGAAGTGTGTGTGTGTGTGTTAGAAGTGTGTGTGTGTGTTAAAAGTGTGTGTGTGTGTGTTAGAAGTGTGTGTGTGTGTGTTAGAAGTGTGTGTGTGTTAAAAGTGTGTGTGTGTGTGTTAGAAGTGTGTGTGTGTGTGTTAGAAGTGTGTGTGTGTTAAAAGTGTGTGTGTGTGTGTTAGAAGTGTGTGTGTGTGTTAGAAGTGTGTGTGTGTGTGTGTTAGAAGTGTGTGTGTGTTAGAAGTGTGTGTGTTAGAAGTGTGTGTGTGTTAGAAGTGTGTGTGTGTGTGTGTGAGAAGTGTGTGTGTGTGTGTTAGAAGTGTGTGTGTGTGTGTTAGAAGTGTGTGTGTGTGTGTGTTAGAAGTGTGTGTGTGTGTGTTAGAAGTGTGTGTGTGTGTGTGTGTTAGAAGTGTGTGTGTGTGTGTTAGAAGTGTGTGTGTTAGAAGTGTGTGTGTGTGTGTTAGAAGTGTGTGTGTGTGTGTGTTAGAAGTGTGTGTGTGTTAGAAGTGTGTGTGTGTGTGTGTGAGAAGTGTGTGTGTTAGAAGTGTGTGTGTGTGTGTGTGTGTGTGTTAGAAGTGTGTGTGTGTGTGTTAGAAGTGTGTGTGTGTGTTAGAAGTGTGTGTGTGTGTGTTAGAAGTGTGTGTGTGTGTGTTAGAAGTGTGTGTGTTAGAATTGTTTGTGTGTTAGAAGTGTGTGTGTGTTAGAAGTGTGTGTGTGTGTGTGTGTGTGTTAGAAGTGTGTGTGTTAGAAGTGTGTGTGTGTTAGAAGTGTGTGTGTGTGTGTGTTAGAAGTGTGTGTGTGTGTGTTAGAAGTGTGTCTGTGTGTGTTAGAAGTGTGTGAGTGTGTGTATTAGAAGTGTGTGTGTTAGAAGTGTTTGTGTGTTAGAAGTGTGTGTGTGTTAGAAGTGTGTGTGTGTGTGTGTGTGTGTAAGAAGTGTGTGTGTGTGTGTGTTAGAAGTGTGTGTGTGTGTGTGTTAGAAGTGTGTGTGTCTGTGTGTGTTAGAAGTGTGTGTGTTAGAAGTGTGTGTGTGTTAGAAGTGTGTGTGTGTGTGTGTTAGAAGTGTGTGTGTGTGTGTTAGAAGTGTGTGTGTGTGTTAGAAGTGTGTGTGTGTGTGTGTATTAGATGTGTGTGTGTGTTAGAAGTGTGTGTGTGTGTTAGAAGTGTGTGTGTGTGTGTGTGTGTTAGAAGTGTGTGTGTGTGTGTTAGAAGTGTGTGTGTGTGTGTGTGTTAGAAGTGTGTGTGTGTGTGTGTTAGAAGTGTGTGTGTGTGTGTTAGAAGTGTGTGTGTGTTAGAAGTGTGTCTGTGTGTGTGTGTTAGAAGTGTGTGTGTGTGTGTGTGTGTGTTAGAAGTGTGTGTGTGTGTGTGTGTGTTAGAAGTGTGTGTGTGTGTTAGAAGTGTGTCTGTGTGTGTTAGAAGTGTGTGTGTGTGTGTGTGTTAGAAGTGTGTCTGTGTGTGTTAGAAGTGTGTCTGTGTGTGTTAGAAGTGTGTGTGTGTGTGTGTTAGAAGTGTGTGTGTGTGTGTTAGAAGTGTGTCTGTGTGTGTTAGAAGTGTGTGTGTGTTAGAAGTGTGTGTGTGTTAGAAGTGTGTCTGTGTGTGTTAGAAGTGTGTCTGCGTGTGTTAGAAGTGTGTGTGTGTTAGAAGTGTGTGTGTGTTAGAAGTGTGTGTGTGTGTGTGTGTTAGAAGTGTGTGTGTTAGAAGTGTGTGTGTGTGTGTGTTAGAAGTGTGTGTGTGTGTGTTAGAAGTGTGTGTGTGTTAGAAGTGTGTGTGTGTGTGTGTATTAGATGTGTGTGTGTGTTAGAAGTGTGTGTGTGTGTGTGTGTGTCTGTGTTAGAAGTGTGTGTGTGTGTGTTAGAAGTGTGTGTGTGTGTTAGAAGTGTGTGTGTGTGTTAGAAGTGTGTGTGTGTGTGTGTTAGAAGTGTGTGTGTGTGTTAGAAGTGTGTGTGTGTGTGTGTGTTAGAAGTGTGTGTGTGTTAGAAGTGTGTCTGTGTGTTAGAAGTGTGTCTGTGTGTGTGTGTTAGAAGTGTGTGTGTGTGTGTGTTAGAAGTGTGTGTGTATGTGTGTTAGAAGTGTGTGTGTGTTAGAAGTGTGTGTGTGTGTGTTAGAAGTGTGTGTGTGTGTTAGAAGTGTGTGTGTGTTAGAAGTGTGTGTGTGTGTTAGAAGTGTGTGTGTGTGTGTTAGAAGTGTGTGTGTCTGTGTGTGTTAGAAGTGTGTGTGTTAGAAGTGTGTGTGTGTTAGAAGTGTGTGTGTGTGTGTGTGTTAGAAGTGTGTGTGTGTGTGTGTTAGAAGTGTGTGTGTGTGTTAGAAGTGTGTGTGTGTGTGTGTATTAGATGTGTGTGTGTTAGAAGTGTGTGTGTGTTAGAAGTGTGTGTGTGTGTGTGTGTCTTAGAAGTGTGTGTGTTAGAAGTGTGTGTGTGTGTGTGTTAGAAGTGTGTGTGTGTGTTAGAAGTGTGTGTGTGTGTGTGTGTTAGAAGTGTGTGTGTGTGTTAAAAGTGTGTGTGTGTGTGTGTGTTAGAAGTGTGTGTGTGTGTTAAAAGTGTGTGTGTGTGTGTGTTAGAAGTGTGTGTGTGTGTTAGAAGTGTGTGTGTCTGTGTGTGTTAGAAGTGTGTGTGTTAGAAGTGTGTGTGTGTTAGAAGTGTGTGTGTGTGTGTGTTAGAAGTGTGTGTGTTAGAAGTGTGTGTGTGTGTGTGTTAGAAGTGTGTGTGTGTGTTAGAAGTGTGTGTGTGTGTGTGTGTTAGAAGTGTGTGTGTGTGTTAGAAGTGTGTGTGTGTGTGTGTGTGTGAGAAGTGTGTGTGTTAGAAGTGTGTGTGTGTGTGTTAGAAGTGTGTGTGTGTTAGAAGTGTGTGTGTGTGTTCGAAGTGTGTGTGTGTTAGAAGTGTGTGTGTGTTAGAAGTGTGTGTGTGTGTGTGTGTTAGAAGTGTGTGTGTGTGTGTTAGAAGTGTGTGTGTGTGTGTTAGAAGTGTGTGTGTGTGTATTAGAAGTGTGTGTGTTAGAAGTGTTTGTGTGTTAGAAGTGTGTGTGTGTTAGAAGTGTGTGTGTGTGTGTGTGTTAGAAGTGTGTGTGTGTGTGTGTTAGAAGTGTGTGTGTGTGTGTTAGAAGTGTGTGTGTTAGAATTGTTTGTGTGTTAGAAGTGTGTGTGTGTTAGAAGTGTGTGTGTGTGTGTGTGTTAGAAGTGTGTGTTAGAAGTGTGTGTGTGTTAGAAGTGTGTGTGTGTGTGTGTGTTAGAAGTGTGTGTGTGTGTGTTAGAAGTGTGTCTGTGTGTGTTAGAAGTGTGTGTGTGTGTGTGTATTAGAAGTGTGTGTGTTAGAAGTGTTTGTGTGTTAGAAGTGTGTGTGTGTTAGAAGTGTGTGTGTGTGTGTGTTAGAAGTGTGTGTGTGTGTGTGTTAGAAGTGTGTGTGTGTGTGTTAGAAGTGTGTGTGTCTGTGTGTGTTAGAAGTGTGTGTGTTAGAAGTGTCTGTGTGTTAGAAGTGTGTGTGTGTGTGTGTTAGAAGTGTGTGTGTGTGTGTTAGAAGTGTGTGTGTGTGTTAGAAGTGTGTGTGTGTGTGTATTAGAAGTGTGTGTGTGTTAGAAGTGTGTGTGTGTGTGTGTGTGTTAGAAGTGTGTGTGTGTGTGTGTTAGAAGTGTGTGTGTGTGTGTGTTAGAAGTGTGTGTGTGTGTGTTAGAAGTGTGTGTGTGTGTGTGTTAGAAGTGTGTGTGTGTGTGTGTGTTAGAAGTGTGTGTGTGTGTGTGTGTTAGAAGTGTGTGTGTGTGTTAGAAGTGTGTGTGTGTTAGAAGTGTGTGTGTGTGTGTGTGTGTGTTAGAAGTGTGTCTGTGTGTGTTAGAAGTGTGTGTGTGTGTGTGTGTGTTAGAAGTGTGTCTGTGTGTGTTAGAAGTGTGTCTGTGTGTGTTAGAAGTGTGTGTGTGTGTGTGTTAGAAGTGTGTGTGTGTGTGTTAGAAGTGTGTGTGTGTTAGAAGTGTGTCTGCGTGTGTTAGAAGTGTGTGTGTGTTAGAAGTGTGTCTGCGTGTGTTAGAAGTGTGTGTGTTAGAAGTGTGTGTGTGTGTGTGTTAGAAGTGTGTGTGTGTGTGTTAGAAGTGTGTGTGTGTTAGAAGTGTGTGTGTGTGTGTGTGTATTAGATGTGTGTGTGTGTTAGAAGTGTGTGTGTGTGTGTGTGTCTGTGTTAGAAGTGTGTGTGTGTGTGTTAGAAGTGTGTGTGTGTGTTAGAAGTGTGTGTGTGTTAGAAGTGTGTGTGTGTGTTAGAAGTGTGTGTGTGTGTGTGTTAGAAGTGTGTGTGTGTGTTAGAAGTGTGTGTGTGTGTGTGTGTTAGAAGTGTGTGTGTGTGTTAGAAGTGTGTCTGTGTGTTAGAAGTGTGTCTGTGTGTGTGTGTTAGAAGTGTGTGTGTGTGTGTGTTAGAAGTGTGTGTGTGTGTGTGTGTTAGAAGTGTGTGTGTGTGTGTTAGAAGTGTGTGTGTGTGTTAGAAGTGTGTGTGTGTGTGTTAGAAGTGTGTGTGTGTGTGTGTGTGTGTTAGAAGTGTGTGTGTGTGTGTTAGAAGTGTGTGTGTGTGTGTTAGAAGTGTGTGTGTCTGTGTGTGTTAGAAGTGTGTGTGTTAGAAGTGTGTGTGTGTTAGAAGTGTGTGTGTTAGAAGTGTGTGTGTGTGTGTGTTAGAAGTGTGTGTGTGTGTGTGTGTATTAGATGTGTGTGTGTTAGAAGTGTGTGTGTGTTAGAAGTGTGTGTGTGTGTGTCTTAGAAGTGTGTGTGTTAGAAGTGTGTGTGTGTGTGTGTTAGAAGTGTGTGTGTGTGTTAGAAGTGTGTGTGTGTGTGTGTGTGTTAGAAGTGTGTGTGTGTGTTAAAAGTGTGTGTGTGTGTGTGTGTTAAAGTGTGTGTGTGTGTGTGTTAGAAGTTTGTGTGTGTGTTAGAAGTGTGTGTGTCTGTGTGTGTTAGAAGTGTGTGTGTTAGAAGTGTGTGTGTGTTAGAAGTGTGTGTGTGTGTGTGTTAGAAGTGTGTGTGTTAGAAGTGTGTGTGTGTGTGTGTTAGAAGTGTGTGTGTGTGTGTGTGTGTTAGAAGTGTGTGTGTGTGTTAGAAGTGTGTGTGTGTGTGTGTGTGAGAAGTGTGTGTGTTAGAAGTGTGTGTGTGTGTGTGTGTGTTAGAAGTGTGTGTGTGTGTTCGAAGTGTGTGTGTGTTAGAAGTGTGTGTGTGTTAGAAGTGTGTGTGTGTGTGTGTGTTAGAAGTGTGTGTGTGTGTGTTAGAAGTGTGTGTGTGTGTGTGTTAGAAGTGTGTGTGTGTGTATTAGAAGTGTGTGTGTTAGAAGTGTTTGTGTGTTAGAAGTGTGTGTGTGTTAGAAGTGTGTGTGTGTGTGTGTGTTAGAAGTGTGTGTGTCTGTGTGTGTTAGAAGTGTGTGTGTGTTAGAAGTGTGTGTGTGTGTGTGTTAGAAGTGTGTGTGTTAGAAGTGTGTGTGTGTGTGTTAGAAGTGTGTGTGTGTGTGTGTATTAGATGTGTGTGTGTGTTAGAAGTGTGTGTGTGTGTTAGAAGTGTGTGTGTGTGTGTGTGTTAGAAGTGTGTGTGTGTGTGTTAGAAGTGTGTGTGTGTGTGTTAGAAGTGTGTGTGTGTGTGTTAGAAGTGTGTGTGTGTGTTAGAAGTGTGTGTGTGTTAGAAGTGTGTGTGTGTGTGTGTGTGTGTTAGAAGTGTGTGTGTGTGTTAGAAGTGTGTGTGTGTTAGAAGTGTGTGTGTTCGAAGTGTGTGTGTGTTAGAAGTGTGTGTGTGTGTGTGTGTGAGAAGTGTGTGTGTTAGAAGTGTGTGTGTGCGTGTGTTAGAAGTGTGTGTGTGTTAGAAGTGTGTGTGTGTGTTAGAAGTGTGTGTGTTAGAAATGTGTGTGTGTGTGTTAGAAGTGTGTGTGTGTTAGAAGTTTGTGTGTGTTAGAAGTGTGTGTGTGTGTGTTAGAAGTGTGTGTGTGTGTTAGAAGTGTGTGTGTGTGTGTGTGTTAGAAGTGTGTGTGTGTGTTAGAAGTGTGTGTGTGTTAGAAGTGTGTGTGTGTGTGTGTTAGAAGTGTGTGTGTGTTAGAAGTGTGTGTGTGTGTGTTAGAAGTGTGTGTGTGTTAGAAGTGTGTGTGTGTGTGTGTTAGAAGTGTGTGTGTGTGTGTGTTAGAAGTGTGTGTGTGTGTTAGAAGTGTGTGTGTGTGTGTGTGTGTTAGAAGTGTGTGTGTGTGTGTGTGTTAGAAGTGTGTGTGTTAGAAGTGTGTGTGTGTGTGTTAGAAGTGTGTGTGTGTTAGAAGTGTGTGTGTGTGTTAGAAGTGTGTGTGTGTTAGAAGTGTGTGTGTTAGAAGTGTGTGTGTGTTAGAAGTGTGTGTGTGTGTGTGTGAGAAGTGTGTGTTAGAAGTGTGTCTGTGTGTGTGTGTTAGAAGTGTGTGTGTGTGTGTGTGTGTGTGTGTTAGAAGTGTGTGTGTGTGTGTGTTAGAAGTGTGTCTGTGTGTGTTACAAGTGTGTGTGTGTGTGTGTGTTAGAAGTGTGTCTCTGTGTGTTAGAAGTGTGTGTGTGTGTGTGTGTTAGAAGTGTGTGTGTGTGTGCTAGAAGTGTGTCTGTGTGTGTTAGAAGTGTGTGTGTGTTAGAAGTGTCTGTGTGTGTTAGAAGTGTGTGTGTGTGTGTGTTAGAAGTGTGTGTGTTAGAAGTGTGTGTGTGTGTGTGTTAGAAGTGTGTGTGTGTGTTAGAAGTGTGTGTGTGTTAGAAGTGTGTGTGTGTGTGTGTATTAGATGTGTGTGTGTGTTAGAAGTGTGTGTGTGTGTGTGTGTGTGTCTGTGTTAGAAGTGTGTGTGTGTTAGAAGTGTGTGTGTGTGTGTGTTAGAAGTGTGTGTGTGTGTGTGTTAGAAGTGTGTGTGTGTGTTAGAAGTGTGTGTGTGTGTGTGTGTGTTAGAAGTGTGTGTGTGTGTGTTAGAAGTGTGTGTGTTAGAAGTGTGTGTGTGTGTGTTAGAAGTGTGTGTGTGTTAGAAGTGTGTGTGTGTGTTAGAAGTGTGTGTGTGTTAGAAGTGTGTGTGTTAGAAGTGTGTGTGTGTTAGAAGTGTGTGTGTGTGTGTGTGAGAAGTGTGTGTTAGAAGTGTGTCTGTGTGTGTGTGTTAGAAGTGTGTGTGTGTGTGTGTGTGTGTGTGTTAGAAGTGTGTGTGTGTGTGTGTTAGAAGTGTGTCTGTGTGTGTTACAAGTGTGTGTGTGTGTGTGTGTTAGAAGTGTGTCTCTGTGTGTTAGAAGTGTGTGTGTGTGTGTGTGTTAGAAGTGTGTGTGTGTGTGCTAGAAGTGTGTCTGTGTGTGTTAGAAGTGTGTGTGTGTTAGAAGTGTCTGTGTGTGTGTGTTAGAAGTGTGTGTGTTAGAAGTGTGTGTGTGTGTGTGTTAGAAGTGTGTGTGTGTGTTAGAAGTGTGTGTGTGTTAGAAGTGTGTGTGTGTGTGTGTATTAGATGTGTGTGTGTGTTAGAAGTGTGTGTGTGTGTGTGTGTGTGTCTGTGTTAGAAGTGTGTGTGTGTGTGTTAGAAGTGTGTGTGTGTGTTAGAAGTGTGTGTGTGTGTTAGAAGTGTGTGTGTGTGTGTGTTAGAAGTGTGTGTGTGTGTGTGTGTTAGAAGTGTGTGTGTGTGTTAGAAGTGTGTCTGTGTGTTAGAAGTGTGTCTGTGTGTGTGTTAGAAGTGTGTGTGTGTGTGTGTTAGAAGTGTGTGTGTGTGTGTGTTAGAAGTGTGTGTGTGTGTGTGTGTTAGAAGTGTGTGTGTGTGTGTGTTAGAAGTGTGTGTGTGTTAGAAGTGTGTGTGTGTGTGTGTTAGAAGTGTGTGTGTGTGTGTGTTAGAAGTGTGTGTGTGTTAGAAGTGTGTGTGTGTGTTAGAAGTGTGTGTGTGTGTGTTAGAAGTGTGTGTGTGTGTGTTAGAAGTGTGTGTGTGTGTGTGTGTGTGTTAGAAGTGTGTGTGTGTGTGTTAGAAGTGTGTGTGTGTGTGTTAGAAGTGTGTGTGTCTGTGTGTGTTAGAAGTGTGTGTGTTAGAAGTGTGTGTGTGTTAGAAGTGTGTGTGTGTGTGTGTAAGAAGTGTGTGTGTTAGAAGTGTGTGTGTGTGTGTGTGTTAGAAGTGTGTGTGTGTGTTAGAAGTGTGTGTGTGTGTGTGTATTAGATGTGTGTGTGTTAGAAGTGTGTGTGTGTTAGAAGTGTGTGTGTGTGTGTGTTAGAAGTGTGTGTGTTAGAAGTGTGTGTGTGTGTGTGTTAGAAGTGTGTGTGTGTGTTAGAAGTGTGTGTGTGTGTGTGTGTGTGTTAGAAGTGTGTGTGTGTGTTAAAAGTGTGTGTGTGTGTGTGTTAAAAGTGTGTGTGTGTGTGTGTTAGAAGTGTGTGTGTGTGTGTTAGAAGTGTGTGTGTCTGTGTGTGTTAGAAGTGTGTGTGTTAGAAGTGTGTGTGTGTTAGAAGTGTGTGTGTGTGTGTGTTAGAAGTGTGTGTGTTAGAAGTGTGTGTGTGTGTGTGTTAGAAGTGTGTGTGTGTGTTAGAAGTGTGTGTGTGTGTGTGTGTGTGTTAGAAGTGTGTGTGTGTGTGTGTGTGTGTGTGTTAGAAGTGTGTGTGTGTGTGTGTTAGAAGTGTGTGTGTGTGTTAGAAGTGTGTGTGTGTGTGTTGGAAGTGTGTGTGTGTGTTAGAAGTGTGTATGTGTGTTAGAAGTGTGTCTGTGTGTGTGTGTTAGAAGTGTGTGTGTGTGTGTGTTAGAAGTGTGTGTGTGTGTGTGTTAGAAGTGTGTCTGTGTGTGTTAGAAGTGTGTCTGTGTGTGTTAGAAGTGTGTGTGTGTGTGTGTGTGTTAGAAGTGTGTCTGTGTGTGTTAGAAGTGTGTCTGTGTGTGTTAGAAGTGTGTGTGTGTTAGAAGTGTGTGTGTGTGTGTGTTAGAAGTGTGTGTGTGTGTGTTAGAAGTGTGTCTGTGTGTGCTAGAAGTGTGTGTGTGTTAGAAGTGTGTGTGTGTTAGAAG
The DNA here is from genome assembly GCF_933228915.1 of Telmatherina bonti. Lineage (NCBI taxonomy): Eukaryota > Metazoa > Chordata > Actinopteri > Atheriniformes > Telmatherinidae > Telmatherina > Telmatherina bonti. Next base: position 1,957,414 of record NC_136625.1, on the reverse strand, counting down.
TGTGTGTGTGTGTGTTAGAAGTGTGTCTGTGTGTGTTAGAAGTGTGTGTGTGTTAGAAGTGTGTGTGTGTTAGAAGTGTGTGTGTGTGTGTGTGTGTTAGAAGTGTGTGTGTGTGTTAGAAGTGTGTGTGTGTTAGAAGTGTGTGTGTGTGTGTGTGTGTTAGAAGTGTGTGTGTGTTAGAAGTGTGTGTATTAGAAGTGTGTGTGTGTGTTTGTTAGAAGTGTGTGTGTTAGAAGTGTGTGTGTGTGTGTTAGAAGTGTGTGTGTGTGTTAGAAGTGTGTGTGTGTGTGTGTGTGTGATAGAAGTGTGTGTGTGTGTTAGAAGTGTGTGTGTGTTAGAAGTGTGTGTGTTAGAAGTGTGTGTGTGTGTGTGAGAAGTGTGTGTGTTAGAAGTGTGTGTGTGCGTGTGTTAGAAGTGTGTGTGTGTGTGTTAGAAGTGTGTGTGTGTTAGAAATGTGTGTGTGTGTTAGAAGTTTGTGTGTGTTAGAAGTGTGTGTGTGTGTGTGTGTTAGAAGTGTGTGTGTGTGTGTTAGAAGTGTGTGTGTGTGTGTGTGTGAGAAGTGTGTGTGTTAGAAGTGTGTGTGTGCGTGTGTTAGAAGTGTGTGTGTGTTAGAAGTGTGTGTGTGTGTTAGAAGTGTGTGTGTTAGAAATGTGTGTGTGTGTGTTAGAAGTGTGTGTGTGTTAGAAGTTTGTGTGTGTTAGAAGTGTGTGTGTGTGTGTTAGAAGTGTGTGTGTGTGTTAGAAGTGTGTGTGTGTGTGTGTGTTAGAAGTGTGTGTGTGTGTTAGAAGTGTGTGTGTGTTAGAAGTGTGTGTGTGTGTGTGTTAGAAGTGTGTGTGTGTTAGAAGTGTGTGTGTGTGTGTTAGAAGTGTGTGTGTGTTAGAAGTGTGTGTGTGTGTGTGTTAGAAGTGTGTGTGTGTGTGTGTTAGAAGTGTGTGTGTGTGTTAGAAGTGTGTGTGTGTGTGTGTGTGTTAGAAGTGTGTGTGTGTGTGTGTGTTAGAAGTGTGTGTGTTAGAAGTGTGTGTGTGTGTGTTAGAAGTGTGTGTGTGTTAGAAGTGTGTGTGTGTGTTAGAAGTGTGTGTGTGTTAGAAGTGTGTGTGTTAGAAGTGTGTGTGTGTTAGAAGTGTGTGTGTGTGTGTGTGAGAAGTGTGTGTTAGAAGTGTGTCTGTGTGTGTGTGTTAGAAGTGTGTGTGTGTGTGTGTGTGTGTGTGTTAGAAGTGTGTGTGTGTGTGTGTGTTAGAAGTGTGTCTGTGTGTGTTACAAGTGTGTGTGTGTGTGTGTGTTAGAAGTGTGTCTCTGTGTGTTAGAAGTGTGTGTGTGTGTGTGTGTTAGAAGTGTGTGTGTGTGTGCTAGAAGTGTGTCTGTGTGTGTTAGAAGTGTGTGTGTGTTAGAAGTGTCTGTGTGTGTTAGAAGTGTGTGTGTGTGTGTGTTAGAAGTGTGTGTGTTAGAAGTGTGTGTGTGTGTGTGTTAGAAGTGTGTGTGTGTGTTAGAAGTGTGTGTGTGTTAGAAGTGTGTGTGTGTGTGTGTATTAGATGTGTGTGTGTGTTAGAAGTGTGTGTGTGTGTGTGTGTGTGTCTGTGTTAGAAGTGTGTGTGTGTTAGAAGTGTGTGTGTGTGTGTGTTAGAAGTGTGTGTGTGTGTGTGTTAGAAGTGTGTGTGTGTGTTAGAAGTGTGTGTGTGTGTGTGTGTGTTAGAAGTGTGTGTGTGTGTGTTAGAAGTGTGTGTGTTAGAAGTGTGTGTGTGTGTGTTAGAAGTGTGTGTGTGTTAGAAGTGTGTGTGTGTGTTAGAAGTGTGTGTGTGTTAGAAGTGTGTGTGTTAGAAGTGTGTGTGTGTTAGAAGTGTGTGTGTGTGTGTGTGAGAAGTGTGTGTTAGAAGTGTGTCTGTGTGTGTGTGTTAGAAGTGTGTGTGTGTGTGTGTGTGTGTGTGTTAGAAGTGTGTGTGTGTGTGTGTTAGAAGTGTGTCTGTGTGTGTTACAAGTGTGTGTGTGTGTGTGTGTTAGAAGTGTGTCTCTGTGTGTTAGAAGTGTGTGTGTGTGTGTGTGTTAGAAGTGTGTGTGTGTGTGCTAGAAGTGTGTCTGTGTGTGTTAGAAGTGTGTGTGTGTTAGAAGTGTCTGTGTGTGTGTGTTAGAAGTGTGTGTGTTAGAAGTGTGTGTGTGTGTGTGTTAGAAGTGTGTGTGTGTGTTAGAAGTGTGTGTGTGTTAGAAGTGTGTGTGTGTGTGTGTATTAGATGTGTGTGTGTGTTAGAAGTGTGTGTGTGTGTGTGTGTGTGTCTGTGTTAGAAGTGTGTGTGTGTGTGTTAGAAGTGTGTGTGTGTGTTAGAAGTGTGTGTGTGTGTTAGAAGTGTGTGTGTGTGTGTGTTAGAAGTGTGTGTGTGTGTTAGAAGTGTGTGTGTGTGTGTGTGTTAGAAGTGTGTGTGTGTGTTAGAAGTGTGTCTGTGTGTTAGAAGTGTGTCTGTGTGTGTGTTAGAAGTGTGTGTGTGTGTGTGTTAGAAGTGTGTGTGTGTGTGTGTTAGAAGTGTGTGTGTGTGTGTGTGTTAGAAGTGTGTGTGTGTGTGTGTTAGAAGTGTGTGTGTGTTAGAAGTGTGTGTGTGTGTGTGTTAGAAGTGTGTGTGTGTGTGTGTTAGAAGTGTGTGTGTGTTAGAAGTGTGTGTGTGTGTTAGAAGTGTGTGTGTGTGTGTTAGAAGTGTGTGTGTGTGTGTTAGAAGTGTGTGTGTGTGTGTGTGTGTGTTAGAAGTGTGTGTGTGTGTGTTAGAAGTGTGTGTGTGTGTGTTAGAAGTGTGTGTGTCTGTGTGTGTTAGAAGTGTGTGTGTTAGAAGTGTGTGTGTGTTAGAAGTGTGTGTGTGTGTGTGTTAGAAGTGTGTGTGTTAGAAGTGTGTGTGTGTGTGTGTGTTAGAAGTGTGTGTGTGTGTTAGAAGTGTGTGTGTGTGTGTGTATTAGATGTGTGTGTGTTAGAAGTGTGTGTGTGTTAGAAGTGTGTGTGTGTGTGTGTTAGAAGTGTGTGTGTTAGAAGTGTGTGTGTGTGTGTGTTAGAAGTGTGTGTGTGTGTTAGAAGTGTGTGTGTGTGTGTGTGTGTGTTAGAAGTGTGTGTGTGTGTTAAAAGTGTGTGTGTGTGTGTGTTAAAAGTGTGTGTGTGTGTGTGTTAGAAGTGTGTGTGTGTGTGTTAGAAGTGTGTGTGTCTGTGTGTGTTAGAAGTGTGTGTGTTAGAAGTGTGTGTGTGTTAGAAGTGTGTGTGTGTGTGTGTTAGAAGTGTGTGTGTTAGAAGTGTGTGTGTGTGTGTGTTAGAAGTGTGTGTGTGTGTTAGAAGTGTGTGTGTGTGTGTGTGTGTGTTAGAAGTGTGTGTGTGTGTGTGTGTGTGTGTGTTAGAAGTGTGTGTGTGTGTGTGTTAGAAGTGTGTGTGTGTGTTAGAAGTGTGTGTGTGTGTGTTGGAAGTGTGTGTGTGTGTTAGAAGTGTGTATGTGTGTTAGAAGTGTGTCTGTGTGTGTGTGTTAGAAGTGTGTGTGTGTGTGTGTTAGAAGTGTGTGTGTGTGTGTGTTAGAAGTGTGTCTGTGTGTGTTAGAAGTGTGTCTGTGTGTGTTAGAAGTGTGTGTGTGTGTGTGTGTGTTAGAAGTGTGTCTGTGTGTGTTAGAAGTGTGTCTGTGTGTGTTAGAAGTGTGTGTGTGTTAGAAGTGTGTGTGTGTGTGTGTTAGAAGTGTGTGTGTGTGTGTTAGAAGTGTGTCTGTGTGTGCTAGAAGTGTGTGTGTGTTAGAAGTGTGTGTGTGTTAGAAGTGTGTGTGTGTGTGTTAGAAGTGTGTCTGTGTGTGTTAGAAGTGTGTGTGTGTTAGAAGTGTGTGTGTGTTAGAAGTGTGTGTGTGTGTGTGTGTGTTAGAAGTGTGTGTGTGTGTTAGAAGTGTGTGTGTGTTAGAAGTGTGTGTGTGTGTGTGTGTGTTAGAAGTGTGTGTGTGTTAGAAGTGTGTGTATTAGAAGTGTGTGTGTGTGTTTGTTAGAAGTGTGTGTGTTAGAAGTGTGTGTGTGTGTGTTAGAAGTGTGTGTGTGTGTTAGAAGTGTGTGTGTGTGTGTGTGTGTGATAGAAGTGTGTGTGTGTGTTAGAAGTGTGTGTGTGTTAGAAGTGTGTGTGTTAGAAGTGTGTGTGTGTGTGTGAGAAGTGTGTGTGTTAGAAGTGTGTGTGTGCGTGTGTTAGAAGTGTGTGTGTGTGTGTTAGAAGTGTGTGTGTGTTAGAAATGTGTGTGTGTGTTAGAAGTTTGTGTGTGTTAGAAGTGTGTGTGTGTGTGTGTGTTAGAAGTGTGTGTGTGTGTGTTAGAAGTGTGTGTGTGTGTGTTAGAAGTGTGTGTGTGTGTGTTAAAAGTGTGTGTGTGTTAGAAGTGTGTGTGTGTGTGTGTGTTAGAAGTGTGTGTGTGTTAGAAATGTGTGTGTGTGTTAGAAGTGTGTGTGTGTTAGACGTGTGTGTGTGTTAGAAGTGTGTGTGTGTGTGTTAGAAGTATGTGTGTGTGTGTGTTAGAAGTGTGTGTGTGTGTGTGTTAGAAGTGTGTGTGTGTGTTAGAAGTGTGTGTGTGTGTGTGTTAGAAGTGTGTGTGTGTTAGAAGTGTGTGTGTTAGAAGTGTGTGTGTGTTAGAAGTGTGTGTGTGTGTGTGTGAGAAGTGTGTGTGTTAGAAGTGTGTGTGTGTGTGTGTGTGTTAGAAGTGTGTGTGTGTGTTCGAAGTGTGTGTGTGTTAGAAGTGTGTGTGTGTGTGTGTGTGTTAGAAGTGTGTGTGTGTGTGTTAGAAGTGTGTGTGTTAGAATTGTTTGTGTGTTAGAAGTGTGTGTGTGTTAGAAGTGTGTGTGTGTGTGTGTGTGTGTTAGAAGTGTGTGTGTTAGAAGTGTGTGTGTGTTAGTAGTGTGTGTGTGTGTGTGTGTGTTAGAAGTGTGTGTGTGTGTGTTAGAAGTGTGTGTGTGTGTTAGAAGTGTGTGTGTGTGTGTGTTAGAAGTGTGTGTGTGTGTTAGAAGTGTGCGTGTGTTAGAAGTGTGTGTGTGTGTGTTAGAAGTGTGTGTGTTAGAAGTGTGTGTGTGTGTGTTAGAAGTGTGTGTGTGTGTTAGAAGTGTGTGTGTGTGTGTGTTAGAAGTGTGTGTGTGTTAGAAGTGTGAGTGTGTGTGTTAGAAGTGTGTGTGTGTGTTAGAAGTGTGTGTGTGTGTATTAGAAGTGTGTGTGTGTGTGTGTGTGTGTTAGAAGTGTGTGTGTGTGTGTTAGAAGTGTGTGTGTGTGTGTTAGAAGTGTGTGTGTCTGTGTGTGTGTGTGTTAGAAGTGTGTGTGTGTGTTAGAAGTGTGTGTGTGTGTGTGTGTTAGAAGTGTGTGTGTGTGTTAGAAGTGTGTGTGTGTGTTAGAAGTGTGTGTATTAGAAGTGTGTGTGTGTTAGAAGTGTGTGTGTGTGTGTGTTAGAAGTGTGTGTGTTAGAAGTGTGTGTGTGTGTGTGTTAGAAGTGTGTGTGTGTGTGTGTTAGAAGTGTGTGTGTGTGTGTTAGAAGTGTGTGTGTGTGTGTGTTAGAAGTGTGTGTGTCTGTGTGTGTTAGAAGTGTGTGTGTGTTAGAAGTGTGTGTGTGTGTGTGTGTTAGAAGTGTGTGTGTTAGAAGTGTGTGTGTGTGTGTGTGTTAGAAGTGTGTGTGTGTGTTAGAAGTGTGTGTGTGTGTGTTAGAAGTGTGTGTGTGTGTTAGAAGTGTGTGTGTGTGTGTGTGAAGTGTGTGTGTTAGAAGTGTGTGTGTGTGTGTGTGTGTTAGAAGTGTGTGTGTGTTAGAAGTGTGTGTGTGTGTTCGAAGTGTGTGTGTGTGTTAGAAGTGTGTGTGTGTGTGTGTGTTAGAAGTGTGTGTGTGTGTGTTAGAAGTGTGTGTGTGTGTGTGTTAGAAGTGTGTGTGTTAGAATTGTTTGTGTGTTAGAAGTGTGTGTGTGTTAGAAGTGTGTGTGTGTGTGTGTGTTAGAAGTGTGTGTGTTAGAAGTGTGTGTGTGTGTGTGTGTTTGAAGTGTGTGTGTTAGAAGTGTGTGTGTGTGTGTTAGAAGTGTGTGTGTGTGTTAGAAGTGTGTGTGTGTGTGTGTATTAGATGTGTGTGTGTGTTAGAAGTGTGTGTGTGTGTTAGAAGTGTGTGTGTGTGTTAGAAGTGTGTGTGTGTGTGTGTGTGTGTTAGAAGTGTGTGTGTGTGTGTTAGAAGTGTGTGTGTGTGTTAGAAGTGTGTGTGTGTGTTAGAAGTGTGTGTGTGTTAGAAGTGTGTGTGTGTGTGTGTTAGAAGTGTGTGTGTGTGTGTGTTAGAAGTGTGTCTGTGTGTGTTAGAAGTGTGTCTGTGTGTTAGAAGTGTGTGTGTGTGTGTGTGTTAGAAGTGTGTCTGTGTGTGTTAGAAGTGTGTCTGTGTGTGTTAGAAGTATGTGTGTGTTAGAAGTGTGTCTGTGTGTGTTAGAAGTGTGTCTGTGTGTGTTAGAAGTGTGTGTGTGTTAGAAGTGTGTGTGTGTTAGAAGTGTGTGTGTGTGTGTGTGTGTTAGAAGTGTGTGTGTGTGTGTGTTAGAAGTGTGTGTGTGTGTTAGAAGTGTGTGTGTGTGTTAGAAGTGTGTGTGTGTGTCTGTTAGAAGTGTGTGTGTGTTAGAAGTGTGTGTGTGTGTGTGTGTGTCTGTGTTAGAAGTGTGTGTGTGTGTGTTAGAAGTGTGTGTGTGTGTTAGAAGTGTGTGTGTGTGTGTGTTAGAAGTGTGTGTGTGTGTGTGTGTTAGAAGTGTGTGTGTGTGTTAGAAGTGTGTGTGTGTTAGAAGTGTGTGTGTGTGTGTGTTAGAAGTGTGTGTGTGTGTGTGTTAGAAGTGTGTCTGTGTGTGTTAGAAGTGTGTCTGTGTGTTAGAAGTGTGTGTGTGTGTGTGTGTTAGAAGTGTGTCTGTGTGTGTTAGAAGTGTGTCTGTGTGTGTTAGAAGTATGTGTGTGTTAGAATTGTTTGTGTGTTAGAAGTGTGTGTGTGTTAGAAGTGTGTGTGTTAGAAGTGTGTGTGTTAGAAGTGTGTGTGTGTGTGTGTGTGTGTTAGATGTGTGTGTGTGTGTGTTAGAAGTGTGTGTGTTAGAAGTGTGTGTGTGTGTGTGTTAGAAGTGTGTGTGTGTGTTAGAAGTGTGTGTGTGTGTTAAAAGTGTGTGTGTGTGTGTGTTAGAAGTGTGTGTGTGTGTGTTAGAAGTGTGTGTGTGTGTGTGTTAGAAGTGTGTGTGTGTGTTAGAAGTGTGTGTGTCTGTGTGTGTTAGAAGTGTGTGTGTTAGAAGTGTGTGTGTGTTAGAAGTGTGTGTGTGTGTGTGTGTTAGAAGTTTGTGTGTTAGAAGTGTGTGTGTGTGTGTGTTAGAAGTGTGTGTGTGTGTTAGAAGTGTGTGTGTTAGAAGTGTGTGTGTGTTAGAAGTGTGTGTGTGTGTTAGAAGTGTGTGTGTGTGTGTGTGTTAGAAGTGTGTGTGTGTGTGTTAGAAGTGTGTGTGTGTGTGTGTTAGAAGTGTGTGTGTGTGTGTGTGTTGGAAGTGTGTGTGTGTGTTAGAAGTGTGTGTGTGTGTTAGAAGTGTGTCTGTGTGTGTGTGTTAGAAGTGTGTGTGTGTGTGTGTGTGTGTGTGTTAGAAGTGTGTGTGTGTGTGTGTGTTAGAAGTGTGTGTGTGTGTGTTAGAAGTGTGTCTGTGTGTGTTAGAAGTGTGTGTGTGTGTGTGTTAGAAGTGTGTGTGTGTGTGTTAGAAGTGTGTCTGTGTGTGTTAGAAGTGTGTCTGTGTGTGTTAGAAGTGTGTGTGTGTGTTAGAAGTGTGTGTGTGTGTGTGTGTTAGAAGTGTGTGTGTGTGTGTGTTAGAAGTGTGTCTGTGTGTGCTAGAAGTGTGTGTGTGTTAGAAGTGTGTGTGTGTTAGAAGTGTGTGTGTGTTAGAAGTGTGTGTGTGTGTGTGTTAGAAGTGTGTGTGTTAGAAGTGTGTGTGTGTGTGTGTTAGAAGTGTGTGTGTGTGTTAGAAGTGTGTGTGTGTTAGAAGTGTGTGTGTGTGTGTGTGTATTAGATGTGTGTGTGTGTTAGAAGTGTGTGTGTGTTAGAAGTGTGTGTATTAGAAGTGTGTGTGTGTGTGCTAGAAGTGTGTGTGTGTTTGTTAGAAGTGTGTGTGTTAGAAGTGTGTGTGTGTGTGTGTTAGAAGTGTGTGTGTGTGTTAGAAGTGTGTGTGTGTTAGAAGTGTGTGTGTTAGAAGTGTGTGTGTGTTAGAAGTGTGTGTGTGTGTGTGAGAAGTGTGTGTGTTAGAAGTGTGTGTGTGTTAGAAATGTGTGTGTGTGTGTGTTAGAAGTGTGTGTGTGTTAGAAGTGTGTGTGTGTGTGTGTGTTAGAAGTGTGTGTGTGTGTGTTAGAAGTGTGTGTGTGTTAGAAGTGTGTGTGTGTTAGAAGTGTGTGTGTGTGTGTTAGAAGTGTGTGTGTGTGTGTGTGTTAGAAGTGTGTGTGTGTGTGTGTGTGTTAGAAGTGTGTGTGTGTGTTAGAAGTGTGTGTGTGTGTGTGTTAGAAGTGTGTGTGTGTGTGTTAGAAGTGTGTGTGTTAGAAGTGTGTGTGTGTGTTAGAAGTGTGAGTGTGTGTGTGTTAGAAGTGTGTGTGTGTTAGAAGTGTGTGTGTGTGTGTGTGTGTGTGTGTGTGTGTTAGAAGTGTGTGTGTGTGTTAGAAGTGTGTGTGTGTGTGTGTTAGAAGTGTGTGTGTGTTAGAAGTGTGTGTGTGTTAGAAGTTTGTGTGTGTTAGAAGTGTGTGTGTGTGTGTGTGTTAGAAGTGTGTGTGTGTGTGTGTGTTAGAAGTGTGTGTGTTAGAATTGTTTGTGTGTTAGAAGTGTGTGTGTGTTAGAAGTGTGTGTGTGTGTGTGTGAGAAGTGTGTGTGTTAGAAGTGTGTGTGTGTGTGTTAGAAGTGTGTGTGTGTTAGAAGTGTGTGTGTGTGTTCGAAGTGTGTGTGTGTTAGAAGTGTGTGTGTGTGTGTGTGTGTGTTAGAAGTGTGTGTGTGTGTGTTAGAAGTGTGTGTGTTAGAAGTGTGTGTGTGTTAGAAGTGTGTGTGTGTGTGTGAGTGTTAGAAGTGTGTGTGTTAGAAGTGTGTGTGTGTTAGAAGTGTGTGTGTGTGTGTGTGTGTGTTAGAAGTGTGTGTGTGTGTGTTAGAAGTGTGTGTGTGTGTTAGAAGTGTGTGTGTGTGTGTTAGAAGTGTGTGTGTGTGTGTGTGTTAGAAGTGTGTGTGTGTGTTAGAAGTGTGTGTGTTAGAAGTGTGTGTGTGTGTGTTAGAAGTGTGTGTGTGTGTGTGTGTTAGAAGTGTGTGTGTGTGTGTGTGTGTGAGAAGTGTGTGTGTTAGAAGTGTGTGTGTGTGTGTGTGTGTTAGAAGTGTGTGTGTGTGTGTGTTAGAAGTGTGTGTGTGTTAGAAGTGTGTGTGTGTGTGTTCGAAGTGTGTGTGTGTGTGTGTGTGTTAGAAGTGTGTGTGTGTGTTAGAAGTGTGTGTGTTAGAAGTGTGTGTGTGTGTGTGAGAAGTGTGTGTGTTAGAAGTGTGTGTGTGTGTGTGTGTGTTAGAAGTGTGTGTGTGTTAGAAGTGTGTGTGTGTGTTCGAAGTGTGTGTGTGTTAGAAGTGTGTGTGTGTGTGTGTGTTAGAAGTGTGTGTGTGTGTGTTAGAAGTGTGTGTGTTAGAATTGTTTGTGTGTTAGAAGTGTGTGTGTGTTAGAAGTGTGTGTGTTAGAAGTGTGTGTGTTAGAAGTGTGTGTGTGTGTGTGTGTGTGTTAGATGTGTGTGTGTGTGTGTTAGAAGTGTGTGTGTTAGAAGTGTGTGTGTGTTAGAAGTGTGTGTGTGTGTGTGTTAGAAGTGTGTGTGTTAGAAGTGTGTGTGTGTGTGTTAGAAGTGTGTGTGTGTGTTAGAAGTGTGTGTGTGTATTAGATGTGTGTGTGTGTTAGAAGTGTGTGTGTGTGTGTGTGTGTGTGTTAGAAGTGTGTGTGTGTGTTAGAAGTGTGTGTGTGTGTGTTAGAAGTGTGTGTGTGTGTGTTAGAAGTGTGTGTGTGTGTTAGAAGTGTGTGTGTGTTAGAAGTGTGTCTGTGTGTGTTAGAAGTGTGTGTGTGTGTGTGTGTTAGAAGTGTGTCTGTGTGTGTTAGAAGTGTGTCTGTGTGTGTTAGAAGTGTGTGTGTGTGTTAGAAGTGTGTGTGTGTGTTAGAAGTGTGTGTGTGTGTGTGTGTGTGTTAGAAGTGTGTGTGTGTGTGTGTGTGTTAGAAGTGTGTGTGTGTGTTAGAAGTGTGTCTGTGTGTGTTAGAAGTGTGTGTGTGTGTGTTAGAAGTGTGTCTGTGTGTGTTAGAAGTGTGTGTGTGTGTTAGAAGTGTGTGTGTGTGTGTTAGAAGTGTGTCTGTGTGTGTTAGAAGTGTGTGTGTGTTAGAAGTGTGTGTGTGTTAGAAGTGTGTCTGTGTGTGTTAGAAGTGTGTCTGCGTGTGTTAGAATTGTGTGTGTGTTAGAAGTGTGTGTGTGTTAGAAGTGTGTGTGTGTGTGTGTTAGAAGTGTGTGTGTTAGAAGTGTGTGTGTGTGTGTGTTAGAAGTGTGTGTGTGTGTGTTAGAAGTGTGTGTGTGTTAGAAGTGTGTGTGTGTGTGTGTGTATTAGATGTGTGTGTGTGTTAGAAGTGTGTGTGTGTGTGTGTGTGTGTCTGTGTTAGAAGTGTGTGTGTGTGTGTTAGAAGTGTGTGTGTGTGTTAGAAGTGTGTGTGTGTGTGTGTTAGAAGTGTGTGTGTGTGTTAGAAGTGTGTGTGTGTGTGTGTGTTAGAAGTGTGTGTGTGTTAGAAGTGTGTGTGTGTGTTAGAAGTGTGTCTGTGTGTTAGAAGTGTGTCTGTGTGTGTGTGTTAGAAGTGTGTGTGTGTGTGTGTTAGAAGTGTGTGTGTGTGTGTGTGTTAGAAGTGTGTGTGTGTTAGAAGTGTGTGTGTGTGTGTTAGAAGTGTGTGTGTGTGTGTTAGAAGTGTGTGTGTGTGTGTGTGTGTTAGAAGTGTGTGTGTGTGTGTTAGAAGTGTGTGTGTCTGTGTTAGAAGTGTGTGTGTCTGTGTGTGTTAGAAGTGTGTGTGTTAGAAGTGTGTGTGTGTTAGAAGTGTGTGTGTGTGTGTGTGTGTTAGAAGTGTGTGTGTGTGTTAGAAGTGTGTGTGTGTGTGTATTAGATGTGTGTGTGTTAGAAGTGTGTGTGTGTTAGAAGTGTGTGTGTGTGTGTTAGAAGTGTGTGTGTGTGTGTGTTAGAAGTGTGTGTGTGTGTTAGAAGTGTGTGTGTGTGTGTGTGTGTTAGAAGTGTGTGTGTGTGTTAAAAGTGTGTGTGTGTGTGTGTTAGAAGTGTGTGTGTGTGTTAAAAGTGTGTGTGTGTGTGTGTTAGAAGTGTGTGTGTGTGTCTGTGTGTGTTAGAAGTGTGTGTGTTAGAAGTGTGTGTGTTAGAAGTGTGTGTGTGTGTGTGTTAGAAGTGTGTGTGTGTGTGTGTGTGTTAGAAGTGTGTGTGTGTGTTAGAAGTGTGTGTGTGTGTGTGTGTGAGAAGTGTGTGTGTTAGAAGTGTGTGTGTGTGTGTGTGTGTTAGAAGTGTGTGTGTGTTAGAAGTGTGTGTGTGTTAGAAGTGTGTGTGTGTGTGTGTGTTAGAAGTGTGTGTGTGTGTGTTAGAAGTGTGTGTGTGTGTATTAGAAGTGTGTGTGTTAGAAGTGTTTGTGTGTTAGAAGTGTGTGTGTGTTAGAAGTGTGTGTGTGTGTGTGTGTTAGAAGTGTGTGTGTGTGTGTGTTAGAAGTGTGTGTGTGTGTGTTAGAAGTGTGTGTGTCTGTGTGTGTTAGAAGTGTGTGTGTTAGAAGTGTGTGTGTGTGTGTGTTAGAAGTGTGTGTGTTAGAAGTGTGTGTGTGTGTGTTAGAAGTGTGTGTGTGTGTGTATTAGATGTGTGTGTGTGTTAGAAGTGTGTGTGTGTGTTAGAAGTGTGTGTGTGTGTTAGAAGTGTGTGTGTGTGTGTGTGTTAGAAGTGTGTGTGTGTGTGTTAGAAGTGTGTGTGTGTGTGTGTGTTAGAAGTGTGTGTGTGTGTGTTAGAAGTGTGTGTGTGTGTGTTAGAAGTGTGTGTGTGTTAGAAGTGTGTGTGTGTGTGTGTTAGAAGTGTGTGTGTGTGTGTTAGAAGTGTGTCTGTGTGTGTTAGAAGTGTGTGTGTGTTAGAAGTGTGTGTGTGTTAGAAGTGTGTGTGTGTGTGTGTGTTAGAAGTGTGTCTGTGTGTGTTAGAAGTGTGTGTGTGTTAGAAGTGTGTGTGTGTGTTAGAAGTGTGTGTGTGTTAGAAGTGTGTGTGTTCGAAGTGTGTGTGTGTTAGAAGTGTGTGTGTGTGTGTGTGAGAAGTGTGTGTGTTAGAAGTGTGTGTGTGCGTGTGTTAGAAGTGTGTGTGTGTTAGAAGTGTGTGTGTGTGTTAGAAGTGTGTGTGTGTTAGAAATGTGTGTGTGTGTGTGTGTTAGAAGTGTGTGTGTGTTAGAAGTTTGTGTGTGTTAGAAGTGTGTGTGTGTGTGTTAGAAGTGTGTGTGTGTGTTAGAAGTGTGTGTGTGTGTGTGTGTTAGAAGTGTGTGTGTGTGTGTTAGAAGTGTGTGTGTGTTAGAAGTGTGTGTGTGTGTGTGTTAGAAGTGTGTGTGTGTTAGAAGTGTGTGTGTGTGTGTTAGAAGTGTGTGTGTGTTAGAAGTGTGTGTGTGTGTGTGTTAGAAGTGTGTGTGTGTGTGTGTGTTAGAAGTGTGTGTGTGTGTTAGAAGTGTGTGTGTTAGAAGTGTGTGTGTGTGTGTTAGAAGTGTGTGTGTGTTAGAAGTGTGTGTGTGTGTGTGTTAGAAGTGTGTGTGTGTTAGAAGTGTGTGTGTTAGAAGTGTGTGTGTGTTAGAAGTGTGTGTGTGTGTGTGTGTGAGAAGTGTGTGTGTTAGAAGTGTGTCTGTGTGTGTGTGTTAGAAGTGTGTGTGTGTGTGTGTGTGTTAGAAGTGTGTGTGTGTGTGTGTTAGAAGTGTGTCTGTGTGTGTTAGAAGTGTGTCTGTGTGTGTTACAAGTGTGTGTGTGTGTGTGTGTTAGAAGTGTGTCTGTGTGTGTTAGAAGTGTGTCTGTGTGTGTTAGAAGTGTGTGTGTGTGTGTGTGTGTTAGAAGTGTGTGTGTGTGTGCTAGAAGTGTGTCTGTGTGTGTTAGAAGTGTGTGTGTGTTAGAAGTGTGTGTGTGTTAGAAGTGTGTCTGTGTGTGTTAGAAGTGTGTGTGTGTGTGTGTTAGAAGTGTGTGTGTTAGAAGTGTGTGTGTGTGTGTGTTAGAAGTGTGTGTGTGTGTTAGAAGTGTGTGTGTGTGTTAGAAGTGTGTGTGTGTGTGTATTAGATGTGTGTGTGTGTTAGAAGTGTGTGTGTGTGTGTGTGTGTCTGTCTGTGTTAGAAGTGTGTGTGTGTGTGTTAGAAGTGTGTGTGTGTGTTAGAAGTGTGTGTGTGTGTGTTAGAAGTGTGTGTGTGTTAGAAGTGTGTGTGTGTGTGTGTTAGAAGTGTGTGTGTGTTAGAAGTGTGTGTGTGTGTTAGAAGTGTGTCTGTGTGTTAGAAGTGTGTCTGTGTGTGTGTTAGAAGTGTGTGTGTGTGTGTGTGTTAGAAGTGTGTGTGTGTGTGTGTTAGAAGTGTGTGTGTGTTAGAAGTGTGTGTGTGTGTTAGAAGTGTGTGTGTGTGTGTTAGAAGTGTGTGTGTGTTAGAAGTGTGTGTGTGTGTGTTAGAAGTGTGTGTGTGTGTGTGTTAGAAGTGTGTGTGTGTTAGAAGTGTGTGTGTGTGTGTTAGAAGTGTGTGTGTGTGTGTTAGAAGTGTGTGTGTGTGTGTTAGAAGTGTGTGTGTGTGTGTGTGTTAGAAGTGTGTGTGTGTGTGTTAGAAGTGTGTGTGTGTGTGTTAGAAGTGTGTGTGTCTGTGTGTGTTAGAAGTGTGTGTGTTAGAAGTGTGTGTGTGTTAGAAGTGTGTGTGTGTGTGTGTGTTAGAAGTGTGTGTGTTAGAAGTGTGTGTGTGTGTGTGTGTGTTAGAAGTGTGTGTGTGTGTGTGTGTGTATTAGATGTGTGTGTGTTAGAAGTGTGTGTGTGTTAGAAGTGTGTGTGTGTGTGTGTTAGAAGTGTGTGTGTTAGAAGTGTGTGTGTGTGTGTGTTAGAAGTGTGTGTGTGTGTTAGAAGTGTGTGTGTGTGTGTGTGTGTTAGAAGTGTGTGTGTGTGTTAAAAGTGTGTGTGTGTGTGTGTTAGAAGTGTGTGTGTGTGTGTTAGAAGTGTGTGTGTGTTAGAAGTGTGTGTGTTAGAAGTGTGTGTGTTAGAAGTGTGTGTGTGTTAGAAGTGTGTGTGTGTGTTAGAAGTGTGTGTGTGTGTGTTAGAAGTGTGTGTGTGTTAGAAGTGTGTGTGTGTGTGTTAGAAGTGTGTGTGTGTGTGTGTTAGAAGTGTGTGTGTGTTAGAAGTGTGTGTGTGTGTGTTAGAAGTGTGTGTGTGTGTGTTAGAAGTGTGTGTGTGTGTGTTAGAAGTGTGTGTGTGTGTGTGTGTTAGAAGTGTGTGTGTGTGTGTTAGAAGTGTGTGTGTGTGTGTTAGAAGTGTGTGTGTCTGTGTGTGTTAGAAGTGTGTGTGTTAGAAGTGTGTGTGTGTTAGAAGTGTGTGTGTGTGTGTGTGTTAGAAGTGTGTGTGTTAGAAGTGTGTGTGTGTGTGTGTGTGTTAGAAGTGTGTGTGTGTGTGTGTGTGTATTAGATGTGTGTGTGTTAGAAGTGTGTGTGTGTTAGAAGTGTGTGTGTGTGTGTGTTAGAAGTGTGTGTGTTAGAAGTGTGTGTGTGTGTGTGTTAGAAGTGTGTGTGTGTGTTAGAAGTGTGTGTGTGTGTGTGTGTGTTAGAAGTGTGTGTGTGTGTTAAAAGTGTGTGTGTGTGTGTGTTAGAAGTGTGTGTGTGTGTGTTAGAAGTGTGTGTGTGTTAGAAGTGTGTGTGTTAGAAGTGTGTGTGTTAGAAGTGTGTGTGTGTTAGAAGTTTGTGTGTGTTAGAAGTGTGTGTGTGTGTGTGTTAGAAGTGTGTGTGTGTGTTAGAAGTGTGTGTGTGTGTGTTAGAAGTGTGTGTGTTAGAAGTGTGTGTGTGTGTGTTAGAAGTGTGTGTGTGTTAGAAGTGTGTGTGTGTGTGTGTTAGAAGTGTGTGTGTTAGAAGTGTGTGTGTGTGTGTTAGAAGTGTGTGTGTGTGTGTATTAGATGTGTGTGTGTGTGTGTGTTGGAAGTGTGTGTGTGTGTGTGTGTGTTAGAAGTGTGTGTGTGTGTGTTAGAAGTGTGTGTGTGTGTGTGTTAGAAGTGTGTGTGTGTGTGTTGGAAGTGTGTGTGTGTGTTAGAAGTGTGTATGTGTGTTAGAAGTGTGTCTGTGTGTGTGTGTTAGAAGTGTGTGTGTGTGTGTGTGTGTGTGTTAGAAGTGTGTGTGTGTTAGAAGTGTGTGTGTGTGTGTGTTAGAAGTGTGTCTGTGTGTGTTAGAAGTGTGTGTGTGTGTGTGTTAGAAGTGTGTGTGTGTGTGTTAGAAGTGTGTGTGTTAGAAGTGTGTGTGTGTGTGTGTGTTAGAAGTGTGTGTGTGTGTTAGAAGTGTGTGTGTGTGTGTGTTTGTGTTAGAAGTGTGTGTGTGTGTTAGAAGTGTGTGTGTGTGTGTGTTGGAAGTGTGTGTGTGTGTGTGTGTTAGAAGTGTGTGTGTGTGTGTGTTAGAAGTGTGTGTGTGTGTGTGTGTTAGAAGTGTGTGTGTGTGTGTTGGAAGTGTGTGTGTGTGTTAGAAGTGTTTATGTGTGTTAGAAGTGTGTATGTGTGTTAGAAGTGTGTGTGTGTGTGTGTGTGTGTGTTAGAAGTGTGTGTGTGTGTGTGTGTTAGAAGTGTGTGTGTGTGTGTGTTAGAAGTGTGTCTGTGTGTGTTAGAAGTGTGTGTGTGTGTGTGTTAGAAGTGTGTCTGTGTGTGTTAGAAGTGTGTCTGTGTGTGTTAGAAGTGTGTGTGTGTGTGTGTGTTAGAAGTGTGTGTGTGTGTGTGTTAGAAGTGTGTCTGTGTGTGCTAGAAGTGTGTGTGTGTTAGAAGTGTGTGTGTGTGTGTTAGAAGTGTGTGTGTGTGTGTTAGAAGTGTGTCTGTGTGTGTTAGAAGTGTGTGTGTGTTAGAAGTGTGTGTGTGTGTGTGTGTGTGTGTTAGAAGTGTGTGTGTGTTAGAAGTGTGTGTGTGTTAGAAGTGTGTGTATTAGAAGTGTGTGTGTGTGTTTGTTAGAAGTGTGTGTGTGTGTTTGTTAGAAGTGTGTGTGTTAGAAGTGTGTGTGTGTGTGTTAGAAGTGTGTGTGTGTGTGTGTGTGTGTTAGAAGTGTGTGTGTGTTAGAAGTGTGTGTGTGTTAGAAGTGTGTGTGTGTTAGAAGTGTGTGTGTGTGTGTGTGAGAAGTGTGTGTGTTAGAAGTGTGTGTGTGCGTGTGTTAGAAGTTTGTGTGTGTGTTAGAAGTGTGTGTGTGTTAGAAATGTGTGTGTGTGTTAGAAGTGTGTGTGTGTTAGAAGTGTGTGTGTGTTAGAAGTGTGTGTGTGTGTGTGTGTTAGAAGTGTGTGTGTGTTAGAAGTGTGTGTGTGTGTGTGTTAAAAGTGTGTGTGTGTTAGAAGTGTGTGTGTGTGTGTGTGTTAGAAGTGTGTGTGTGTTAGAAATGTGTGTGTGTGTTAGAAGTGTGTGTGTGTTAGAAGTGTGTGTGTGTTAGACGTGTGTGTGTGTTAGAAGTGTGTGTGTGTGTGTTAGAAGTGTGTGTGTGTGTGTGTTAGAAGTGTGTGTGTGTGTGTGTTAGAAGTGTGTGTGTGTGTTAGAAGTGTGTGTGTGTGTGTGTGTTAGAAGTGTGTGTGTGTGTGTTAGAAGTGTGTGTGTTAGAAGTGTGTGTGTGTGTGTTAGAAGTGTGTGTGTGTGTTAGAAGTGTGTGTGTGTGTGTGTGTGTTAGAAGTGTGTGTGTGTTAGAAGTGTGTGTGTTAGAAGTGTGTGTGTGTTAGAAGTGTGTGTGTGTGTGTGTGAGAAGTGTGTGTGTTAGAAGTGTGTGTGTGTGTGTGTGTGTTAGAAGTGTGTGTGTGTTAGAAGTGTGTGTGTGTGTTCGAAGTGTGTGTGTGTTAGAAGTGTGTGTGTGTGTGTGTGTGTGTTAGAAGTGTGTGTGTGTGTGTTAGAAGTGTGTGTGTTAGAATTGTTTGTGTGTTAGAAGTGTGTGTGTGTTAGAAGTGTGTGTGTGTGTGTGTGTGAGAAGTGTGTGTGTTAGAAGTGTGTGTGTGTGTGTGTGTGTTAGAAGTGTGTGTGTGTGTGTTAGAAGTGTGTGTGTGTGTGTTAGAAGTGTGTGTGTGTGTGTGTTAGAAGTGTGTGTGTGTGTGTGTGTTAGAAGTGTGTGTGTTAGAAGTGTGTGTGTTAGAATTGTTTGTGTGTTAGAAGTGTGTGTGTGTTAGAAGTGTGTGTGTGTGTGTGTGTGTTAGAAGTGTGTGTGTTAGAAGTGTGTGTGTGTTAGAAGTGTGTGTGTGTGTGTGTGTGTTAGAAGTGTGTGTGTGTGTGTTAGAAGTGTGTGTGTTAGAAGTGTTTGTGTGTTAGAAGTGTGTGTGTGTTAGAAGTGTGTGTGTGTGTGTGTGTTAGAAGTGTGTGTGTGTGTGTTAGAAGTGTGTGTGTCTGTGTGTGTTAGAAGTGTGTGTGTTAGAAGTGTGTGTGTGTGTGTGTTAGAAGTGTGTGTGTTAGAAGTGTGTGTGTGTGTGTTAGAAGTGTGTGTGTGTATTAGATGTGTGTGTGTGTTAGAAGTGTGTGTGTGTGTTAGAAGTGTGTGTGTGTGTTAGAAGTGTGTGTGTGTGTGTGTGTTAGAAGTGTGTGTGTGTGTGTTAGAAGTGTGTGTGTGTGTGTGTGTTAGAAGTGTGTGTGTGTGTGTGTTAGAAGTGTGTGTGTGTGTGTTAGAAGTGTGTGTGTGTTAGAAGTGTGTGTGTGTGTGTGTTAGAAGTGTGTGTGTGTGTTCGAAGTGTGCGTGTGTGTTAGAAGTGTGTGTGTGTGTGTGTGTGTTAGAAGTGTGTGTGTGTGTTCGAAGTGTGTGTGTGTTAGAAGTGTGTGTGTGTGTGTGTTAGAAGTGTGTGTGTGTGTGTGTGTTAGAAGTGTGTGTGTTAGAAGTGTGTGTGTTAGAATTGTTTGTGTGTTAGAAGTGTGTGTGTGTGTTAGAAGTGTGTGTGTGTGTGTGTTAGAAGTGTGTGTGTTAGAAGTGTGTGTGTGTTAGAAGTGTGTGTGTGTGTGTGTTAGAAGTGTGTGTGTGTGTGTTAGAAGTGTGTGTGTGTGTTAGAAGTGTGTGTGTGTGTGTGTTAGAAGTGTGTGTGTGTGTGTGTTAGAAGTGTGTGTGTGTGTTAGAAGTGTGTGTGTGTTAGAAGTGTGTGTGTGTGTGTTAGAAGTGTGTGTGTTAGAAGTGTGTGTGTGTGTGTGTTAGAAGTGTGTGTGTGTGTTAGAAGTGTGTGTGTGTGTGTGTTAGAAGTGTGTGTGTGTTAGAAGTGTGAGTGTGTGTGTTAGAAGTGTGTGTGTGTGTTAGAAGTGTGTGTGTGTGTATTAGAAGTGTGTGTGTGTGTGTGTTAGAAGTGTGTGTGTGTGTGTGTGTGTGTGTTAGAAGTGTGTGTGTGTGTGTTAGAAGTGTGTGTGTGTGTGTTAGAAGTGTGTGTGTCTGTGTGTGTTAGAAGTGTGTGTGTTAGAAGTGTGTGTGTGTTAGAAGTGTGTGTGTGTGTGTGTTAGAAGTGTGTGTGTTAGAAGTGTGTGTGTGTGTGTGTTAGAAGTGTGTGTGTGTGTGTGTGTATTAGATGTGTGTGTATTAGAAGTGTGTGTGTGTTAGAAGTGTGTGTGTGTGTGTTAGAAGTGTGTGTGTTAGAATTGTTTGTGTGTTAGAAGTGTGTGTGTGTTAGAAGTGTGTGTGTGTGTGTGTGTGTTAGAAGTGTGTGTGTTAGAAGTGTGTGTGTGTGTGTGTGTGAGAAGTGTGTGTGTTAGAAGTGTGTGTGTGTGTGTGTGTTAGAAGTGTGTGTGTGTTAATAGTGTGTGTGTGTGTTCGAAGTGTGTGTGTGTTAGAAGTGTGTGTGTGTGTGTGTTAGAAGTGTGTGTGTGTGTGTGTGTTAGAAGTGTGTGTGTTAGAAGTGTGTGTGTTAGAATTGTTTGTGTGTTAGAAGTGTGTGTGTGTTAGAAGTGTGTGTGTGTGTGTGTGTGTTAGAAGTGTGTGTGTTAGAAGTGTGTGTGTGTTAGAAGTGTGTGTGTGTGTGTGTGTGTTAGAAGTGTGTGTGTGTGTGTTAGAAGTGTGTGTGTGTGTTAGAAGTGTGTGTGTGTGTGTGTGTGTGTTAGAAGTGTGTGTGTGTTAGAAGTGTGTGTGTGTGTGTGTGTGTGTTAGAAGTGTGTGTGTGTGTGTGTTAGAAGTGTGTGTGTGTGTGTTAGAAGTGTGTGTGTCTGTGTGTGTTAGAAGTGTGTGTGTTAGAAGTGTGTGTGTGTGTGTGTTAGAAGTGTGTGTGTTAGAAGTGTGTGTGTGTGTTAGAAGTGTGTGTGTGTGTGTATTAGATGTGTGTGTGTGTTAGAAGTGTGTGTGTGTGTTAGAAGTGTGTGTGTGTGTTAGAAGTGTGTGTGTGTGTGTGTGTTAGAAGTGTGTGTGTGTGTGTTAGAAGTGTGTGTGTGTGTGTGTGTTAGAAGTGTGTGTGTGTGTGTGTTAGAAGTGTGTGTGTGTGTGTTAGAAGTGTGTGTGTGTTAGAAGTGTGTGTGTGTGTGTGTTAGAAGTGTGTGTGTGTGTGTTAGAAGTGTGTCTGTGTGTGTTAGAAGTGTGTGTGTGTTAGAAGTGTGTGTGTGTTAGAAGTGTGTGTGTGTTAGAAGTGTGTGTGTGTGTTCGAAGTGTGTGTGTGTTAGAAGTGTGTGTGTGTGTGTGTTAGAAGTGTGTGTGTGTGTGTGTGTTAGAAGTGTGTGTGTTAGAAGTGTGTGTTAGAATTGTTTGTGTTAGAAGTGTGTGTGTGTTAGAAGTGTGTGTGTGTGTGTGTGTGTTAGAAGTGTGTGTGTTAGAAGTGTGTGTGTGTGTTAGAAGTGTGTGTGTGTGTTAGAAGTGTGTGTGTGTGTGTTAGAAGTGTGTGTGTGTGTTAGAAGTGTGTGTGTGTGTGTGTTAGAAGTGTGTGTGTGTGTGTGTTAGAAGTGTGTGTGTGTGTTAGAAGTGTGTGTGTGTGTGTGTTAGAAGTGTGTGTGTTAGAAGTGTGTGTGTGTGTGTGTTAGAAGTGTGTGTGTGTGTTAGAAGTGTGTGTGTGTGTGTGTTAGAAGTGTGTGTGTGTTAGAAGTGTGAGTGTGTGTGTTAGAAGTGTGTGTGTGTGTTAGAAGTGTGTGTGTGTGTATTAGAAGTGTGTGTGTGTGTGTGTTAGAAGTGTGTGTGTGTGTGTGTGTGTGTTAGAAGTGTGTGTGTGTGTGTTAGAAGTGTGTGTGTGTGTGTTAGAAGTGTGTGTGTCTGTGTGTGTTAGAAGTGTGTGTGTTAGAAGTGTGTGTGTGTTAGAAGTGTGTGTGTGTGTGTGTTAGAAGTGTGTGTGTTAGAAGTGTGTGTGTGTGTGTGTTAGAAGTGTGTGTGTGTGTGTGTGTATTAGATGTGTGTGTATTAGAAGCGTGTGTGTGTTAGAAGTGTGTGTGTGTGTGTTAGAAGTGTGTGTGTGTTAATAGTGTGTGTGTGTGTTAGAATTGTTTGTGTGTTAGAAGTGTGTGTGTGTTAGAAGTGTGTGTGTGTGTGTGTGAGAAGTGTGTGTGTTAGAAGTGTGTGTGTGTGTGTGTGTGTTAGAAGTGTGTGTGTGTTAATAGTGTGTGTGTGTGTTCGAAGTGTGTGTGTGTTAGAAGTGTGTGTGTGTGTGTGTTAGAAGTGTGTGTGTGTGTGTGTGTTAGAAGTGTGTGTGTTAGAAGTGTGTGTGTTAGAATTGTTTGTGTGTTAGAAGTGTGTGTGTGTTAGAAATGTGTGTGTGTGTGTGTGTGTTAGAAGTGTGTGTGTTAGAAGTGTGTGTGTGTTAGAAGTGTGTGTGTGTGTGTGTGTGTTAGAAGTGTGTGTGTGTGTGTTAGAAGTGTGTGTGTGTTAGAAGTGTGTGTGTGTGTGTGTGTGTTAGAAGTGTGTGTGTGTGTGTGTTAGAAGTGTGTGTGTGTGTGTGTGTTAGAAGTGTGTGTGTGTGTGTTAGAAGTGTGTGTGTGTGTGTGTTAGAAGTGTGTGTGTGTGTGTTAGAAGTGTGTGTGTGTTAGAAGTGTGTCTGTGTGTGTGTGTTAGAAGTGTGTGTGTTAGAAGTGTGTGTGTGTGTGTGTTAGAAGTGTGTGTGTGTGTTAGAAGTGTGTGTGTGTGTGTGTTAGAAGTGTGTGTGTGTTAGAAGTGTGAGTGTGTGTGTTAGAAGTGTGTGTGTGTGTTAGAAGTGTGTGTGTGTGTATTAGAAGTGTGTGTGTGTGTGTTAGAAGTGTGTGTGTGTGTGTGTGTGTGTTAGAAGTGTGTGTGTGTGTGTTAGAAGTGTGTGTGTGTGTGTTAGAAGTGTGTGTGTCTGTGTGTGTTAGAAGTGTGTGTGTTAGAAGTGTGTGTGTGTTAGAAGTGTGTGTGTGTGTGTGTTAGAAGTGTGTGTGTTAGAAGTGTGTGTGTGTGTGTGTGTTAGAAGTGTGTGTGTGTGTTAGAAGTGTGTGTGTGTGTGTGTGTATTAGATGTGTGTGTATTAGAAGTGTGTGTGTGTTAGAAGTGTGTGTGTGTGTGTGTTAGAAGTGTGTGTGTTAGAAGTGTGTGTGTGTGTGTGTCAGAAGTGTGTGTGTGTGTTAGAAGTGTGTGTGTGTGTGTGTGTGTTAGAAGTGTGTGTGTGTGTTAAAAGTGTGTGTGTGTGTGTGTTAGAAGTGTGTGTGTGTGTGTTAGAAGTGTGTGTGTGTGTGTGTTAGAAGTGTGTGTGTGTGTTAGAAGTGTGTGTGTCTGTGTGTGTTAGAAGTGTGTGTGTGTTAGAAGTGTGTGTGTGTGTGTGTTAGAAGTGTGTGTGTTAGAAGTGTGTGTGTGTGTTAGAAGTGTGTGTGTGTGTGTTAGAAGTGTGTGTGTGTGTTAGAAGTGTGTGTGTGTGTGTGTGAGAAGTGTGTGTGTTAGAAGTGTGTGTGTGTGTGTGTGTTAGAAGTGTGTGTGTGTTAGAAGTGTGTGTGTGTGTTCGAAGTGTGCGTGTGTGTTAGAAGTGTGTGTGTGTGTGTGTGTGTTAGAAGTGTGTGTGTGTGTGTTAGAAGTGTGTGTGTGTGTGTTAGAAGTGTGTGTGTTAGAATTGTTTGTGTGTTAGAAGTGTGTGTGTGTTAGAAGTGTGTGTGTGTGTGTGTGTTAGAAGTGTGTGTGTTAGAAGTGTGTGTGTGTTAGAAGTGTGTGTGTGTGTGTGTTAGAAGTGTGTGTGTTAGAAGTGTGTGTGTGTGTGTGTTAGAAGTGTGTGTGTGTGTTAGAAGTGTGTGTGTGTGTGTGTATTAGATGTGTGTGTGTGTTAGAAGTGTGTGTGTGTGTGTGTGTGTGTTAGAAGTGTGTGTGTGTGTTAGAAGTGTGTGTGTGTGTGTGTTAGAAGTGTGTGTGTGTGTGTTAGAAGTGTGTGTGTGTGTTAGAAGTGTGTGTGTGTTAGAAGTGTGTCTGTGTGTGTGTGTTAGAAGTGTGTGTGTGTGTGTGTGTGTGTGTTAGAAGTGTGTGTGTGTGTGTGTGTGTGTGTGTTAGAAGTGTGTGTGTGTGTGTGTTAGAAGTGTGTCTGTGTGTGTTAGAAGTGTGTCTGTGTGTTAGAAGTGTGTGTGTGTGTGTGTGTTAGAAGTGTGTCTGTGTGTGTTAGAAGTGTGTCTGTGTGTGTTAGAAGTATGTGTGTGTTAGAAGTGTGTGTGTGTTAGAAGTGTGTCTGTGTGTGTTAGAAGTGTGTCTGTGTGTGTTAGAAGTGTGTGTGTGTTAGAAGTGTGTGTGTGTGTGTGTTAGAAGTGTGTGTGTGTTAGAAGTGTGTGTGTGTGTGTGTATTAGATGTGTGTGTGTGTTAGAAGTGTGTGTGTGTGTGTGTGTGTGTCTGTGTTAGAAGTGTGTGTGTGTGTGTTAGAAGTGTGTGTGTGTGTTAGAAGTGTGTGTGTGTGTGTTAGAAGTGTGTGTGTGTGTTAGAAGTGTGTGTGTGTGTGTGTGTGTTAGAAGTGTGTGTGTGTGTTAGAAGTGTGTGTGTGTGTTAGAAGTGTGTGTGTGTGTTAGAAGTGTGTCTGTGTGTCAGAAGTGTGTCTGTGTGTGTGTGTTAGAAGTGTGTGTGTGTGTGTGTTAGAAGTGTGTGTGTGTTAGAAGTGTGTGTGTGTGTTAGAAGTGTGTGTGTGTGTGTGTTAGAAGTGTGTGTGTGTGTGTTAGAAGTGTGTGTGTGTGTGTTAGAAGTGTGTGTGTGTGTGTTAGAAGTGTGTGTGTCTGTGTGTGTTAGAAGTGTGTGTGTTAGAAGTGTGTGTGTGTTAGAAGTGTGTGTGTGTGTGTGTTAGAAGTGTGTGTGTTAGAAGTGTGTGTGTGTGTGTGTGTGTTAGAAGTGTGTGTGTGTGTTAGAAGTGTGTGTGTGTGTGAGTATTAGATGTGTGTGTGTTAGAAGTGTGTGTGTGTTAGAAGTGTGTGTGTTAGAAGTGTGTGTGTTAGAAGTGTGTGTGTGTGTGTGTTAGAAGTGTGTGTGTGTGTTAGAAGTGTGTGTGTGTGTGTGTGTGTGTGTTAGAAGTGTGTGTGTGTGTTAAAAGTGTGTGTGTGTGTGTGTTAGAAGTGTGTGTGTGTGTGTGTTAGAAGTGTGTGTGTGTGTGTGTTAGAAGTGTGTGTGTGTGTTAGAAGTGTGTGTGTCTGTGTGTGTTAGAAGTGTGTGTGTTAGAAGTGTGTGTGTGTTAGAAGTGTGTGTGTGTGTGTGTTAGAAGTGTGTGTGTTAGAAGTGTGTGTGTGTGTGTGTTAGAAGTGTGTGTGTGTGTGTTAGAAGTGTGTGTGTTAGAAGTGTGTGTGTGTTAGAAGTGTGTGTGTGTGTTAGAAGTGTGTCTGTGTGTGTGTGTTAGAAGTGTGTGTGTGTGTGTTAGAAGTGTGTGTGTGTGTGTGTTAGAAGTGTGTGTGTGTGTGTGTTGGAAGTGTGTGTGTGTGTTAGAAGTGTGTGTGTGTGTTAGAAGTGTGTCTGTGTGTGTGTGTTAGAAGTGTGTGTGTGTGTGTGTTAGAAGTGTGTGTGTGTGTGTGTTAGAAGTGTGTGTGTGTGTGTGTTAGAAGTGTGTCTGTGTGTTAGAAGTGTGTGTGTGTGTGTGTTAGAAGTGTGTGTGTGTGTGTGTGTTAGAAGTGTCTGTGTGTGTTAGAAGTGTGTCTGTGTGTGTTAGAAGTGTCTGTGTGTTAGAAGTGTGTGTGTGTGTTAGAAGTGTGTGTGTGTGTGTGTGTTAGAAGTGTGTGTGTGTGTGTGTTAGAAGTGTGTCTGTGTGTGCTAGAAGTGTGTGTGTGTTAGAAGTGTGTGTGTGTTAGAAGTGTGTGTGTGTGTGTGTTAGAAGTGTGTGTTAGAAGTGTGTGTGTGTGTGTGTTAGAAGTGTGTGTGTGTGTTAGAAGTGTGTGTGTGTTAGAAGTGTGTGTGTGTGTGTGTGTGTGTATTAGATGTGTGTGTGTGTTAGAAGTGTGTGTATTAGAAGTGTGTGTGTGTGTGTGTTAGAAGTGTGTGTGTGTGTGTTAGAAGTGTGTGTGTGTTTGTTAGAAGTGTGTGTGTTAGAAGTGTGTGTGTGTGTGTGTTAGAAGTGTGTGTGTGTGTTAGAAGTGTGTGTGTGTGTGTGTGTGTGTGTTAGAAGTGTGTGTGTGTGTTAGAAGTGTGTGTGTGTGTGTGTGTGTGTTAGAAGTGTGTGTGTGTGTTAGAAGTGTGTGTGTTAGAAGTGTGTGTGTGTTAGAAGTGTGTGTGTGTGTGTGAGAAGTGTGTGTGTTAGAAGTGTGTGTGTGTTAGAAATGTGTGTGTGTGTTAGAAGTGTGTGTGTGTGTTAGAAGTTTGTGTGTGTTAGAAGTGTGTGTGTGTTAGAAGTGTGTGTGTGTGTGTGTGTTAGAAGTGTGTGTGTGTGTGTGTGTTAGAAGTGTGTGTGTGTTAGAAGTGTGTGTGTGTGTGTTAGAAGTGTGTGTGTGTTAGAAGTGTGTGTGTGTGTGTTAGAAGTGTGTGTGTGTGTGTGTTAGAAGTGTGTGTGTGTGTTAGAAGTGTGTGTGTGTGTGTGTTAGAAGTGTGTGTGTGTGTGTTAGAAGTGTGTGTGTTAGAAGTGTGTGTGTGTGTTAGAAGTGTGTGTGTGTGTTAGAAGTGTGTGTGTGTGTGTGTTAGAAGTGTGTGTGTGTTAGAAGTGTGTGTGTTAGAAGTGTGTGTGTGTTAGAAGTGTGTGTGTGTGTGTGTGAGAAGTGTGTGTGTTAGAAGTGTGTGTGTGTGTGTGTGTGTTAGAAGTGTGTGTGTGTGTTCAAAGTGTGTGTGTGTTAGAAGTGTGTGTGTGTGTGTGTGTGTTAGAAGTGTGTGTGTTAGAATTGTTTGTGTGTTAGAAGTGTGTGTGTGTTAGAAGTGTGTGTGTGTGTGTGTGAGAAGTGTGTGTGTTAGAAGTGTGTGTGTGTGTGTTAGAAGTGTGTGTGTGTTAGAAGTGTGTGTGTGTGTTCGAAGTGTGTGTGTGTTAGAAGTGTGTGTGTGTGTGTGTGTGTTAGAAGTGTGTGTGTGTGTGTTAGAAGTGTGTGTGTTAGAATTGTTTGTGTGTTAGAAGTGTGTGTGTGTTAGAAGTGTGTGTGTGTGTGTGTGTGTTAGAAGTGTGTGTGTTAGAAGTGTGTGTGTGTTAGAAGTGTGTGTGTGTGTGTGTGTGTTAGAAGTGTGTGTGTGTGTGTTAGAAGTGTGTGTGTGTGTTAGAAGTGTGTGTGTGTGTGTTAGAAGTGTGTGTGTGTGTGTTAGAAGTGTGTGTGTGTGTTAGAAGTGTGTGTGTGTGTGTGTGTGTTAGAAGTGTGTGTGTGTGTGTTAGAAGTGTGTGTGTTAGAAGTGTGTGTGTGTGTGTTAGAAGTGTGTGTGTGTGTTAGAAGTGTGTGTGTGTGTGTGTTAGAAGTGTGTGTGTGTTAGAAGTGTGTGTGTTAGAAGTGTGTGTGTGTGTGTGTGTGTGAGAAGTGTGTGTGTTAGAAGTGTGTGTTAGAAGTGTGTGTGTTAGAAGTGTGTGTGTGTTAGAAGTGTGTGTGTGTGTTCGAAGTGTGTGTGTGTGTGTGTGTGAGAAGTGTGTGTGTTAGAAGTGTGTGTGTGTGTGTGTGAGAAGTGTGTGTGTTAGAAGTGTGTGTGTGTGTGTGTGTGTGTTAGAAGTGTGTGTGTGTGTGTTCGAAGTGTGTGTGTGTTAGAAGTGTGTGTGTGTGTGTGTGTTAGAAGTGTGTGTGTGTGTTAGAAGTGTGTGTGTTAGAATTGTTT
The DNA here is from genome assembly GCF_933228915.1 of Telmatherina bonti. NCBI lineage: Eukaryota > Metazoa > Chordata > Actinopteri > Atheriniformes > Telmatherinidae > Telmatherina > Telmatherina bonti. The sequence goes on along the minus strand of NC_136625.1, from coordinate 1,931,147 downwards.
GTGTGTTAGAAGTGTGTGTGTGTGTGTGAGAAGTGTGTGTGTTAGAAGTGTGTGTGTGTGTGTGTTAGAAGTGTGTGTGTGTGTTCGAAGTGTGTGTGTGTTAGAAGTGTGTGTGTGTGTGTGTGTGTTAGAAGTGTGTGTGTGTGTGTTAGAAGTGTGTGTGTTAGAATTGTTTGTGTGTTAGAAGTGTGTGTGTGTTAGAAGTGTGTGTGTGTGTGTGTGTGTTAGAAGTGTGTGTGTGTTAGAAGTGTGTGTGTGTGTGTGTGTGTTAGATGTGTGTGTGTGTGTGTTAGAAGTGTGTGTGTTAGAAGTGTGTGTGTGTTAGAAGTGTGTGTGTGTGTGTGTTAGAAGTGTGTGTGTTAGAAGTGTGTGTGTGTGTGTGTTAGAAGTGTGTGTGTGTGTGTTAGAAGTGTGTGTGTGTGTGTGTGTATTAGATGTGTGTGTGTGTTAGAAGTGTGTGTGTGTGTGTGTGTGTTAGAAGTGTGTGTGTGTGTTAGAAGTGTGTGTGTGTGTGTGTGTTAGAAGTGTGTGTGTGTGTGTGTTAGAAGTGTGTGTGTGTGTGTTAGAAGTGTGTGTGTGTTAGAAGTGTGTCTGTGTGTGTGTGTTAGAAGTGTGTGTGTGTGTGTGTGTGTGTGTTAGAAGTGTGTGTGTGTGTGTGTGTGTTAGAAGTGTGTGTGTGTGTGTGTGTTAGAAGTGTGTCTGTGTGTGTTAGAAGTGTGTCTGTGTGTGTTAGAAGTGTGTGTGTGTGTGTGTGTTAGAAGTGTGTCTGTGTGTGTTAGAAGTGTGTGTGTGTGTGTGTTAGAAGTGTGTGTGTGTGTGTGTGTTAGAAGTGTGTGTGTGTGTGTTAGAAGTGTGTGTGTGTTAGAAGTGTGTCTGTGTGTGTGTGTTAGAAGTGTGTGTGTGTGTGTGTGTGTGTGTTAGAAGTGTGTGTGTGTGTGTGTGTGTTAGAAGTGTGTGTGTGTGTGTGTGTTAGAAGTGTGTCTGTGTGTGTTAGAAGTGTGTCTGTGTGTGTTAGAAGTGTGTGTGTGTGTGTGTGTTAGAAGTGTGTCTGTGTGTGTTAGAAGTGTGTCTGTGTGTTAGAAGTGTGTCTGTGTGTGTTAGAAGTGTGTGTGTTAGAAGTGTGTCTGTGTGTGTTAGAAGTGTGTGTGTGTGTTAGAAGTGTGTCTGTGTGTGTTAGAAGTGTGTGTGTGTTAGAAGTGTGTGTGTGTGTGTTAGAAGTGTGTGTGTTAGAAGTGTGTGTGTGTGTGTGTTAGAAGTGTGTGTGTGTGTTAGAAGTGTGTGTGTGTTAGAAGTGTGTGTGTGTGTGTGTATTAGATGTGTGTGTGTGTTAGAAGTGTGTGTGTGTGTGTGTGTGTCTGTGTTAGAAGTGTGTGTGTGTGTGTTAGAAGTGTGTGTGTGTGTGTTAGAAGTGTGTGTGTGTGTTAGAAGTGTGTGTGTGTGTGTGTTAGAAGTGTGTGTGTGTGTTAGAAGTGTGTGTGTGTGTGTGTTAGAAGTGTGTGTGTGTTAGAAGTGTGTGTGTGTGTTAGAAGTGTGTCTGTGTGTGTGTGTTAGAAGTGTGTGTGTGTGTGTGTATTAGATGTGTGTGTGTTAGAAGTGTGTGTGTGTGTTAGAAGTGTGTGTGTGTGTGTTAGAAGTGTGTGTGTGTGTTAGAAGTGTGTGTGTGTGTGTTAGAAGTGTGTGTGTGTGTGTGTTTGTGTTAGAAGTGTGTGTGTGTGTGTTAGAAGTGTGTGTGTGTCTGTGTGTGTTAGAAGTGTGTGTGTTAGAAGTGTGTGTGTGTTAGAAGTGTGTGTGTGTGTGTGTGTTAGAAGTGTGTGTGTTAAAAGTGTGTGTGTGTGTGTGTGTGTTAGAAGTGTGTGTGTGTGTTAGAAGTGTGTGTGTGTGTGTATTAGATGTGTGTGTGTTAGAAGTGTGTGTGTGTTAGAAGTGTGTGTGTGTGTGTGTTAGAAGTGTGTGTGTTAGAAGTGTGTGTGTGTGTGTGTTAGAAGTGTGTGTGTGTGTGTGTTAGAAGTGTGTGTGTGTGTGTTAGAAGTGTGTGTGTGTGTGTGTTAGAAGTGTGTGTGTGTGTGTTAGAAGTGTGTGTGTGTGTTAGAAGTGTGTCTGTGTGTGTGTGTTAGAAGTGTGTGTGTGTGTGTGTGTGTGTTAGAAGTGTGTGTGTGTGTGTGTGTTAGAAGTGTGTGTGTGTGTGTGTTAGAAGTGTGTCTGTGTGTGTTAGAAGTGTGTGTGTGTGTTAGAAGTGTGTGTGTGTGTGTTAGAAGTGTGTGTGTGTGTGTGTGTTAGAAGTGTGTGTGTTAGAAGTGTGTGTGTGTTAGAAGTGTGTGTGTTAGAAGTGTGTGTGTGTGTTAGAAGTGTGTGTGTGTTAGAAGTGTGTGTGTGTTAGGGGGGTTAGGGTTAGGGTTAGGGTCAGGGAGGCAGAACACTCGTTCAGGGGGGCAGAACACTCATCCAGGGGGGCAGAACACTCGTCCAGGGGGGCAGAACACTCGTCCAGGGGGGCAGAACACTCATCCAGGGGGGCAGAACACTCGTCCAGGGAGGCAAAACACATGTCAGGGGGGCAGAACACTCGTCCAGGGGAGCAGAACACTCGTCCAGGGGGGCAGAACACTCGTCCAGCGGGGACAGAACACTCGTCCAGGGGGGCAGAACACTCGTCCAGGGGGGCAGAACACTCGTCCAGGGGGGCAGAACACTCGTCCAGGGAGGCAAAACACATGTCAGGGGGGCAGAACACTCGTCCAGGGGGGCAGAACACTCGTCCAGGGGGACAGAACACTCATCCAGGGAGACAGAACACTCGTCCAGGGGGGCAGAACACTCGTCCAGGGGGGCAGAACACTCGTCCAGGGGGCCAGAACACATGTCAGGGAGGCAGAACACTCATCCAGGGGGGCAGAACACTCGTCCAGGGGGGCAGAACACTCGTCCAGGGGGGCAGAACACTCGTCCAGGGGGGCATAACACTCGTCCAGGGGGGCAGAACACTCGTCCAGGGGGGCAGAACACTCGTCCAGGGGGGCATAACACTCGTCCAGGGGGCCAGAACACATGTCAGGGGGGCAGAACACTTGTCCAGGGGGCCAGAACACTTGTCCAGGGAGGCTAGAACACATGTCAGGGGGGCAGAACACTTGTCCAGGGGGGCAGAACACTCGTCCAGGGGGGCATAACACTCGTCCAGGGGGCATAACACTCGTCCAGGGGGCCAGAACACATGTCAGGGGGGCAGAACACTCGTCCAGGGGGGCAGAACACTCGTCCAGGGAGGCAAAACACATGTCAGGGGGGCAGAACACTCGTCCAGGGGGGCAGAACACTCGTCCAGGGAGGCAAAACACATGTCAGGGGGGCAGAACACTCATCCAGGGGGGCAGAACACTCGTCCAGGGGGACAGAACACTCATCCAGGGAGACAGAACACTCGTCCAGGGGGGCAGAACACTCGTCCAGGGGGACAGAACACTCATCCAGGGGGCCAGAACACATGTCAGGGGGGCAGAACACTCATCCAGGGGGACAGAACACTCATCCAGGGAGACAGAACACTCGTCCAGGGGGGCAGAACACTCGTCCAGGGGGGCATAACACTCGTCCAGGGAGGCAGAACACATGTCATGGGGGGCAAAACACTCGTCCAGGGGGCCAGAACACTCATCCAGGGGGGCATAACACTCGTCCAGGGGGGCATAACACTCGTCCAGGGGGCCAGAACACATGTCAGGGGGCAGAACACTTGTCCAGGGGGCCAGAACACTTGTCCAGGGAGGCTAGAACACATGTCAGGGGGGCAGAACACTTGTCCAGGGGGCCAGAACACTCGTCCAGGGAGGCTAGAACACATGTCAGGGAGGCTAAACACTCGTCCAGGGGGGCAGAACACTCATCCAGGGGGGCTGAACACATGTCAGGGGGGCCAGAACACTTGTCCAGGGGGGCAGAACACTCGTCCAGGGAGGCTAAACACTCGTCCAGGGGGCAGAACACTCGTCCAGGGGGCAGAACACTCGTCCAGGGGGGCAGAACACTCGTCCAGGGGGACAGAACACTCATCCAGGGAGACAGAACACTCGTCCAGGGGGGCAGAACACTCGTCCAGGGGGGCCAGAACACTCGTCCAGGGGTGCAGAACACTCGTCCAGGGGGGCAGAGCACATGTCAGGGGGGAAGAAAACTCATACAGGGGGGCAGAACACTCGTTCAGGGGGGCAGAACACTCGTCCAGGGGGGCAGAACACTCGTCCAGGGGGGCATAACACTCGTCCAGGGGGCCAGAACACTCGTCCAGGGGGGCAGAACACTCGTCCAGGGGGGCAGAACACTCGTCCAGGGGGCCAGAACACATGTCAGGGGGGCAGAACACTTGTCCAGGGGGCCAGAACACTTGTCCAGGGAGGCTAGAACACATGTCAGGGGGGCAGAACACTTGTCCAGGGGGGCAGAACACTCGTCCAGGGGGGCATAACACTCGTCCAGGGGGGCATAACACTCGTCCAGGGGGCATAACACTCGTCCAGGGGGCCAGAACACATGTCAGGGGGGCAGAACACTCGTCCAGGGGGGCAGAACACTCGTCCAGGGAGGCAAAACACATGTCAGGGGGGCAGAACACTCGTCCAGGGGGGCAGAACACTCGTCCAGGGAGGCAAAACACATGTCAGGGGGGCAGAACACTCATCCAGGGGGGCAGAACACTCGTCCAGGGGGACAGAACACTCATCCAGGGAGACAGAACACTCGTCCAGGGGGGCAGAACACTCGTCCAGGGGGACAGAACACTCATCCAGGGGGCCAGAACACATGTCAGGGAGGCAGAACACTCATCCAGGGGGACAGAACACTCATCCAGGGAGACAGAACACTCGTCCAGGGGGGCAGAACACTCGTCCAGGGGGGCATAACACTCGTCCAGGGAGGCAGAACACATGTCATGGGGGGCAAAACACTCGTCCAGGGGGCCAGAACACTCATCCAGGGGGGCATAACACTCGTCCAGGGGGGCATAACACTCGTCCAGGGGGCCAGAACACATGTCAGGGGGCAGAACACTTGTCCAGGGGGCCAGAACACTTGTCCAGGGAGGCTAGAACACATGTCAGGGGTGCAGAACACTTGTCCAGGGGGCCAGAACACTCGTCCAGGGAGGCTAGAACACATGTCAGGGAGGCTAAACACTCGTCCAGGGGGGCAGAACACTCATCCAGGGGGGCTGAACACATGTCAGGGGGGCCAGAACACTCGTCCAGGGAGGCTAAACACTCGTCCAGGGGGCAGAACACTCGTCCAGGGGGCAGAACACTCGTCCAGGGGGCAGAACACTCGTCCAGGGGGGCAGAACACTCGTCCAGGGGGACAGAACACTCATCCAGGGAGACAGAACACTCGTCCAGGGGGGCAGAACACTCGTCCAGGGGGGCCAGAACACTCGTCCAGGGGTGCAGAACACTCGTCCAGGGGGGCAGAGCACATGTCAGGGGGGAAGAAAACTCATACAGGGGGGCAGAACACTCGTTCAGGGGGGGCAGAACACTCGTCCAGGGGGGCAGAACACTCATACAGGGGGGCAGAACACTCATACAGGGGGCCAGAACACTCGTTCGGGGGGCCAGAATACTCGTTCAGGGGGGCAGAACACTCGTCCAGGGGGGCAGAACACTCATCCAGGGGGGCAGAACAAATGTCAGGGGGGAAGAAAACGCATACAGGGGGGCAGAACCCTCGTTCGGGGGGCCAGAACACTCGTTCAGGGGGCCAGAACACTCGTCCAGGGGGCCAGAACACTCGTCCAGGGGGCCAGAACACTCGTCCAGGGGGGCAGAACACTCGTCCAGGGGGCCAGAACACTCGTCCAGGGAGGCTAAACACTCGTCCAGGGGGCCAGAACACATGTCAGGGGGGCAGAACACTCGTTCAAGGGGGCAGAACACTCGTCCAGGGGGCCAGAACACTCGTCCAGGGGGCCAGAACACTCGTCCAGGGGGGCAGAACACTCGTCCAGGGGGCCAGAACAAATGTCAGGGGGGCAGAACACTCGTCCAGGGGGGCAGAACACTCGTCCAGGGGGGAAGAACACTCGTCCAGGGGGGCAGAACACATGTCAGGGGGGCCAGAACACATGTCAGGGGGGCCAGAACACTCGTCCAGGGGGACAGAACACTCATCCAGGGAGACAGAACACTCGTCCAAGGGGGCAGAACACTCGTCCAGGGGGGCAGAACACTCGTCCAGGGAGGCAGAACACATGTCAGGGGGGAAGAACACTCGTCAAGGGGGCCAGAACACGTCAGGGGGGCAGAACAGTCGTCCAGGGGGGCAGAACACATGTCAGGGGGGAAGAAAACTCATACAGGGGGGCAGAACAACCGTTCAGGGGGCCAGAACACATGTCAGGGGGGCAGAACACTTGTCCAGGGGGCCAGAACACTCGTCCAGGGAGGCTAGAACACATGTCAGGGAGGCTAAACACTCGTCCAGGGGGGCAGACCACTCATCCAGGGGGGCAGAACACATGTCAAGGGGGCAGAACACTTGTCCAGGGGGGAAGAACACTCGTCCAGGGAGGCTAAACACTCGTCCAGGGGGGCAGAACACTCGTCCAGGGGGGCAGAACACTCGTCCAGGGGGACAGAACACTCATCCAGGGAGACAGAACACTCGTCCAAGGGGGCAGAACACTAGTCCAGGGGGGCAGATCACTCATCCAGGGAGGCAAAACACATGTCAGGGGGGCAGAACACTCGTCCAGGGGGACATAACACTCGTCCAGGGGGGCAGAACACTCGTCCAGGGGGGCAGAACACTCGTCCAGGGGGGCATAACACTCGTCCAGGGGGGCAGAACACTCGTCCAGGGGGGCAGAACACTTGTCCAGGGGGAAAGATAACACTCATCCAGGGAGACAGAGCACTCGTCCAGGGGGGCAGAACACTTGTCCAGGGGGGCAGAACACTCGTCCAGGGGGGCAGAACACTCGTCCAGGGGGGCATAACACTCGTCCAGGGGGGCATAACACTCGTCCAGGGGGGCAGAACACTCGTCCAGGGGAGCAGAACACTCGTCCAGGGGGGCAGAACACTCGTCCAGGGGGGCAGAACACTCGTCCAGGGGGAAAGATAACACTCATCCAGGGAGACAGAGCACTCGTCCAGGGGGGCAGAACACTCGTCCAGGGAGGCAGAACAAATGTCAGGGGGGCAGAACACTCGTCCAGGGGGGGAGGAACAAATGTCAGGGGCGAAGAAAACTCATACAGGGGGGCAGAACACTCGTTCGGGGGTCCAGAACACTCGTTCAGGGGGGCAGAACACTCATACAGGGGGGCCAGAATACTCGTTCAGGGGGGCAGAACACTCGTCCAGGGGGGCACAACACTCATCCAGGGGGGCAGAACAAATGTCAGGGGGGAAGAAAACGCATACAGGGGGGCAGAACACTCGTTCGGGGGGCCAGAACACTCGTTCAGGGGGCCAGAACACTCGTCCAGGGGGGCAGAACACTCGTCCAGGGGGCCAGAACACTCGTCCAGGGGGGCTAAACACTCGTCCAGGGGGCCAGAACACATGTCAGGGGGGCAGAACACTCGTTCAAGGGGGCAGAACACTCGTCCAGGGGGCCAGAACACTCGTCCAGGGGGCCAGAACACTCGTCCAGGGGGGCAGAACACTCGTCCAGGGGGCCAGAACAAATGTCAGGGGGGCAGAACACTCGTCCAGGGGGGCAGAACACTCGTCCAGGGAGGCTAGAACACATGTCAGGGAGGCTAAACACTCGTCCAGGGGGGCAGACCACTCATCCAGGGGGGCAGAACACATGTCAGGGGGGCAGAACACTTGTCCAGGGGGGAAGAACACTCGTCCAGGGAGGCTAAACACTCGTCCAGGGGGGCAGAACACTCGTCCAGGGGGGCAGAACACTCGTCCAGGGGGACAGAACACTCATCCAGGGAGACAGAACACTCGTCCAAGGGGGCAGAACACTAGTCCAGGGGGGCAGATCACTCATCCAGGGAGGCAAAACACATGTCAGGGGGGCAGAACACTCGTCCAGGGGGACATAACACTCGTCCAGGGGGGCAGAACACTCGTCCAGGGGGGCAGAACTCTCGTCCAGGGGGGCATAACACTCGTCCAGGGGGGCATAACACTCGTCCAGGGGGGCAGAACACTCGTCCAGGGGGGCAGAACACTCGTCCAGGGGGGCAGAACACTCGTCCAGGGAGGCAAAACACATTTCAGGGGGGCAGAACACTCGTCCAGGGGAGCAGAACACTCGTCCAGGGGGGCAGAACACTCGTCCAGGGGGGCAGAACACTTGTCCAGGGGGAAAGATAACACTCATCCAGGGAGACAGAGCACTCGTCCAGGGGGGCAGAACACTTGTCCAGGGGGGCAGAACACTCGTCCAGGGGGGCAGAACACTCGTCCAGGGGGGCATAACACTCGTCCAGGGGGGCAGAACACTCGTCCAGGGGGGCAGAACACTCGTCCAGGGGAGCAGAACACTCGTCCAGGGGGGCAGAACACTCGTCCAGGGGGGCAGAACACTCGTCCAGGGGGAAAGATAACACTCATCCAGGGAGACAGAGCACTCGTCCAGGGGGGCAGAACACTCGTCCAGGGAGGCAGAACAAATGTCAGGGGGGCAGAACACTCGTCCAGGGGGGGAGGAACAAATGTCAGGGGCGAAGAAAACTCATACAGGGGGGAAGAACACTCGTTCGGGGGTCCAGAACACTCGTTCAGGGGGGCAGAACACTCATACAGGGGGGCCAGAATACTCGTTCAGGGGGGCAGAACACTCGTCCAGGGGGGCACAACACTCATCCAGGGGGGCAGAACACTCGTTCGGGGGGCCAGAACACTCGTTCAGGGGGCCAGAACACTCGTCCAGGGGGGCAGAACACTCGTCCAGGGGGCCAGAACACTCGTCCAGGGGGGCTAAACACTCGTCCAGGGGGCCAGAACACATGTCAGGGGGGCAGAACACTCGTTCAAGGGGGCAGAACACTCGTCCAGGGGGCCAGAACACTCGTCCAGGGGGCCAGAACACTCGTCCAGGGGGGCAGAACACTCGTCCAGGGGGCCAGAACAAATGTCAGGGGGGCAGAACACTCGTCCAGGGGGGCAGAACACTCGTCCAGGGGGGAAGAACACTCGTCCAAGGGGGCAGAACACATGTCAGGGGGGCCAGAACACTCGTCCAGGGGGACAGAACACTCATCCAGGGAGACAGAACACTCGTCCAAGGGGGCAGAACACTCGTCCAGGGGGGCAGAACACTCGTCCAGGGAGGCAGAACACATGTCAGGGGGGCAGAACACTCGTCCAGGGGGCCAGAACACGTCAGGGGGGCAGAACAGTCGTCCAGGGGGGCAGAACACATGTCAGGGGGGAAGAAAACTCATACAGGGGGGCAGAACACTCGTTCAGGGGGCCAGAACACATGTCAGGGGGGCAGAACACTTGTCCAGGGGGCAGAACACATGTCAGGGGGGCCAGAACACTCGTCCAGGGGGACAGAACACTCATCCAGGGAGACAGAACACTCGTCCAAGGGGGCAGAACACTCGTCCAGGGGGGCAGAACACTCGTCCAGGGAGGCAGAACACATGTCAGGGGGGCAGAACACTCGTCCAGGGGGCCAGAACACGTCAGGGGGGCAGAACAGTCGTCCAGGGGGGCAGAACACATGTCAGGGGGGAAGAAAACGCATACAGGGGGGCAGAACACTCGTTAAGGGGGCCAGAACACATGTCAGGGGGGCAGAACACTTGTCCAGGGGGCCAGAACACATGTCAGGGGGGCAGAACACTCGTCCAGGGGGGCAGAACACTCGTCCAGGGAGGCAGAACACATGTCAGGGGGGCAGAACACTCGTCCAGGGGGCCAGAACACGTCAGGGGGGCAGAACAGTCGTCCAGGGGGGCAGAACACATGTCAGGGGGGAAGAAAACGCATACAGGGGGGCAGAACACTCGTTAAGGGGGCCAGAACACATGTCAGGGGGGCAGAACACTTGTCCAGGGGGCCAGAACACATGTCAGGGGGGCAGAACACTTGTCCAGGGAGGCTAGAACACATGTCAGGGAGGCTAAACACTCGTCCAGGTGGGCAGAGCACTCATCCAGGGGGGCAGAACACATGTCAGGGGGGCAGAACACTTGTTCAGGGGGGCAGAACACTCGTCCAGGGAGGCTAAACACTCATCCAGGGGGGCAGAACACTCGTCCAGGGGGGCAGAACACTCGTCCAGGGGGCCAGAACACATGTCAGGGGGGCAGAACACTTGTCCAGGGGGCCAGAACACTCGTCCAGGGAGAAAAAAACACTCGTCCAGGGGGGCAGAACACTCGTCCAGGGGGGCAGAACACTCGTCCAGGGGGACAGAACACTCATCCAGGGAGACAGAACACTCGTCCAGGGGGGCAGAACACTCGTCCAGGGGGGCATAACACTCGTCCAGGGAGGCAGAACACATGTCATGGGGGGCAAAACACTCGTCCAGGGGGCCAGAACACTCATCCAGGGAGACAGAACACTCGTCCAGGGGGGCAGAACACTCGTCCAGGGGGGCATAACACTCGTCTAGGGAGGCAGAACACATGTCAGGGGGGCAGAACACTCGTCCAGGGGGCCAGAACACGTCAGGGGGGCAGAACAGTCGTCCAGGGGGGAAGAACACATGTCAGGGGGGAAGAAAACTCATACAGGGGGGCAGAACACTCGTTCAGGGGGGCAGAACACTCGTCCAGGGGGCCAGAACACATGTCAGGGGGGCAGAACACTTGTCCAGGGGGCCAGAACACTCGTCCAGGGAGGCTAGAACACATGTCAGGGAGGCTAAACACTCGTCCAGGGGGGCAGAACACTCATCCAGGGGGGCCAGAACACTCGTCCAGGGGTGCAGAACACTCGTCCAGGGGGGCAGAGCACATGTCAGGGGGGAAGAAAACTCATACAGGGGGGTGGAACACTCGTTCAGGGGGGCAGAACACTCGTCCAGGGGGGCAGAACACTCATACAGGGGGGCAAAACACTCATACAGGGGGGCAGAACACTCGTTCAGGGGGCCAGGACACTCGTTCGGGGGGCCAGAATACTCGTTCAGGGGGGCAGAACACTCGTCCAGGGGGGCAGAACACTCATCCAGGGGGGCAGAACAAATGTCAGGGGGGAAGAAAACGCATACAGGGGGGCAGAACACTCGTTCGGGGGGCCAGAACACTCGTTCAGGGGGCCAGAACACTCGTCCAGGGGGGCAGAACACTCGTCCAGGGGGCCAGAACACTCGTCCAGGGAGGATGAACACTCGTCCAGGGGGCCAGAACACTCGTCCAGGGGGGCAGAACACTCGTCCAGGGGGCCAGAACAAATGTCAGGGGGGGCAGAACACTCGTCCAGGGGGGCAGAACACTCGTCCAGGGGGGAAGAACACTCGTCCAGGGGGCAGAACACATGTCAGGGGGGCCAGAACACTCGTCCAGGGGGACAGAACACTCATCCAGGGGGGCAGAACACTCGTCCAGGGAGGCAGAACACATGTCAGGGGGGCAGAACACTCGTCCAGGGGGCCAGAACACGTCAGGGGGGCAGAACAGTCGTCCAGGGGGGCAGAACACATGTCAGGGGGGAAGAAAACTCATACAGGGGGGCAGAACACTCGTTCAGGGGGCCAGAACACATGTCAGGGGGGCAGAACACTTGTCCAGGGGGCCAGAACACTCGTCCAGGGTGGCTAGAACACATGTCAGGGAGGCTAAACACTCGTCCAGGGGGGCAGAACACTCATCCAGGGGGGCAGAACACATGTCAGGGGGGCAGAACACTTGTCCAGGGGGGCAGAACACTCGTCCAGGGAGGCTAAACACTCGTCCAGGGGGGCAGAACACTCGTCCAGGGGGGCAGAACACTCGTCCAGGGGGACAGAACACTCATCCAGGGAGACAGAACACTCGTCCAGGGGGGCAGAACACTCGTCCAGGGGGGCCAGAACACTCGTCCAGGGGTGCAGAACACTCGTCCAGGGGGGCAGAACACATGTCAGGGGGGAAGAAAACTCATACAGGGGGGCAGAACACTCGTTCAGGGGGGCAGAACACTCGTCCAGGGGGCCAGAACACTCGTCCAGGGGGACAGAACACTCATCCAGGGAGACAGAACACTCGTCCAAGGGGGCAGAACACTCGTCCAGGGGGGCAGAACACTTGTCCAGGGAGGCAGAACACATGTCAGGGGGGCAGAACACTCGTCCAGGGGGCCAGAACACGTCAGGGGGGCAGAACAGTCGTCCAGGGGGGCAGAACACATGTCAGGGGGGAAGAAAACTCATACAGGGGGGCAGAACACTCGTTCAGGGGGCCAGAACACATGTCAGGGGGGCAGAACACTTGTCCAGGGGGCCAGAACACTCGTCCAGGGTGGCTAGAACACATGTCAGGGACGCTAAACACTCGTCCAGGGGGGCAGAACACTCATCCAGGGGGGCAGAACACATGTCAGGGGGGCAGAACACTTGTCCAGGGGGGCAGAACACTCGTCCAGGGAGGCAAAACACTCGTCCAGGGGGGCAGAACACTCGTCCAGGGGGGCAGAACACTCGTCCAGGGGGACAGAACACTCATCCAGGGAGACAGAACACTCGTCCAGGGGGGCAGAACACTCGTCCAGGGGGGCCAGAACACTCGTCCAGGGGTGCAGAACACTCGTCCAGGGGGGCAGAACACATGTCAGGGGGGAAGAAAACTCATACAGGGGGGCAGAACACTCGTTCAGGGGGGCAGAACACTTGTCCAGGGGGCCAGAACACATGTCAGGGGGGCAGAACACTTGTCCAGGGGGCCAGAACACTCGTCCAGGGAGGCTAGAACACATGTCAGGGAGGCTAAACACTCGTCCAGGGGGGCAGAACACTGATCCAGGGGGGCAGAACACATGTCAGGGGGGAAGAACACTCGTCCAGGGGGGCAGAACACTCGTCCAGGGGGGCATAACACTCGTCCAGGGAGGCAGAACACATGTCATGGGGGGCAAAACACTCGTCCAGGGGACCAGAACACTCATCCAGGGAGACAGAACACTCGTCCAGGGGGGCAGAACACTCGTCCAGGGGGGCAGAACACTCGTCCAGGGAGGCAGAACACATGTCAGGGGGGCAGAACACTCGTCCAGGGGGCCAGAACACGTCAGGGGGGCAGAACAGTCGTCCAGGGGGGTAGAACACATGTCAGGGGGGAAGAAAACTCATACAGGGGGGTAGAACACTCGTTCAGGGGGGCAGAACACTCGTCCAGGGGGCCAGAACACATGTCAGGGGGGCAGAACACTTGTCCAGGGGGCCAGAACACTCGTCCAGGGAGGCTAGAACACATGTCAGGGAGGCTAAACACTCGTCCAGGGGGGCAGAACACTCATCCAGGGGGGCAGAACACATGTCAGGGGGGCAGAACACTTGTCCAGGGGGGCAGAACACTCGTCCAGGGAGGCTAAACACTCGTCCAGGGGGCAGAACACTCGTCCAGGGGGACAGAACACTCATCCAGGGAGACAGAACACTCGTCCAGGGGGGCAGAACACTCGTCCAGGGGGGCCAGAACACTCGTCCAGGGGTGCAGAACACTCGTCCAGGGGGGCAGAGCACATGTCAGGGGGGAAGAAAACTCATACAGGGGGGCAGAACACTCGTTCAGGGGGGCAGAACACTCGTCCAGGGGGCCAGAACACATGTCAGGGGGGCAGAACACTTGTCCAGGGGGCCAGAACACTCGTCCAGGGAGGCTAGAACACATGTCAGGGAGGCTAAACACTCGTCCAGGGGGGCAGAACACTCGTCCAGGGGGACAGAACACTCATCCAGGGAGACAGAACACTCGTCCAGGGGGGCAGAACACTCGTCCAGGTGGGCATAACACTCGTCCAGGGAGGCAGAACACATGTCATGGGGGGCAGAACACTCGTCCAGGGGGCCAGAACACATGTCAGGGGGGCAGAACACTCGTCCAGGGGGGCAAAACACATGTCAGGGGGGAAGAAAACTCATACAGGGGGGCAGAACACTCATTCAGGGGGACAGAACACTCGTCCAGGGGGCCAGAACACATGTCAGGGGGACAGAACACTTGTCCAGGGGGCCAGAAGACTCGTCCAGGGGGGCATAACACTCGTCCAGGGGGGCAGAACACATGTCAGGGGGACAGAACACTCGTCCAGGGGGCCAGAACACATGTCAGGGGGACAGAACACTCGTCCAGGGGGGCAGAACACTCGTCCAGGGGGGCAGAACACTCGTCCAGGGGGGCAGAACACTCGTCCAGGGAGGCAAAACACATGTCAGGGGGGTAGAACACTCGTCCAGGGGGACAGAACACTCGTCCAGGGGGGCAGAACACATGTCAGGGGGGCAGAACACTCGTCCAGGGGAGCAGAACACTCGTCCAGGGGGGCAGAACACTCGTCCAGGGGGAAAGATAACACTCATCCAGGGAGACAGAGCACTCGTCCAGGGGGGCAGAACACTCGTCCAGGGGGGCATAACACTCGTCCAGGGAGGCAGAACACATGTCAGGGGGGCAGAACACTCGTCCAGGGGGGCAGAACAAATGTCAGGGGTGAAGAAAACTCATACAGGGGGGCAGAACACTCGTTCGGGGGTCCAGAACACTCGTTCAGGGGGCCAAAATACTCGTTCAGGGGGGCAGAACACTCGTCCAGGGGGGCAGAACACTCATCCAGGGGGGCAGAACAAATGTCAGGGGGGAAGAAAACTCATACAGGGGGGGCAGAACACTCGTCCAGGGGGGCAGAACACTCGTCCAGGGGAGCAGAACACTCGTCCAGGGGGGCAGAACACTCGTCCAGCGGGGGCAGAACACTCGTCCAGGGGGGCAGAACACTCGTCCAGGGGGCAGAACACTCGTCCAGGGGGGCAGAACACTCGTCCAGGGAGGCAAAACACATGTCAGGGGGGCAGAACACTCGTCCAGGGGGGCATAACACTCGTCCAGGGGGCCAGAACACTCGTCAGGGGGGCAGAACACTTGTCCAGGGGGCCAGAACACTTGTCCAGGGAGGCTAGAACACATGTCAGGGGGGCAGAACACTTGTCCAGGGGGGCAGAACACTCGTCCAGGGGGGCATAACACTCGTCCAGGGGGCATAACCCTCGTCCAGGGGGCATAACACTCGTCCAGGGGGCATAACACTCGTCCAGGGGGGAAGAACACATGTCAGGGGGGCAGAACACTTGTCCAGGGGGGCAGAACACTCATCCAGGGGGGCATAACACTCGTCCAGGGGGCCTAACACTCGTCCAGGGGGGCAGAACACATGTCAGGGGGGCAGAACACTTGTCCAGGGGGGCAGAACACTCATCCAGGGGGCCAGAACACATGTCAGGGGGGCAGAACACTTGTCCAGGGGGGCAGAACACTCGTCCAAGGGGGCATAACACTCGTCCAGGGGGGCATAACACTCGTCCAGGGGGCCAGAACACATGTCAGGGGGGCAGAACACTTGTCCAGGGGGGCAGAACACTCGTCCAGGGGGGCATAACACTCGTCCAGGGGGCCAGAACACTTGTCCAGGGGGCCAGAACACTTGTCCAGGGAGGCTAGAACACTCGTCCAGGGAGGCTAAACACTCGTCCAGGGGGGCAGAACACTCGTCCAGGGGGGCAGAACACTCGTCCAGGGGGGCAGAACACTCGTCCAGGGGGGCAGAACACTCGTCCAGGGGGACAGAACACTCATCCAGGGGGGCAGAACACTCGTCCAGGGGGGCAGAACACTCGTCCAGGGGGGCAGAACACTCGTCCAGGGGGGCAGAACACTCATCCAGGGGGCCAGAACACATGTCAGGGGGGCAGAACACTCATCCAGGGGGGCAGAACACTCGTCCAGGGGGGCAGAACACTCGTCCAGGGGGGCAGAACACTCGTCCAGGGGGGCAGAACACTCATCCAGGGGGGCAGAACACTCATCCAGGGAGGCAAAACACATGTCAGGGGGGCAGAACACTCGTCCAGGGGAGCAGAACACTCGTCCAGGGGAGCAGAACACTCGTCCAGCGGGGGCAGAACACTCGTCCAGGGGGGCAGAACACTCGTCCAGGGGGGCAGAACACTCGTCCAGGGGGGCAGAACACTCGTCCAGGGAGGCAAAACACATGTCAGGGGGGCAAAACACATGTCAGGGGGGCAGAACACTCGTCCAGGGGGGCAGAACACTCGTCCAGGGGGACAGAACACTCATCCAGGGAGGCAGAACACTCGTCCAGGGGGGCAGAACACTCGTCCAGGGGGGCAGAACACTCATCCAGGGGGCCAGAACACATGTCAGGGAGGCAGAACACTCATCCAGGGGGGCAGAACACTTGTCCAGGGGGGCATAACACTCGTCCAGGGGGCCAGAACACATGTCAGGGAGGCAGAACACTCATCCAGGGGGGCAGAACACTCGTCCAGGGGGGCAGAACACTCGTCCAGGGGGGCAGAACACTCGTCCAGGGGGCCAGAACACTCGTCCAGGGGGGCAGAACACTCGTCCAGGGGGGCAGAACACTCGTCCAGGGGGGCAGAACACTCGTCCAGGGGGGCATAACACTCGTCCAGGGGGGCATAACACTCGTCCAGGGGGCCAGAACACATGTCAGGGGGGCAGAACACTTGTCCAGGGGGCCAGAACACTTGTCCAGGGAGGCTAGAACACATGTCAGGGGGGCTAGAACACTTGTCCAGGGGGGCAGAACACTCGTCCAGGGGGGCATAACACTCGTCCAGGGGGCATAACACTCGTCCAGGGGGCCAGAACACATGTCAGGGGGGCAGAACACTCGTCCAGGGGGGCAGAACACTCGTCCAGGGAGGCAAAACACATGTCAGGGGGGCAGAACACTCGTCCAGGGGGGCAGAACACTCGTCCAGGGAGGCAAAACACATGTCAGGGGGGCAGAACACTCATCCAGGGGGGCAGAACACTCGTCCAGGGGGACAGAACACTCATCCAGGGAGACAGAACACTCGTCCAGGGGGGCAGAACACTCGTCCAGGGGGACAGAACACTCATCCAGGGGGCCAGAACACATGTCAGGGGGGCAGAACACTCATCCAGGGGGGCAGAACACTCATCCAGGGAGACAGAACACTCGTCCAGGGGGGCAGAACACTCGTCCAGGGGGGCATAACACTCGTCCAGGGAGGCAGAACACATGTCATGGGGGGCAAAACACTCGTCCAGGGGGCCAGAACACTCATCCAGGGGGGCATAACACTCGTCCAGGGGGGCATAACACTCGTCCAGGGGGCCAGAACACATGTCAGGGGGCAGAACACTTGTCCAGGGGGCCAGAACACTTGTCCAGGGAGGCTAGAACACATGTCAGGGGGGCAGAACACTTGTCCAGGGGGGCAGAACACTCGTCCAGGGGGGCATAACACTCGTCCAGGGGGCATAACACTCGTCCAGGGGGGCAGAACACATGTCAGGGGGGCAGAACACTTGTCCAGGGGGGCAGAACACTCGTCCAGGGGGGCAGAACACTCGTCCAGGGGGGCATAACACTCGTCCAGGGGGGCATAACACTCGTCCAGGGGGCATAACACTCGTCCAGGGGGCATAACACTCGTCCAGGGGGGCATAACACTCGTCCAGGGGGGCAGAACACATGTCAGGGGGGCAGAACACTTGTCCAGGGGGGCAGAACACTCGTCCAGGGGGCCAGAACACATGTCAGGGGGGCAGAACACTTGTCCAGGGGGGCAGAACACTCGTCCAGGGGGGCATAACACTCGTCCAGGGGGGCATAACACTCGTCCAGGGGGCCAGAACACATGTCAGGGGGGCAGAACACTTGTCCAGGGGGCCAGAACACTCGTCCAGGGGGCCAGAACACTTGTCCAGGGGGCCAGAACACTTGTCCAGGGGGCCAGAACACTTGTCCAGGGAGGCTAAACACTCGTCCAGGGGGGCAGAACACTCGTCCAGGGGGGCAGAACACTCGTCCAGGGGGCCAGAACACTCGTTCAGGGGGGCAGAACACTCGTCCAGGGGGGCAGAACACTCGTCCAGGGGGGCAGAACACTCGTCCAGGGGGCCAGAACACTCGTTCAGGGGGGCAGAACACTCGTCCAGGGGGACAGAACACTCGTCCAGGGGGGCAGAACACTCGTCAGGGGGGCAGAACACTCGTTCAGGTGGCCAGAACACTCGTTCAGGGGGGCACAACACTCATCCAGGGGGCCAGAACACTCGTCCAGGGAGGCTAAACACTCGTCCAGGGGGCCAGAACTAAAGGAATAGAGCTAAAGGAAATGTTTAAACTATCATTTTCATGGTCAACATGAATATTAAAATCACCTAGTACAATGACCTTATCAGTAGTCAGCACTAACTCAGACAAGAGATCAGAGAATTCGGTCAGAGACTCGGAGTAAGGTCCAGGTGGGCGATACACTAATGCTAAAAGGAGCGGTTTCTCTGAATTCCATTTTGGATGAGATAAATTTAATGTCAGGAATTCAAAGGATTTATAGTTAGTTTTGAGCTTAGGATTAATTAATAATTCTGACTGAAAAATAGCTGCAACACCTCCTCCTCTTCCTGTAGTTCTAGGAATGTGAAAGTTTAAATAGTTAGCTGGCGTAGACCACACTTTATTGTCTTATTTTCAGATTTTATTAGATCCATTGTTTTTATTTTTATGAGGTTTTCACGATTAACCCCAGAAGTGTTTTTGTGTTGTTTAATTCTTACTGCTGGGAAGTTGTATAAGGTCAGAATGGGGTTTTGGGTGGGCGGCGGCAGGTGGGAAGCTGCAGAAAAGTGCTTAGGACTACAATTCTGCCTCCTGGTCCCAACCCTGAGTTGTCAATTTAGCTGACTAATAAAAGAGTCCATATTGCTAGATAAGAGAGCGGCTCCATCCAACGTGGGATGGATGCCATCTCTCCTAATAAGACCAGGCTTTCCCCAAAAGGCGCTCCAGTTATCTATAAAACCCACGTTGTTATCGGGACACCACCTAGACAACCAGCGGTTGAAGGATGACATGCGGCTAAACATGTCATCGCTGATTAAATTTGGCAAGGGACCAGAGAAAACTACGGAGTCCGACATGCTCTTGGCAAAGTTACACACCGAAGCAACATTAATTTTAGTGACCTCCGATTGGCGTAACCGGGTGTCGTTACCGCCGACGTGAATTACAATCTTACGGTATTTACGTTTAGCCTTAGTCAGCAGTTTCAAATACGATTCGACGTCGCCCGCTCTGGCCCCAGGAATGCATTTGACTATGGTCCCCGGTGTCTCTAGAGCCACGTTTCTGACTATGGAACTACCTATTATCAGGGTTTCTGCCTCAGCGGGTGTGTCGCCGAGCGGGGAAAATCTGTTAGAAACGTGAACAGGTCGGTGGTGGCCAGTGGGTTTTGGTTTGGGGCTACGCTTCCGCCTGGCCGTCGTCCAGCCCGCCTCGGCTCCCGGCTGCGCGGGAACTGCTGAGGGACCGCTAGGTGGGCTAGCTGCCCTGGCTGGTAGCTCCGCACTGGCTAATGGGGGCTTGCTGACTAACTGCTTCCCTAACTGAGTGTGGAGCTGGGATTCTAACTCACAGAGCCTCGCCTCCAAGGCTGCCAAGCTGCTACACTTAATACACCTACCGTTATCACTAAAGGAGGCGGAGGAGTAGCTAAACATCAGACACACCGAGCAAGAAAAGGCAGGGGACCGGGGTGTGGGAAGAGAGCTAGCAGCCATGCTAAAACCGAGTGCTTGAGCTGTTTAAGTCAGTAAACAGAAAGCCAAAGATCCCGAAAATAAATGCAATATATAGAACAGTGGTTTGGGAAGATATTGTGCGCTAAAGTGAGTGGTTGGTTAACAATAGATAGAAGTTAGAAAGAAGTTAAAGGAGCCAACGGCTCGTAGCAATCCGCAGTGATGCTAGGGAAACAGGAAATGACACAATAGTCTGTCACGTTTTTAAAGGAAACCCCCAATGGTCAACACACACAACAACACACATTCTATATTAAAATGATTCCTATCAATCTTATAGTTTTGGATTTATATTGCTTTAATTTGTTTTATCGTTTACTGCTGTAGAAGCATTTTTTATATATTTGCATCACTATTTTTTCCTGTGTCATGTAATCTGTTTTATGATGCATTTTCCAGCAGGACCAAGACAATACTTGGAGTTTTGGCTTAAGAATTCATTATTTTGGAGACACTGAGCACGAAGGGTTTGAAATATGTAAAAAGCAACGCAAATAATGTACAGTAGTGGAGTAGAAAGTGCAATATTTACTATAGGGTTGCAAATTTCCTAAATTCGAGTCCAGTACAAATTTAAGTCTTTTAGCTAAAATGGTAACTAAGATCTTGTAATCATTATTAAGCAATTAAATTGGTCACCAGTGATGTCAAAATACTGCTTCTTTGTCTGATTTTAGAGTCAGGGTGTTTGGGCCTTGGGTCAGAGATGTTGGCAGCCTTTCTCTATCTGCACTTATTAAAAAAAACTTTGAACGGACAAAGTTCATCAACAAATGTTTTAAAGAATTCAGACGTCCCTAGCCATTTATACAACTTTGTCGGATGACATCCATCCCTTCTGTAATAGTGACTGAACTGTCACACATTTCTTTTCCACTTTTAGGGATAGTTTTCCTGTTAATTGTTGAAGCGCTGAAATCAATCCTCAGCCTTCTCCAAGGTTCAGGGCTCGCTGGAAGCTGGACGAAGAAAATCAGACGGTACCTTTGGTATATTTCGCCTTTGCAAAGGGAGAGCCCCGTGCAGCTCCCTACACCCCAGGATCTGCAGCAGGACTCTGCCTTCTCTCTTCAACAGACTGTTTTTATTAAATCATCATAAGTGGAGCGATACATACAGTTGGATAAATGTTCCCACAAAAAGTTCTACACACACACACACACACACACACACACACACACACACCGCATGACCATATATGGAATTGTCTTCTTGTCCCCTGTAACACTGACTCATGTATTCAATGGTCAATCCTTCCTGCTGTTATCTTCAAAGTCTTAGCGTTATCTGTCTCCTGTTATTCTGAGTCCTGTGCGACACAATGCTCTGTATTCTTCTATATTCAGTTGCTGCAGAGAAAGTTTAGACAGACATGGGAATCTTTTAGAGAGAGAGAAAAGAGGTCTAGCCTTATAAGCATTTCTTCTCCATCTTAAGTAATACAAAAGTAAGAGTAAGATATTTGGTCCAGTAATAGTAACATAAAACATCAAGCTGTCATCTCAGAATTTATGTATGTACATAATCCTCCTTCATAATCCAGAAAGGAGTGTGACAGAATGAATTGCTGCAGTAATAATAATAATAACTCCATCTGAAACGCTTTGTGCTTTTCTCTAGAATGACATCTTTTAAGGTTAAAAACATGATGAGAATTTTTGTCATGCCTTTTGGCCAAGGACAGGACTGATTCTATTTTGTTAATGATGTACATAAATAAGGCTAAAAACAAGAGTTCTTCATCTTCATCTTCATCTTCATCTTCAGCCGCTTATCCGGGGTCGGGTCGCGGGGGCAGCAGCCTAAGCAGGGAAGCCCAGACTTCCCTCTCCCCAGCCACATTTACCAACTCTGCGGGGGGATCCCGAGGCGTTCCCAGGCCAGCCGAGAGATATAATCCCTCCAGCGTGTCCTGGGTCTTCCCCGGGGTCTCCTCCCAGAGGGACGTGCCTGGAACACCTCACCAGGGAGGTCCAGGAGGCATCCTGACCAGATGCCCGAGCCACCTCAACTGGTTCCTCTCGATGCGGAGGAGCAGCGGCTCTACTCTGTTCTCCTCCCGGATGACCGAGCTCCTCACCCTATCTCTAAGGGAGAGCCCGGCCACCCTGCGGAGGAAACTCATTTCAGCCGCCTGTATACGAGATCTCCTTCTTTTGGTCACGACCCACAGCTCATGACCATAGGTGAGGGTAGGAACGTAGATCGACTGGTAAATGGAGAGCGTCGCCTTCTGGCTCAGCTCCTTCTTCACCACGACAGACCGGCGCAGAGTCTGCATTACTGCAGACGCCGCACCGATCCGTCTGTCGATCTCACGCTCCATCCTTCCCTCACTCGTGAACAAGACCCCGAGATATTTAAACTCCTCCACTTGAGGCAGGACCTGACTCCCGACCCGGAGAGGACAATCCACCCTATTCCGGCTGAGGACCATGGTCTCAGATTTGGAGGTGCTGATTCTCATCCCAGCCGCTTCACACTCGGATGCGAATCGCTCAAGTGAGAGCTGGAGATCACGACCAGATGAAGCCAACAGGACCACGTCATCCGCAAAAAGCAGAGACCCAATCCTGAGGCCACCAAGCCGGATCCCCTCAACACCTCGGCTGCGCCTAGAAATTCTGTCCATATAAGTTATGAACAGAATCGGTGATAAAGGGCAGCCTTGGCGGAGTCCAACCCTCACCGGAAACGGATCCGACTTACTACCGGCAATGCGGACCAAGCTCTGACACCTGTCGTACAGGGACCGGACAGCCCGTACAAGGGGGTCCGGTACCCCATACTCCTGGAGTACCCCCCACAGGAGCCCCCGGGGGACACGGTCGAACGCCTTCTCCAGGTCCACAAAGCACATGTAGAGTGGTTGGGTAAACTCCCATGCCCCCTCCAGGACCCCAAAGAGGGTATAGAGCTGGTCCACTGTTCCGCGACCAGGACGAAAACCACACTGCTCCTCCTCAATCCGGGATTCGACTATCCGGCGGACCCTCCTCTCCAGGACCCCTGAATAGACCTTACCAGGGAGGCTGAGGAGTGTGATTCCCCTGTAATTGGAACACACCCTCCGGTCCCCCTTCTTAAAAAGGGGGACCACCACCCCAGTCTGCCAATCCAGCGGTACTGCCCCCGATGTCCACGCGATGCTGCAGAGGCGTGTCAGCCAGGACAGCCCCACAGCATCCAGAGCCTTAAGGAACTCCGGGCGGATCTCATCCACCCCCGGGGCCTTGCCGCCAAGGAGCTTTTTGACCACCTCAGCGACTTCAGCCCCAGAGATAGGAGAGTCTACCCCTGAGTCCTCCAGCTCTGCTTCCTCATCGGAAGACGTGTTGGTAGGATTGAGGAGGTCTTCGAAGTATTCCTTCCACCGACCCACAACGTCCCGAGTTGAGGTCAGCAGCTCCCCATCTCCACTGTACACAGTATTGATGGAGCACTGCTTCCCCCTCCTGAGCCGCCGGATGGTGGACCAGAATCTCCTCGAAGCCGTCCGGAAGTCTTCCTCCATGGCCTCGCCGAACTCCTCCCATGCCCAAGTTTTTGCCTCGGCGACAGCCGAAGCCGCATGCTGCTTAGCCCGTCGGTACCCATCAGCTGCCTCCAGAGTCCCACAGGCCAAGAAGGCCCGATAGGACTCCTTCTTCAGCTTGACGGCATCCCTCACTGCTGGTGTCCACCAACGAGTCCTGGGATTACCGCCACGACAGGCACCAACGACCTTACAGCCACAGCTCCGGCCGGCCGCCTCAGCAATAGAGGCACGGAACACAGCCCATTCAGACTCAATGTCCCCCGCCTCACTCGGGACATGGTTGAAGCTCTGCTGAAGGTGGGAGTTGAAGCTCGCTCTGACAGGGGACTCAGCCAGACGTTCCCAGCAGACCCTCACAACACGTTTGGGCATGCCAGATCTGACCGGCTTCCTCCCCCACCATCTGAGCCAACTCACCACCAGGTGGTGATCAGTTGAAGCTCCGCCCCCCTCTTCACCCGAGTGTCCAAGGCATGTGGCCGCAGGTCCGACGATACGACTACAAAATCCATCATCGAACTGCGGCCCAGGGAGTCCATCTATGAACAAGAGTTCATAGTTAGTAAATATTAAGAAGTTTATGTGGAGCTAGCGGCGCCGACGCGTCACAGTTCGAACGTCTGCTCAACGTTTGTTCCGCTTTGACAAACATTTCCATCCTGGTAACAAAGTTATTTTTATTGTTCTTATTAACCCCTGAACTGATGTGTCTGTAAAGCCCTGAGGCAACACTGTAAAGTGGTGCTGTAGAAATAAAGCTGGATTGAATTGGAAGTAGGATCAGTGCAGCGTCTCTCCGGCGGAACCGAGCAGCAATAAAACAAACGTCAGACAGAAAACAGGATCTAAAGAACATGCATGTTCATCCATTCATACATCTTCACAAACACATTTAAATCATAACAAACAACATTTAATGTCATTCAAAGATCTTTAGTGGATTTTGATTCAATAATTATTGTTTTATATAAAAAAAATCTACATTGTTGAAAAAACAGTTTTACCATCAAAATCTGATTATTATTTCCTAATTTGATGATTTTATTTTCAGACCAAATGGAATTACTTGACCATGTAAAGTGGTAAATATTTTTGCAGGTTATTACTGAAGCAAAGCAAAATAAAATCAGCCGTTTTTCCATCCAACACGTCTGCATGATGAATGATACGTGCACTCGGCGTGTCTTATTCATGTGAAGGACTGTATCTTCCCAGCATGTCTACTGGACACTGAACAACCTTATCAGGTCACATTTTAAGTTCAGCTGTTCGTTAGAAACTTGATTTGCAAGATTTTTCTCAATTTTATTTGCTCTGAATTAATCCAGAAGGGAATTAAAACGGGAACCGGTGGCGCCAGCACGGGAGTTTGGGACTGTTGAGCTGTAAAACGAGCCGCGTAGATTCCTGGCTGCTGTCGTAATGCAGGAGCATGTTTCTGCCTAATTCTTCCCTTATCAGGGCTTTTACAGAAACAAACAAACATTTTGGGTTATAACCTTTAAAAACTCGTCTGGGCTCGTCTTATTGGACACAAATGTTCACAATCTTTTGGATTTTTGTACATTATTTTCAGAATTTTGAGTCTCTTCTTTATGTCTTTTGTAATTTTAATTCCGAAATATTTCATTTTTATCAGGAAAGCTGAAATGATTCTGGTGGTCCTGAATGATCAATAACTCATTTATTACTCTTCAGATTTAAACCAGAAGCTTCTGAGAAGTTTCAGAACCTTTCGAACTAACATTGTTTCATCCTCCCCCCTCGGCGATGAAGCGCCGGGGAGACGGGGGTCGTCCTCCCCCCTCGGCGATGAAGAGCCGGGGAGACGGGGGTCGTCCTCCCCCCTCGGCGATGAAGAGCCGGGGAGACGGCGGTCGTCCTCCCCCCTCGGCGATGAAGAGCCGGGGAGACGGGGGTCGTCCTCCCCCCTCGGCGATGAAGAGCCGGGGAGACGGCGGTCGTCCTCCCCCCTCGGCGATGAAGAGCCGGGGAGACGGGGGTCGTCCTCCCCCCTCGGCGATGAAGAGCCGGGGAGACGGCGGTCGTCCTCCCCCCTCGGCGATGAAGAGCCGGGGAGACGGGGGTCGTCCTCCCCCCTCGGCGATGAAGAGCCGGGGAGACGGCGGTCGTCCTCCCCCCTCGGCGATGAAGAGCCGGGGAGACGGCGGTCGTCCTCCCCCCTCGGCGATGAAGAGCCGGGGAGACGGGGGTCGTCCTCCCCCCTCGGCGATGAAGAGCCAAGGAGACGGCGGTCGTCCTCCCCCCTCGGCGATGAAGCGCCGGGGAGACGGCGGTCGTCCTCCCCCCTCGGCGATGAAGAGCCGGGGAGACGGCGGTCGTCCTCCCCCCTCGGCGATGAAGAGCCGGGGAGACGGCGGTCGTCCTCCCCCCCTCGGCGATGAAGAGCCGGGGAGACGGGGGTCGTCCTCCCCCCTCGGCGATGAAGAGCCGGGGAGACGGCGGTCGTCCTCCCCCCTCGGCGATGAAGAGCCGGGGAGACGGGGGTCGTCCTCCCCCCTCGGCGATGAAGAGCCGGGGAGACGGGGGTCGTCCTCCCCCCTCGGCGATGAAGAGCCGGGGAGACGGGGGTCGTCCTCCCCCCTCGGCGATGAAGAGCCGGGGAGACGGGGGTCGTCCTCCCCCCTCGGCGATGAAGAGCCGGGGAGACGGCGGTCGTCCTCCCCCCTCGGCGATGAAGAGCCGGGGAGACGGCGGTCGTCCTCCCCCCTCGGCGATGAAGAGCCTGGCTGACAGTCGTCCAGGGAAACGGAGCCACCAACAGCCGATGAAACAAAGGAACTTTTCTCTGAAAGTTGTTAGAATGAAAGCGTCTTCATGCACCTTATAGGAATCAAACCGTCGTCCTCCAGCAGATCCAGAACCAGTCTGATCATGGACAGACCAGCCTTCAGGAACCAGACGGAGTTTCACTAATAACCTGTTCCAGGCCCGTTCGCTGCCACGCGGCACCAACTTGTCATCCGTGTTTAACTGACCGTAAGTTTCCCGCTCTGCGATGGACCGGCGAGGCCACCTGTCCAGGTACACCCGCCCGTCGCCCGTCGGGCCGCCAGCCCGTCTTGACAGTTTGTTTTTATGTCAGAATCGGACGTTTCTTAAGACGCAAATCGATTTTAGGACGTTGGTTTTACTTTGGTCCAAAAACGTACGGACTGATAAGTAAAATCCTCTGACGCGGCTCTCCTCACCGTTTATTAATCCTGTTTCTCACTTTTCTCCAAACTGTAAACGTTCGGTTTCACCTGCATTGCCACCAGTTGGAATATTCGCTTCATGTCCGATGAGGTCTGTTATTCCCATTTGGTCTGATCCAAGAAACCAAAGAGCTTCCAGGGTTTTTCTCTCTCCAGAACAGTAAAATCTGAGAATATTCGGTTCCATTGGTTCATATCGTGTCTGGGAAGGTATCCTTCCTGCCAATCAGGTTAAAGTCGCCACCTGGAAGTCCTTCCAGGTCCGCCAGGTGGTTTCTGGAAGTCCTTCCAGGTCCGCCAGGTGGTTTCTGGAAGTCCTTCCAGGTCCGCCAGGTGGTTTCTGGAAGTCCTTCCAGGTCCGCCAGGTGGTTTCTGGAAGTCCTTCCAGGTCCGCCAGGTGGTTTCTGGAAGTCCTTCCAGGTCCGCCAGGTGGTTTCTGGAAGGACTTCCAGGTCCGCCAGGTGGTTTCTGGAAGTCCTTCCAGGTCCGCCAGGTGGTTTCTGGAAGTCCTTCCAGGTCCGCCAGGTGGTTTCTGGAAGTCCTTCCAGAAACCACCTGGCGGACCTGGAAGGACTGGATTTTAGTCAGTGAGATAAGTTCATAAATCCTTGCATTTCACATCCTACAAAGTTTTCATCTGTGTAGAATTTCAGTCAGAGATAGAAGTTAATGAAGCCAGAGTACTGATCCAGTGTCCTGATTCAGAATCCTGATCCACAATCCCAATTAAGTGTTCTGATTCAGAATTCCAAACCAGTGTCCTGATTCAGAATCATGGATCCATATTAGAATTTTTTTTCAGTAAATCAGCTGATTCCTGTTTCATGGAAATAAAACCTCGAGGCTCCTTATGGCCCTGCTGGCACCTGTTAGACCAGGTCCCAGTCTACTCATTTCTGTTTTGTCGTTGACACTCTGGATCCTGTTCTTGATTTGTTTGCCGACATCATCAGTAAAGACCCAGACATCAGAGTTGAGCGTGGCGTCGGAGGTGACCTGGGTAGATGATGTAACTGGCTGATTCGTGGAACAGGAGTGGTCCTGGCGGGCGTGGTCCTGGCGGGCGTGGATCCGAGTGGTGACTCTGCAGCAACTCGTACTGTGTTGCGACCATACAGCTTCCTCTCATACTCCAGCAACTGCTCCCAGAATCCAGCATTCAGACGCACAAAGGGCCGGCTCTCCTGGACCCACCGGTGGGCCTGGCACAGCGTAACGCTCCTGTAGCGCATTAGATATGCCATGACCAGCGCTGGAGATCGGCTGATCCCGGCTGCACAGTGCACGAGTGTGCTTCCTGCACGGTTGCTATGGATGCGCTCAGCCACCTTTTGAAAGTGGTCACAGATGCGGGCGCTCGGTAAGTCGCAGACAGGAACACGCACACACTCGATGCCAGGGTAGCTGCGACAGACATGGTTCATCGTAGCGTTGACGATGAGTGTGATGCCTTTCTGTGACATCAGCGCTGCATTGAGGGGGGCATCTGCCCCGCTAAGAAACAGGGTGGGTGTGACCTGAGACAGTAACATTTGCTGGATTCAGGTCTCCTGGAAAACCAGTTATCTGCAAATTAACATGATATCTGTTAGACTAGCTTATCGTTACACTCTAAATGAAACTGTTAGTCTAACTTAACATTGGACTCAAAATGAAACTGTTAGTCTGCCTTAACATTAGACTCAAAATGAAACTGTTACCCTAGCTTAACATTAGACTCAAAATAAAACTTAGTCTAGCTCAACATTAGACTCAAAATGAAATTGTTAGTCTACCTTAACATTAGACTCAAAATGAAACTGTTAGTCTACCTTAACATTAGACTCAAAATGAAACTGTTAGTCTAGCTTAACATTAGACTCAAAATAAAACTTAGTCTAGCTCAACATTAGACTCAAAATGAAACTGTTAGTCTAGCTTAACATTAGACTCAAAATGAAACTGTTAGTCTACCTTAACATTAGACTCAAAATGAAACTGTTACCCTAGCTTAACATTAGACTCAAAATAAAACTTAGTCTAGCTCAACATTAGACTCTAAATGAAACTGTTAGTCTAACTTAACATTGGACTCAAAATGAAACTGTTAGTCTACCTTAACATTAGACTCAAAATGAAACTGTTAGTCTAGCTTAACATTAGACTCAAAATGAAACTGTTACCCTAGCTTAACATTAGACTCAAAATAAAACTTAGTCTAGCTCAACATTAGACTCAAAATGAAACTGTTAGTCTAGCTTAACATTAGACTCAAAATGAAACTGTTAGTCTACCTTAACATTAGACTCAAAATGAAACTGTTAGTCTAGCTTAACATTAGACTCAAAATGAAACTGTTACCCTAGCTTAACATTAGACTCAAAATAAAACTTAGTCTAGCTCAACATTAGACTCAAAATGAAACTGTTAGTCTATCTTAACAGACTCAAAATGAAACTGTTAGTCTACCTTAACATTAGACTCAAAATGAAACTGTTAGTCTACCTTAACATTAGACTCAAAATGAAACTGTTAGTCTACCTTAACATTAGACTCAAAATAAAACTTAGTCTAGCTCAACATTAGACTCAAATTGAAACTGTTAGTCTACCTTAACATTAGACTCAAAATGAAACTGTTAGTCTAACTTAACATTAGACTCAAAATAAAACTTAGTCTAGCTCAACATTAGACTCAAATTGAAACTGTTAGTCTATCTTAACATTAGACTCAAAATGAATCTGTTAGTCTATCTTAACATTAGACTCTAAATGAAACTGTTAGTCTACCTTAACATTAGACTCAAAATAAAACTTAGTCTAGCTCAACATTAGACTCAAATTGAAATTGTTAGTCTACCTTAACATTAGACTCAAAATGAATCTGTTAGTCTATCTTAACATTAGACTCTAAATGAAACTGTTAGTCTACCTTAACATTAGACTCAAAATTAAACTGTTAGTCTAACTTAACATTCGACTCAAAATTAAACTGTTAGTCTACCTTAACATTAGACTCTAAATGAAACTGTTAGTCTACCTTAACATTAGACTCAAAATGAAACTGTTAGTCTACCTTAACATTAGACTCAAAATTAAACTGTTAGTCTAACTTAACATTCGACTCAAAATTAAACTGTTAGTCTACCTTAACATTAGACTCAAAGTGAAACTGTTAGTCTACCTTAACATTAGACTCAAAATAAAACTTAGTCTAGCTCAACATTAGACTCAAATTGAAACTGTTAGTCTATCTTAACATTAGAGTCTAAATGAAACTGTTAGTCTGCCTTAACATTAGACTCAAAATTAAACTGTTAGTCTAACTTAACATTCGACTCAAAATTAAACTGTTAGTCTACCTTAACATTAGACTCAAAGTGAAACTGTTAGTCTACCTTAACATTAGACTCAAAATAAAACTTAGTCTAGCTCAACATTAGACTCAAATTGAAACTGTTAGTCTATCTTAACATTAGAGTCTAAATGAAACTGTTAGTCTACCTTAACATTAGACTCAAAATTAAACTGTTAGTCTAACTTAACATTAGATTCAAAATTAAACTGTTAGTCTACCTTAACATTAGACTCAAAATGAAACTGTTAGTCTAACTTAACATTAGACTCAAAATGAAACTGTTAGTCTACCTTAACATTAGACTCAAAATGAAACTGTTAGTCTAGCTTAGCATTAGACTCAAAATGAAACTGTTAGTCTAGCTTAACATTAGACTCAAAATGAAACTGTTAGTCTACCTTAACATTAGACTCAAAATGAAACTGTTAGTCTAACTTAACATTCGACTTAAAATGAAATTGTTAGTCTACCTTAACATTAGACTCAAAATGAAACTGTTAGTCTAGCTCAACATTAGACTCAATTTAAAACTGTTAGTCTACCTTAACATTAGACTCAAAATGAAACTGTTAGTCTACCTTAACATTAGACTCAAAATAAAACTTAGTCTAGCTCAACATTAGACTCAAAATGAAACTGTTAGTCTAGCTTAACATTAGAGTCAAAATGAAACTGTTAGTCTAGCTTAACATTAGACTCAAAATGAAACTGTTAGTCTACCTTAACATTAGACTCAAAATGAAACTGTTAGTCTGCCTTAACATTAGACTCAAAATGAAACTGTTAGTCTAACTTAACATTAGATTCAAAATTAAACTGTTAGTCTACCTTAACATTAGACTCAAAATTAAACTGTTAGTCTACCTTAACATTAGACTCAAAATGAAACTGTTAGTCTGCCTTAACATTAGACTCAAAATGAAACTGTTAGTCTAACTTAACATTAGATTCAAAATTAAACTGTTAGTCTACCTTAACATTAGACTCAAAATTAAACTGTTAGTCTACCTTAACATTAGACTCAAAATGAAACTGTTAGTCTAGCTCAACATTAGACTCAAAATGAAACTGTTAGTCTAGCTCAACATTAGACTCAATTTAAAACTGTTAGTCTACCTTAACATTAGACTCAAAATTAAACTGTTAGTCTACCTTAACATTAGACTCGAAATGAAACTGTTAGTCTACCTTAACATTAGACTCAAAATGAAACTGTTAGTCTAGCTCAACATTAGACTCAATTTAAAACTGTTAGTCTACCTTAACATTAGACTCAAAATGAAACTGTTACCCTAGCTTAACATTAGACTCAAAATAAAACTTAGTCTAGCTCAACATTAGACTCAATTTAAAACTGTTAGTCTAGCTCAACATTAGACTCAAAATGAAACTGTTAGTCTACCTTAATATTAGACTCAAAATGAAACTGTTAGTCTAGCTTAACATTAGACTCTAAATTAAACTGTTAGTCTACCTTAACATTAGACTCAAAATGAAACTGTTAGTCTACCTTAACATTAGACTCAAAATGAAACTGTTAGCCTAGCTTAACATTAGAGTCAAAATGAAACTGTTAGTCTACCTTAACATTAGACTCAAAATGAATCTGTTAGTCTATCTTAACATTAGACTCTAAATGAAACTGTTAGTCTAGCTTAACATTAGACTCAAAATTAAACTGTTAGTCTACCTTAACATTAGACTCAAAATGAAACTGTTAGTCTAGCTCAACATTAGACTCAATTTAAAACTGTTAGTCTACCTTAACATTAGACTCAAAATGAAACTGTTACCCTAGCTTAACATTAGACTCAAAATAAAACTTAGTCTAACTCAACATTAGACTCAATTTGAAACTGTTACCCTAGCTTAACATTAGACTCAAAATGAAACTGTTACCCTAGCTTAACATTAGACTCAAAATAAAACTTAGTCTAGCTCAACATTAGACTCAATTTGAAACTGTTAGTCTACCTTAACATTAGACTCAAAATGAAACTGTTAGTCTACCTTAACATTAGACTCAAAATTAAACTGTTAGTCTATCTTAACATTAGACTCGAAATGAAACTGTTAGCCTAGCTTAACATTAGACTCAAAATGAAACTTAGTCTAGCTCAACATTAGACTCAATTTGAAACTGTTAGTCTACCTTAACATTAGACTCAAAATGAAACTGTTAGTCTACCTTAACATTAGATTCAAAATGAAACTGTTAGTCTATCTTAACATTAGACTCGAAATGAAACTGTTAGCCTAGCTTAACATTAGACTCAAAATAAAACAGTCTAGCTCAACATTAGACTCAATTTGAAACTGTTAGTCTAACTTAACATTAGACTCAAAATGAAATTGTTAGTCTATCTTAACATTAGACTCGAAATGAAACTGTTAGCCTAGCTTAACATTAGACTCAAAATAAAACTTAGTCTAGCTCAACATTAGACTCAATTTAAAACTGTTAGTCTACCTTAACATTAGACTCAAAATGAAACTTCTAGTCTAGCTTAACATTAGACTCGAAATGAAACTGTTAGCCTAGCTTAACATTAGACTCAAAATAAAACTTAGTCTAGCTCAACATTAGACTCAATTTAAAACTGTTAGTCTACCTTAACATTAGACTCAAAATGAAACTTCTAGTCTATCTCAACATTAGACTCAATTTGAAACTGTTAGTCTAGCTTAACATTAGACTCAAAATGAAACTGTTAGCCTAGCTTAACATTAGACTCAAAATGAAACTGTTAGTCTACCTTAACATTAGACTCAAAATGAAACTGTTAGTCTGCCTTAACATTAGACTCAAAATGAAACTGTTAGTCTAACTTAACATTAGATTCAAAATTAAACTGTTAGTCTACCTTAACATTAGACTCAAAATTAAACTGTTAGTCTACCTTAACATTAGACTCAAAATGAAACTGTTAGTCTAGCTCAACATTAGACTCAAAATGAAACTGTTAGTCTAGCTCAACATTAGACTCAATTTAAAACTGTTAGTCTACCTTAACATTAGACTCAAAATTAAACTGTTAGTCTACCTTAACATTAGACTCGAAATGAAACTGTTAGTCTACCTTAACATTAGACTCAAAATGAAACTGTTAGTCTAGCTCAACATTAGACTCAATTTAAA